>NC_138293.1:32447500-33105000 GCF_965601325.2 Salmo salar
TTGCGGACTCTGGGGCCTTTCAGAACATGTGTATATATTCTAAGATCACATAACAGATCATGTGAAAAATAAAGTCCCCCTAAAATAAAGTCCCCCTGTGTGCAATCTAACTAATTATGTGACTTCTGAAGGTAATTGTTTGCACCAGATCTTATTTAGGGGCTTCATAGCAAAGTTGGTGAATACATATGCACACACCACTTTTCGGTTGTAAGTTTTTTTGAAAATTTTGAAACAAGTAATTTTTTTCATTTCACTTCACCAATTTTGACTATTTTGTGTATGTCCATTACATGAAATCCAAATAAAAATCTATTTAAATTACAGGTTTTAATGCAACAAAATAGGAAAAACGCCAAGGGGTGTAAATACTTTTGCAAGGCACTGTATGCCATACCCTTTGTTAACAAAAAGGTCAAAAAGGATACCTATTGTTAGCTTTATATTTGGAAATAAATAAATAAAAAGTATCCAGATAATATAAAGCGTTCTATAACAACTCCATGATGCCTTATTCTAGAAACAAGCTTTAAAATGCCCACAAAAGACGTGACTGTGATGACATTCTGAAGCTGAGCTGTGGCATTCAATATTCGAGGAGACAAAACATTTACTCTGCTATTCTGTCCCTATTATTTGAGCCTTTCACTGTCGGAAAAGAGATGTTTAAACCCTAGCAGCTTTAGGGAAGCGCTTCTGTTGTTGGGTTAAAAGGATCCTCCCCTTTTTTTAAATTTTCGCTTAAAATGACATACCCAAATCTAACTGCCTGTAGCTCAGGCCCTGAAGCAAGGATATGCATATTCTTGGTACTATTTGAAAGGAAACACGTTGAAGGTTGTGGAAATGTGAAAGGAATGTAGGAGAATATAACACAATAGATCTGGTAAAAGATAATACAAAGGAAAAACCAACCGTTCTTTTGTATTTTTTTGTACCATCATCTTTGAAATGCAAGAGAAAGGCCAAAATGTATTATTCCAGCCCAGGTGCAATTTCGATTTTGTCCACTAGATGGCAGCAGTGTATGTGCAACGTTTTAGACTGATCCAATGAACCATTGTATTTCTGTTAAAAACAATGTTTCAAGACTGCCCAAATGTGCCTAATTTGTTTATTAATAACTTTTCATGTTCAAAATTGTTCACTCTCCTCAAACAATAGCATGGTATTATTTCACTGTAATAGTTACTGTAAATTGGACAGTGCAGTTCGATTAACAATAATTGAAGCTTTCTGCCAATATCAGATATGTCTATGTCCTGGGAAATGTTCTTGTTACTTACAACCTCATGCTAATCGCATTAGCCTACGTTAGCTCAACCGTCCCGTGGAAGGGACACCGATCCCGAAGAAGTTTGCAACGGATGAGTAGCCAGCAGTTGAAGCTTGAGATTTACTGCCTCGGTTGAGTCTTTGTCTGGGTGGAAAGGTGACTTTTGCAAGTGCCATTCTTAGATTCATACGGATGTCTAATATTTAACTATTTGCAAAAATCAACCGTTTTGTTGCCAACAAGACACTCTGGTTTGACAATGGAGAAATATGATAAGAATGCCTATTTCTCTGTCCATTCTTACCTGAAACTTCTATTTATTATCCACCTTTCTTGAGACTTTTTCTCTTGATTGCAAGCTGTTTTTCCCTAATCAACGCACAAATAAATATAAAAACGAATTTAAAAGAGACATTGGTGATTTTAAAAGTCTAATCAGAGTGAAAATATTAGGATACGTTATTGACATTGAACTGATTATATAGCTACTAACCAGATGTGTTAAACATTTTGTTTAATTTGTAGCATAGGCCTATGAATTGGCCTGCTATTATGTTCTGTTCTACCGGCTATTAGCTGAGAAGAAAATTAGTCCAAGGCCAAACCTATTGCCAACCCTTGCTGTACAGTATTCTAGTTAATGCAAGGATAGGAGGGGCTGTGGCAATTTTTTGTCTCGGTGCAGCAGAACGTCCAGAGCCACTCTAGGCCCATAAATGTTTTGGGTGCATGTGCGTGCACATATAGGAGGTCCCGTACCGGGAAGAAATTAAATCTACTTTCACCCCTGGATGTATGATACCTTTTATTGACGATGAGTAGTTTAGAGATGAAGTCTTTGGCTTCCTCTGAGATGTCTGTAAATTCTTCCTCGTCAAAGTTCCACTGGCAGGCAAGGATGTTGTTCAGAGTCTCAGGGTTATTGTCACCCAGGAAAGGACACAGACCGCTGAGACTGTTGAAGGAGAGGAAGAGCCTTCAGTGTGTGTGTGTGTGTCTGTGTGTGTGTCTGTGTCTGTCTGTGTGTGTGTGCTTACAGCATATATGTAATGACTCCCAGACTCCACATGTCGGTGTTGAATGACACATAGTCATAGTTGACAACTTCTGGGGCCAGGAACTCTGGGGTGCCGAAATTCACTCGCAACTTCTCTCTGGGCTTGTATCTGGGAGGAATACATGTTCATTTTGAATAGGAATCTATCAATACAAATACAATATTATAATACTGCATGCAGTGATACATCATATCATCTAAAAAATTATATGAATGAAACAAAGATAAATGTGAATTTGAAACCTACTTTCTGGCAAGTCCAAAGTCAATGATCTTGATTTTATTTGTGACTCTGCTCACACATAGAATATTCTCCGGCTGAAAGACAACAAGAAAGGAAATGCTTCAAGGTGAAAAAATATCAGACACAGGTAGACAAGTGGTTATCTGTTGTGCACAATCTGTGTATTGCCATGCTCTCAATAACATCACTGCCCCTGTCAAATACAGTGTGGTTGTTTACCTTGAGGTCCAGATGGAGGATGTACATCTTGTGCATGTGCTGCAGGCCCTCACAGATCTCCCTGATGAACATGACCGTGTCCAGCTCCATCAGAGTGTAGTTCTCGTCAATGATCCGGTCAAAGAGCTCCCCACCATCCACACTGCGATCACACACACAAAAACCCATTGTACACTCTCAGAAAAAAAGGGTATGGTTAGGGTACAGTATTATTCTCTGGGGTACAAAAATATCAAAATACGCATGTACCTTCAGAGGTACACATATGATCTCACATGGTGCTGATCAGTACCTTTTAGGATACATGTGCAGATAATCTAGTTTAATGGTACATTTTTGTATCCAATATTTTTTATATAAAAAGGTACAATCACTGGAGGCATAGCTTACTGGAGGCATGGCTTTCAGTTAGTTATTTTTGCCCACCTGTGAGTGGAAGTGTTGTACCTATGGTTATGGTCTATGGTTATATTAGTTAAAGTTTGAGCATGTCCGCTGCATGTTCTGAAGTCTTTATTAAGGCTTACATAAGATCATGTCACCATAAAGAGCTGTAATCGATATTATAGCAACCTGAACACAACACTGAGTGACCTTGTCAAGAGGTACGGACCTCTTGGAAAAATGGTTAATATGTTGGCTTGACCCAGTCCCGGTCGGGGCTACCCTTCGAATTTGATACACTGGTGTCAGAAGTGGGATGGCGGAGAGGCGTGTACACATGAGGGACTTGGTATAGAGAAGAGGTACATTGTTTTCCACTTAAAAGAAACAAACAGCTTTGTCGCTGTGGTGGTACTCTAAAAATAAAAATGTGTATCATAAGTCTCTTTTAAGGTATGAACTGAAAGGGTTAATGTGATGGGCATTCTGAGTCGTTCCATGAGCCGTTTCATTATACTCCGTTCACATAAAAGAGAAGCTGATTTGTCTCCCAAATGGCTCTTCGTTCAAAATGCTTAAAAATCTACCTACAACCATGCACTTTTTAAAAAATCTCTTATGTAAAGCCCAAAAAGTAGTCTACCATTCCGTTAGATTGTTAAATGCGCTTTTATTAATTTTTTACGCACTTCTGGTGTGGACCAGAATGACGGACTCTCCCCACTATTTTTGGTTTCTGCAGTGAAGATTCACCATCTACAGATAATTATCTTGTAAATTATCTGCAGATATTCGTTGTTTGAGCTCAAAAAGCAGTAGTCGCAGTACGCAAATCAGGGAACCAAATAAACGTCTCTTTCACAGATTCAATTCGGTTCCCGACATTCACCAAAAAGATGCAATCAAAAAGAGCTGTTTATTGGCGAGCGAGCCAACACTGAAGGGTACAATTATGTACCTATAACTAAGGGTACAATGAATGTACATTACAGGGTCACTATCAAACTGGGTAAACTTACTGTGATTGTTGTAATGAAAAAATTAAAAAAATTGCTTCTTGGCAAAGAGCAATTTCTCAAGCAAGAATTTTGCTACGACTTTCTCGGAGTGGTGAGGAAAAAAATGAAAACTAACTGTTTAACTTTCACAATACAATAATTGTTAGATTTCTGAAACATTTTAACAAAGATGCATTTATTGATCACTTGAGTAAAGTCAATTGGGACCCGGTACTTATATGTCTAGAATGGATAAAGCATGGGACTGTTTCAACTGTTTCTTAAGCATTGTGGATAAAGTGGCTCCATGGAAAACAAAGAAACTGAACCCTGGAGGAATCAAGAAATCCTTGAGGCCATTAAATCAAGGAATACCACATTTTGAGAATATGACAGAAGCAAAGACGATGATGCTTTCCCTAGGCACAGAACCCTAAGGAACAAAGATAGTCAGATGATTGAAGATGCCAAAAAAATCATATTTTAAATGCAACATTTGTGAGAAAAGGAATAATCCTAGGAAGTTGTGGCATTCCCTAAAACAGTTGGCATATAGTGATAAACAGAAACAAATTGCAAAAGCTTGGGTCTTGAGGTCAAAGGACAAATTACGGTGGACAAGGAAGTGGCAGCAAAATATCTCAATAACTTTTTCACAACAGTTGCCTCAGATTTCATTTAGAGGATACCTGGTTGTACTGGAGTGTATGGGGAGGGTCAGGACCCAGGCCGTTACTCCAAAATGATTGTACGAGCTGATGCATTTTCCTTTACAGCAGTGTCTCAGGCTTGTGTTGTCAAGAGACTGTTTGAACTAAACTGCTCTAAAGCTACAGGCCTCGACAATATTCCTGACAGGTTTTTAAGATATGGTGCTGAATTTATTGCCCACTTTGTCACCCATTTAATCAACATCTCTATTGAGCAGGGAAGAGTTTCCACGCATAGGAAACGTAATAGAGTGATCCTATCCACAAGAAGGGCAGCAAAACACACATGGGAACTATAGACCTGTATCTATTTTGAGTGTGGTGTCTAAAGTGCTGGGAAAAGTAATTTATTAACAGATGAATATACTATCAATAATAATATTTTATACAAATTACAGTCTGGTTTATGAAAGTCCCACTCCACTGACAAGTCTATTGTTTTCAACTGACTTTATCAGGACATTTCTGTGGAACGGTAATGCTGGATCTGCAGATGGCATTTGACAAGGTTGATCATAGTATCATGCTTTTGGTTTTAACAGCAGGGCCATTGACTAGGTTAGATCCTATTTATCAGGTAGAGACAAAATGGTGGATGTTAATGGAAATTGTCAAATAACCAACTGACCAACTGTCAAATAATATCTATCAATCAAATTTACCATCTGGTGATGTCACCAGGCAGTCCAAAACTCCATCCCACAAAAACAGGCTGAAATTTCAGGCAGCCTTTTCAAACAGCTCTTACACTAAAAGGGCATTATCATTTTCACAATTTCACGGTATTATTCAAACCTCATAGTGTAGAAATGTATATAAAACACAGACAATTCACATTTTTGACTGCACTGGTCCTTTAAAGATGTGGGTTGAGAAAACATTATGAGAAGGAACATACAGCAAGGTAGTAAACCATAGAGATTCAATATAATGCTGATAATGTTCCATTTCATTCTGTGGAGGGAACGTACTATTCCAGCACCAGGATGATATCATTCCTGGACTCGTAGGCGGCGTAGAGCTGGATCAGGTTGGCATGGTCCAACTGGTTCATGACCGTGATCTCATTCTTGACCACCTCCTGCATGCCAAACACACACCAACCACACAATGAGACGTGTCAGATGTTCACTCACAGCTAGCAGGCAATGTACGGCTTCTCTTTTCTGGGTCAAATTAAGAACATCTGAAGAAATATATCCCCCATCCACGTAGACTGAAATGGCCTTAGAGCATTATGTTCCGATGTCTACTTCCACATTTTGAATAGAAAACAAAGTAGGTCCGCATTCAAAATGCAGTTTTCAAGGAAGCTACAAGGATGTGTAAAGGTTTTTACACGCATGCAAATCATGTAAAAAAAAAATGTTGACTTTGTACCTTTTCTTTCTGACTCCGGGCTTTGATGATTTTGGAAGCTAGGGTGAGACCTGAGCAGTTTTCCATGCATTTGTGCACCTGGCCAAAACGACCCCTAAGAGAGAGCAAAGATAAGTAAGGTGTCTTCAGTTCAAAGTTTCTGAGTTACACCTGTCTGTGTCGTTTTATGATTTATAATGGGAACGTTTCAACGCAACCATACTCCCTCGACAGGGGTCAGAAAGACTTGCCAAAACTATCACCTGTAAGTCACAAGTCCTAGAATGTTACACATCAAGATAATACATCCCCTGAATTGAGTGGGATCTCACGGTCAGAACTTGAACTATCAGAACTATTTTATCAGTATGTCCTCAATTACAAAATCAGATATCTTCCAATACGGGAAAGTATTATCATTTTGTGAAGGTATTGTATTTTGTATTGATTTCTCCTTTATTTCAATAAATGAGAGTAAGAGGCCTCTCTTTGAAGATTTGGATTAGCGATTGGCGATTAGCTGCCAACTGGCAGAGGAGGTATGGTTTCACATACCCTGAAGGCTTCGAGTAATAATAACGTTGAAGTTATGAACCAGGGGAGAGGAGAAGAGAGGAGAGTTACACAACTCAACTTGTTGAGGACCTCTCTCTTCCTCTCTCTCGGTCTTTGATCTAGGTTAGATGTGTTTTTTTCCGTGGGTTCAGTTCCAAAAGACCCACTGGAGAATTGACTAATTTGTAATAACTCAGTATGATGCAGGACAGAGTGCGATGGAGAGTAGTCGTTGATAGCCTGTGCTCCCTGAGGAGCAATAAGCCTAAGCAGGCACTATTTTACATTACTAGTTGAAACATTGCAGGAATAAATAAGAGATAAGATCACTGTATTTGTCAATTGCACTCAAGGTACTAATTAAATGTACTTCTGCTTTTAACCCAACCCGTCTGAAAGAAATACAGAACATACATATAGGTTTTTGGAGAGGTTTGAGCAGCTACCACACTAGGCGCCCGGGGAGCTGTTGTTGTGGGGGGTTAAGTACAATGCTCACGGACACAATGGCATCTAGGATTTGATACTAGTAACCCTCCGGTTGCTGGCTCGCCTCTCTAAACCTTAGGCTACCTGCCGCCCATGTGTTATTTCACATGGATACAATTATTCTTGAATTTGAAGATGAACAGTTGAAAAGTCATTTTTACCTCCTGGTTCAAGTCCTCATGTATTGCAACAGGATTGGAACACTTACCCTCCTAGAACCTCAACTCTGTTGATGGTGTAGAAGTTGTTGATCTGGTTGGGTTTGGCCGACACTATCCGGTGGTTGAATGGAGCTGGTGGAGGAGGACTTTTGTCTAAAGGGAGGTATGAAATACATCAAAATATATTCTTATTTATTTATCCTTCATTTAACCAGGGAAGTCACATTGAGATTGATATCAAGTGAGCCCTGGCAAACAGTAGCATGGCGGGGAAATATAAGCTGTATTGTTAATTAGTTAACATGTGCTCTTGTAATGGTACCTCATGATTGTCATAATCAAGTTATCACCCTGTGCTTACTCACACGCTGTGGTAAACATGACAGAAGATACAAGGTTGGTTATGCAAACTTCAGTTCTCTCGTACTTTGCTACTCCTAGAGAGCATGCTTTTCTATCCAAATCCAATAAGGTTATGAATATTTTCTACAGAAAGAGATAATTGCCACCATATCAGCAATCTATTGGATTTCATATTAGGCCCGAATCCTAAGATGTGTTTGCGTAATTCCAGTCTTCCACTGAGATCAATGTGTGATTTATGGAATCGTGTGCACATTTCAAATTAAGATTCCACCCACTTACCACCTTTCCGCCAGACTTAAAGCCACGGTACCCCATAAAGATGCTGGTCCTCACCAATGAAGAACATTTCCCCTGTAGACTGCTTGACTTCTGTGGCCTGATCTTTCCCCAGCCTCTTCTTCAGCTCCACACGGATATCCACCCCGTCTGCCTTGAAGACGCCCCATCCCTCATCCTCATCCTCTGGTCTCTCTGCTTCGTCCTCCTCCTTCCTCTCCCCCTCCTTCTCCTCCTCCTCTCCTTCCTCTACCCGACTCTTCTTGTGGTCCTCTACTCCCAGGTCTTCCTCCATCACCTGACGCTTACTCCTGGTGCTGCCCTCCTCCATCTGGTCCTGTTTTGCTGCCTCCAGAGACAGAGAGGAAGCACTTTTGTTGTGGTCTTCACAGCTGGAACAGACAGACATGTTTTAGAAATGTTTTAGAATGTTGTTTCGCATGTGTGTATACGTGGAAGAGAGGGATCAGCACATAAAGCACTATTGAAGTAGGGTGAGAGAAAGGTAGAGTAAGATAGTGTGAAAGGGGGACAAAGAGAGAGAAAGATAGAAATACATAGAATGAAAGAATTAGGAAGAGAGTGAGGGTAGAGGAGATACTGTACCTCTCGGGAATGGAGTTAGTGTCTCCTGGAGCTTTAGGGGAGGTTGGGAGAGAAGGGATATCCTTTACTGACATATCAACAGCTTCTGATGGGCCTTTAGAGAGTGTAGTGTCCCCCTCTTTCTCCTTCTCCCCCTCCTTTTCTTCTAGTCTTCTATCCTCCTCAGGCTTCTCTGTGGTTTTCAACAGCTCCTCCTCTTTCTCCTCTTCCTTCGATTCATTAAGGTGGTGTTCCTTCTCCTCCTTTTTTACAACCTCCTCCTCCTTCCTCTCTTCCATTTTTAGTCCATCTCCTGCAGCCTCCTCCTCAGACAATGACTCCTCTTCAGTCACAGGGGCCTTGGGGCCCTCGAGGATAAAGTCCAGCAGGTTTGGGCTGAGGGAATCCTCTGAGGTCCCTCCAGCTCCAGCCTCCAGGTCCAGGAAGCCATCAGGGGTGAGGTGCTGCTGCTGCTGGTGACCTGATGATGATGATGATGATCTCTCTGCATTCTCCCTGTTGAGCTTCTGAACCTCCTCTAGTAGCAACACCTGCTTCCTAAGGGAGATGGTATCTGCAGAAGAACAAACAGAACATCAGAGGGGATACAGTTAAAATGAATTCAACTACCTGCATGAAAGTCACTTTAGTAACTTTAATCAGACAATTGCACAATACCTCAGAATGTCAACACACTCCTAGTACCCTCCTAAGAGGACGGCAAGTGGTTGTCTGATGTTTCAGTCTCAACTTTGGAGCTCTTTGATGTTTCTGTGTCATGATATACTTGTTAGTACAATACTGTTGTTTACGTCTGACAGGAAGAGTGTTGTGACTAGCCAGTTCCCTTTCCTTTGGCTAAAAAGAAAGTATCGATTTTTCCTCTCCAGCTCTCGAAGCTTTCAGAACAGGTGTTGTTTTCATCTCACATGTTACATGTTGTGAGTGCTGCTGTGTGTGATTTAGGTTGTTTTGACTAATAAAGGTCACTGTGTGTGTGAGTGGTGTATGGCTGTGATGTATTGTTGACACATTTGAATGTGCTGTGATGTGAGCACCTGCTGTGTCTGGGGGCTTCTTCTTTTTCTGTGCTTTCAGACCCTTCGGGCTCAGACCCGACTTCTCCTTCCCATCCTTCTTCTTGTGATCTTTTGGCTAAAGGAAGGGAAGAACGTGATATAAGATCATCACGCTCTGCATTTGGTCTGCATGTCAACATTCTTTAAAATGAGGTCAGGTATGTATATTTCCCTTAAACCACTACCAGAATGCAATTACAATATTTACTGCTCAGAAACGTCATGAAAACATGTTTTCTTTGAGCAATTTAACACATACAAAGTTTCCGGTGGGTTTGCTGTTTGCAAGGAAATTCTTTGGAGCTTTGTTGCCTTGTGACTGTGAGTGGTCTCCGGGGTGCTGGGTTTGCGTTCACATGCAGGGTTTATCATCCCTTGAGTACCTTTAGTGGCTTTAGTAGAGGTAGTTTTCTGTTAAGAAGACAGACAGCATGGCAATGTTAGTTGGACATGGTGAATGCCATGCAACATGAGATGGATAAAGACACAGTTAGGAAGGGTAAGGAGGAAGGGTGAGGGGTGGTGAGGGGGGTAAGTTACAACTGAACAAGAAAAATGGAAACAATACATGAAAGAGTAAGGAAGAATTACATTAAAGTGACCGTCAAACATATAACCTATCCTTATCAGTTGTTTTATTCAGGGTAACACCCTGATACTGCATTAATATGCATTAATATAAAGACAAACTTTGTTTCAGTCAAAGCATTCTGTTGATTGCCCACAGCAGATGAATGGATAGGGTGTTACATATGTACTAGGCTGTGAATTTATAGCATATCACCTGTCATAGTGAGTAATAGCATGCAATGCCGACCCTGAGCGGAAACATTTCTCGCAACCAACCAAACAAGTCTTCTCAAACAGACTTCGGTAAGGCGGGGCTCACTAGTACCACAGAAAACGCTCCAGTCCTTTTATGAGCAGGTCAACATCTTAAAAAATGCCTCAAGGCATGACCCTTGGGGGCCTCTTAGTTCTTGGTTGTGAGATAAGCACTGCTCAGTAGTAAGGCAGATAAGATATTTTGAGGATAGGGTTTCCACAGTGACAGCAGTGTTTCTTCCTGGAGGACAAATCTAAGGATAGGGGGGGGGGGGGGGGGGGTTGGGTACAGTGTGTGTGTGTGTGTGTGTGTGTGTGTGTGTGTGTGTGTGTGTGTGTGTGTGTGTGTGTGTGTGTGTGTGTGTGTGTGTGTGTGTGTGTGTGTGTGTGTGTGCCGGGAGGGGGGGGGCTAAAGTGACAGATGTCTCTGGTGGACAGACATCTCATACCTTGGAGTTGATGGGAGCTGGCCAGAGGCTGAAGGTAGAACCTGACGAAAGCTCTGATGACAATGAGAATTCCTGGCGATCTGCGTCATACAGTAGCCAATAGCCAATCACAGAAGTTTGGATGCTGCCCTAACGTATGGAGTTAAAAACCGTAAACATCTGGTTTTCAGGGATACAGTATATTCAACCTAGCCTCCTTGTTCTCTGAAAACCAGATGTAGGGACCCCGCTCAGACGTTTCTTTACACCTGCTACGTTAGGTTAGGACTTATATGACCTTAGAGTTGCTGTTTGAGTTCTAACCTCAAATCAAGCTGAAAATGTTATGTCTGTATCAAATTTGTCTGTTTTGTGCTAGAACTGTGTTGAAATGGAATGACCCTTATCTAACCAAATAAGGGTCTGACTACATTAAAATGATCCGATACCAGTACCTATTTACAGTACCCCTTTCCTTATTTCCTAGTTCATATACTTTACACTACTCTACACCATGAAATGTGAAAACTCTTACACTACACTGTATCTCATTCACCATCTAAATAAGTTGGTCTATGCTTGATTAGATTTTTTTAATAAAATGGATCCTGCAGTTAATAGACCCTGGGCATGAAAACAGATACCTGCCTGGCTTCCACCCTAATGCCAGTGATGGAGAGTGATGGGGTACCTATAACTCCCGCTTAAGGCTTTAATGCCAAACACTCTACCCATTGACTTTCAGTGTCTGTGCCTAAGACCACCCTCCGCGTGTTACTGCTGTTCACATTGTATCAACAACTTCAAGTGCTTGTTGAAGTTGGAAGGAAGTGACTGCCCCTTAAGCCCAGAGGAATTGGGTGCCATACATTGTGTAACCCAGTGCTGTAGACAGTATGATTCAAATTCCTCTCTTTCTGTTATCTATTCAGTCCAGTACCAAATCTAGTCAACCAAATGCTTATACTAACTTCCCTAAGATTAACAAATATATTTATTGTCACATACACCAGCTAGGTTCAGCCATAGTAGTACAGCATCAATGGAGCAAATTAGGGTTAAGTGCTTTGTTCAAGGGTAAATCAACAGATTTTCACCTTGTCATCTCAGGTATTTGAACCAGTGACCTCTCAATGCTCTAACCACTAGGCTATCTCTCACCCCTGTCACTACCTGTTGCCAATGAGTCCTTAACCAGTTTGAACCCTATTTAAGCCACATGCCTGCTTCTGTTAAAAAGGCAAATACATTCTACCGGTCCAGCACTCCATCCCCAAGCAATACTATGAATCTGAAAACAGCACCTACAGCATATAGCAACTCAAATGAAATGAAATTGTATTAGTCACATGCGCAGAATACAACAGGTGTAGACCTTACAGAGAAATGCTTACTTACGAGCCCCTAACCGATAGTGCAGTTTCAAAAAACACAGAATAGAACCATATAGAACAACTCCACTATTAAAAACACTCTCCCCTATACAGGTCCATCCTCTTCTTCCTATTTTGAGCCACTCAAATCTGAAGAAGTGCCAATCTCTGTGAAATGTATCATACAGTGTAAAGTACAGATATTTAGATCAATGGCTGTATGACACTGTTATTATGGCGGGAGGTAAATAATGTACATGGGGGGGTTGCCCTGAATCCGAGCTTGGAGAAGCCTAATTACCATGACTAAACGGTCACGTGGAATTAAACTGCCATCACAACTCGTGACCGCCGGTGTGCTGGTAATACGGTCATTGTAACAAGCCTAGTGGTGGAAAATTCCCCACCAATTTTACCACTGTGTATAGGCTTTGGCGCCTTCCATATAGTATGGCCTAGTATGCATGGCACTATAAAACCAGTGGAGATCACTATAAACCAGGGGAGATCGCTATATAAGTCATATTGGTTTGACACATCTTCCAGAACTTAATGAGGAAAAGTAGCATGAGCAAAGCCACAATCCTTCCTTAGGAAACAGAACACTTGACTAGTCAGCTTTGCTGCTCTGATCATTTTCCTCTGCAGTGGCAAGTCATAAAACTAAATCAAATCATAAACCAAACATGACAACATGGAACGCCATGTCTATCTCCGAACCTATATACAACTGTGCAAATCTTTTTAAGGACATGTAACTTGCAGGTCATGAGGGAACAATGAACCCAGCAATTCATCTAACCTAAGTTGCCGTCACATCCATATCATCAATCCATTATAGAAATATGAACGCAGTTCACATTAACGTATCCAGGGCTCAGTTGAGTACATAAAGTGCCTTAATAAAGCAACCTTTATATAGTCTACATAGACCTGCAAAAACACACCTCTTTTGGTTAGCGCAGTTAGAACTCCCAGTCTCACCTTGTCGGTCTTCTTAGTAACTGAGCTCTTGCTCTTTTCTCCAGACGATTGCCTCTTAATAGCCATCTTGAGGTCTTTTGACTTGGAGGCCTTGCGTGCTGCCGGACCCATAAACATCATCTCCATAACCCGGGGGCTCTTCATCGTCTCCCCAATGAATCTGATGACCTGATGGATGCTGAGTACCAGCTTTTCCATTCCGTCCAGCTTCTCAGCCTGCTTCTCCGAGCGCTGGTCCAGCACTGTCATGAAGGAGCTCATCTCCTGACACATCTCTCTCACTTCGCTCCCCATGCCCGTGCCCTGGGTTTGAGCCAGGGCCGGTGGTAGAGTTCGGGCTCTGGCAGGGATATGGATCTCTTCCTTATCCACCTTCAGTGTTTCCATGTCCCTCTCTATACTGTCAATGTTCTGGCACATTCCATCCAGCCGGTTGAGGACCTTCTCCTGGATGTTGATGAGTTTGTCCATCTTACTGTTCAGAGTCTCAATGCGATTCTGAATGAGGTCCAAGCCGGCACCATTGCAATCGGTTACGTTATCCATCATGCTTGGCTTTCTTGAGGTTGAGTTATAGTTCACTATCTTGGAACTCATGATAGAATAATGTTAGGATGCCCAATCGAAACAGAAAAAGGGTCACGGAAAGGTTGATGACCAATGTCCGTGAGACAGACGGGGAAACTTTTTGGGAAAATGTAGCCAGCCTTATCCCTCTGTGCTCATCTTCAAGTGTACAGACAAGCTGATCTAATGACGGAAATTGGAATGAAATGCCAATTTCTCGATGAAAAATAAACAAGTGAACAAAATTCAAATCCATGAAGAGTAAAACAGAAAGATACAGCTAGTAACGGTCACTGTAATCTGTGAGATTGTCCCTATGCCCCCATGTCGCTCACCCACAGTTTGACACCTCTGCACTTCTCCCTACTGGAGGTGGTATTTAGAATGGAATAAGCTGATCTCCCTAAATGTAAACAGAACAGCCAATGTCAGCAGGGGACCAGCAATGGGGGCGGAGGGCTGTGGTTGGCTGTGACTGGCAGGGGTCCGTCACCAGTCGCTGGCCTGCCTACCAAGTTTCAAAATGGCCAGTGTACACAGTCCCTCTCTCTGAGGCAAAGTGGAAAGTTGTCTGGGATGATGCTAAACGCTTTGGGTTTCTTTTACTTTATTTGCATGTAAATTAGTAGACTTTTCAGTCTGACTTGGTGGTTTCACAATGATTAGGCTGAACAGGTGTCACAGATGGGGAGGGGAAAGGAGGGGGGACACTGACGAGTTTTATTTATAACCGGTAGGGGACATTTTTAGGTCAACTCAAAATATCAAACAATTGTCAAAAGATCCACTCACAAAGAACAGCTGTGTTTGCAAAAAATTTAACATTTAAAAAAGATCCTTATTAATGACAGGTGGAGCAATTCACATCTTAGAAGTGTTTAGGAGAGCCTAAAAAATAATGGTTGCAATAACATCTGGAAAATACTTGCATGTGAGCCCTGATTTTCAGTATTTAAGACAGTCATGTACTTTGCTATGGAAATCTCTTCGCTGGCTGCAAAACAGCTGTAACGAGCACCCACCCAGTGAGGGAGCAAGAGAAAATCAAGGCAGGTTCAGATTGTAGCCTGTAGTCCCCTGGCTGAGAAAGCACTTAAGATCTTTAGCCTCTGTGCTGAAATTGGAGAGGGGGTGACAGCCATGATTAATACTGTGTCTCTCTCTCACAAGAACATCCAGTCAGGTCTTAGCCTACTCATAGACAGTTAAGTCAGTTACAATTTGTTTTACTTAGGGCTTTGTAATTGGAACCCTCAACAGTGTACCCAATAAGCCTATCAACATATGCTTGATGCAGTGGTCCATCTGGGACATACAGTACCAGTCAAAACCTTGTACACCTACTCATTCAAAGGTTTTTCTTTATTTTTACTATTTTCTAGTAAAGACATCAAAACTATGAAATAATACAAATGGAATCATGTAGTAACCAAAAATGTGTTAAACAAATCAAAATATATGTTATAGTTCAGATTCTTCAATGTAGCCACCCTTTGCCTCGATGACAGCTTTGCACACTCTTGGCATTTTCTCAACCAGCTTCATGAGGTAGTCACCTGGAATGAATTTCAATTAACAGGTGTGCCTTGTTAAAAGTTCATTTGTGAAATTTCTTTCCTTCTTAATGCATTTCAGCCAATCAGGTGTGTTGTGACAAGGTAGGGGTAATATACAGAAGATAGCCCTATTTGGTAAAAGACCAAGTCCATATTATGGCAACAACAGCTCAAATAAGCAAAGAGAAACGAAAGTCCATCATTACTTTAAGACATGAAGGTCAGTCAATCTGGAATATTTTAAGAACTTTGAAAGTTTCTTCAAGTGCAGTTGCAATAACCATTAAGCGCTATGATGAAACTGGCTCCCATGAGGTCCACCACAGGAAAGGAAGACCCAGAGTTAACTCTGCTGCAGAGGATAAGTTCATTAGAGTTACCGGCCTCAGAAATTGCAGACCAAATAAATGCTTCACAGAGTTCAAGTAACAGACACATCTCAACATCAACTGTTCAGAGGAGACTGCGTGAATCAGGCCTTTATGGTCAAATTTCTGCAAAGAAACCACTACTAAAGGACACCAATAAGAAGAAGAGACTTGGTTGGGCCAAGAAATACAAGCAATGGACATTAGACCAGTGGAAATCTGTCCTTTGGTCTGATGAGTCCAAATTTGAGATCTTTGGCTCCAACTGCTGTCTTTGTGAGACACAGAGTAGGTGAACGGATGATCTCAGCATATGTGGTTCCCACCGTGAAGCATGGAGGAGGAGGTGTGATGGTGTGGGGGTGCTTTGCTGGTGACACTGCGATGATTAATTTAGAATTCACAGTGCACTTAACTATCTGGTTTGCGCTTAGTGGGACTGCCATTTATTTATCAACAGGACAATGACCCAAAACACACCTCCAGGCTGTGTAAGGGCTATTTGATGAAGAAGGAGAGTGATGGAGTGCTGCATCAGATGGTCTGGCCTCCACAATCACTCAACCTCAACCCAATTGAGATGGTTTGGGATGAATTTGGGATGAACCGCAAAGTGAAGGAAAAGCAGCCAACAAGTTCTTAGCATATGTGGGAACTCCTTCAAGACTGTTGTAAACAAATTCCTCATGAAGCTGGTTGAGAGAATGCCAAGAGTGTGCAAAGCTGTCATCAAGGCAAAGGATGGCTTTGAAGAATCTCCAATATAAAATAAGTTTGGATTTGTTTAACACTTTTTTGGTTACTACATGATTCCATATGTGTTATTTCATAGTTTTGATGTCTTTACTATTATTATACAATGTCGAAAATAGTGAAAATAAAGAAAAACTCTTGAATGAGTAAGTGTGTCCAAACTTTTGACTCGTACTCTATGTGCTTTGCATCAATGGAAAGTGTAATAAGAGACATATGCATCATCAATACAAACACTGCTTATTGCCCCTGAACAAGGGAATGGGGTAATTCACAGTGAGATCTAGGGTTTTCCACAGCCACTTTGGAGACAAAAACATATTGGATAAATGTTGTACTCTACTGCATACAGAATATGCATGTTGGCATACACAACTGTCATAAATTATCATCATGCATAGGTTTATATAAAAAAATGGAATCTATTGCTATACTTATTATATTGTAATTCACAGATTGATAGATGATAATATAGTTTTTTAACCATGCAACTTGAACTGAACTAAGAGAACACATGGTGTCATTGATGTGTGTGCCAACTCCCCCGTCCAATCCCGTCATAGATTCAAGGATGATACGGCTAAGGAGACAGATTAGCAGATAAGATAAGGAGACAGATTAGCCTGCCCTCCCAGGCCTCTGTGAAACATGTCGTTGACAAAGACAGGGGCCCACAGACTACAAACTGGGAGTGGGGGGGGGGGGTGACCTGTCCTTGGGTACCAACAGGTGACAGAATGGCAATTTAGACAACGTAGGTCATTCGACAACGTAGGCTTAGCTTGTGTCACTTTCAGAGGTGCAGAGGGTTACCTTACGCATGCAAATATAGTACTCTAAAGAATACTTCAGCAGATATCCATTTACCTGAATATTTATGTCCTCCAATACAGGCCTCGGAGCATGCTATTAACTGCAGCTCTAAGTAGCAGACCACAAAACTCCACAGATATGGGGTAAAATGTTCACATCTACCTCGAAAGCCAATGCATATAATAGTGGTTCATATTACAGTACATTGGTGTGGGCCGGCTGGGGGGAACTGTAAGACGATTAAACTGTGGATGAGACCGGGAGGAATAAACATGCTTCAGTAGTGGGGCTGATTACATAAACCAGAGGTCGAGTTTATATCACCAACACTTTAAAGTGAAACTGGAGCAGTGGCTGTCAGAGAGCCCAAACTCAAGTCCCTCCCTACCCACCCTCTCAATATCTGCCAAGTGGAGGAGCTACAGTATGTGTGTGTGGAGCTTTTACAACTTCAGCCACACACACATACACACACACACACACAGGAGGGTTGCAGGCAGCAAAGGAATAGCACGATCAAAATGTTATTTTGTGTGTGTGTGTGTGTGTGTGTGTCTGTGTCTGTGTCTGTGTCTGTGTGTGTGTGTGTGTGTGTGTGTGTGTGTGTGTGTGTGTGTGTGTGTGTGTGTGTGTGTGTGTGGATGTGTGTGGATGTGTTTAACTAAACAAACAACAATTTTACCAACTGAGGAAATGTTGTTTGTCCCCACGAGGTCAAATGCTATTTCTAGGGGATTTAGGGTTCAGGTTAGAATTAGTGTTAGGGTTAGAATTACGTTAAGGATTAGGAGCAAGGGTTAGTGTTTGGGTTAGGAGCTATGGTTAGGATTAGGGTTAAGGTTAGGGTTAAGGTTAGGGAAAATAGGATTTTTAATGGGACTGAATTGTGTGTCCCCACAGGGTTAGCTGTACAAGACTGTGTGTGTGCACGTCTTGTACAGTGTGTGCGCGCAAGCGTGTATGCACATGCGTGCATGTTTGAACATGTGTGTGTCCTGACTGACCCTGCAGGTTTGGAACACCTAATCACAGAATAATATGACCCTGTCATTCACCTCAACAATCTTTTACTTGTTTACATCCCAAGTTCCTCAAAAGATAGGCTATTTTGAAATGCAGAAAGGAAATCACATTACACCCCTTATTAGTGAGTATTAGCAAGTACTGTAGCACATTTGCCATGACACTACTATTGCAAGAGTGACAGCACACTTGCATGCATACTCACACACACATCTTTATAATGCTAATGTCTGCGTTAACTTTAACCGTGTCTTATTCTGAACAGGTTAAACAGTCTCTGCCGGGGGAGTATACTGTGTGGTTTTAGAGTGGCATTTGTTTGTCAAGGAGACAAACTACGCTGTTATAAATGGACCTCTGCCTCTCTCACCCAGAACACGCTGTTCTGGGATGCTCCAGGGTCGTGTGCTGCCTGCTGGGGGGGGGGGGGGCTGAGGTTGGACACCTATCCCTCTACTGTCCCCTAGCCATGTCCCCCTGTCATACCACCTAGCCTGCCAACTCTTTACCAGTCCTGGCGGTCTCTTGGAAAGTAAGGGGCAAAAACTAAAGTGGCAGCTAAGAAACTTAACACCTGTTAACAGCTGAGAAGCCCCCCCATCACCCCCATATTCACTAGTTTTCTTTACTGAACTTTGTGGGATGGAACACTAGGCCAGTGTTTGTGAGACAAGATGAGCACTAAGTTGAACTGAATTTACTGTTAAAATAAATGTAATTAAAGAAACGTGTGTGCACTAGTATGCTTTCGCATATTAGTTAATGAAAAGGTTTTCTGATTGGGTAATAAGAGTTAGCGTTATTCATTAGATAATTATTATGTAGGTACCATTTCCACAAGTACATTCCAGAGAAGTAGCAGGCTAAAATTAAGATTCACTTTAATTTATTGATTTATCTTGCTGTCTTGCTTTTTATTTGGGATTTTATAAGGAAGGTAGCTTCAATACATTAGTTTACTGTGCTTGATCACATTCTGTATTTCTCAACACTTGACAGGTCCCACTCTAAGTCAAGCTCAAGGGAGGACCATTACTTTATGGTCCCGAGGCCATCAAAATGGTTCTGATTAGTCAGGACAGTCCTCACATGTGATGGACTAGAAGTTGAGGATGGTCAAGATATTGATAGATCAAAGTGTCTTTATTTATTTTTCGTAAGTTTGTTTAATTGTTTGTATGATCAGCTGATGTATCAAAAAGAGCAATCCTCACTACTGAATGAAATACTGTTCAGTGGCATGATCCCCCAAAAAAGTCATACAATGACAGTGAGATTTTACCAGTGCGGTAAATTTCCATTAAATTGTATCAATACTGAACAAAAATATAAACGCAACATGTAAAGTTTTGGTCCCATGTTTCATGAGCTGGAATAAAAGATCCCTGAAATTTTCCATAAAAAGCTTATTACTCTCGAATTCTGTGCACAAATATGTTTATACCCCTGCTAGTGAGCATTTCTCCTTCGCCAACACAATTCATCCACCTGACAGGTGTGGTATATCAACAAGCTGATCAAACGGCATGATCATTACACAGGTGCACCTTGTGCTGGGGACAATAATAGGGCACTCATAAAATGTGCAGTTTTGTCACACAACACAATGACACAGATGTCTCAAGTTTTGAGGCAGCGTGCAATTGGCATGCTGACTGCAGGAATGTCCACCAGAACTGTTGACAGAGAATATATATATATATATATATATATATATATTTTTTACCTTTATTTAACTAAGTAAGTCAGTTAAGAACAAATTCTTATTTACAATGACGGCCTACACCAGCCAAACCCGGACAACGCTGGGCCAATTGTGCGCCACCCTATGGGACTCCTAATCACGGTCGGTTGTGATACAGCCTGGATTCAAACCAGGGTGTCTGTAGCAATGCCAATAGCACTGAGATGAAGTGCCTTATACCGCTGCGCCACTCGGGAGCCCGAGCTGCCTCCAACGTCATTTTAGAGAATTTTTGCAGTAATCCAACTGGCCTCACAACCGCAGACCATGTGTAACCATGCCAGCCCAGGACCTCCACATCCGGCTTCTTCACCTGCCGGATCGTTGTGAGACCAGCCACCCAGACAGCTGATGAAACTGTGGAGTATTTATGTCTGTAATAAAGCCCTTTTGTGGGGAAAAAACAAATTCTGATTGATTTGGCCTGGCTCCCTAGTGGGTGGACCTGGCTCCCAAGTGGGTGGGCCTATGCCCTCCCAGGCCCACCCATGGCTGCGCCCCTGCCCAGTCATGTGAAATCCATAGATTAGGGCCTAATGTATTTATTTCAATTGACTGATTTCCTTATACGAACTGTAACTTAATAAAATCGTTGAAATTGCTGCATGTTGCGTTTGTATTTTTTTTTCAGTATAACACATGCAAGATCCTTACTGTGTATTATAACACTTACCTAATGGCCAGTTAGTCTGAAAGGTAAGGGCATCTTCCATGGAGGACGCCATACTGTTGCGTACTGTACATGTACTGTGTTGCAATCTCGTGTAACTAGCAAGTCCACTGGATGTCCTGAGTTACACATGGAAAGCTAAGCCACATGTATTAATAGTGCTGCAGATCGTACCAGATACCACGACAGAGAGGGGAACCGGAGAAGGTGATAGATCATCTTGTCTTTGGAACTTTACTGATGGAACACATCATTGCTCAACATCTAAACCAAAGCCAAGATTAACAATGACTCAACCGTAGTCAGCAGTTCATTGAACCTAATAACCCACTGAGCTATTTGTTCAGTGCGCTGCTCACAGTGTGCCAAAGACCTGTCTACAGTGTATAGTACTGTACAGATCCCATACCTCTGTTTTATCAAGATATCCCCATCTTTGCAATGAAAACGATCCAACTTGTGAAAAGGGTGTTCTTTTCCACACGTTAATGCTTGCCACACGTTAATGCTTGACTATGGAAGCCATGAATTCTGTATTAGCCAACATCCTCAATATTATACAGTGAGGCAGCTTCAAAATCATTCACTGCTGGGATCCTCGACTCACATTACTCTTCAACACTACCACACATACTGGAATCCCCATTCCACGTGTTGAGCTCAGTAATTGAATTGAATGTGACATTTAGCTAAAGCACATCATGTTCCAGGAGATAATACAGCCAGTAGAGCTGTGATGGTTACCTGTGGTATCAGAGATGTGATCAGGACAACATCAGGGAAAATTTATATTGACTTGGGTTGATTACAATAAAATATATTGTCTACCCTGGCCATTTCAGGACAATGAAAACGGTACTGTACGTGAAGAGGAGACAAGGATGTCTACTGTGGAACTAAATACAATTATATTCCCTGGGGAGTTATTCTTGGTGGCTGGATGGCAACTGTCTGGCAGCAGAGTACTGTGATTATGATAGGGTGATTCAAAAGGAAACCAGTTCCCTGCTGCCATAAAATTCCTTATCTATTGATGGACAGTGCAGTACCCTTTGTCTGCACTGTATCACAACACCTGATGCTATAATAAGCCACATGCTCTATCCATAGTTCCCCTCGGAGCACAGCGTCCTTTCTCCCCAACTGAATCAAACTGGGTGATCTCCAAGGCTTCACAGGCTACCCACGCTACCAGTGCCATGTCCAGGGACTGGCCACAACACCCTCTGAAATCTGATTGGCCACCCCAGTGCCCCTACCCCAGAAATTCTGAGATCTGATAGGTCGTCTCTCGATATATTGAGAATTTTGAACAAGACGTGCACCAACAGCAAGACTCATCAATCTCACCAGAGAAAGCATCCGAGCAAGCGAAACAGCACCTCTCTGTCTTAGTAGGTGAAGCCCATGTATCTAATGCTGTCTGGCCAAAAAGAGTATGACAAGCTTGTGCATACATAGGAGGTCCCATAAAAAAATTAAGACCCTACCGAATGTTATGGTGTAATTTGCACTCTGGATGGCATTCTCAATTGAATTTACTTCTGTATGCTAATACGCTTATATACAGTCAAATCCTGACCTTGAACGCAAACACTGTAACAAGACTTTTGGAATTGAGTTATGATTTATTTGAACAGGGAACTGTACCAAATCTAAGCTGAAGCATTTAATGCATTAAACTATCATAATTATATTGAGGTTCAAAATGTTATGGCCCCCTTAAACTGGGTCTGTGCCCCACCTTGGCCATCCCATTCAAAGTGATCTGGACACGCCACTGCATGCAACCCCCATTCGACAGGCGCCACTCTGACTACATGTCCACATGGTGACCAACATGCCTTTTCCTCCTCAAACTAACATACTCTAAAGGGAGAAGAACTGAAACCACTTATTGTTTGAGGAAACACAATGAGGAAACTTATAAAAGAGCTAATGAGTAATGAACTGCTTATGTCTCCAAGTCCCCCTCTACCTGACCCATCACCCGAGTGGTCCAAACCCACTGCTGATTTGTGACCTTGTGTTTACTATTGTGACAAAATGGAGATGTCTCATTACATCAATCAACAGAAGGGGTGGCTGTACAAATATGGGTACCTGGTGGGTATAAGAGAACAATTTCAGCAGGCATCTCTGTACTGTCACACAGTGTCCTGCAATTTCATTTGACGTCAATAATGACGCTACTGTTCAAAAACATGCCAGCCTCAGTTGGCTTGTCTAGCCACCCCATAGTAAATATCTGTCATATCAAAACGTGATGCCAGGTTCTAACAGACGCTATTAAACTGTACTGTTTCTCACTGATTTGTACTGCTCTAGATGCCTCTCAGAGAGAGACAGAAAGAAAGAGGGAGAGACAGAGAAATAACTGTAGGCTTCTCTCTTTTGCATGGTCTTTTGCTCTTCCAAATCACCCATTTACCTTAATGGTTATGTCCATAATGTTAAAGACATCACACCATATATTCCCCACCTACAGTGTACAAATGAGGCCAGTTGAGGGGCATATTTAGTTCAGTTGCACTGTTACATAGCGGGGACACCACAGATCCTGTATACTGAACAAAAATGTAGACTTCAATGATTTTACTGAGATACAGTTCATATAAGGAAATCAGTCAATTTAAGTAAATTCAATAGGCCCTCATCTATGGATTTCACATGATTGGGCAAGGGCATAGCCATGGATGGGCCTGGCTCCCAAGTGGGTGGGCCTATGCCCTCTCAGGCCCACCCATGGCTACACCCTTACCCAGTCATGTGAAATACATAGATTAGGGCCTATTGAATTTATTTAAATTGACTGATTTCCTTATTTGAACTGTAACTCAGTAAAATCGTGTTGCATGTTGAGTTTATATTTTTGTTCAGTGCATTCAGAAAGTTGTCATACCCCTTCACTTTTGTCACATTGTGTTACTTTTTGGGGGATTCCACCTGTGATAAATTAAATTGATTGGACATGATTTGGAAAGGCACACACCTGCCTATATAAGGTCCCACAGTGCATGTCAGAGCAAAAACCAAGCCATGAGGTCGCAGGAATTGTCTGTAGAGCTCCAAGACATGATTGTGTCGAGACACAGATCTGGGGAAGGGTACCACAAAAAGTCTGCAGCATTGAAGGTCCCCAAGAACACAGCGGCCTCCATCATTCTTAAATGGAAGAAGTTTGGAACCAGCAAGACTCTTCGTATAGCTAGCCTCCCGGCCAAACTGAGCAATTGGGGAAGAAGGGCCTTGGTCAGTGAGGTGACCAAGAACCAGATGGTCACTCTGACAGAGCTCCAGAGTTTCTCTGTGGAGAAGGGAGAACCTTCCAGAAGGACAACTATCTCTACAGCACTCCACCAATCAGACCATTATGGTAGAGTGGCCAGATGGAAAGCCAGTCCTCAGTAAAAGGCACATGACAGCCCACTTGGAGTTTTTCAAAAGGAACCTAAAGGACTCTCAGACCATGAAAAACAAGATTCTCTGTTCTGATGAAACCAAGATTGAACTCTTTGGCCTGAATGCCAAGCGTCATGTCTGGAGGAAACCAGGCACCGCTTATCAACTGGCCAATACCATCCCTACGGTGAAGCATGGTGGTGGCAGCATTATGCTCTGGGAAATGTTTTTCAGCGGCAGGGACTGGGAGCCTGGCCTGGATTGAGGGAAAGATGAACAGAGTACAGAGAGATCCTTGATGAAAACCTGTTCCAGAGCGCTCAGGACCTCAGACTGGGACGAAGGTTCACCTTCCAACAGGACAATGACCCTATGCACACAGCCAAGACAACGCAGGAGTGGCTTCGGGACAAATCTCAATGTCTTTGAGTGGCCCAGCCAGAGCCCGAACTTGAACCCGATAGAACATCTCTGGAGAGACCTGAAAATAGCTGTGCAAGCGACACTCCCCATCCAACCTGACAGAGTTTGAGAGGCTCTGCAGAGAAGAATGGAAGAAACTCCCCAAATACAGGTGTGCCAAGCTTGTAGCGTCATACCTAAGAATACTCGAGGCTGTAATTGCTGCCAAAGGTGCTTCAACAAAGTACTGAGTAAAGGTCTGAATACTTATGTAAATTTAATATTTCAGTGTTTTTTATTATAAATTAGCAAAAAAATACAAAAAAAATGTTTCGGGATTTGTCATTATGGGGCATTGTGTGTAGATTGATGCACATTATTATTTTTTTAGCAATTTTAGAATAAGGCTGTAACGTAACAAAATGTGGAAAAAGTGAAGGGGCCTGAATACTTTCCGAATGCCCTGTACATGATCTGTATACATGACCCACTGGGGAGCCAGGCCCAGCCAATCAGAATGACTTTTTCCCTACAAAAGGGCTTTATTGCAGACAGAAATATGCCTCAGCACCCCCTCAGACAATCTCAAAGGTGAAGAAGCCAGATGTGGAGGTCCTGGGCTGGCGTGGTTACGGTTGTGAGGCTGGTTGGATGTACTACCAAATTCTCTAAAATGACATGGTAGAGAAGCGAACAGTCAATTCTCTGGCAACAGCTCTGATGGACATTCCTGTAGTCAGCATGCCAATTGTACGTTCCCTCAAAACTTGAGACATCTATGACATTAAAAAAACATGCTTGTCTTGTCCCCTAAATATGTTTTATACATTTAAGTTCGTGTTGAAAGTGAAAATCTACAACTATCACATAATTGCTGGCAAGTCCTTCAGTGGAAACAAACTGGTGAAACAGCACGTGGTCATTTTAAGTGTAAAGGGTCCAATGCCTAAGGCCTTCTCATATCTGACTATGGTGCTGACAAGTATCGGTGGGCTATGTTTTACTTCAAACTTGTATCCAATGGAACATCACAACTGTGCCAGAATTGTAGGGTTTATACTGTTTTAAAGCTACAGTAACAGCATGCCATCTTGAATGAACAAACTGAACAAAAAAAGCTACGTTTCAAA
This sequence comes from Salmo salar, assembly GCF_965601325.2. Lineage (NCBI taxonomy): Eukaryota > Metazoa > Chordata > Actinopteri > Salmoniformes > Salmonidae > Salmo > Salmo salar. Next base: position 32,473,297 of record NC_138293.1, read on the forward strand.
GCCATGCCTTTCTTGCTAAAGTCCTAGGTCACATGAACCAGGTGCTGCATGCTGTCCCGTGCTTTGGGAGATAGCAATAAGTAGAATTTTCACAACACTCATTGGCATAAAGCAGACTCCACACTTCTCTTATTTACAAGACATCAAAAATACTTATTTTCTACCTGCACGTTGGCGGGGAATGGATTCTGTTGGCTTCCTCCTGTAGCAGAGTAAACCTCAGAGCCTGCGCCAGAGTTACGAAGCCATCAGACACACTGCTCACTAGCCAATTGTCCCTGCCCTTGAAAAGGTTACCTATGGCTTTATCCACTCTCTGCTCTGTCTTTAATCTCAGTATCCAACAGGGTCCTCTCGAACCTCAGAGAGAGGATTCAGAGGCTTCAGAGAGGAAGGTTAAGACAGATAGCAGAATGCTGATTAGCAGAGAGAGTGTGCCCAGTTTCCAGGGTTAGGAACGCCCAAACATTACTGCACAATTACCTCTGCTCCACCGCTCAAACTTTGTCAACTCCGTCAACCCCCACTCCTCAGCCCATCAGCTCCATGGGGTTCAAAGGACAGGTGGGTTTGTCCTGTAGACAAAAGAGTGACAGGTGCCAGCAAAGGGTGTCTAAGAGACAGACCTACTGAGAGGTCCGTGCTAAGTACGTCAGAATACGTACTTAGCGCCTTGGTTTGCAAGGGTAAAATCACTGGTTGTCATAGTAGAGATGATGATAATAGCACAAGGGAATGATTAATCGTGATTGGATATTATTTTTGACAATATATCGTATCATTTTGACAATATTGCAATATTATTTTTGCGCTAGTTGGCTGTACCTGCACCAAACCGCTAGTATTTTTCCTTCATCGCTTGTTCTCCATCTTCTTTTTAAATAGGCTCATGGCTCTCTCTTGTCCCTCTGCAGCAGACATTTGGTGAGCAATATGTTTACAACATTAAATCGCAGTAAAATCACAGTATTGAATCGCAATACATACAGAATCGTGGGAATCGCAATACATATCGTATTGGCACCTAAGTATCGTTAGGTCCCTGACAATTCCCAGCCCTAATGATTCATGGATAAAAACAACATGTCACCAAACGTCATAGTAACTCTTAAAACTACCAAGAGCTGAGGGGGAACATGACATACAAGAAAGGGTATTTGTGACAATAGGGGTGCCTGAAGGTTGGAGACTTGGAACGGAGTGTAAATAGCCAGTACTATTGGATTCGTGCCGCAAATGTCCCACTGGCATTCATGTGGTGTCTTACTCCCTACTGTTTTGATTGGACCATGGCCTTTATACTTCAATTGACGATTACCAAGGGAATCTCTTTAGCTGAACTGTATTCATGTATTTCCACATCATTATATTAGATTATCTTTCAATACACATCAATGGCTGAGCATTTGTAATGTACACTAAATTGCATATTGTTACAAAATTCACTGTATTTAAATGCAGAATTAATGTATTAGGCATTATTTCTCTCCTGTGGTGTCTACCGGTATGTCAGCAGAACTTAAAATGTTCCTTAAGGTCCTCTTTATAATGTTATGCTTCAGCAGAGCAGAACTGCTCAACAATGAAACATTTTGGCTGTGAAAGGACATACTGTCCCTGGTGGCTGGCAACACATCATCTGGCTAAATAAATAAAATAAAATCTGGCTAACGATGCCAGCTTGACACTCTGGGAGGCAGCATGGTAGCAGAGATACCAAAACAACAGTGGCAAATGTGTGGCATGTCTGAAAAGGACCCTGGATTCCCTTGGCAACGCCACAGGCTCTGCCAAGCAGAGTAATGAGTTCACTGGTCTGGTGAATAGCAGCCTACCCTACACAACTGTACAAACTTAAGTGTTGGCTGTCTCTGATGAAACAGAGGTATTGCTCTAAAATACTTGGGTACTGTAGACTTGTGAACCATACCACTGGTCTTTGACTACTTATAGAATGCAGAACAGGGTGACGTGGGGTAACAAGCCCCCTGTAATTATTACAGAAACCACTTTAACAAAACGTTTCTATGGTAAGCTGGTCTAATATTTTGAAACAGTTTTATATATAATCTAATTAAGTTATATCTATAAATGTTTTATATATAAAATATATACACCATATATACAAAAGTATGTGGACATGCCTTCAAATTAGTGGATTCTGCTATTTCAGCCACACCTGTTGCTGACAGGTGTATAAAATCGAGCACACAGCCATGCAATCTCTATAGACAAACACTGGCAGTAGAATGACCTTACTGAAGAGCTCAGTGACTTTCAACGTGGAACCGTCATAGGATGCCACCTTTTCAACAAGTCAGTTCGTCAAAGTTCTGCAGTGCTAGAGCTGCCCCGGTCAACTGTAAGTGGAAACGTCTAGGAGCAACAATGGCTCAGCTGCAAAGTGGTAGGCCTCACAAGCTCACAGAACGGGACTGCCGAGTGCTGAAGCACGTAGGTAAAATCATCTGTCCCTTGGTTGCAACACTACCGTGTCCCAAACTACCTCTGGAAGCAACGTCAGCACAAGAACTGCTCGTCGGGAGCTTCATAGTGCCAACTGTGTGGAGGAGGAATGATGGTCTGAGGCTGTTTTTCATGGTTCGGCCTAGGCCCCTTAGTTCCAGTGATGGGAAATCTTAATGCTATAGCATACAATGACATTCTAGATGATTCTGTGCTTACAACTTTATGGCAACAGTTTGGAGAAGGCCCTTTCCTATTTCAGCATGACATTGGCCCCGTGCACAAAGCGAGGTGGATAACTGGTTTGTTGAGATCGGTGTGGAAGGGCCTTCCCCAAAACATTTGGAATGAATTGGAACGCCGAGCCAGGCTTAAATGCAGCTACCCCGGTACTTGGAAAAAACAGTCCTTAAAAAAAAAAAAACATTTCATTAAATAACAAAATAAGTGTAAATTGTAGCCACTTATTTTCTTTCATAGTTTGTTTGCCTAAGCAACTTTCCCTCCTACAGCCCCACATTTTTGACAAGGCATACTCTGGGGGGCGCTGCATAACGGTTTCTTATCAAGTCCAAATTAGAGTGCAGCAGAGCAGGGTGTCGAGTCAATATAATGTCTTCTTTCTCAAAGTTGAGAGAGATGCCACCCTGTGGCTGAAACACTGACTACATCTTGGTTCTGTTCTTTAATTCCATAGATTTATGGTTCTGGGGGTTCGAGTTACAGCCCACTCTTGGGGAACTCAGTAGACTAGAGCTCAGTAGACTCCTTGAGGACCCCCAGCCCATCCATGTATTTAAACTATTCAAGAGCTGGCACACCTGATTCAATTTGTCAACCAGTTATCAAGCTGTTGATTAAGTGAAACAAGTTAGCTAGTTCAGGGCAACAACAGAATTGTGAAACGGCCAAGGTTCCCCCGAGGGGTTAACAAATCTCTGGACTGGAGATTGCAGTATGCTGCAGGGAAGGGACTTTAACACTAGATGGTGCCAGTCAACCAGTAACTTCATGGGAGTGGCAAAGTAAAAGGACACGTGAAATCTGCCATATATATTATGCCTACCTCCTCAAAACCTCCCTCCAGCTGGATGTGCTTCAGCTCCCAGAAGCAGCGCATGGTCTCCACTCTCTCCGGGTAGTAGAAGAACGCCAGCTTGGCTATGTTGTTCTGGCTGTCAGTGCACTGACGGCCCACCTTCAGCTTGGCCACCTTGGCTGGGGGAGACACCCAACCATGGTGGGCATTCTCTGTCCTCTGCAGGGGGACCTCTGGTGCCTGTCTCTCATGGCTGCTGGGCCTCTTGTCTGAGCTGAAGAGAGATCAAATATAGACAGTCAGAAATGCATGTAGTTGCAACAGAATATGTTGCTCCTGACAAGAGATGTTGATATACATTTGGATAATGGGAAAAATAAGAGTTGATTTACTTCACCTGTTCCACATTGCATCTAGCCCAGAATCCCACTCTCTGCAGAGCTATAAACAACAAATCCCATAATCATGCTAAAAAAATGTGACACCCCTAAACTGAAGACACAAGCGGCTCACATGTTGCAAGTGAGCTCAAGAAATATGAAGTGTGATTTCAAAAAATGATACCTGCAATAATAAATGTAAAAGAGAACACGTGGTGAGTTCCCTCAGAAACAATACCCACCCATACACACTTTGCATCTACCTCAGAAAAGATACATTCGTTTTGAGTGTAGAATCTCAATCTGATCCAATGATGCCATTTGAGAGAGAGATTTTTCTCATAATTCTACTATTAGAATGGGGTATCTGGTATTATATCACCCAACTAACCAAGACAACTCCTTAGACTGATGTTGAACGTTAATGGCCATTATCTCCTTTCACAGCTCAACACCATTGTGTGACAGTGCCCACACACCATTGTAATAATAATACTCGCTCTTTTGGATCACGGTTTGTGTTGTACTAAGTGTTACGTTATCTGGGACAAAGAACAACATCTTTACCACTGACCAGTACATATCGACTAAAACATATTTGATCCAACATTCATACAAAGTTGAACAAACTACAGTAGTAATAACACAGTATCACTCTGATAACAACTGATAATAAGGATATTTATTGTTCATACCTACATTTTGTGTAGTATAATATGATAATATGATAGCTCTTCATTGTGGCACAGAACTACGCTTTATTCCTGTCTGTGTAAATCCTGATAACAATTAACGGGTAGTTAGAGCAGGGCCGACCCTCTACACCCTGCTAGGCTAAAGAGGTGCTAAGACGCAAAACATAGACATCATAGCATGCATGAGATAACTTTGTCCTTTAACCATGTACCCTATAATGCTTTTACACAGCTACATTACAAACCAATGTACAATGAGGGATACTGCCAATGGTATTTCATTTGCAGGTAATTTAAAGCACTATGACCTACCCTTCATATTGAGTCACTTTTTGGATGCTCAGCACTTCTTTTCCTCCCATGTCTCTCTCTTTTTTTAAATCTCTCCGTCTCTTGTTTTCTGTCTGTATGTAGGATACCTTCCTCCCTCATATGGAGTGTGGGACAGGGACTCTGATGGGGGCGACCACGGAGAACCCTTTGTTCCAGGTGAACGCAGCTCTGCTGAGCAGGTGCAGGGTCCTGGTTCTGGACAGGCTGTCTGTGGAGGCGCTGGGGATCAGCGTACTGGAGAAGATCTCAGCGATCTCATGGATCAAGACGAGTTAGACTCGGCCGAGCTCGGATCAGAGTAAGTAGATAATGCCGTCTCCTCCGGGAATGCGTCCCTTGTTATCACGGAGCGCGCCGGATTCCACGGGGACACGTCATCTAGAAGTCTCAGATTCCTGAAACCTGATTGGTCGAGGGTGAGGACCTCTCTCTCCTCTGTACCCACCTTAAAATGTTTTCCTTTAGGTCATTTATGGGCTGTCTATAGGCAGACAGCCCTGGCAGTTGTGTTCTCTCTCTATCTGTTGACAGTGATGGAGGAGTGTGTGTGTGTGTGTGTGTGTGTGTGTGTGTGTGTGTGTGTGTGTGTGTGTGTGTGTGTGTGTGTGTGTGTGTGTGTGTGTGTGTGTGTGTGTGTGTGTGTGTGTGTGTGTGTGTGTGTATGTGTGTGTATGTGTGTGGATGTGTGTGGATGTGGATGTGTGTGTAGCGTAGCGTAGCCTGTTTAAGTGAGACAGCTGTCAACTGCTGTCAGCGGATGAGGGCTCAGTTTTAACAGTCTGCTAGATATATGGCAGGGAGTATTCATGGTCAAAATGGGTGTTAGTGAGTGGTGGAGGGGATTGAGCTAGTTGTTATGTTAGTGTTTAAAGATGGTGGTGCTGGTGCAGTAAGGGTGAGAAGCCATGGAGTGAAATGCTCTTTGGTTGTTGCATCTCATTGTTACATCTTACCCTGTTTAGATGTATTATTTTTCTGGGAGGGCTGATATAAGGCTCTGTCAAATTTATCGCACAATGATAGGTTCCAAGGGACATTTTCCACACCGCATCAGCAAAAAGTGGTGTCAGCCCTAGCTGCCATTTCTCATCCCTATCAAATTAAAAAGGCTCTATCATTTGGGACAGCCAGACGAGTTCCCTATGTACATGTTCCTTTTGTACAGTACGTTCCCTTCCCTTATTACCCCCCTGACCCCTTTTCATTTGATCGGCCCTCCTTTTCTAAAAGTCATTAATATAATTAAAAGGATGGTAGGACATGTAATGAGCTGTTAGGGTCACAAAGCAATGGAATGCAGTTCAGATGTCAAGTGGACTGAATGTAAACAGTATAGGTTATTTATCTAACCTCATATACAATGAGTGTACAAAACATTAGGAATGGCTTCCTGATATTGAGTTGCACCCCCTTTTTCCCTCAGAACAGCCTCAATTCGTCAGGGTATGGACTCTACAAGGTGTTGAAGGCGTTCCACAGGGATGCTTGCCAATGTTGACTCCAATGCTTCCCACAGTTGTGTCAAGTTGGCTGGATGTCCTTTGGGTGGTGGACCATTCTTGATAGACACGGGAAACCGTTGAGTGTTAAAAACCCACACACACTCAAATCAGTGCACCTGGCACCTATTACCATACCCCATTCAAAGGCACTTGAATCTTTTGTCTTGCCCAATCACCCTCTGAGTGGCACACATACACCATCCATGTCTCATTTGTCTCAAGGCTTAATAATCCTTCTTTAACCTGTCTCCTCCCGTTAATCTACACGGATTGAAGTGGATTTAACAAGTGACATCAATAAGGGATCATAGCTTGGATTTAACTGGTCAGTATACCTGGTCATGGAAAGAGCAGGTGTCCCTAATGCTTTGTACACTCAGTGTAGCTGGATTGTTTTATTTAGGCACATAAATCAGAATCAGAAAACTGATACCTTAAATTATAATAAATTAAATAGAAGAACTGCATACATCAACATGAAAGATGATTGCACAAGTAGACTCTGATAGTTACCAAAAGAGATGGATAGATGTTGCTATCTGAGCTCTTATTCCTGGAGGTAAGTGAATAAATACTCTGACGTTCTCTTCAAAAATTATGCGTTTTTCAAATGGCAAGTCCCTGGCATGGTGGGTTAAGTGTGAGTTCATGAGGGGTCAGTATTAAAGGGGTCGGTATTGGTGACAAGAGAAGTTGACATCTCCTGACTCACTTGGAGCTGATTCTCATGGTGTCACCGTCGACTCAACACTGTCGACTCAACACTGTCCTGTATGTCTGTCGTCTCACCTGACACACAGGCAAGAAGAACAATCAGTTCAAGGCTAACTTCTCTCCAGCTTTGACAATGACATTATCACCCAGGCCTATTAAAGATGCTCCCCTGTATCGATGTCAAGTGGAAATCTGACTCCTGCTGACTCCATAAAGTTGTTGTTGGCAATGGGGTTGAAATTGTATTTGTCACCTTAAGTGGCCAAGTGGAACAAATCTTTGTTGTGTACTTGTGTTAGAGACGGGTTTATTTGAGATTGCGGAGAATACCTTTGGATGACAGAGAATACCTTAAATGGCTTTGAAATGTGCATAGTTGACTAATTTGCCTTTAACGGGATACTTTGGGATTTTGCCAACTAATTTTCCCTTTATCTACTTCCCCAGAGTCAGATGAACATGTGAATAACATGTCTATGTCTCTGTGTCCAGTATGAAGGAAATTAGAGGTAGTTTCACGAGCCAATAGTAACTACCATTAGAGTAATGACTGGAAGTCAATACAGTAAGTATCTCCTAGCATGCTAGCAGTTACCACGAGTTCATCTGACTATGGAGATGTAGATAAAGGGCATCATTGCCAAAATCCTTAAGTGCCCCTGTAAAGGTACTGTATCTAGGTCAAATAGGGGAGAGGCGTTGTGCTGTGATGTTGCTTTATCTGTTTTTTTAAACCAGGCCTGCTGTTCATTTCAGCAATATGAGATGAAAGGGAGTTCCATGCAATAATGGCTATATATAATACTGTACGCTTTCTTGAATTTGTTCTGGATTTGGGGACTATAATTGAATGTGTGACTGTTTTCATGTTTTGTAAACCAAGGGTCTATATTGAGAAGAAGGCTCTGGACACCATAGCCCTCCTGTGTGACAGCGACGCCCGGGCGGGGCTCAACAGGCTCCAGTTAGCCATCCAGGCCCGGGTGGGTGCGGCCCGTCCTGGCCAATCAGCACCCGGCAGCGCCCCTCCTCGGGACATCATGCCTTAGGAGGAGCATGTGAAGGAGGGCCTTCAGAGGTCCCACATCCTCTATGTCTACGCAAAGCAGGTGAGTCCAATGGTTCAATAGAAAAAAAGTATAACGAGTCGCATAGCTATTGTACTATCCAGGTGCATGGAAAACAACTGTACACTAAATTGAAATTCCAGCACACTGATGATCTTGATGCTCCTCAATGGTTCAAGCGTAACATTAGAATACATTATATTCCATTGATTCATCTGCAGTCAGTGGACATGGACTTTTTAGGTTGTACTGTACTGCACTGCACTGCTCCTCACTGGAATGACACAGACATTTAGATGACAAATGATGCTGTCATGATGTTGTCAAATAATGTGGCGACATCCTGTCTGGTTGGCTTCACAGCAGCTGCCCAGAAAGAACGACCCAAGCGGTCTGTCTCTCAGCCCATGGGAATGGATAGCAGAATAAACCTGTGAATAGTTTAGTTGTGTTTCAGAGGTCTCTGGTGGTATGGTGAATGTGCTGTTGTGTCCATAGAAGTAACTTTCCCTTCGCTCTGATTCTAAGAGATGCAGTCCGATCCAGCCAAGGAACACAGTGCGTTCTAGCACGTACAGTATACTCTTTCAATATGCCCTGCATTAGCTGAATCAGGCCAGGCCAAGCGGCTGGCGCTAATTAGGTTAAAGTCCTCACACAGTGACTGTATCAGTGATGTCAAAGTGGTGTCAGCCTGTTAGGCGCTATGGTGCCAACTGCCCTTCATTGGTGCTTTAGAAGCTGGGGCTGATTGTTGTCACTGTCATCTTCCTGGAATCAATGAATAACCAGAATATCTTTGTCAGACACTTAGGAAATGAGTCGATTCTTTGGCGTGGTCATTAGGGCTGGGAATTGCCAGGGATCTCACAAGACAAAATGATTATGATACTTAGGTGCCGATGTGATATGTATTGCGATTCTCACAATTCTATACAGTATGTATTGCGTTTCGATACTGCGATTTTATTGCGATTTGATGTTCCAAACATATTGCTCACTATATGTCTGCTGCAGAGAGACGAGAGCGTAAGAGAAAATTTGTTTTGATCAGTCACGGAATAAAAGTGCTGAAAACATTTTGCAATGTGCAAAGCTGTCATCAAGGCAAAGGATGGCGACTTTGAAGAATCTCAAATATAACATATGTTTTGATTTGTTTAACACTTTTTTGGTTACTACATGATTCCATATGTGTTATTTCATAATTTTGATGTCTTCACTATTATTCTACAATGTAGAAAATAGTGAAAATAAAGAAAAACCCTTGAATGAATAGCTGTGTCCAAACCTTTGACTGGTACTGTATATAAAATATTTTTTTACAAATTGATACTTGGAGTCAAACTATTGATACAATATCAGCCAAAATAATATTGTGATATGTAACTGTATCGATTTTTCCCCCCATCGCTAGTGGTCATAGACTATAGTATATGGTACCCGCCATTACACTTATATTATATGCATTAGTGTCTGAAAAGGGAACGTGAGGGGACTTGATCCTTTTAAGCTCTGGTTCTCAGCTTTACTTTTTCTGTCAACCTCAGTTGAGGATGGATATGGGGTCAGATGACCATTCCCAGTGTCTGTTCTCAATATTCCTAGTATTTTATTTCTCAGTGCCCTGTCATGATTTCACTAGTAAGTCAATCCAACACTACAAACAAGCCATACAACAAGAAAGGATCATTGAGTTTTGGAGGGAATCCTGATGACTGCTGCTGCTGCCAACCCACCACCAGAGACAGAGGGATGGCCCTGTCTGCCATGCACCATGACAAGTGTTTTCCAGCTGGCATGGGAGTTTATTATCAGAGCCCCTGACATCCATCATCCTCCATGGCCTGGCGGATATTACAAAATGCCTCCAGGAGGACAAAGCCCTATCCAAAATAGCTGTGTCAACACACTAATGCCTCATGATTTGGGCTTGGATATGGAGGGTTGGAAAGGCGTTGGACTCATCCATCTTGGACAGAGGGGAGAGAGGGACACCCTGAGTGACAAATGAGACAGCGTTGGTCCAGATTAGAGGACGGCCGTCTCATAATGGGATTTTGTCACGGCATGGGGCCGACTGGAAGCAGGGGATAGACCCTCACTTGCCTGCAGGGCAGGGGTCAATTCCATTGAAATTCCAGTGAATTCAGGAAGTACAGGTAACTGACTAAATAAAGGAAACACTTGAGTAAATGAGAGATACAAAGTATTTTGAAAGCAGGTGCTTCCACACAGGTGTGGTCCTGAGTTAATTAAGCAATTAACATCCCATCATGCTTAGGCTCATATACAGTATAACAATGCCCAATTGCCTATCATTTTGTCGACCATGGCTATAAGAAGAGATCTCAGTGGCTTTGAAAGAGAGGTCTCAAAGGCACATAGGGGGTTTAAAGGGTGTGTGTGCGTGTGTGTGTCTGTGTGTGCATGTGTCTCAGTCACCAGATCTCAACCCAATTGAACACTTATGGGAGATTCTGGAGCGGCAACTGAGACAGCGTTTTCCACCAGAATCAGCAAAACACCAAATTATGGAATTTCTAGTGGAAGAATGGTACTTTCTGAACTAACTGGAATTGAAACTGGAATTGAAATAGACCCCAAACCTGCTAGCCTGGTTCCAGACCTGTTTTGTGTTGTCTTGCCAACTTATATGGTCATTGTCACACCATAAAATTTTGATAAGGCAGGAAAAACAGATCAAAGTCTAGGCTAGAACGTCACCACAACGGTGGGTTCACTAGGCTGGGGGTGCTGGGGTACTGACTGAGGTCCTCAAAAGAATCCAGATCTTAAGTTAGCCTATGGAGTTAAAAGAGCTAGACTTTCCTCGGAAGGCGCCCCAGAAAGTATTTAAATATCTTAGCTTTGCAACAGGAACACAAATATAACCTAGACCTAGCTCTGCAGCAGCATGACTTTTATCTCAAAACTTTCAAGACAATGCAGGATGGATGTTTTTACCAGCTATAGCCTTAATGGTAAATGTAGTGTATTTCATGTTTTGTCATGACCAAAACATGGCTGAAATTCATTCATGTCATTGCTTGTAGACCTACGTAGATCACTATTCTCTTATGTGAACACAATCGGACACTGCTTTATTAAGTGTTGTTAGTGTGAAGGATATTTTAATTAAGCTATTTTTTTTAATATGAAACTAAAAACAAGCGACTTTGGTCAACCAAGCTTTTGTCTGGATTTGTTTCACAGTTTGGCATTTATTGGGATGACTCAGGTACTGAAGGCAGCTCTGCAGGGTAGTCATTAGCTGACATAGCAACAAAGTCATACAATCTGATTTTAAACCTTAACCGCAATGCTAACCTTATGCCTAACCCTAACCTTAAATTAAGACTAAAAAGTGAATTTTTGTTTTCAGAAATTTTTGCCAATATTACTCAAATTTTGACTTTGCCGCTGGCAGATCTAGTAGAAATCGCTCTGCCTCCAGGACAAGATTCATCTCAATAAACACCAACCTGCATTTGTTTCTAAGCCCTCTACAGTTAGCCAGTAACCTCTGTTTATCGCTCTTTGCCTTGGAAAGCCGCCAGTGAAGCTCTGGACAATTTAGGCCTCATGTCACAATGAGTACAGGCTATCTCTGTATTTCAGATGGATGAAGTATGGGTGTGGATTGAAGGGGGATGATGGAAAACATTAAGGACAGCTTGTGCAACACACACACCCCTCACATAGATCACATAGGGAACAAACCTGGGTTCAAACAGTAATTGTTTTCTTTCAGATACTTTGACTGTCTGGAGAGTTTGTATTTGTAGAACTATTCCATCGGCTCCATTGCGCCAGGAAAACTCAAATAATGCGCTGCTTTCAAAGAAAATTAATACTATTTGAACCAAGGTCCACTAGGCCAGGGAGAAACATAAGACTAAAAGACATTAACATCCCTTCCACTGGCCCTTTCATGAGATTCAGCTGTTGGTCAGTCAGGGGCAGGGCAGAGATTTACTGTACCCTGCTTCTCTATAGGGCTTTACCAGGGGTGATGAAATTTCCCCTCAGCTTGACTAATGAAATGGATATGGGTGTGATGCCGTCGGGAATTGGCCTAGGGGGTTTAGTGTCACAAACAAATGGTGATGACATGCCACCTTGACAATGATCTGTCCAAAGATATAGAATGATCTCTCCATAGAATAATTTTGCTATTTGATTTTGAATTGTAAGACCCCTTGACGTAAGTGTATATACAATGAGCTCCAAAAGTATTGGGACAGGGACATTTTTTTTTTTTTTTTTGGCTCTGTACTCCAGCACTTTGGATTTGAAATGATACAATGACGATGTTGTTAAAGTGCAGACTGTTAGCTTTAATTTGAGGGTATTTTTATCCATATTGGGTGAACCATGTAGAAATTACTGCACTTTTTGTACATATTCCCACCATTTTATGAGACCAAAAGTATTGGGACAAATTAACTTACATGTGTATTAAAGTAGTCAAAAGTTAAGTATTTGGTCCCATTTTCATTCGTAGCACGCAATGACTACATCAAGCTTGTAACTACAAATTTGTTGGATGCATTTGCTGTTTGTTTTGGTTGTTTCAGATTATTTTGTGCCCAATAGAAATAAATGGTAAATAATGTATTGTGTCATTTTGGAGTCACTTTTATTAAGAATAGAATATGTTTCTAAACACTTCTACATTCATGTGGATGCTGCCATGATTACGGATAGTACTGAATGAATCGTGAATAATGATGAGTGAGAAAGTTACAGAGGCATAAATATAATACTTTGAAAAAATGCTAATGTTAATGTAATGTAATGGTGAGAAGTTAGCATGTCTTGGGGGTATGATATTTGTGTGTCTGTAACTTTCTCACTCATCATTATTCACTCATCATTCAGGATTATCCGTAATCATGGTAGCAACCACATTAATGTAAAAGTATAAAATGAGGATGTGCTTTTAAAAAGGCAAGGGGAAATGGAGAACGTCTCACTTTCGCCGACACAAGCCAAGTTGGTAAAGAACTACCGTAGTTATCCTTTACCATCATCCCAGGGATCATCCCAGGGAACACTTACTTTGGCCTGTGGCAGCTGTATGCTGTGCTGAGTCAGAGTAACCTACTTTCTTATTTTCCTTTGGTCTGCACCTCGTCTAAGTTTTTATGTGTGTGTCTCCAGCTCATACAGACAGTTGTTCTGTGCCTGTCAGGATTCAACTATACTACTCAAAGAGTTCTAGACCAGGTTATGGAATGTTCTGACTGGACGTCTTGTCCCTTTAGTTCAGGTATGGCAGATCGCTCTGCCCTTCCTCAGGCTGTAGCTCTCCCAGACCTGCCACTTCATCAGGATGCCATAGTGTGAGGTGCGAGAGCAGTCAGAACATGTCACCAAGGGAAACCAAGAGTTGTCCTTACATCTGCCTCTGTTAGATATCAACTCTTAATTATGTTGTGGATACAATAAAGAGAGAGGTTAGATTTTACCTTAGGAACTCTTTATTTTCCTACCCTTTTATCTGGTATTCCTTTTAATATTGTGCCATATCACAACACTAATAAAGTTAATTCTCTCTCTACTCCCCTCTCTACTAACTTGTTTTCTTCCTTCGCTCCTTCTCTCGCTCCCTCAGGTTATCCTGGCTTAGTGTGTAGTGTACCTGGCCAGGGCTCCCAAGTTAGTAGAGCTCTACAAGGCGTATGGTAACGTGAAGCCCAGTCTGAGGAACTGCCATCTGTTCCCCTGCACCTCTGGAACACCCCATGCTGATGAAGGACCTGGGCTACTCCAAGGGCTCCAAGTACAACCCTGCCTTCAGCTCCAGGACATGAACTACTTCACCTGGAACCCCTCTGACCCATAACCTCTGACCTTTGCGGTTGACCCATGACTAGGGCTGTGGCTCACAACATTTTGTCAGCCGGTGATTGTCAGGCAAATAACTGTCGGTCTCACAGTAATTGACCGGTAATTAACATAAACACATTCAGCATCTCCTGGCATCCACACAGTGGCTTGTAGGCTATCCATGTAATGTAGCCTACACCATCACAATAAATCCATTATTTATTTTAAACAGGTCTAAAGAAACATGATATGAAGAAAATGTAGTCTATTTCAGAAGAACAGAACAGCATACTCTGAGTTGTCCTTATGTTAGGTCCTGATGTGGCTATGCCAAATGGCTGTGGGCTACACTAGTTCCTTTAGCAGACAAGATTTGCTTAGAATTCTGTGGAATTATTTTATAATATGAAGAATACAATTGAACAAAGATGAATAAAATATAAATATTTTCTCCAAACGATTTGAGGGAGTGTGCACATGCAGCTATTCTGTGTTGAGCAGTTAACAAAGAAAAATTTACTCCTATACACTTAATTTAGAGTTACTTTAGTTGTTCTACAAACATTGGGCTATATGTTTTGATTTGTAGTACATTCTAAGGCTGCATGATGCAACTAACGATGATTTGAAAAAAGTCGCTTGAAGGCATGAACTCTGCTTTGTTTTTTGCGCAGGCTGTACACACTTCATTAGTCTCTCATTCAAAATGTAATGCCTTGAATTTCACGGCGGCATCCCCTTTGTGGCCGTAATGCACCCTAAAACAATCCATGCCTTTTGCGGCCTTGGGTCGTTGTTGCCCTTCTCTCTGAGTGCTGTGCAATCTCACTCACATGGCTCTACACCAGGTGATTGGGTCTTTCACACAGGCTACAAGTGAAGACAGACACATCAGGGACTCAATCGCAATCGTCCTTATCCAATGCTGAGGTGCATATTGAAGATATTGGAAGAAATGTCCACATTTACTTTTCGTCAGCCAACAAGATGAGTGGGCCTAACAAACAGCAAAAGCACAAGCCTATGTCAATCTACTATCCCCCATAGTACAAAAGTCGACCGATTCTATTCTGTTCAAGAAATAAATATTCCAAACATAGTGTGGGACAGTTAACCCTCGCAGGGCTGCTGGCCCAGACGGCATCTCTGCCGTGTCCTCAAAGCATGCGCAGACCAGATGGCTGGTGTGTTTATGGACATATTCAATCGCTCCCTATCCCAGTCTGTTGTCCCCACATGCTTCAAGATGGCTACCATTGTTCCTGTACCCAAGAAGGCAAAGATAACTAACTAAATGACTATCGCCCCGTAGCACTCACTTCTGTTATCATGAAGTGCTTTCAGAGACTAGTCAAGGATCATATCACCTCCTTCTTACCGGCCACCCTAGACCCACTTCAGTTTGCATACCTCCCCAACAGGTCCACAGACGACACAATCACCATCACACTGCAGACTGTCCTATCCCATCTGGATGGTTTCTTCGACAAGCGGCCCATCGCCGGACCCCAGCTCCCCGCTACCACATTGGGCAGAGGGTACGGCTTTCCACTCAGGATCTGCCACAGGAAACACAGGGATAAATACACTGGGGTAAATAAGAGACACCTGGGGGGGTGGAGACAATCACAAGGACAGGTGAAACAGATCAGAGCGTGACAGTATCACAGGGGGTATCTCTCTGTGCCAGTTCATCTTGTATATTTCCAAGTCAACCAACGTTTTTCCCCTTCTCCTGCTTTTTGCATTCTCCTTTTTCTAGTCCTCCCGGTTTTGACCCTTGCCTGTTTCTGGAGTTTGTACCCACCTGCCTGACCATTCTGCCTGCCTTGACTACGAGCCTGTCTGCCACTCTGTACCTCCTGGACTCTGATCTGGTTTTGACCTTTTTGCCTGTCCACGACCATTCTCTTGCCTACCCCTTTGGATTATAAACATTGTAAGACTCCAACCATCTGCCTCCTGTGTCTGCATTTGGGTCTCGCCTTGTGCCTTGAGAATACGAACTGGCCATGACAGACCCAGCAGACTTGGACCAGCTCCACCAAGCTGTCTCCCTGCAGGGAGCCACCATTGGGAGACATCAGGAGTTGCTACAGGGCCTTTTGGAAGGGCTCAGTTCCTTGACGGAACGCCACGACCATGGGTTGAAGGCTATTATGGATCAAATCAGGGAGTTAGCTCAGAGACTGTCTGCCACCTCTGAAAAACCTCAAATCAACCAGTAATTTTTTCCCCATCTGTGGTGAGTTTGTACAGCCTATCCCGACTCCCCGTGAACCCCGCTTACCTCCTCCAGAGAGATATTCGGGGAATCCTGGCACCTGCCAGGGTTTTCTTTCTCAGTGCTCGCTTATTTTTCAGCTACAGCCATCTTCATTTTCTTCAGACCGATCGAAGATAGCGTATATAATTACGCTAATGTTGGGAAGGGCGCTCTCCTGGGCTACGACAGTTTGGGAACAACAATCTACCATTTGCGGTCATTTGGAGGAATTCATGGCAGAGGTGAGAAAAGTTTTTGAGTCTCAGGTATCTGGGAGAAAGGCGGCCAGCAAACTGCTTGACTTATGTCAAAACTCCGTAGTGTGACAGACTACGCGGTGGACTTTCGCACGTTGGCTGCCGAGAGTGCCTGGAATCCGGAGTCTCTTTTCGATACTTTTCTACACGGATTATGTGAGGAGGTAAAGGATGAGCTAGCTGCTCGGGAACTGCCGGTGGACCTTGACTCTTATCTCCTTAACCATTAAAATTGATGGACACCTAAGGGAACGCAAGAGTGAGAGGAGGTTTGGTCTTGGGCACACTCGTGCACCCGATATGCCGCTTTCACCTTCTATGGAATCCGGAAGTTTCTGAAGGCAGCTTTTACGAGAGGAGTCGAAGTCACCCGAGCTCTCTCATGAGTCTATGACGCATGAGTTGGATACTCCTGCGCCTATGCAGTTGGGTAGAACTAGACTATCAGTTTGGGAGCACTCACAGAGGATGAATAATAACTGTTGTCTGTACAGTGGAGTGGGAAGGACATTTTATAGCTACCTGCCCTATTAGGAAACCCTTGTCTCTAGTGGGTACCAGTACTGGGAGTTCCCTGATTCCCATCACCCGCACACCGCTTTTTGCTCTTATGCTTTGGGGAGACCAATCTAAGTCTCTCCGAGTGCTCATGGACTCTGGGGCTGATGAATGTCTTATGATAGCTTCGGAGCTTGGTATTCCTACTCAGCCCCTCTCTGTGCCCATGGATGCTACGGCACTGGATGGCCGCTCTATAGGGGAAGTCACCCATTGTACTGTGCCCGTTCAATTACGGGTTTCTGGTAAGCACAGTGAGACCATACTGTTCCTCCTCATTGCATCTCCCCATGTTCCAGTTGTGTTGGGATTTTCCTGGTTACAAAACACAATCCTGTGATTGACTGGACCACAAGCTCCATCCTGGGTTGGAGTCCTTTTTGCCATTCCATTGCCTTCAAGCAGCACAGCCTTCCCCAAGTCGTGCTCCTCAGGATGTTAGCTAGACTGTGGATGTCTATGCTATTCCTACTGAGTACCATGACCTCCTGGAATTGTTCAGTAAGGCACGTGCTACTTCCCTTCCGCCGCACCGTCCTTATGATTGTGCAATTGACCTTCTCCCAGGCACTACATCACCTCGGGGTTGGTTGTATTCTCTGTCCGGACCAGAGACCAAAGCTATGGAGGAGTACATACAGGAGTCTCCGGCCACTGGGGCTGGCCGTCCTTCTGCATCTCCTGCCGGCGCAGGGTTTTTCTTTGTGGAGAAGAAGGACAAGACCCTGTGCCCGTGCATTGACTACCGGGGACTTAACGATATCACTGTCAAAAATCGTTACCCCCTATCTCTCCTCTCCTTGGCGTTTGAACCTCTCCAGGGGGCTACCATGTTTTCCAAGTTTGACCTTCAGAATGCCTACCACCTGGTTCGGATACGCGAGGTGGATGAGTGGAAGACAGCCTTCAACACAGCCAGTGGACATTATGAGTACCAGGTCATGCCATTTGGATAATGCCACTTTAATAATGTTTACATATCTTACATTACTCATATCACAAGTATATACTGTATTATATATCATCTATTGCACCTTCGCCATCGCTCATCCATACTTACATGTACATATTCTCATTCACCCCTTTGATTTGTGTGTGTTAGGTAGTTGTTGGGGAATTGTTAGATTACTTGTTTAGATATTACTGTTAGATATTGCTGCGCTGTCGGAACCAGAAGCACAAGCATTTCGCTACACTCACATTAACATCTGCTAACAATGTGTATGTGACAAATAACATTTGATTTGATTTGTGGGATGCAATAGATCCCATATTAATACAACCACTAGCAGCAATGTGGCTGACGCAACAGATCAGAAAGTTTAGCTTAAAATGTTGATAAACTGTTAGGCTATTTCTTCCCATTACAAGAGCAGCAATGTGCACATGGTAGTAGGCTATAAGAGAATGTTCCATTAGCGGAAAACACCATTATCAAAAGTGACCGCAAATGCAATTATAAATCTCATGTTTTTATTATAAAGGTACATTTTTATGGTGAAAATGATTTTCCCCAAACTTGAAACTCATGCGTTGCTTATGTATGCCAGTTAGACTCTACACCCCTTGTAAAGCGGATTAATGTGCTTCATTTTAAGAAGTTATTTGGCCACTTTAGTTGTGATTACAAACCTTATCCACACATATAGGCCTATGGGAGACGCTACACGAGGTGTGCGACTATATTTCGAAAAAGATGCAAAAAAAGGGAGTTTCCTATGCTGGGCATAATTTACAAGTGATAATATATAGTTCACAAGTGATAGGCTATTCTTGATTTAATCTTGTCTTTACATATACTAAATAATGTATGTGTGAAATTCGTTTTGATTTAGAATGGACCATTATCACGCACCTGTCTCGAAAAACAGTGTCAGGGGAAAAAATATATGTCATCTATGCACTTAAATAGCGAATTGAGGACGCTTTTCCTGTGGTTGATTTTCATGCCAGCCAGGTAGGCTATACTCCTATTGTTAAGATAAACAATGTGCTTAATATTAGGAAAGTTGAGAAATAAATATAGTAGGCCTAGTCTATAGAAAGCTGATGGGATCCTCTTTTAGTAAAGGCCATCACTCTGTTTTCTCACACAATTTAATAGCCTATAGAAATGTTGTGCAACATGAGCTCATGGGCTCTCATGAAGTGATTAGATTTTTGATTACATTTACATTGATGTCAGAGTGATCAGAGGGACAATCGAGTGCTGAGTGCCAGGCAGTTAACAAGTTTGGTAGACTACTAATGACCAGCAGCAGCATCAGAGCTTGGAGAAGCCTAATTTGACTGCCTTCAGGACTCATGAGCGCCAGTGTGGGTGTAACACAGTCACCGCAACAGCCCTATCCATGACCTCTGGCATCTGTCAAGGTTACTGTGAGGGTTATTAGGCTGAAGCTTTAAAGAATTCTGACTATGCTGCTGGATCTAACATGAATCAAACACTAATGACTAAGACCGATTGAGTTCAGTGATGTTATCACTTTGTTAAATAAATAAATAAATGTATTATTGTATTGTATATTGTTACCATTAAAACATTTTTAATTCTCTCACATAACAGTATGAGGATATATTTTGTCCAAGATATAGAAACAGATGAACAGTAATGACCACATTTTATTATAATGCATTTAATCATCTAGTACTCTAGGTCATTATATGTAGGGTATAGGGTTTTTCTTCAGTTTTGAGCCATTGTCTGCAAGCAAAAGACAATTGACCTTAAAGTTAAAAACTCTTAGGGATCGGATCCCGCTAGCGGGATCAAAATCGACAACATCTGGTGAAGCTGGAGTGCGCCAAATTCAAACTACAAAATTGTAATATTAAACATTTATGAACATACACGTGTCTTACATCATTTAAAAGCTTAACTTCTTGTTAATCCAACCGCGTTGTCAGATTTCAAAAAGGCTTTACGGCGAAAGCATACAATGCAATTATCTGAGGACAGCGCCCCTACATCAAAATACTTTTCCAACCAGCACGGGCTTAACAAAAATCACAAGTAGCGATAAAATAAATCACTTACCTTTGAAGATCTTCCTCTGTTTGCAATCCCAAGGGTCCCAGCTACCCAACGAATGTTCGTTTTGTTCGATAAAGTCCTTCTTTATATCCAAAAAGTCAGTTTAGTTTGTGCCATTGATTTCAGTAATCCACTCCTTCAACATGCATACAAAGGAATCCAAAAAGCTACCGGTAAACTTCGTCCAAACAAGTCAATCAATGTTTCTAATCAATCCTCAGGTACTCTAATATGTAAATAAACGATAATATTTCAGACAGAAAGAACGGTGTTCAATAGAAAAGGAAAATAACAAAGAGCTCACCAAAAGTCTCCCTGTCCTGATGAGAACACCTTGGATAAACTACAACTACTTGTTTGTTTTTCAAGAAACAAGCCTGAAACACTTTCTAAAGACTGTTGACATCTAGTGGAAGCCATAGGAACTGCAATCTGGTTCCTATTTGTTTGTATATCCCATTGGCTAGCATTGAAAAGGTCTGTGACCTCAAAAAAAAATTTGGAATGGAGTTTCCTCGGGTTTTCGCCTGCCATGTCAGTTCTGTTATACTCACAGACATTATTTTAACAGGTTTTAGAAACTTCAGAGTGTTTTCTATCCAATTCTATCAATTATATGCATATCCTAGCTTCTGGGCCTGAGTAACAGGCAGTTTACTTTTGGCATGTCAGTCATCCGGAAATTCCTATGCACTGCCACTTGGCTTTTTTTACACCAACTCTTTTGCAATCCATGTGCTGTTGCAACAGTTCTGCTGCACCACAGTTCAGTCAGTTAATCCCTACTAGGTCTCGGGTGCCATTATTTTAACTATGTGATATTACTCAGCAGCTAGACAGCCTCGGCCTGGGGCCTCATAAATTACGTCATAACTCACCTGACTGATCCAGAGGATGAAGGAGGCAACACGGGTGAAGACAGTAGGTTTCTGGGGGATGTTGCAGCCTTTACCATTCGCAAAGCTGGTGACACCCTGGACATACCACCTACCGTCTGCCCTGACAGTTCAGTGGCCCACCTGAATCACCCTGGGGAGACACAAGAAGACCAGGGTGGAGGAGATGGGGAAAAAAGCAACTAGCCACATTGGAAATAATAAAAAAATGTCTGACGGTAGTACATACACAAAACACGACAAACATGCACTGTACATACCTGCGTTCACTCACGCACACACCCACACAGACATGCACTCATCCACACACACACATACTGTACATTCATACTACGACACACATCACAACTGCTGCTACCAGAATAGTATTATTATTGCTAAAAACTGTACAATTTGAACACTTGCCCCCCAATCTCCCCTTCCCCAAAACACATGTAAATATTGGATTATAAATTGGACCTTCCTGCTTAATAAATGCTTATTCTGCTGAGCCATTTACTTTATGTTCATATTCTTATATTTTATTATGTCTTATTGTTGTTGCATTGTCGAGATGGGACATGCAAGTAAGCATTTCGGTGTATACCATGTGTATCCTGTGCATACGACTAATAAAACTTAAAACTAGAATGCATTCATCCAGTTTGGTGACCACTACTCACATGACAGGCGGACTTGCTCTCTCCGCCAGCGCAGATCATGGTGGTCTTTGCAGAGCTGCCCCACCAGTCACTATGGCTACAGACACTGTGCTCCACCACAGGAAGCAGGGCCTGCTGCAGGTGGTTGGCTGCGGGACCACCAGCTGAGAGAGGGAGAGTGAGAGAGAGAGAGGAGAGAGAGAGAGAGAGAGAGAGAGAGAGAGAGAGAGAGAAACAAACAACACTGTATAATCATATAGCCCTATATGTTTGCCATCATAATGTGTTATGTCTACATTTTGGCATTAGATGCCTTCATAATGCCTAATAAAGTGAGACAACAGTAAAAGTAAACAAACAGTATTTGACATGGGCTGCATTGAGTGTCTTACAGTAGATGCGCCCCCAGCCGGTGAAATAGCAGGGCTGGTTGTGGGTAAGGATGGCACCGCTCTCTGGAAGGCAGGCCAGCTGGACCTTGTCATTGATCACAGCACTCCTCACCAGCTTCAGGAGGGCAATGTCGTTCCTGAAAGTCATAGGAAACAGCAAACACCAAAGGAAAAGGGCAACACTGTCAGGGCAAGAGGATCTTATGACTGACTTTGACAATATGAGTTCTGTCTGTTATGTTACAGCCCATGTTTAAACAGCAAAGGTAGATGATAACAGTATCATGTTCTGTCGCTGGCCCAGTGCGTTTCAACACCGTCTTCCATTATTTATTCAGCTGTTTGTCTCTGAAAGTGACTCATTATTAGAACCTGTTTTGTACTATATTTCTGGGCAGAAGGCCTTACCCACGTGAGACACAGTTATCGTTCCAGTCAGGATGGAGGATCATCTTGTCCCCCGGACGTGCTTGTTGCACCCTCGACAACTACTATGATTATTATTATTTGACCATGCTGGTCATTTATGAACATTTTAACATTTTAACATCTTGACCATGTTCTGTTATAATATCCACCCTGCACAGCCAGAAGAGGACTGGCCACCCCTCATAGCCTGGTTCCTCTCTAGGTTTCTTCCTAGGTTTTTGGCCTTTCTAGGGAGTTTTTCCTAGGGAGTTTTTCCTAGCCACCGTGCTTCTTTCACATGCTTTGCTTGCTGTTTGGGGTTTTAGGCTGGGTTTCTGTACAGCACTTTGAGAATATCAGCTGATGTACGAAGGGCTATATAAAAATAAATTTGATTTGCTTGTCCACCATGATGGACTCCTCATAACCCTCCTCTGTATTCATGTCACGCGCTGCCACGACCACTCTGTATGTGTGGAACCTGGA
Organism: Salmo salar; assembly: GCF_965601325.2. Classification (NCBI taxonomy): domain Eukaryota; kingdom Metazoa; phylum Chordata; class Actinopteri; order Salmoniformes; family Salmonidae; genus Salmo; species Salmo salar. The sequence continues at coordinate 32,496,266 of NC_138293.1, forward strand.
TCAGATCAGAGGGAAGAAACACTGGTGAAGTAACCTGGTTGGCCCAGATCTGTTTGTGCTGTATAGCCAATTCCCAACAGCCTTAGTTCTCTATACAGCACAAACAGGCCTGGGGAGACTAGGCTACAGGTGAAGAGAATGTTTATTTTACTCTACTGACGAGTGCAGCATTTGGTCTTACAGTGCCACATGCTGGTAGGGCAGAAAGAGTATCAAGTGTTTGTTATGCCCTAGTTTGGTGATAGCTAAGGAGTATGTAAGAGAAAGCTTCTCAGGGAACATTATGGGAACAGTTTTTGGCAGGGTTTCATAGAGCAGCAGGAGAGCCTATATATAAAGGTGTTCAATGTTTCTGTCATACCCCAGCCCTAATTACTTATTGGATGCCTATTATGATACTAGCTATATTTGATAGAATCATACAGCCATTTGCATGGCATATTGTATGCTGGATTCACGTAATGCAGTGTGCAGCCGTCATGACCCAGTTATCAGCGATGAGCGTACCTCCTCAGGTGGGGAAGAACGACTCCAGAGAAACCTAAGAATAAATGGCAAACCCATACATGGGTCTAAACAGTAGCATAATTGTGTGTGCATGTGCATGTGAGTCTATATTAATAAACCAGGAATGAAAAGTATGCATTATGTGCTCTCATCGGATAAGTTACAAATCAAAAAACAGGCAGGTCCCTAATCAGCAATTCAGGTCATATATAGGGACTTGTAGGTCAAGATATGTGGTATAATTAGTTCATGACTTGGGACATTTGTGAAATTATTTAAAAATACAGTATGTATCTACGTATGTCTCCAAAAACGTATGTTACAACAATTTGTCTATTTACAGTATGATACTTTTTATTGTAAACAACTTGTAATAACTCATTAACAACGCAATCAATGTAAGTTTATCGTTACGCTGTACTCTTATTCATACTGTAATTCCCAGTCTTACTTGCCATGGCCGGGGGGGGGGGGGGGGGGGGGGGTAAGGGGGTATGCCACAACCTGAGACTAATACACACAGAGATAATGACTGGTAGTGTAAGTGATCTCTTAAAAACAGCATTGAAATCTAACCCTAAACCACACTGCTAATCCTAATGCCCACGCCTAACCTTAAACAATTTTTTTCATACTTTTTTACTACATAGCCAATTTTGCAGCTGACTTAAGCGGGAGTCAAGACTCATGACAATAAATGTCAACCTGCTAAAAAAAAAAAACACTTTACAGCAGTAATAATTGTGGAGTGGCACCTTATCACTCCACGGCGGAAGGTGTCAGTGTATATACGTGTCATTCATTATTTTGTGTTGTCACTACGGAAGTGCGAGACATGGCACTATTGAAAGGAGTGATTTCTGGGTTAGCGTTAAGTGTGGCGGTGGTGCAGTTGAAGTTGAAGATTTCTGGTGATGTGACACCTGCCATTTGGTGTGTCTGCTGCATCGCAGACCCGGTGGGGAGCGTGGTGAAGCAGAGGAGTCACTGTCAGCACTTTTGAGTCAATATCCGACAAAGTCATGTTATACAGTCCATTCGGAAAGTATTCAGACCCCTTGACTTTTTCCACATTTTGTTAAGTTACAGCCTTGTTCTAAAATGGAATTAAAAAAAATCCTCATCAATCTACACACAATACCCCATAAAGACAAAGCAAAAACAGCTTACATTTTTTTGGCACTGAAAAATCACATTTACATAAGTATTCAGACCCTGTACTTTGTTGAAGCACCTTTGGCAGCGATTACAGCCTCGAGTCTTCTTGGGTATGACGCTACCAGCTTGGCACACCTGTATTTGGGGAGTTTTCTCCCAGTTTTGCAGATCCTCTCAAACTCTGTCAGGTTGGACGGGGAGCGTCGCTGCACAGCTATTTTCAGGTCTCTACAGAGATGTTCAGACTTGTCCCAAAGTCACTCCTGCTTTGTCTTGGCTGTGTGCTTAGGGTCGTTGTCCTATTGGAAGGTGAACATTCGCCCCAGTCTGATGTCCTGACCGATCTGGATCAGGTTTTCATCAAGGATCTTTCTGTACTTTGCTCCGTTCATTTTCCCCTCGATCCTGACTAGTCTCCCAGTCCCTGCCACTGAAAAACATCCCCACAGCATGATGCTGTCACCACCATGCATCAGGTTTCCTCCAGATGTGTCGCTTGGCATTCAGGCCAAAGAGTACCATAAAGGCCTGATTGGTGGAGTGCTGCAGAGACGGGAGTAAAAACTAACGGGGGCACTGTTTAATGCGTTTCACAGGACAAAACATTCCAAGCATTCCAATATACGTAAGCAGGGGGGTACTACAGGTGCCCTAAAGGGACAAACTAGAATATCAATACACAACATATTCCTCCCCCTTTACTTTTGATATCTCATAAGGAAAAAGTAAATATTCACTGTTTTGCATATTATTTTCCTTTTTAAAAACTGTTCTCTTAATGTAAATAAAGGACGTTTCCAGAATAACCTTTCCTGAACTAGGGAAAGACGGTAGACTGTCTGAGTTTCCAGACTTAACCCTGGGGTGTATTCTGCCCCAATGTCAGAGGTTAGTCTGAACTAAATATTCAACCTTTCAGGGGGTCATCTTTCTCTTGAAGGGTAATGACGTTGTACAGGTGAGTCTACAGTCACATTGTCTCTGAGTCTCAGTGGTGATGGTGTATGCCCACACTGGGGTGAAACAGTACCCTGAGTAGGCACTCTGCCTGGTTCAGGTGAGTCTGTAGCACTTTCCGAATTTGTAGGTCGTGCAGTGGATGTTCAGGTGATGGCTCGTAGACATGGTAGGTCTCCAGTAGCTGATCTTGGTTTGTCACTTGACAAGAGTCATCTCTGAGGTTGGTTCCTGGCAACAGTTGATCCATGTGTCTCTTCCAGATGATGTTCTCTGGTCTGTGAAATGTGTAGGACACATGGCCTGTTTGTGTGACCACTGTTGCTGGTTTCCACTTTGGACCTTTGCCGGCAGTTCCGAGCAGGAACTCTCTCTCCAGGTCTGAAGCAATGAAAAGCTAATTAACCTATTGAATTATAAGCATGGCTGGTCAAATGCATTTTCGGCAAGGAACCGATTAACGGTTAACCATCCCTGTATTCTGTGTGTGTGTGTGTGTGTGTGCGTGTGTGTGTGTGCGTGTGTGTGTGTGTGTGTGTGTGTGTGTGTGTGTGTGTGTGTGTGTGTGTGTGTGTGGTGTGTGTGTGGGTGCGCGCGCGCGCGCGCGCGTGTGTGTGTGTGTGTGTGTGTGTGTGTGTGTGTGTGTGTGTGTGTGTGTGTGTGTGTGTGTGTGTGTGTGTGTGTGTGTGTGTGTGTATTTACCCATTCCGGTCTTGTTCCAGGGGAGAGGAGCAGTTCCCCAGTCCGTAACGTACCTTCTTCGGTGCAATCAAGTCCAACGGTAACATGTTCATCAGAGACTCCTCAGCAGCCCACCCCCTCGCCCTATTGCTGCTAATCGACTGTGACATCACAAAGAGGTACAATTCAATTACCACAACATCAGTACAACTTTATGGTTCCTGAGTGGCATTAGAAACTACTGGTACTGTAGAGAAATCACCATTCACCAACTACTGCACATACACTTGCAGTGACACTAAAGATAAGTCATTGAGGGCCTCAGTAGCTTTATCAATACCAATGTCAATTGAGAGTGGAATTATACAGTTAAATTCCGCATTGGTAAAAAGGGTGCAAGAAGCCAGTCGAATAGCCAGTGTTCAATGTACATAGGGCAGAAGTCTCTAAGGTGTCGCCTCTTGTCATGGACGTTGTAAGGATTGGACCAAGGCGCAGCAGGTAAAGTTCTCATCTTCTTAATTTATTTAAAGAAAACACTTAAACAAAATAAACAAAATGACGAAACAGTTCCGTAAGGCAACACAGGTTATACAGGAAAACAACCACCCACAAAATACAAGTGAAACAAACCCCAACTAAATATGGCCTCCAATTAGAGGCAACAACAACCAGCTGTCTCTAATTGGAGGTCCTACCAAAAACCCAACATAGAAATAGAAAACATAGAACCTAAACCAAAAACACCGAAACACACAAAACAAACACCCCCTGCCACATCCTGACCAAACTACAATGACAAATAACCCCTTTTAATGGTCAGGACGTGACAGTACCCCCCCGAAAAGTGCAGACCCCAAATGCACCTCAAAAACAACAACCCCACAAAAACAACCCCAAACTTAAAGGGAGGGAATGGAGGGTGGCCACCGTCAACAACGGTTCCTGTGCTACACCCCCCCCCCTCCCAATCCTCCCACTACGGAGGTGGCTTTGGGCGTCGCTCCCGTTCAGAAGACTCTAGGCTGGGGAGCGTCGCTGGAGCCTTCTGGCTGAGGAGCGTCGCTGGAGGCTTCGGGCTGAGGAGCGTCGCCGGAGACTCCGGGCTGGGGAGCGTCGCTGGAGGCTCAGTGCTGAGGAGCGTCCTTGCAGGCTCAGGGCTGAGGAGCGTCGCTGGAGACTCAGGGAATGTACCTAAGCAGACATGTTCTGGTCACTGTGCAAAAGTTGAGGGTTATGCCATATTTATTTCTATTAAGCGAAATATTGTTGTAAATGTAATCTCTATGACTGTTGATGTTATGTTGGCACAGTTCAACTGTTGTTCAAACTACAATAGAGTAATTTATTTAATTTGTTTGTCTTAGACAATACCCTGGTGCCTGGCTTCTTCCTGGAGTGGATTCTAGACACAAACAGAATTACTTTGCCTGTGTCTCATTGCAGCAGAACCGTATCCCGTGAACTGAATCCCTCTCGAGGGATTAGACTTTATGCTGGATTTCAAGCAGATGACTCATGAGGAGCTGAATGGCAGTTTGATCATGACAACACTCCTCCCACAGCTTTAAAAGTATTCCCTGATCACACTGTATGTTTCTTTGTGAATAGTAATTTTGTTCATGACCACCAGCTCTCTTAGCTACAGATTGTTACACCAGATAATGTGATTTAACCAAAGATTTTTGGTATTCATTACTCAAAATTACAGGATAAATACTGTTTGCTGTAGCACAGAGAATTTTCTACCAACCTTAGCGATGCCGTCTTCGTCCTTGATTCGGGGAAACAGGAGTCTCATAAAATGTCCGTGTCCAGTTGCAGGGGGTCAGTTTGAATTTAGAAAATGCTCCATTACTCTTTTTGCTCCATTTAATACATTTTTTTAATTTAACCTTTATTTAACTGCTCCATTTAAGTAATCCAACAATGTGTACAATGCCATCTTGTTTATTTCAAGTCTTCTCTCATTGATCGAGACAGGTATCTGTCATCATGAGGGCTACTGAGTGGCGCAGCGGTCTGAGGCACTGCATCTCAGTGCTAGAGGTGCCATTACAGACCCTAGTTTGATTCCAGGCTGTATCACAACCAGCTGTGATTGGGAGTCCCATAGGGCGGCACACAATTGGCCCAGTGTCGTCTGGGTTAGGGTTTGTCCAGGGTAGGCCGTCATTGTAAATAAGAATTTGTTCTTAACTGACTTGCCTAGAAAAATGTAATAAATCATGACACAGCACTTTGGGGTGGACACACACCGGTCTCAATCAATGAGAGAAGACTTGAAATAGATAAGATGTTGGTAAATCACATTAACTGTTGTAACAATCTGTAGCTACAGTTCTCTGCACTTGTGTGTCTCTACAAATGAGACACAGTGAAGTGTATTACACTGTTCATACAACAAATGTTGTATGTTTCTTTTACCCTATAACATTCTTGTTAAATACCCAGTTCTCTAGAGTTAGCATTAAATAGTGTACACTCCCCTGTATTTTAGATTTGGAAAATAAACTTTATTCGGATATCATAATGTCTAATTAGTCAAAAAAAGATCCGAATTTGGCTGCTTGTGTAAATGCAGTGATAGTCCTTTATCCGGCTTCGGTACACTGGCAATGATGTTCGGCATGGTGGGCTGGGGAAGCTGAGACTCTTTGTGCTTATGGCGAATGGTCTTGTCCTGTCTGCGGTGAACAGCCAGCTGGATAAGACTCTACCGAATGCGGTGTATGTCTTCTTAACCACCAACTTTTTGGCCCTCTTGCAGAAGATTTGCTGGTACTGCATGTCTCTTGGAAAGAAATGGTTGTGGTGTTAGCATTTTACACATTTTGTTAAAGGGACGTAGGGCAACATGTCTTTGTTGGTGAAGGTGTCAACCGAATGGGACTGGCTAGCGTATTGTTTAGGGACAAGGAGGGGACATTGGGAGCGGCTTTTGAGAGGAAAGATTAGTCAACAAAGTGAATGGGCTGGGTGGCTGAAGGTGTGAAAAGTCTTAGGAGTGCAGTTCTTACACAGTATGAATTGTTGTGTATGTTAAATTGAGGATAAATGGCACCTCAATCTCTTTCATATACAACAATACATTTACTGTCTAAGCCAACATTTACTGTCTAAGCCAACATTTACTGTCTAAGTCAGCATTTCCCAAACTCGGTCCTGGGGACCCCAAGGGGTCCACATTTTGGTTTTTGCCCTTGCTGATTCAAATAATCGAAGCTTGATGAAGAGTTCATTATTTGAATCAGCTGTGTAGTGCTAGGGCAAAAACCAAAATGTGCACCCCTTGGGGTATCCAGGACCAAGTTTGGGAAATGCTGGTCTAAGCACAACCCAGTCATTCCACAGTGCCCTGCTGAAAAATACCCGAAAGCGGCAGCATTTTGGCTACAAAAGCATGAGGGAGCGGGCACACCTTGCATTTATGGAGCATAAGATTGTGGGACAGAAACCAGCAGAGGACACTGAAAGGTATACAATCAAGACTCCAACAGTAATGTCAGAACCACCTCATTCTTCTCTCTGCAGATTCTCAAAACACAATGAAAAGACATGTCTACAAAAAGCCCCTGCAAAGGGCTACTATTGACAAGAATGATCTGTCAAAGTCAATGGGCTGGGGGAGGTTTACAGACAGTACTTCCCCCAGCCCATTGACTTTGACAGATCATTCTTGTCAATAGTAGCCCTTTGCAGGGGCTTTTTGTAGACATGTCTTTTCATTGTGTTTAAATACAGGGGAGTGACTCCAGATAACCTGAGTATTACAACGACAAAAAGTCAAAAGAGAAGAGGGGTAGATTAAATTGATTACATGGTCTGAAAGGTGCTCTGTGGTCCTACAGAAGTTCTGAGATTGCTGGATATTGTTCGTTTGAAGTACATAATGCCATCGTCCAAGTTTGTGAGCACGCCCCATCTACCTTAGCGGGGAGTATCTGCATTTGCTATTAATGCCGGACTTTGTGGTTTATTATGAGCAGACGAATATACAGGAAGTCAAAACTTCCCGATTCTACCAGTGAAATGAAAATGTGCTAGTTTTAGCTTGCGGTTTGGATAATGTTTATCATAAAAATGTAATGTTGTTAATATAGTAATGATTATATGCCGTGGCAGAGCATGGGTGAAATTCCCCCTTAAGCTTGAAAAGCTGGTGAATGGCAAGTTGAACGGTTGCTTCCTGAGCTTAAGGAGAATCGCCATATTCCATGTGTCCTATAAAGCCATATTCTGCTTCAGATCGTAGTCAGATATGACTGTACTGCGCAGCAGAGCATGAGCAAATGGCTCAGCTTCAAAATGTTAGTGATCAATTTAGTGACACCAGAGCCCTGCCCGTACCTTAGTTATGGATTAAAAACAGGCCTTACCCACCCCTAACATGAAGTTTAATGTCGGGTAGCAGAGCTCTACTTTGCAGCCTGAATGGAGAATATTTTATGTACAAACCAGTCCATGGGGGATATGAGCACAGATAGAATAATGAGACAGATATTTCACAGGATGTATAAATGTGAAGCATCCACTTGGCGTTTCCACTCGCTACCAAATATGGTTGTGAGAGGAAGCCCACTGGCCAGCAGTGGGAGAAGATGGAATGAGATGGATTTTGGCCGACATTCTGCAAATGTTGTCATCGATGAAACATTTGATCTCAATACAGTTTTCTGTTCTCAAAACTAGAATATGTTATGAAGAGAGTGGACTAAGTTTGTAGACTTTACCCTTTGCAAAAGTTTTTTAAAATGCCATTGTTTGTTCTGCCCACTATGACTAATTTGTTCCCGTTGGAAACGGCAGGCTCTGGTCCATCTTGTGTATAGCCAGTTGTATAGATTCCATTTGGACGGTAAGATGAAACGACTCAATATCGCGACCTGTCGGACTTTAGGCTAGTGAACGCGTTATTATTGTATTAGACTCACTTTAAGTATAATTGATTGTTTTCCTCCTCATGATCAATAATATACTTATTTATCATTGGATATTATTATTATAATACCGAATACAGCATTCATTAACGTTGCAACAATTAACACGGTGTGCAAAGCTGTTGTTTTTTTCTCCATCTCGACCTCGGACCATGTTTATTAAGATCGGTTTCCATCGGAGGTAAATAAAGGACGAACCAAGCTACTTCCTGTTTTGATATTTTTTTGGGGGGGTTGTTTCGTTTCACTATCGTAGCTAGGCGAGAGACAAGCCAGATAGATAGCTACAATGAAACGCTATCACTTTACTAACAGGTAGGCTGTTAATTAAAAAAACAAGACTGATACAACTAGCGATACCGACATAGCTACCGTTGTGCTTTGGAGATTCCAACTGTTTTTGTGATTGTGGGATATGGCACTGAGTTCTGGCGGTTGGGGTAAACCGCCTGGTCCATCCCCGTCCCAGTCTGATCATGGCGGGCCCGCGCTGGCTAACTGCAATACCGTTTTGATGTCGGTACGGGTGTCGGTTTGCCATTCGGGTATTCGACCGCTTTGCCTCCCAGGAGCTGGCGATGAGGCTCTCCGTCTTCAACTTAGCATGGACCCCAGCAAAGCTGGAGAGTTTCGGCTAGCACTGAGGGACATTAGCGGAAGCGGCCGTAGTGTGGTAAGATACAGTAGATCTAGACGTTACAGAGCAGTGTATCTCGACACCTGATGTAATGCCATGCAATACATTTCATGCGTTGACATGAGAAATTGCAGACATGTTTGTTGGTTGGAGTCACTGAATTGGAATGTTGTTTAACCACATACTACAGTAATCCCATTGGTGGGAAACGATGTCTTGTGGTGATTACAGTTTACTTATCTGTCCTTGTGTTTGTCTGTACAAGGGAAGACAAAATGTTATTTATGGAAGATTATTCCAGCATGTAAACAACTAAACATCAAAGTTAGCACATTGCCACTGGGGTTACAGTTTGTCCCTCTAAGGTGAAGTAGGTCCATATCCATGAAGTCCACAAAGATAAGAGATCTAAGCAAATTATTCTCTTTATTTCTTTCTCCCAGTTCATTGCTGAGTTTGACCTGCGCTCTGTGCAGTATGAGGTCAAGTCCCCATGCCTTCACGAGATGCGCTTGGCCACGCCCCCTCATGACTGTATCCGCTTCAACTTCCGCTGTGACCTGGAGGCTGAGCAGTGGGCCACTGTGGTGATGTCATCACTAAGAGAGGCACACAGAGGTCAGAGGGCATGGCAGTCTTTTTCCTCTTGTCTGCTTGCTTAGATGCATTCATGTCGTTGTGTATTAGGAGTGTCTTCCTAGTATACCATACTATGGCCAGCACAATTGACCACTCTCTCCCTCACTGTAGTTGCTGTAAATAGTTCCCCACATCCTATGGATGACCGACAGCAGCACGCAGCAGCTCTAGAACAGCGCAGCACAGCCTCCTTACCACTCACTGGTGAGTACCCTCACCACACGATTCCCCAACTCTCTCTTTCTACAACATTTGCAAGACTACATAGGGTACATTTTTCTGTGTGTGAATGAACATGTTCTCTCTCTGAAGAGGAGCTGTGCTTGGAGCTTGCCCGGGCGATCGAGGCAGGTGACAGCCAGGGTGCTGCTCAGCACGCGTCTGCTCTAGCTCGTCAGAAGGCAGTGGTCACTATCCAACTGTCTGAGAAGTGTTACGCCGAAGGAGAGATAAGGTGAGAAGTAACAGGCAGTAGCTTGGGAGTAGTCCAAAAGAACATGGATAATTTGTGCTAATGAAGTTTCATGTCTCTATTGCAGTTTGTCTGTGGCAGTGGAAGACATCTCCTCTTCCTGTTGCGTTACAGTGAAAGTCTTTCCCCACATGACTGTCGCAGCACTCAAGCAGCAGGTCAGATATATTTCTGTCTCTGTTTGCTAGAATACTTGGGCTACATTCGGCAAATGAAACTGTCCACGAATCTCTCCTCTGTCATTGCTCTCTCTCAGGTGTTTTTGGAGTATGGCTTTCACCCTCGCGTGCAACGCTGGGTGATTGGACAATGCCTGTGCACAGAGCCTAGGTCCCTGGCCTCGTATGGGGTCCAGAGGGATGGGGATACGGCCTACCTTTACTTGGTCTCAGCCCGCCACGCCCGCCTCACCCGCCAGCTATTCCAGCAGGACCAGGAGGGTGCCCAACTCACCCCAGCCCCCAGCAACGGGCCTCTGTCCCAGGACTGGAGGGGCTACAGCACCCTGCCCTCCAGGCTCAGCCACAACACCCAGGGTAAGTTTACCTCTTGGCATGCACTTACACACATGCGCACACATGACTGAACTCCTTTTTCATTGTTGTGATTGGCTGTAGGGAGCACCGGAATTGGGACCGAGAGGTTGGGTACGAGTGAGATCCGAGACGCCCTCAACCTGGAGACGCTGCATCTAGACGATAAACCTGATAAGCCCAGCAAGGCCAGTAAAACACAGGTCAACCCCGATGTTTAAATTTGTGATTGACTGTTTTTACGCAAGATGATCGAGTTGAGCACCTACTCTTCCTTTACTTGATAGTTCCATGTAGCTAGTGTACCGCTGAACATCACTGGTTGTGATACACTAATAGAAAGTTCCTACTCTCACACACATCCTCTCTGTCCTTCTGATCTGCAGACCGAATGGGCGTGTCCCTCCTGCACCTTCATCAACAAGCCTACACGACCAGGCTGTGAGATCTGCAGTACAGCCAGACCTGACTCACGCAAGCACAGCCGCATACAACAGGTACTGTATCTATTGCATGCCTACAGACAGATGGCACACACTGTTATTCTCCCTTTAGTAAACTACAGTATTTTCTTTATTCTCATCTGTGTGATAAAGGAGAAAGGAAGAAGAGAGGAGCAGATCAGTGCATTGAGCAGTTAACTGCCTCAACCGTAACCTATACAATAACCTGGAAGACTGATCACTCACACACCAACTTAGAGCTACAAACCCACCACCACTACTGACATACTATGATGACAAACCTCTGGACGCTGCAGCACAGACATGGAACTCCACTTGCTGAGGCTCACGAAAGGAACTACCTGTATAGCCAATGAGCTGGCTTTTGACTCTGTGGACATGAGTCAGCATCCTTTGCCTTGTGGCAGACTTTACCATTTATTTATTTTACATAAGGGATGGGGGGGGTGGACTAGTCCAATATTTATTTTAGAGGGGTGGGTGGTGCTTCCCTCCTCCCTCTACCTGATATATCTCAGATGAGATAATATTATATATTTTGAAGTTGGCCAACTGTGAATGTTGATACTTTGAAAGCTGAAAAAAGCTGTTTTTAAAACCAGGGCCTGTATTCAAACAGTCTCAGAGTGCTGGCTGTCCCAACCCCCCAAAAAATATTGGTAGCCTTGGTCTACTTCTATGCGTAATCAGGTGCATGTCTTTACTCAACATTGAGTGCTCCAAACAAAAAAGACTGAGTAAATTTGACAACTAAAAAATGGAATGAAATAAACCGAAACTTGTTTCTCACAAGTGTAGCATAGGTTGTGCACTCCGCAAACAGTGTCCACTTTGACAATGAGAACGGTAAACGACTAATAATACTGAATGCATTCACAGAAACTACCGTAAATAAATTAACGGTAAATGTACTACTGGTGATATGGGTGTGGCATCCTCGCGGCCTCCAATGGATTTGTACACTGAGACAGGCGCAAATCAGACAGGTCTCGTGTGCCATAAAAAAAACACATTTGACTGCTCGACTAAAATCTTGGTCGACGAAACAATCGACCAGTTGGCTAAATGGGGTGAGCCCTACTAGGATCAGATTAGATCATAAATAAATAAACATTGGGGACCTGATCCTAGATCAGCACTCCAACTCTGAGACGATGAGGGGATTCGATTAATGCCCCAGGTGAACCGGGTAAGAGTTGATCGTGTTCGAGTTGGAACCAAGCGTGAGCCAGGTGCCCTGCTTTTGACGGTGAAGTCAGCTCAAAGCATCCATGATGTAGGTTAAGCAGGTGGGGTAATGAGTAGGATTCTGTTTTCACATGCAAACATGATTGCGTGGATAAAAACACTGACAATGAAAACTAGTTAAATTCGAACAGGTATTTTATGTAAAAGATGTTTCTGAACGATGCATCAGGATGCCTTGTTGACATGACTGAGCGGCGCAGATTGCTGTTTGATTTGAGATTGGCGCTTCTCTCTCACCGCTTTTGCCCGTTCATGGTTCAGCTTAATCAGGCACCCTCAGTGTGAATACAGGCCCAGGTCTCATCTGTCATTGGTTGGTGCCATATTGTTTTATAGGTGGGGAATTGCTTGCTAGGAGGCTGTGGAAGTGACAGGGTTTTAAAGTGCTTTTATTTTTTATAACATTGTATTTAGTGTTTTAACAGAATGTTTGGCAATGTTAATGTTGGCGCGTAATGCGTTTCACCTACTTGCCAATAAGTTTCTGTCTGAACTGTGATAGTGACAATGTTTTGTCAGAAACATGACTGTATAAAATGGTGTTAACTGAATAAACGTAAGTTAATCAAGTTTGAATTCAGTTTTTATTTGAGCATTTATAAATTAGTGTTCAAGTACTTTTTTTATTTTTTATATTTGAAAGTAAAACCAATTCTTAGTTCATCCAGTAGATGCAATTATGGATGTTTTTACTTACCATGAGGTTGGCAGTAGGATGTTGCTGCCTCCTTAACATTCTATTTTGCCCCTTCCAATGTCACTGGTACTGTTGTTCAGTTTGATCAATTAGCAGAATATTCACGAACATAACTAAGAAACATCCAAAACAGTTTCAGTTATGTATTTGGGTATGATAAACCAAAACCATCCCATGCACACAAGCCTGAACCCAATACAACCTTATAGTTGTAATTCTACCACACAAGCCCAACCTAATGCACTTAACCACTCCCGGGCATGTCAGTCATCCTAATCCTTGGTGAAAGGCCAGACCTGAGCACACCTCAGTTCATTCCATAAATGCAGGTCTAGAACCCATTTCATACTTCAGGATAGGTGGAGTTCCCATAACGGCAGGTCTGGGACCAGTCTTCCCCCAGTTACCTTTTACTTCCAGAAGAGGATGTTCCTGAGCAGCAGCCAGCAGGGGTAGATCAGCAGAGCCAGGAGCGTATAGACCAATGAGCCGTAGAGGGCGTGGTCCAGAATGCCCTATGAGATGACGGACAGAAAGAGCATCCAACCGTCTTGCAGAGTACTGCCGGGGCTCAGCAGCACCATGATGGCTGCAGACAGAGCCCTGGGGAGAGAGGGTAAAGACAATACTACAGAACTCTGGTAGGGAAACTTAACAGTGGAGCACCATGACTGCAGACAGCACTCTGACAGTGAAGGAGGGAGCGAAACATTACACATACACACAGGGGCGGAAATCCCGGGGGGGACGGGGGGGATACGACCCCCCCATCCTTGGAAAAATATGATTTGTCCCCCCCAATATATCACTGAAACATAACTATGTAATTTAAATAATATTAATAATACGCAATGAAAGCAATTGTGCTGATTATAGACACTTAATAGCGTGTTTTTAAGTTTCAAAAGATTGCGACCCCCCCACCCTTTGCCTCACAATGTTTTGATCCACTGCCAGTTCCTTAGTTGGCAAGGTAACAGAGGGGTCGTATCTACTGTCTGAAAGGCACTCAATGAACGTAACTGAAGTGAGGTTACTCCAGTCAATCGCGCACACACACTAGCTGAATATGCAGAGCTAGCGCGCAAATATTAACTATTAAGCTAGCTAGTACCTATTCCATTTATGTGGCCTTGTCAAAGATGGAATCTTTGCTATCGTCAATTTATTCCAAGATCAGCATGCAGATGATGTAAGTTAGTGCTTCAAAGTCCCTGCGATAAGGTTAGCGATAAACTGAAGTCCAAACTGAACAGAACTACACTCCTACCATTGTCTTAAATATATTTAATGGTCTCGTTGCAAAAGCTAAATTGTCGCAAGGGAACTTTTATTTATTTATTTTATTTCACCTTTATTTAACCCGGGTAGCAAAGATTATAGCAAACACCACTGAAACGGAATTGGTGCTCGCTAGCTTTGCAAATTCAGCTATTGTTGGAAGCCAGCCAATATGAAACAAACTATTAAAATTACAAAAGGTAGCAGCATATGTTGTGTAAATGGTGAACTCATACAGCTGTCAACTCTTGTCATTTTAATCCGTTTCACATTTGCTAGCTACCTTTTAGATCGAAGCCCAAATAGAATGATAAAAGATAAGATGATAGAAGCCCATCTCCTACTGTAAATAACCTACACACTGTGTGTGTGTGTAGCCAGCCAGCCAGCCAGGTAGAAAAATGGCAGAAAAATAAAAGACGGACATCAGAGTATTTTTCAGTACACCAAAACGCAAAGTAAGAACCCTAGTAGCCTAATATCTCAAAGACTAGTTGATAAAATGTTCATAAGAAAGAAATGAAATTCTAATGGAAATGTTTCACAATGATATCATTAGGCAGAGCAGGCAACAGATGGCACACAGACAGCAGAGTTGGGGACAGATATGCAGGGACAGACTGGCAGAGACAGGGAGTCTCAGGTAAGTTTGTTGAGTCTTTGTTTGGCAACATTATGAAAGGTTCTCCATTTTTTTTACTTGTAAAATAGGAACATAATTGGAAAATGCCATGGATACCCCCACTCAACTTAAACTGGTGACTGAACTAAGATTTGTTAAAGGCAATGGTATTGCTGTTGTGATTAGTTGTGTAGTTTTGGGTACCGGTAGTTAGGAGTACGGCAAACACCTTATTTCTTTGGTTCCTCAATATACATTTACCATATTACAATGTAGGTTATGTGTTACAGCACTACTTTTGGTGTCCCCCTCAGGAATTGCTCTTGAGAAAATTTAATGTAATTGTCCCCTCCAAAGTTGATATCAGATTTTCGCCCCTGCATACACAATATCCTCGCACTCAAGGAACAGTGGAACAAACACTGCATTGTGCCCTTAGGGCTCGATTCAATCCGTAGCACAGAAGACCTGCTCTACAGCGCGATAGAAATGTAAAGGCAATGTTCGCGGAGACTGATTTCACGGTAAACACTGCATATGTCGGCCAAATCGGGAAATAACCTTTCAATTTCAATAGCGCTACAACGCTGATCTACAGAGCTACGGATTGAATCAAGCCCTTAGGCATTAAACTAGAGTGCAACATCAATGAGAAGACACATACTGAGAAGTATTACTTCTATAAGAAACACAAAATCCCTGTTGATACTTGGTGCTAACATGCAACCTTTGTCCTGATGATGTCCACATTTAGACCAGTGTAGACTATTAAAAGACCCATTGTGATCTGATTGTGATCAGCTCTTCCTGACCACCTCTGTAGTCTTTATCAATAAAGTGTAAACCGATCTGGATGGTCAAACCATTGAAATAATCATTATGCCGGCCTCTAAAATCATTGACAGGTAGCACAATATTGACTTATGGCATCAGTAACTGTCTTAAGATAAAGAAATTCATTTTATTTTTAAACAATATCTGTTAAACGTGCATACTGGGAGGCACCAGCTAATCTGATGAAAATGCGGACACAATGGAGGGATAAGAGATCCATTTTAATACAATGTGTAGAGGCGACCAAGGGTGAAATTAAAATGTAAGTGTTCTCGTCGAACCACAACGCAATTTGGAACATATCCCACCCCTTTTTCATGCGGGTGACAAGTGGTAATGTTAAATAACGGTATTGTTTTTTTGGCATTGTGTTAATTAGTAATAGGCTCAACTTTTACTGGTACGGCGTATCCCCACTATTTATTTTGCCGAACCGGCTTACGCAGAGAGTAGTGACCGAGACGCGTCCAGACAGCAGTGGACGCATCTATTCAGACTACATGTGATTAGGTTACACATCTAGTTGTTTAGTAACCGCTGCGCCACTCAGAAGGCCCTTCTATATTTCATTTCATTCTATGATTACACCTAGGCTATCAAAAATTGCGTGCACACAGGGAGTCCCGTACCGGTAAGAAATTAAATTTACTTTCACCCCTGGACGCAACAAACCTTGATCAGATAATATCACAATACTCACGTTAGCGCAAGGTGTCACTGAGGCTGGAGTTACAGAGAGGGACATGGTGAAATGAAATAATTTACCGCAGCCACAGTATCTTCAAGGTGTGTGTGATAATTGGGGAAAACCTGGCATAGATGCATATTGTTAGTGTGTGAGACAAGATAGTTATGCAGGCAGTGCAGTTTTTTTCAACAAGCACATTGAGTAGCCAGACATAGAAAGAGTAGCCAGCCACACAGCGAAATTATTGAATACCTTCCAAAAAATGAAAATGTGTGCATTCAGTGTATTGTTTGTTTTGGGGGATATTATCTTGGCCTATATGATCAGGAGAATTTTCTCAGTAATCAGGAGTATTTTCTAAGTAAGAGAACATTAATAAACCTTTTTTAACATTTAACCTGTCCTCTCTTGTGCTGAAAGTATTTTACTGCAAGATATGTTGCCACAATGTTTGTTCTTCAAATTAAAACAGAAATGGAAGTAAATAGCCCAAATAGTTTTTATTTTTATTAAAGGTTAAATTTCAAATCAAACAAATTGTGTGATGAGCAATTTTACAAATGGAAAAGTAGGTCTCTCAAATAAACAGAATAGATGCTCAATTAAGTTCTGGGTCCATACATGTTAAGAGAAGAGAAAACAACATCAGTTAAATTTGTGTTTGCAACTCTGTGAATTGCAGTATGTCATTTATTTAAAAAAAAAAATACTTTAACATCTGACCCACATATTTTTTTTTTTAAGAATCTTGTAAGAGTCTGCTGACTTCAACAAGCTTCCTTTTAAAGAGGCATTTTCTCAGCCATCTGCACTACAGGTATGATTGAAGAATGAAGGAAGTGTTAATCATGGGCTTGGCTACACAGAAAGCAGCAGTTGACTACTCTGTTGTCAACACATTGATTAAATCAGTAGACCTGTATCAATATCTCTGAAAATACCATATAAGTATCATTAGCTTTTACAACAATTCAATCTGTTTTCTTTTATCATATTTTGGACCAGTGTGAGAGTATCGCTCCACTAGCCTACAGTGGGGGGGAAAAGTATTTGATCCCCTGCTGATTTTGTACGTTTGCCCACTGAAAAAAAAAGGATCAGTCTATAATTTTAATGGTAGGTTTATTTGAACAGTGAGAGACAGAATAACAACAAAAATATCCAGAAAAGCGCATGTCAAAAATGTTATAAATTGATTTGCATTTTAATGAGGGAAATAAGTATCTGACCCCCTCTCAATCAGAAAGATTTCTGGCTCCCAGATGTCTTTTATACAGGTAACGAGCTGAGATTAGGTGCACACTCTTAAAGGGAGTGCTCCTAACCGCAGCTTGTTACCTGTAAAAAAGACACCTGTCCACAGAAGCAATCAATCAATCAGATTCCAAACTCTCCACCATGGCCAAGACCAAAGAGCTCTCCAAGGATTTCAGGGACAAGATTGTAGACCGACACAAGGCTGGAATGGGCTACAAGACCATCGCCAAGCAGCTTGGTGAGAAGGTGACAACATTTGGTGCGATTATTCGCAAATGGAAGAAACACAAAAGAACTGTCAATATCCCTCGGCCTGGGGCTCCATGCAATATCTCACCTCGTGGGGTTGCAATGATCATGAGAACAGTGAGGAATCAGCCCAGAACTATACGGGAGGATCTTGTCAATGATCTCAAGGCAGCTGGGACCATAGTCACCAAGAAAACAATTGGTAACACACTACGCCGTGAAGGACTGAAATCCTGCAGCGCCCGCAAGGTCCCCCTGCTCAAGAATACATATACATGCCCGTCTGAAGTTTTCCAATGAACATCTGAATGATTCAGAGGACAACTGGTGAAAGTGTTGTGGTCAGATGAGACCAAAATGGAGCTCTTTGACATCAACTCAACTCGCCGTGTTTGGAGGAGGAGGAATGCTGCCTATGACCCCAAGAACACCATCTCCACAGTCAAACATGGAGATGGAAACATTATGCTTTGGGGGTGTTTTTCTGCTAAGGGGACAGGACAACTTCACCGCATCAAAGGGACGATGGATGAGGCCATGTTCCGTCAAATCTTGGGTGAGAACATCCTTCCCTCAGCCAGGGCATTGAAAATGGGTTGTGGATGGGTATTCCAGCATGACAATGACCCAAAACACACGGCCAAGGCAACAAAGGAGTGGCTCAAGAAGAAGCACATTAAGGTCCTGGAGTGGCCTAGCCAGTCTCCAGACCTTAATCCCATAGAAAATCTGTGGAGGGAGCTGAAGGTTCGAATTGCCAAACGTCAGCCTCGAAACCTTAATGACTTGGAGAAGATCTGAAAAGAGGAGTGGGACAAAATCCCTCCTGAGATGTGTGCAAACCTGGTGGCCAACTACAAGAAACGTCTGACCTCTGTGATTGCCAACAAGGGTTTTGCCAGCAAGTACTAAGTCATGTTTTGCAGAGGGGTCAAATACTTATTTCCCTCATTAAAATGAAATCATTTTATAACATTTTTGACATGCGTTTTTCTGGATTTTTTTGTTGTTATTCTGTCTCTCACTGTTCAAATAAACCTACCATTAAAATTATAGACTGATCATTTCTTTGTAAGTGGGCAAATGTACAAAATCAGCAGGGGATCAAATACTTTTTTCCCCCACTGTACCTATTGTTCCTGCAGATAATAGACAAAAAGTCTACCAGTGTACAACTGATGAGTCAGTCACTTTAACATCACTGTCTGGCACGTCCTGATGGAGTTCATATCAAAAATACAAACGAGAACTTTAGTTTACTTGTCCCAATGCGATATCATAGACATAACTACATTGTATGATTTATGAATGTAAAGGATATGAGATCGCCTTTATTCAGTCAGTTCCACACCATTTATAAACTAGTCAAGCTTGCTGTTCGTCAATCAAATCAGAGTAAGCCTATGCGCCACCAATTTGTGGCTGTGTACGAATTGCAAAGGAAAATAAATGAATGTGCCAGAAAACAATAGGCTAAATGGATTTCGACTCATCATGACGACATTATATGGGACGTGCAAATTGACTCACAGACGATGAAGGAGCATCATGCTCTCACCCTTCGTGTAAAGAAATGTGACTGCAACCACAGCGTACACAACACACACCCACAGGTACCGGGAGGTGGGACAGACAGTCAAACCAGCAGTGTTTCCCTGTCATCGCTCACTTTGTGATTGACAGGCACCTGTCCTATCAAGATCGCTAGAAGCTCTGCTGCCTATTTTTCTGATATGCGAATTGAAAAAGTAGCCTAGTTAATTTAAGTGGAAAAAGTACCCGGCTTATAATGAGTGTGTAACCGGCTCTATAGCCGACAGCCAGCGCTAGTGGGAAAACACAGGTTGTGTTTTCTTTGAGTGTGTGTATTTGAGAGGGAGAGAAAGAGAGGGATGTGAGGGTGTGTGTGTACCTGTGTGTGTTGTGTGGCAGGGCCTGCTGTGTAGATGACAATAGCAGTGAGGACCACAGTTTCAGTCTCAGACACAGGGAAGTGTTGCACAGCCATCTGCTGTGAGAGGATGGGGAGGGTGTACAGAGCTACCCCTGTCATATGACTGATCACTACTGGAGTCAGTATAGACAGGATCCCTGAGCTGATGGAAGGACAGAGGAGGAGAAAGTAAATTCCAACCATCCTCCCCTCTTGGCCAGGTCTCCCTTCGGAAAAAGGTAATCTGACCTCAATTGGTGTACCTGGTTAAATAACGGTTAAATAAAACTAGAATCCCCAAGGTCCCAGAGGTCAAAGGACACACGCAGCAGCATGATGACAGCCAGCTGACCGAAGGTGGGCATGTAGTAACCACTGGAGGAGGCAAAGCGAGAGAGTGAGGGCATGAGAAGTATAACTGGTGCAGACGCTCCAGGAGGTTGTTCAGCTTCCCGTATATCCCCTCCAGGAGCCTGAGGATGAGGGACACACACAGGCTTATTTGCATGGAATTTTAAGAGTGAAAATGTCACCATAGAAATTACAAAAATGTTAATGTTTTCTGATCATCTGAATTGAAGCTTGGACATCAGTAGCTGACCTGCCGATAGTGGTGGTGTCGGTCTTGTACTGTCTGAAGGTGTTGATGCCCCTGACGTTGGCAGCCTCTGTGGTATCTAAGGAATGGGCCGTGGTCCCTCCAGGGCCTCCCGCTGGCCTGCTTCAACACCATCATGGTCTGGGCCGCGTAGCTGTAGCCCGACCTCATTCCTCTGGAGCTGGATGGAGAGAGGGCAGTCAGCATGACAGCCAGATAATTACACATGTTATTACTGGCTCATCCTTACCTGACACAAATACAGAGGAAGGGACAAGCTGAAATGTTTGTGGTGTGCTATTATTAGACCTCTGAAAACATTTTTCCAAATCGAAGTACCTTCTGCAAGTATATCAAATTAATTACTCACTGACGTAACTACTGGCATTTGGACTTCCTCCTTACCTTTCCCTGGATGGTACACAGGTATACCATCTTCTGGCAGAAGGCTTAGAAGAGGTTGGCCAGGTCCAGGTTTGGCAGCTGGCCATTGAGCCCCTCCTTAACCAGGTGCAGACTGGTGATGATGTCAGTGCTGCCTGGATGGAGCCACCTCTCCCCTGCAGCGGAGACCAGTCACCACCTGGGGGACCCAGAGTGAGGCACAGTGGTGGCAGGTTTGGGGTTGATGGTATAGAGACATTGAGAATACATACAGAGTCCATAATGGTGTCTCTACGACTGGTGCATTTCAGGGTTACATCATTACAGAGATGCAGGTACTGACCAGTGGTGTTGGTGTGGTGGTATCCCTCGAGCCAGGCCTGCATGCCGATCAGGTCATGTTCATTCGCCAGAAAGATATCCTTAGCCCAGTGGATCTGACCTGAGAAGAGACCGAATCATTGACTGATTAATTAAAGAAAGAAGGTAGGGGTGTATGCTTGTGTGGTGCTTCTCCAATGGTCTGTGTAAGTAGTATGCTTACTCCTGAAGTACTGGGAAAGGCCCAGCCTGGTTGTTGTTGTTTCCCTCACTACAGGGGGCGCTCAGCACCAGGGCTTCAGTACGAGGGGCTCTGGGGGCCCGCAGGATCCCATAAATGTTAGTGCCATGCACCATCTGACCGAGAGAGACAGACAAACAGAGAAAAGGATGAGTGAGAGAAAGAGAAGAAATTAAAGCCTGAGAGGAAGGAATGCATCTGTGTGAAAGTGTGTGCGCACTGTGATCAAATTAAATGCATGTTTAGACATCTTTGTCTTAGCACACACTCGCATATCTCTCTTTGTTTTCATCGGGGAAGGGAAGTTTGCAGGTGAAGCTCTGAGTAAACACTTCCAGCCCTTGAGACTGCATAGTATACACCAGCCAATCCACCGGCATTCCACTACAGAGGAGAGGAAAGGAGAGGATGAGAAACGCAGAAGGAATGTTATGGGAGAGGACAGGGGGATTATATCATTCTTACAGCTGGAATTGTGATAGGTAAATTAAGCACTGAATGTCAAAGTTGGGGTTAGTGATAGGAAGGGCAGATCATTTTTCCTGACCTTAGTGATAGGCAATAGGAAGAAGGCTTATCAGGCTGACTCACCCTACTTTTATAGGGGAACAATTTAAATGATACCCTACAAAGTGGATTGGATACATCAAGAGGATGCCCAGTTACATTCCATTCCACAATGGATTCTCCCTCAGGATTCTACAAGGACTCACCAAATTGGTGCATTGAAACAGGTGAGAAGGTCGGTCAGGGCTCGCCTTTGTTTGGGTCAGACAGCAGTCCCATATTGTTGCCTTGTACCACTCACACTGGCTCAGCTGGACCCTTGGAATCTAAGACTCACACAATAATATTCAATAATGTAGCGTTAGCTTTAGCGCTCAACATCGTTAACCTAGCTAGTAGCTAACGTACCTGCTAACCCAATATTGATTGGTAAGATGTGTTAGCTGGCGTCATAGAACCAGGTACGTTGCACACGCAAATCCTGAAACGGTGTTTATTTTCAACCAAACAATGTGTCTTAATACCTCTACAAATGTGTAGTTATAAGCCAGAGCCTACCTCTCTGGCACAGTAAGGGTAACACCCAAGATGACAGGTGCAGCTAGGCCATACTGCGCTACATGTTTTTCCTCGTTTCTTACCGTACTATTGTGTGACCAACTCAACTCTCGCTTTAGAAAAAAAAAATCACTTTACATTTTGTTCAGTATACATAAATATAGATTACTGTATTGCCATGTATGACTGGCTCTCCCTGTTGGTTTGGAAGATGACCTTAACAAAGTTTCACAGAAATCCATTTAAAAAAACACACAGTTCAGGTGATGCTACAAAGCAGGTTTATTTTTGCTGACTGATTTATCTGATGTAGACCCTTATCTATGGCTCTCTGTCAACCAATCATCTCAGTCAAGTTTATGGATCATTCAAAACACAGACAGAACACATCAATGGGTTTAGATTACATTTTTTTATAAAGCATTTCATACAAAAGCATAACACGATTGTACAATAAAATAAAAATGTTTACTCCATCTGCTCCTCTACCTCCCCTGCCTTTCACGCAGACCAATCTACCCCAAAGTCCAAGCTACATCACTCTCCAGTCAGCGCAGACACCACCTGTAGATGCTGCCTCACCACCTCGTCCAACACTTTGCTGACGCCCTTACAGGCCGTCATTGCCGCCTCCATCAGTGTCTCTAGGTGGTCCTGGTGGAGTCGGGCGTCCATCTGTAGCAGGGCGATGTGCCCGCCACGGGGCAACAATGCCAGGGCCAGTGATGTGCCCCCTCCACTCTCTTCAGCATGGCACAGGTCTGCCAATGGGGTCTCATCCACAAAGCCCGCAGTGCAGGCGCACACATAGTCACGCATGGGGATGCCCGCATCGACTACTGCCAGAGTGGCGGCGTTCACACACGCGCTGTAGTTCCCTCCATCTGACTGCAAGATCTGAGAGGGAAGAGGGAGTGTGAAATGTTTCAATTCAAGTCAGGTTTTTTTTTTTAACCCCTTGTTTCAGGGTTCAAATTGATGAAGAAATCTCTATACCCGAGAACATGAAACTAACCAAACAAAACTTAAAAATTGGTTCCAAACCCCAAAGACAGGATAAACAACCACTTTCATTTCACCATTTTATGAATAGCATCAGACTCCACCACAACCCATTTCATAGTTCATTCATATCTGAAATAGTGTGGTACCTTGACATAAATGTCTATTTGAGAGCGTGGGTACAGATTAGTCAACACCGCTGCCTCGAAAGTCTGCTTGAGGTGAAGGCTCATCTCTGTGGACTTGCGATCCCCATGGGGTCTTCTCTTCCTCTCCGCTGTACTGAAGGTCGCCATGCTGTATTGGCAGTTGATGACAGCACGGTCATGGAGGGTCTTGCTGCGGGAGCCTCGCACCTGGAGAACAGAGAACATTTGATTTTAAATAAACTCCTCTCGAACCCCCTAACTGCAGTCTCACTGATTCTTCAGTGAGATTCTCAATCACTGCATTGGTGGCAGCAGTGGTATACCCTCACGTTTTCTTGGACCATAGGTGGAAAGTGTAGTCTCCCTGTGTATACTACCATATCTGCCAAGAGGTCTGGACCCTAGGCACAGGTGGAAGTGCGCAGGGTGGCTAGTTTAGCTCTCTAGACTAGAACAAGGGGGCCGAACACATTTACGTTGGCTATGTTGGAAAAATTACAATTTGGATAAACAAATTGATCTGAAATGCTAGCCGAGCTGAAGCAATTTCCGTAGGTAATTAATCTCAGTTGTATGTTAGCATGTAACGTTAGCTAACTAGTTATCTTGCTAACACGCTATTTTAGCAAGAAACTTACTTCATGAGGACCATACACAACTGCCAGCGCTTTGGTATTTCCCTGTTCTATGTACGCAGACCCGTCAGCTTGGGCAAATACACCCATACGAGCTTGTACTTTCCGCAGTTCAGCAGCTTTTCTTCCATCAAGACGATATCCTTGATCTGACAATAATTCCAGGCCGGCCATATTTTTAACGTTTGAACTGGCGATAGAATACTACGCACGTGTGTTATACACTACATTACCCACACGCCCACTGGAGTAGATACGGTGGCTTTAGGCAACCGAAATAGTGATGTACAGTTCGCGAATGAGTCATTATTTTTGAACGACTCTTTTTACTGACTCGATTTTTCGTCTTTCTGCGTGACTCGTTCATTTCAGTCGCTCGTTTGACCTACTAGTGCTGGTTGCAATGAGTCAAACAGCAGGATTAATACACGCTCCTACGTCTCAGCGGCCCCAGAGATGTGCTCCAACCACTAACCGTCTGTCATATGAGCGCAGTAAAATAAATCATGAAATAAGCATGGAGAAGAACAATACATGTTTAGAACTGATAATTATTCACATGATGCAAGAATGAGTGCAATTAATTGATTATTGAATGTTATGGACACAGCCTCTTTGTAGAACCAACACATACACAGCCTCTGCTCAAATTACTCGAACTCGAGAACGAATCATTTGGGACTGTGCTTATCACCAAGCAATGCATTCCGCCAAGAGTTGTTCACAATATAGTCTTGTTGCGCCACAACTAGATCTCGTTTCAAATGTATCAATAAATAATATTATTTGTATGCCTAGCAATCAACAAATGTACATTGTTTAAAGCACACGTTTACAAGTCTTGTCACAAATGATAGCTCCAATATACCCCCTATGGTCATCGACTCGAGTTTTCTGTTCATCTTTCGCTGATAGGTGGTCCTGCGTGCTCTGGGTATTAATGACTCAAATGAACGAAATGAGTCGAACGATTCGTTCTTCTGACTGAACGAGTCGGAAAGATCCAAGTCAGTAATAAGAGCCGAACTTCCCATCACTAACATATAACTAAACCAAATACGATGTGGCGACCTTACCAAGACATTTAAAGTAGTGATGACCTTTTTTTAACCAAATCTCTGTTTGATGTAAATTGCATGGAAATGTAACCATTTTCCATTCACTCTTTTGCGAGCATGCGCGTGCTTTCTCATTTGTCTTATCACCACAAGCTCGCACTCATAAGTATCGCTTGAGTCCAACAAAATGGAATAAGGTTGTGTACAACCTCTAAAGACCTGCATCACTGTAGAGAGCTTTGCTATTTACAAAAGTACCTTTTTTTGTGTACCTTTGTGTTTATCCATGGCCCTCTAGCCGAATATGTACTTGGAGCCCTTTCCTGCAGTCCTCATGGGTGTAATATTATTTTTCCTAATTAATAAACATCATGTACAAATTTTTTTTTTTTTACAGAAAATTGTGTGTTATAATTCGTATGTGCTGTATATAAAGTGTAACATTTGGATGCAAACTCAAATTGGAGTACATTTGAACTCTATCTGATATGGTACCAGTGTCTCAATTTTTAAGCCCATAACCATGTGTGTGACGTATATAGTTTTGTTTCAAAGAAGATTTGTTTAAGACCAAGAAACACTGTGACCCTGATTTAGCCCACCGCAGTAAAAAGGTTTTAAGGAGCCTACCGTTCGTTAATACTTAAGGTCCAACAAGGACCTTCTTTCCAGAAGTAGACTGGCTATGGCAGCCAAATACTCCATCTAAACGTGAATAGATTCTCAATTGCAATGCGGTTCTAGAAACGTAAAGCCTTTTACTTTCATATCACATCAAACTAATTTTACAAACGCGAAATACACACTTACTGTACACTGTTTTACCCGGCTTTATCACAGTTGCAGCAGACAGTATTTTTCCTCCGTGACAACACGTTTCTGGCGGCCTTTCTTGCGTTACATACAGGTGTTCGGGACATGCTAGATAGATAATTAGCACAGGCGGTCCTTCTGTCATCCGTAAACAGGCGCTGTAACATGGATATGGCCGTGTGGGGACACTAACCCTATAAAAAGGTGTATCAATTATTTTTTCCCCCTCGCTGATATGAAAGATAAGTATTATGCTTACAAAAATGTACCGCAAGCGATGCGTGTTAATGTTCAGACTGAGCGTCGAGGCTCTTAATTAAATTCCCCCGTACAGAAGACGCCTTTGTTCAATAAACTGACTAATGTAATAGAACTGAGAGTCATGGAGGGCTAGTGGGCCCCATACTGAAGCAGAAGGAGCAATGAGGAAGTCTGTTGGTTTCACAAAAGCAAGTGAAATCTAAAGGAAAAAAATGTCTGGACACTTATACCATTTACATAAAAACATAGATTTGGTACAAAATAAAAGTGAACCACCCATTTAAGACTTTTGGCATAATGGTTTTGGAATGACATTCACAGGGAAGAGGGTTTAAGGTCTGTTCAGGGTAACTCCTAATTAAACTACACTGGTGTCAGGAGTAGGATAGCACATCCCTGACGAGTTTCAGGCACATTTCATTTTGGAGGCAAACTGCCATTTTTTCATATATAGCAGTCTACTAGTAAATCAGACCTATTCTTACTATATTGAACCGCTTCAGCTTCTAAAGAGCTTTGATTCCACATTTAACACATCTCCCATTACCATACAAATATTTTAAGACAGCTAAGGAAAACACATTTTCTTCAGGAAATGTAATCACTTGTGAATCGTATACAATAAAATAAAATGTTGATGGAATTTCCCGAATTACTTAATTTATAGCCAAACTCATTGTAATGCCAAAGCCATCTCATTCGACTGGGAAATTATGAAAATGATTTAACTGAGAGAAGTGGACATGCCAAACAAAACCTATGACATACGCGAAAGTGATAAAAAAAAAGTGAACAAGTACATGAACATTTCAGTCATGATGTGTGATGAAGCCTGGTCTCTCTCTTGGATGATATCCTGCTTTATATAGTTTGACAAATATAAGGCCCACACATGAACACTCCTAGAGCAGTATGCCGGTATTTACACCACAAGATTACAAAAAAAAACTTTCCAAACGTTGACACTTTAAAAAATAAAATGTATTAGCATCTCTAATGTGTATAAATAAAAACATATGAAACAATGCATATACTTATGTAATGAGCTGAACAATGACTGGATTATATGTGATACAAAGGTCAAGGAGCAGTCTTGTTTGTTTTTTTGCCAGTGTATGTCTGTGAGAAAAAAACTAATGTACCTTAATCAAGCATTTCAAACTATGCATACCTATAAGTTGCAACACTACATTCTGTCATAAGAATGAAACAAACAAGGAAAGGAGGGAAATCAAGAACAGCAATAGGGAAAAACATGGGGGGGAAAAAAATTGTGTTTTGCGATCCCTTTTGAGAAGCTTGCAAGACTGCTTAGCATCAATATATTGTTATGAAGTGTGTACTGGTTTTACTAACAATGTTGAGGCAAAAGCCACAACACTATACACACTGAACTGATCAATTTAAAGAGCGCACCTCAAAAGGACTTGATTTCACTTTAACGCATCAGGAGCTCCGCAGCTCCACAAATTCATTTAAAAGTGTCCTTTTTTATTAGCGGACCTGAAATCTTAGGGACCAAAAAACCTTCAGTTTTAATCCATGTATTAAAATGTTAAATATAAAGGAGAGATTACAAATTCAACAAATTCTAGAATTTCTCTGACAACTTGTGTTATTTTCTGTTTGTATTTGGGTTCGCCATTCCCTGCAATGACTTCCCTGTTGCAGGGCTAGAATACCAATGGGCCAGAGAATGGACGCTTTGTGGGGCCGTTGGAATTGGTCTAAAGGGGTCTACTGACAAAGGCAAAGAAAGGAAGGGACCTCTCTTCCTCTGTCACCCAATTAGTTGTATTTTGGTCATGCTCTTAGCACTCAATGGTGTTTAATGTGTCTTACTTAGTGACAAAAAAATATACACAAAGGACAAATACTATTTCTGAAAGCTGGCCAAAACATTGTCCTAGTAGAAGGTGAGAATCATTTTCTATTGAAAAGCATCAGATTTGTAACAGACCATAAAATCGAAACGGTTGACGACTGGAGGCACTGCCCTACAAAACCGCACAACCATGTGTGATACTGCCACAGACGAGTCGGTTTGAAGTTACACTGCGTGGACTTACATGAAATTGGCCTCATATAGTTACCCTCTCTGGTTTTTCTCCTAAATCGAAAAATATCACATCTGTAAAGGGGAGCACAACATCCAAGACAACAACTGCTTCAAAGTTCAAAAACAGAGTGGGGAGAGGGGATAAAAAAAAAAAAAAAGTGGCGTGTCTGCTTTAATACGCAGGTATGTGTGACAGTGAAGGTGTTATCATTGGCACCCAAGGATCATGGCGACCTCATTCAGCCTTGTGGAATGAAGGAACTACGTAGTAATAGTTGAACAATGGTCTCTGCTCCAACCCCAAGTCTTTAGAAGAGTGCAAAGATCCCCTTATTTTTCATGTGTGTTTTAGCCCTGATATATCCACGTGTGCACGTCCTAAAACTCGGAAAACTCCTTTGCGCATTTTTCCGTTACGGAAACGCGGATCTCCTCCTCCTCGTAGTCGTCGAAGTTGCTCGTGTCTCCAGCGCCTCGACACTTTGGTATGAACGGGGCTTCCACCTGACAACACAGAGAGCAGGACAACCAGGAGCGGAGTTAGAGTGTGGATTAGAGGAGACCAAGCCAGTACTTCAATGAGATTCTAATACTGCAAGAATTTTCAGATGCCTAGGTAATACCTCCTTTCAGCAAAATGCATTATGAAGTCATTCTAGTAAGTCAAATAGAAAACATTATGACACCATATAAAGACTATTGTTGTAAGATCACAATACTCAAGAAAGTGCTACTGGACACTAATAAAATACAGAGGCCTTGTCTGAATACCCGTACTTGTGTTAGGATTTTTGGCGATGTGAAAATAGAACGTTTTATAGTACGTGAAATTTAAAAATGTAGCATACTTTAAATCCCAGGATGTCATACTCATTTTGGCTTTTCATTTAGAATTCGCTGCACACTATTGAGGAAGAGAATAAGTATTTTCAGACCCACGTCTGTTTGACAACAGCTAATCAGAATAGGGGACATGCTCTGCAAAAATGTACGAATGGCGTGTGACAAGAGAGATTGTGCATGTAGATTATGCCTTCTCAGTATGGCTGAGTAGTATGTTGATATTTGTTGCTGAAATAGTATGTAGTATGATTAATACACAGTATGTCGTTTTAGTAATTAGTTGGCAAGAATTTGGCCAATGTGTTTCATAAAAGTTAGATGCTATAAAAAGCAATTCAACTTCGCATTGATTGTCCTCATCCTCCAACACAGCCTTGTATGTACCTTCCTCTCGTAGATGGCAATCCAGTCCGTTGTAGCGAACCACTTGTGTCCTTTGATGTCGTTGACGCCGTTCTTCAGGTTGCCGTAGCGTTTGGTCAGGTCCACCTGCAGCAGGTTCCTCAGCAGGTCCTTCAGGTCAGAGCTAAAGTGGGATGGGAAGCGGACCTACAGGGGGACACCGAGGTTTGTCTAAATGGTCATGTATTGAGAAATGTAAATTTGCTCCTAGTTGTACCTGTATAGTAAGTGATTAAAGACAGAAGAGGCTAAGCCAAAAGCAAGCCAAGCATTCATTGGGCAGCTAAAACCTCCTACTGAGTTTAAACTTACTCCATGAGAACATGACAGGTGTTCAAAATGTGTTAAAACCTGAGGTTAAATAGGTAGGCCATTTCAGACATGCTTAATGTAAAAATGGACTTGTCCATACCTTTCCAGACACAATCTTCTCATAGATCTGAATAGGCTGGTCAGCAAAGAAGGGAGGGTATCCAGCAGCCATCTCATATATAAGGACCCCCAGGGCCCACCAGTCCACTGCTTTGTTGTAGCCCTACACACAGCACAATGACAAATGTAGTTCACAGACACATATCTGTAATCTAAATTCATGGCAACAAACTAATATTCCATGTCTTCAAATGTAGTAATTTAATGCACTGTGTGTGTGTGTGTGTGTGTGTGTGTGTGTGTGTGTGTGTGTGTGTGTGTGTGTGTGTGTGTGTGTGTGTGTGAGAGAGAGAGAGACAGACAGGACTCTCACCTTGCTGAGGATGATCTCGGGCGCCAGGTACTCTGGAGTTCCACACAACGTCCAGGTTCTGCCTTTTACCCTCTTGGCAAATCCAAAGTCTGTCACCTGACCACCAAGAACACGTACAGTCGGTAAAGCATCATAGCAGAGAAAACATAACCCATCATTTCTGCAAAGCACTTTGAGATATCAGCTGATGTAAGAAGGGCTTTAGAAATCCATTTGATTTGACATTGCAGTATACGCCATAGGCAGTGATGTGTCACACACAGTGCTCCAGTTGGGCCGGTGCTCACCGGTACACAGTACTGGCACCTCAAATGTTCTGTTTGAGAACAAGGATGCAAACTGGTGAGGGCCCAAAATGGTAACACAAAAATTCACTTGTATACATGAACAATCTGTGCGAGGAGCAAGAAAATTGGCTTATTTTCAGAGAATAACAAGTAATAAATACACATTTGAATAATCGCAACACTCCTAACTTTACAAACCACAATAGACAGAGAAAATTGTGTCCTGGGGTAGGGGGGAGTTGGGCTCTTTGGTCTGGTTTAAGGTTTATCATGACAGATAATGATAATCTGCCTCCCCAGACAGCAATACATAGGGCACTCTAAAAATCAGTTTTATTTTTTTGCCAAATTCTGTTCTTGGTTTAGCTTTTCCAGGTTTCAGAATTTTCAGAAAAACCAACAAAATGTTATGTTCTAAGTCCACAACCATGCTTAAAAACACATCAGGAGACCACATTTGAGGTCAAGAAATGTATTCATCTATGTGGGAGAGTAGTTGCCTTTTAATTCAATTGTGCATCAGCAAGAGCCTATTGTGTTTGGCTAGTAGCAGTGTTTCTGTAGCGGTGTTTCATGTGAACCTGATTGGTACAAATTTATCATGATATCATTCTACCAGCCAGGTAAGCCTACTTTGCAGACAATATTTAATTTGGAAGTTTTTTTTGGAAAGCCTTCAGAAATGTTTCAGCATGCTAACTGGCTACACAACACACACACAAGTTTTACTTCTTCAGAAAGTTGCAGGAAATGCATATCACTAATGCATTATTTTCAGGAATTACGAGTTCAATACCTTTAACTTCCTGTGCTCAGTCAATGATTTCAATATGAGACACAGACCCCTTCCCCTTTTTCTCTTCGTATCTACACGATTCACTTGGATGGCCCATTTTGAGATCAAAACGGTGAATATCGCCGAAAAGCGACGGGTTTGCATCCCTGTCAGTAGGCCTACCGGCATCCCTTATGCAACATTGGCTCTAAAATAAGAACCCTGGTGCTGTACAATGAAAATGATCCACTTGAAGCACTGGTCACGCATACCTGGATGTAGCCATGCTGATCGATTAGAAGGTTCTCAGGCTTCAGATCTCTGTAGATAAGGTCTAGTGAATGGAGGTACTCAAACGTCAGTACTATCTGGGCCGCGTAAAACCGTGCGTGCGGTTCACTGTGAAGGAAAGGGAGGAGAATCTGTTTAACTGATCATGTAGTAAGCGCAAAAATGTAATCGGAGTTGTAATTAACTACCAGCTATATGAGCACTGAATTTAAAATAAACAAACACACTCCCCTCTGTATTTATTTGGACAGTGAAGCGAAAACATTTAATGCACTTTATCTAGTCCCCCCCATTTGAAGGCGTCATAAGTATTTGGATTTCTGTTGTAGTGTATTCTGTTGGTACAAAAGTTACAACAACAAAAAAAGTACAAAAGTTTACTATTTGGTCCCATATTCCCAGCATGCAATGACGACGTCAAGGTTGTGACTCTACAAACTTGTTGGATGCATTTGCAGGATTATGTCGTGTGGTAGGTAGCCTGGTGGGTAGGAGCGTTGGGTCGGTAACCAAAAGATTGCTGGATCGAATCCCTGAGCCGACATCTGCCCCTGAGCAAGGCAGTTAACCCCGAAAAACAACTGGGCACCGATGACGTGGATATCGGTTAAGGCAAGCCCCCGGCACCTCTCTGACTCAGAGGAGTTGGGTTAAATGCGGAAGACACATTTATGTTGAATACATTCAGTTGTACAACTGGTATCCCCTTTCCCTTTCTCATTTTGGAGTCATTTTAATTGTAAATAAGAATAGAATATGTTTCTGAACACTTCTACAATAATGTGGATGCTACCATGATTACGGATAATCATTACTTTACAGCCTTATTTACAATAAACGTAACTCCAAAATAACACATTATTTAGAATTAATTTCTATTGGGCACAAAATAATCTGAAACACAACCAAAACAAACTGAAAACGCATCCAACAACTTTGTTGATTCACAAGCGTGATGTAGTCATTGCGTGCTAGGAATATGGGACCAAATACTCAACTTTTATTACTGAATTTTCTAAATACTTCCAACAACCTTCAAAATGGGGGGACTAGATACATAAAGTGCATTCATTTCTAAATGGTAAAACATATGTATGAAAATACCCTCATATAGAAAATACCCTCATATAGAACTTCTGATCTGAAATCTAATTCTGGAGAACAAAGCCAAAATGTTTTAAATTCACTGTCCCCAAAAATTACATAGATGAATGTAGGTAAAAATAAATGTTTCCCAAAACAATTTTCAATCAACAAATGGAAAATCTATAAACAACTTATAATCAACCAGATACTGTATTGATGAGCAGAACGTTCAGACGGACACTCACCTGAACCTTCCGATTCGTCTTAGATGTGAGAACATCTCTCCTCCTGGAACATACTCCATCACCATGTACAAATTGGAGTTGTCCTGTGGAGGGACAGACAGACATAAACAAATCCAGTCAGACCCTGAGGTAACTGAATAATAAAGAGGCCATATGTATTAAGCGTCTCATAGTGCTGGGATAAGCCCCCCGCCCCCCGTGGCCATTTAAATCAAATTCATTATGATCAAAAAGGAAAAATGAGCCCTAAAATCAGCACTCCTAGTTTGAGACGCTTGATTCATAGCCTCTGATCTCAATGGCCAGATTAAAAACACTGTATGCAGAAGGGAAAAAAACTGAACTGTACCTTGAAGGCATAATCAAGTCTGACGAGGAAGGGAAATGACACGGCCTGCAATATTCTCTTCTCATTTAGCGTGTGTTCTATTTGCTTGAGTTTCACCACCTACCAGACAAAGAAGTGATCATCAGACAACAGTCTTGACCGACAATTTAATTACAGTTTAATGATGGCATGACAAAGTTGTAGAGGTTTTTTTGGGGGGGTAGGGCTTTAGTCTTGTAATTACCAGACCATTTATGTTAGCCCGCGAGATCAGGAGGCTTGCGTGGCTAGGACAGCTTTTAGATTGCATTCCAGTAATCACATTTTTGTCACACGCGCCAAATACAACAGCTGTAGACCTTACCGTGAAATGCTTACTTACAAGCCCTTAACCAACAATGCAGTTCAAAAAATTGAGTTATGAAAATATTTACTAAATAAAAAAAATAAGATACAATAACGAGGCTATATACAGGGGGTACCGGTAGCGAGTCAATGTGTGGGGGTACAGGTTAGTCGAGGTAATTTGTACATGTACATAGGGGTAAAGTGACTATGCATATATAAACAGCGAGTAGCAGCAGTGTAAAAACAAAAGGGGGGGGGGGGGGGGGCTGACCATTTTTTGGCCCTTCCTCTGACACCGCCTAGTATATAGGTCCTGGATGGCAGGAAGCTTGGCCCTAGTGATGTACAGGGCCATACGCAATACCCTCTGTAGCGCCATACGGTCGGATGCCGACCAGTTGCCATACCAGGCGGTGATGCAACCGGTCAGGATGCTCTCGATGGTGCAGCCGTAGAACTTTGATCTGGGGACCCATGCCAAATCCCTGAGGGGGAAAAGGTGTTGTCATGCCCTCTTCACGACTGTCTTGGTATGTTTGGACCAGGATAGTTTGTGGGTGATGTAGACACCAAGGAGCTTGAAACTCTCGACCCGCTCCACTACAGCCCCGTCAATGTGGGCCTGTCAGCCCTCATTTACCTGTAGTCCACGATCAGCTCCTTTGTCTTGCTCACATTGAGGGAGAGGTTGGAAAGAGACTATGGTATTATAATCCAGACACTAACAGGTCAGATCATATCCGTGCATGTGATGGGAGGAACCACTGGAAGACATTACTGCCGGCTGGTACTAACATTACACAATCATACTTATGTTATGCCACCAGATAACATCTACAGCAGTGGTATTCAAAGTTGGGGTCGCAACCTTGCAGTGGCGTTGCCCAATAAAAAATTACAAATATTTGAGTACATGTTATTGTATGGAACAAGTCACAACATACATTTGAGAAAGATAATAAAAAAATAAATTTACTCAATAAAATTCTATTTGTTTTCTTTTAGTTTTGATAAGAGATAAATGTAATGAATTAAAAGGTATTTGTTGATGTAAAAATCGAAATGTACCGATTTTTAAGGTTGTGTCATTAGATTTGGGATGGGGTTGCGAGAAATTCTGGTGAAAAAAATGGGTTCCCGCTGGAAAAGTTTGAATACGACTGATCTACAGTGTTTTAATTAATTCTTGTCCCATTTTTTGTTTGATATTATTTTATTGGAGAGTGGAATTGCACACTATCTTTACTGTATTTTTGATACTTCATTTAGACGGGTACAAACAGCTGGGATGAGAGTAAGGAGGTAGACATAGGTGGGGGGGGGGGGGGGGGGGGGGGGGAAATCAGGGTTGAACCCAGGTCTTCAGTGGGGAGGCATGCATGTGCTTTCTGCCTAGAGTGATACCCACTTGACCAAGGCTTTGCACTTGTTGCCCCGTTTGATGCCCTAAAATAGCATCTCTTCATCCTCTTCCCATAGCAAGGCGATACATTGCCTTGTCAGCTCATACATGGGTTACCCGTCCTTGAAAAGGCCAGCTGTTTTCCACTGGGCACCAACCTTTTGCTTGTCCAGTATTTTCATGGCGAAGAACTGCTCTGTTCCTTTATGTTTGACCAGCATGACTCTTCCAAACGAGCCTGTACCGAGGGTCTTTAGCCTGTCAAAGTCATCTAGGCCCGTCGTGCTCTAGAATGGGTCACACAAAACACAGGGTGTGGATTACCTAATGGATATACCACAGCAGCAGTCCCAGGCTTTTACTCAGTTCAACTTAGATATTCCCCACATCCACGTCTCCTTTTCTATACACATTGGTGAAGGACTTTGGACCTTCTCCCCAATTCGTTTTAGAAGAAGGCAAAGAGATAGGATGTGAGGAATCACAGAAAGAATAAACGAGAAAGAGTCCCCAAACCCTGGATTTGTGGCTCCAACCTTAAAGAGCATTGAAAACATCTCACCTGTGGTGGACATTCCCATTTCCGTAAGAAGTCTTCTTTGGCTTTGGCTAGGAACTCTTTCACTGTATGGAAGAAAGATATACACAGGCACAATTAGCTAACAGGAAGGAATTGTCTGTCAACGCATGATTCATTCCTATTTATTGACTTGGGATTTGATTTGCATGGAGTGGGCAACAAAGTACAAAGGAAATCTTATGTGGAAATTGTAGAACAGTGACACGGTATCAATTGTAACAAAATCAGTATGAAATTTAATTCAATGGAGACGAAGACTGCTAAGGTCTAACTAACCGAACTCCTATCTGCATTTTACATCCACAAAATACATGTACGGAGAAGGGGGGGGGACAACAACATCAAAACGTTTGTTTGTAGTGATACAAAAAAACACACCAACCAAGACCGGCAGTCTAAGTAAGAAGTGATGCCAAGAGCTCCATTTCTCTTTTTTTAAATAGATAGGGGGATGTAAGAATTCACTAAGACAGGTGAAGAGGCTGGGCTCTCTCGAAGCATGCAGAACTCTTGTGCATCACTTTCTTTCTGCACTGACTGTGCATTAGGGCCCAATACTGTTCACGGGAAGGCTTTAACACTCAGCGTATTATATACAGAATTGTTTTTGACAAGCAAGAACAAACCAAAACACATGGAAAAACACAGCAGACAGGAGATATCCAGAATGACAGAATGCAGATGACAAAAACAGAGGTTGAGGTAATGGTTTTGACAGAACCTAGATCGAAGCATATACTGAACCACTACTACAAGCCAAGCTTGGGTTCATTTACAATAGAATCAATGTGTGCAAGGTTTCGGACTTCTGTCATTTTGGGAATCTAGTGGAAGAATGGGCATACCAAAAGTCTCTATAGATCACCCAAGGATTTGCAGGAACAATGTGGAAGGGATGATGTGGAAGAAAGAGACAGAGAGAGAGAGAGAGAGAGAGTGCATAAATCTAACAAGTATATCAGATCAACAAACATGGACCATATGCAGTGAAGAACAATAGAAGATGACAACGAAGGAAAGAAAAAGACAGTATTAGAGACTAGAGGTCGACCGATTAATCGGAATGGCCGATTAATTAGGGCCGATTTCAAGTTTTCATAACAATCGGACATCGGTATTTTTGGACACCGATTTGGCCGACTATTTTTTTTTAACACCTTTATTTAACTAGGCAAGTCAGTTATGAACACATTCTTATGTTCAATGACGGCCTAGGAACGGTGGGTTAACTGCCTTGTTCAGGGGCAGAACAACAGATTTTTACCTTGTCAGCTAGGGGATTCAATCTTGCAACCTTACGGTTAACTAGTCGAACGCTCTAACCACCTGCTTCACATTGCACTCCACGAGGAGCCTGCTTGTTACGCGAATGCAGTAAGGAGCCACGGTAAGTTGCTAGCTAGCATTAAACTTCTTATAAAAAACAATTAATCAATCATAATCACTAGTTAACTACACATGGTTGATGATATTACTAGTTTATCTAGCCTGTCCTGCGTTGCATATAATCGATGCGGTGCTCATTCGCGAAAAAGGACTGTCGTTGCTCCAACGTGTACCTAACCATAAACATCAATGCCTTTCTTAAAATCAATACACAAGTATATATTTTGAAACCTGCATATTTAGTTAATATTGCCTGCTAACATGAATTTCTTTAAACTAGGAAAATTGTGTCACTTCTCTTGCAACAGAGTCAGGGTATATGCAGCAGTTTGGGCAGCCTGGCTCGTTGCGAACTGTGTGAAGATTATTTCTTCCTAACAAAGACAGCCAACTAAGCCAAATCGGGGAAGATTTAACAAAAGCGCATTTGCGAAAAAAGCACAATCGTTGCACGACTGTACCTAACCATAAACATCAATGCCTTTCTTAAAATCAATACACAGAATTATTGATTTTTAAACCTGCATATTTAGCTAAAAGAAATCCAGTTTAGCAGGCAATATTAACCAGGTGAAATTGTGTCACTTCTCTTGCGTTCATTGCACGCAGAGTCAGGGTATATGCAACAGTTTGGGCCTCCTGGCTTGTTGCGAACTAATTTGCCAGAATTTTACGTAATTATGACATAACATTGAAGGTTGTGCAATGTAACAGGAATATTTAGAATTATGGATGCCACCCGTTAGATAAAATACGGAATGGTTCCGTATTTCACTGAAAGAATAAACGTTTTGTTTTTGAGATGATAGTTTCCGGATTCGACCATATTAATGACCTTAGGCTTGTATTTCTGTGTGTTATTATGTTATAATTAAGTCTATGATTTGATAGAGCAGTCTGACTGAGCGATGGTAGGCACCAGCAGGCTCGTAAGCATTCATTCAAACAGCACTTTCGTGCGTTTTGCCAGCAGCTCTTCGCAATGCTTCAAGCATTGCGCTGTTTATGACTTCAAGCCTATCAACTCCCAAGATTAGGCTGGTGTAACAGATGTGAAATGGCTAGCTAGTTAGCGGGGTGCGCGCTAATAGCGTTTCAAACGTCACTCGCTCTGAGACTTGGAGTAGTTGTTCCCCTTGCTCTGCATGGGTAACGCCGCTTCGAGGGTGGCTGTTGTCGATGTGTTCCTGGTTCGAGCCCAGGTAGGAGCGAGGAGAGGGAAGGAAGCTATACTGTTACACTGGCAATACTAAAGTGCCTATAAGAACATCCAATAGTCAAAGGTATATGAAATACAAATCGTATAGAGAGAAATAGTCTATAATTCCTATAATAACTACAGCTTCTTACCTGGGAATATTGAAAACTCATGTTAAAAGGAACCACCAGCTTTCATATGTTCTCATGTTCTGAGCAAGGAACTTAAACGTTAGCTTTTTTACATGGCACATATTGCACTTTTACTTTCTTCTCCAACACTTTGTTTTTGCATTATTTAAACCAAATTGAACATGTTTCATTATTTATTTGAGGCTAAATTGATTTTATTGTTGTATTATATTAAGTTAAAATAAGTGTTCATTCAATATTGTTGTAATTGTCATTATTACAACAACAACAAAAAATATATAATAAATTGGCCGATTAATCGGTATCGTTTTTTTGGTCCTCCAATAAATCGGTATCGGCGTTGAAAAATCATAAATCGGTCGACCTCTATTAGAGACAGAGAGAAAGAGTTGTCATTCTTCTTCTGGAATTCAGTTTGACAAAGAAAAACACAAGACGACTAATTAGAATGTTTGTTAATGACTCCAGTGGATAAGAAAGTTACAACAGACATGACTAGAATGGCAAATTCTGTACAAATACAAAGATGTAGCAAACAGAAAAAGGCTTCAATAATTGTGCAGTTCTTTTTATATAGGCTACAGTGTGTTGAACCACTAAAAATCCCACATTACCCTGGTAGACTATACTGTATATGATTTTTTGTTTGTTTTAATAAACACATTTATATAGTGTATTCAGACCCTTTAATCAGTACATTGTTGAAACACCTTTGGCAACAGTTACAGCCTCAAGTCTTCTTGGGTATGATGCTATAAGCTTGGCACACCTGTATTTGGGGAGTTTCTCCCATTCTTCTCTGCAGATCCTCTCAAGCTCTGTCAGGTTGGATGGGGAGCGTTGCTGCACAGCTATTTTCAGGTCTCTCCAGAGACTTGTCCCAAAGCAACCCCTGAGTTGTCTTGTCTGTGTGCTTAGGGTCTTTGCCCCCCAGTATGAGGTCCTGAGCGCTCTGGAGAATGTTTTCATCAAGAATCTCTCTGTACATCATTCCCTCGATCCTGACTCGTCTCCCAGTCACTTCCCGCTGAAAAACTTTTGGTACCATTCCCTAGATCTGTGGCTCAACATAATCCTGTCTCGGAGCTCTACGGACAATTCCTTCGACCTCATGGCTTGGTTTTTGCTCTGACATTCACTGTCAACTGTGGGACCTTATATAGACAAATAATGTCCAATCAATTGAATTTTCCACAGGTGGACTCCAATCAAGTTGTAGAAACATCTCAAGGATGACCAATGGAAACTGGATGCACCTGAGCTCAATTTCAAGTCTCATAGCAATGGGTCTGAATACCTATGTAAATAAGGTATGTTTTTTTATTTGTAATATTTGAAAATAATTCTACAAAACCTTTTCGCTTTGTCATTATGGGGTAGTGTGTGTAGATTGAGGATTTTTTATTTATTTAATACATTTTAGAATAAGGCTGTAACGTAACAAAATGTGGAAAAAGCCAAGGGGTCTCAATACTTTCTGAATGCACTGTATGACCACCTAGCTAATGTAAATGTTTACATAATCAGAGCTGGTTATTGTTCACTTTACTGAATGTGATCCCGTTTAAAAGACATAAGCTAGGTGTCCAGTATTGTACACCTCAGTACAGTACAGTTTTTAGAGATGAGCACCACTAAGTTCATATTTTTAGAACATGGTTGGTTAATGCAAGATTTTCCATTTTTT
Source organism: Salmo salar (assembly GCF_965601325.2). Lineage (NCBI taxonomy): Eukaryota > Metazoa > Chordata > Actinopteri > Salmoniformes > Salmonidae > Salmo > Salmo salar. The sequence goes on from NC_138293.1 coordinate 32,536,404, forward strand.
TTTAAATGTGCCTAACATGTTTAACAACATGGAAGGTTGTGACGTGGAACAGTGAAACAAGGCTCAGAATTCAGTGTCAGAATTAGCCTACCTCCCTACCTCTTTCCCTCCCTGTCAAACTGGGAGTGTTTTTACATCTCCCAAGAGCCAAGCCAAGACAACGAGTCGGAGTTGGTGAGGAGGTTAGTGCAACACACACATGGGCTATTATCAGGAACCAGGTTGCCGGCCCTGTAAACAGCAATAGGGCAGACAAATCTGTAGCAGCAGCAGCAGTTGAGGGCACTGTGGCTTAGACAGGTTTAACACCAGAAGGTTGAGAGACTGGGGCTCATGTTATGTCAAAACAGACAGGAAAACAGACAGCACAGCACAGGCTTTTGGTTGCACTGATCAGATCAAAGAACACCGCTTGCTTCCTGAAACTGGAAAGATAGCTGTGGCTGACCAGGTTCCTGTGCCTCTGCCTGGTCTCTTCCAACACTTCAGTAAATGTCATATGAACAGATTAACAGCATTGTAAAGTGACAAAGCTTTTAAACGACCTAGATACATTACTACCTACCATAAATGTTCAAATTTGGCTGTACATTTATCAAAAGTGAAGTAGATGGAACAGCATATATCCAAACTCACAAGTCAGTGGCATTTCCCAGACTAACTTGCGTAAGATTAGTTTGCAAGCAGTTCACACACATTCAGATCTGAACACAAACCAACGCCTCAAAATTCCTGACTGTATAGGACTTCATGGGGAAACATTTCAAATGTATCAAGTCATGCAGTGAGTGCATTGATTATCAGCATACATATGTCAAAGTGTACCACTGCAAATGAATAGTCCCAGGGCTAGTTGCGTCAAAGCTTGTAATTCCCCTTATCCTCTTACGAAGGTCTGGTGACAAGCTGTTCCAGTCAATGACAAACTGTGCTGTGTGTGTGTGTGTGTGTGGCGTGTGCATGTAGAACTGCACATCACTAAGATTAAACAGACTCTAAACCAAAATGACTTGTGAGATAAATCACTTGGGAAGGTTGTATTACGGGCCTGGTTTTATGAATGGCAAGTGGGCATTTGTCATTTCTTCACCATATTTGGTCACTGTTTAGAGGAGCGCTAGAGAGTACTGTAGAGGGAAAGCTGTATATATATATACAGCGCCTCAAGACTGAGATGTGGAGGCACTGATAATTGAAACCCCATACTTATTAAACTACTTAGCATTATTGTGGTTAATCTAACATGACATTTGTAAATAGTTTAGGAGTGGAGTGTACTTCTGGTTGCTAATGATCTATCACACTTGTAAGATTACAAAATTAGCTAGCCAAAACAACTCTAATCTGCAAACGCAATATCAAAACAACAGGCCTCATAGGCTATGGGACTAACACACGTCAGATAGTCAAGCCTTTGGCTGGCTATGCTACAGTACTGTAGCTGGCATTGAACGTTACTCTGGCTTGGTGATGTCTCACGGGCCTGGTGGTGGCTCACTAACGCTGATATACAGCTAGCTCTCACTGACGTTAGCTAGGTAGACAACATCATAGCGAAAGTGCTAAAACAACCCGCTAGCTAATGTCAGTAGCTAGGTAGGCCTCTGGATCAGGTTGTAACTATTTAGTTACACATCCCTTGTACTGTAGCTAGTGATCTAGCTGGGATTAATTCACAAACCAATTACTATAAATTACCGTCGATAGCAAAATATAGGGGCGAGGGTGTAATTCATGTAAATGTTTACAACATCAGCGATACATTTGCGTGTGCGCCCTCCCGATGTTGTCCATAGAAAAAAATCGAATGTGCTAATGTTAGCTTACTAACTGGGTAGTTAGCTAACTTTAGCTAGTAAAGATAATGCTCCACGACCGCCCCAACTCACCGCTCTCCAGCTCGTTGCCTTTCTTGGCGGTAGCAGCGTTTCCCATCGTATGGAAGACACGGCGATCGCTCAGACTGCGGGAGATGGTGGTAGCTAGCTACAGCTGTTGTTGAGTGGTGTTCCCCTTGTAGGCAAAATCGTTAATTTGGAACTATATAGAGAAATTTAATTGATAACGTTACAGCCAAATATGAAAGAAGGAGCCCAAATCCCTGTTCACCACCCCCCTTCTTTAGATATTCCCCTTCCTGGCTCTTCTCTATCTCGCTGACATGCAGCTAGCGGTCACTGCTCTCACACTTCTCCCCCCAAGCGTTCACTGTTGATTGCTTGGTCAAAGACCTTCTATGTGAAGAGATGGGATATCGCACTCAATCTGCTTCCGCCTTTACTAAAGGCTTTTAGTTAGAGGCTTGTGAGTTGGTCCAGGGGAGAACGACTGCCCCCTCTCACTGAAGCCACAGAAATTCAAGGCCGACCGTGGTACTGCAGGCATTGTTTGCAGAAAACAGGATCCCCCATTATAGTGAATGTAAAAATGGCATTCTCAATCTTCTTGGTCAATCCTCGTGTAAATACAAAAATACACCAGTGAACTGATTATAAAAGACATCTCACACAGAAGACGTTATAACGATAATTAAGTTGCTAATGGCAGACTGCAGTACCCCGGTCTGCCTTCAACATCACTTTCAACATTGCTCTAATAATACGGGTTAACCCACTTGGTGGGAATTGTAACTTTTCAAAATGATTAAATTATCTTTGGTTACGTGGCTCATATAGCAAGGACCGCTACAGTATGATCTAATACAGCTAACCCTTTAGCTAAATAGCTGTGGTAACTACAATACATGGGCATAAGTATGTGGACACCTACTCGTCGAACATCTCATTCCAAAATCATGAGCAATATTATAGAATTGGTCCCCCCTTAATAATAGCCTCCACTCTTTTGGGAAGGATTGCCCCTAGATGTTGGAACATTGCTGCGGGGACTTGCTTCCATTCAGTCACTACAGTCCCTGGTTCGAATCCAGGCTGTATCCACCGGCCGTGATTGGGAGTCCCATAGGGTGGCGCACAATTGGCCCAGCATTGTCCAGGTTTGGCAAGGATAGGCCGTCATTGTAAATAAGAATTTGTTCTTAACTGACTTGTCTAGTTAAATAAAGGTTAAAAAAAAGCCTTAGTGAGGTCGCCCACTGATGTTGTCAATTAGGCCTGGCTCGCAGTCGGCATTCCAATTCATCCCAAAGGTGTTCGATGGGTTGAGGTCAGGGCTCTGTGCAGACAAATCAAGTTCTTCCACACCGATCTCGACAAACCATTTCTGTATGGACCTCGCTTTGTGCGCTGCGGCATTGTCATGCTAAAACAGGAAAGGGCCTTCCCCAAAACTGTTGCCACAAAGTTGGAAGCACAGAATCGTCTAAATGTCATTGTATGCTATAGCGTTAAGATTTCCCTTCACTGGAACTAAAGGGCCTAGCCCGAAACATGAAAAACAGCCCCAGACCATTATTCCTTCTCCACCAAACTTTACAGTTGGCACTATGCATTGGGGTAGGTAGCGTTCTGGCATCTACCAAACCGAGATCCGTCTGTCGAATTGCCAGATGGTGAAGCGTGATTCATCACTCCAGAGAGTGATGAAGCTTTACACCACTTCAGCCAATGCTTGACATTGCACATTGTGATTTTAGTCTTGTGTGCGGCTGCTCGGCCATGGAAACCCATTTCATGAAGCTCCCAACGAACAGTTCTTGTGCTGACGTTGCTTCCAGAAGCAGCTTGGAACTGCGGCTCCTAAATGTTGCCACTTCAAAATAACAGCACTTACAGTTGACGGGGCAGCTCTACCAGGGCAGAAATTTGACGAACTGACTTGTTGGAAAGGTGGCATCCTATGACGGTGCCACTTTGAACGTCACTGAGCTCTTCAGTAAGGTCATTTTACATATACAGAAAATATACACTGTATTGGCAAGACATTCTATATAACAAAAAGTATTAAGATCTGAACATGATAAAGATCTGAGAAAGAGGAAAAATGCTGCAAAATGACTCACTCTTCAGTCTCCATTGACTTGCAATGGATTTGATTATACTGCATATGTGCATGTGTGTTTGAGAGAGAGTGTGTGTGGATTTCTTTAGATATTGTTTATATATAAATTGGTCTACATACCAACAAATATTAAGATCTGATCATTTGAACATGTATTCAAATGTGTTAATGTGTCCAAAGACTAAATATAGTACCATACAGAAAGGGATGTATTTCACAAACAACAATGAGTTGATCATATAGGGAACAATACTATACATTTTAAACAGTTTAATTCTGAGAAAAAAATAAGAAACCCTCATACCACTCTTGATAGTATCACTGCTTTTTAATAAGCTTTACGTATCGGCCTCACGGCTTTGTTTTTTCTCATTTAATTCAACTGTTACCATGCACCGGCAAAAAAGAAAGCTCAGATGTGCGAGTACCTTCTGAATTTTGAAAAACAGTTTAATTCTAAATTGTATTTCAAAATAGATACAGTACCAGTCCAAAGTTTGTACACACATACTCATTCAAGGGTTTTTCTTTATTTTAACTATTTTCTACATTGTAGAATAATAGTGAAGATATTAGACCGGTGGAAGTCTGTCCTTTGGTCTGATGAGCCCAAATTTGCGATTTTAGGTTCCAATCGCCCTGTTTTTGTGAAACGCAGAGTAGTTGAACGGATGATCTCTGCATGTGTAGTTCCCACCGTGAAGCATGGAGGAGGAGGTGTGATGGTGTGGGGGTGCTTTGCTGGTGACACTGTTGGTGATTTATTTAGTATTCAAGGCACACTTAATCAGCATGGCTACCACAGCATTCTGCAGCGATACGCCATACCATCTGGTTTGCGCTTAGTGAGACTATCATTTGTTTTTCAACATGACAATGACCCAACACACCTACAGGCTTTGTAATTTATTTATTTATTTATTTATTTCACCTTTATTTAGGTAGGCTAGTTGAGAACAAGTTCTCATTTTCAACTGCGACCTGGCCAAGATAAAGCATAGCAATTCGACACATACAACAACACAGAGTTACACATGGAATAAACAAAACATAGTCAATAATACAGTAGAAAAAAAAAGAAAAAAAGTCTATATACAGTGAGTGCAAATGGGGTAAGATAAGGGAGTTAAGGCAATAAATAGGCCATGGTGGCAAAGTAATTACAATATAGCAATTAAACACTGGAATGGTAGATGTGCAGAAGATGAATGTGCAAGTAGAGATACTGGGGTGCAAAGGAGCAAGATAAATAAATAAATACAGTATGGGGATGAGGTAGATAGATGGGCTGTTTACAGATGGGCTATGTACAGGTGCAGTGATCTGTGAGCTGCTCTGACAGCTGGTGCTTAAAGCTAGTGAGGGAGATATGAGTCTCCAGCTTCAGTGATTTTTGCAGTTCGTTCCAGTCATTGGCAGCAGAGAACTGGAAGGAAAGGCGACCAAAGGAGGAATTGGCTTTGGGGGTGACCAGTGAGATATACCTGCTGGAGCGTGTGCTACGAGTGGGTGCTGCTATGGTGACCAGTGAGCTGAGATAAGGCGGGGCTTTACCTAGCAGAGACTTGTAGATAACCTGTAGCCAGTGGGTTTGGCGACGAATATGAAGCGAGGGCCAACCAACGAGAGCGTACAGGTCGCAGTGGTGGGTAGTGTATGGGGCTTTGGTGACAAAACAGATGGCACTGTGATAGACTGCATCCAATTTGTTGAGTAGAGTGTTGGAGGCTATTTTATAGATGACATCGCCAAAGTCGAGGATCGGTAGGATGGTCAGTTTTACGAGGGTATAATTGGCAGCATGAGTGAAGGATGCTTTGTTGCGATATAGGAAGCCGATTCTAGATTTAATTTTGGATTGGAGATGCTTAATGTGAGTCTGGAAGGAGAGTTTATAGTCTAACCAGACATCTAGGTATTTGTAGTTGTCCACATATTCTAAGTCAGAGCCTTCCAGAGTAGTGATACTGGACGGGCGGGCAGGTGCGGGCAGTGATCGATTGAATAGCATGCATTTAGTTTTACTTGCATTTAAGAGCAGGCCTATTTGACCAAGAAGGAGAGTGATGGAGTGCTGCATCAGATGACCTGGCCTCCACAATCACCCGACCTCAACTCAGTTGAGATGGTTTGGGATGAGTTGGACCACAGAGTGAAGGAAAAGCAGCCAACAAGTGCTCAGCATATGTGGGAACTCCTGTTGGAAAAGCATTCCAGGTGTAGCTGGTTGAGAGAATGCCAAGAGTGTGTCAAGGCAAAGGGTGGCTATATTTTGATTTGTTTAACACTTTTTGGGTTACTACATGATTCCATATGTTTTATTTCATAGTTTTGATGTCTTCACTATTATTCTACAATGTAGAAAATAGTAAAAAAAATTGAAAAACACTTGAATTAATAGGTGTGTCCAAACTTTTGACTGTTACTGGATGGTGAAGTAATTTTAATGATTCTTTCAAATGTTCTCAAAATCCCAACTTTGATTGACACTGTAAGTATGATAGATCATTGCAATCTTAATATTTAAATTTGGCCTGTCTAGACACTTGAACGATGTTGACACCAAATTTGATGGATTTACACCAAACAGAATTTGTGCTGTGGCGCATTTTGATATTGTACTGTACATAGTTAGAGGATTTGAATGGGTGATGTGTTACTGATGTCAATACAGTGCATGGAATGTGCAATAAGGGACAAAACACAGAGCATTAAGTAATCCATTTGAACATTCTAGAGCAGTCAACATACTCAAATGTGTAATGTCATAATGGGCCATGTTTTCAAATCAGGATGTCCTTGAATTCAAGTTGTTATTTGTCACTCATATATCACTTTTTATGATCAGCTGTCACCTCATATTTCAATATTCCAAGTTCCTTCCACAATTTGATTTGAACATAAACATTGAAAAAGCTGAAGTTATGAGCAATTCATCAGCCCATCTCTGACTGTCATTGAGCGATTCTTTCCCTTTTGTCGTAAATGTAGTAGTAGCAATAGTAGTAGAAGTTGTAGTAGGTTTCATTGGTTTCTCGCGGTCATAGACTGAATTGTACACCAATTCACTGTCATGACATCAATCATATATAATTATCAAATAGTAAAATCCTAAACCAACATAACACTTAATATAATGTTAAAATATGCAATATATACAAAACAACATTATTACAATGACAAGGTTTGGGTGGTAGCTTTAGTAAATACATCTTTAGAGTCCTTAGGGAGCCATTTCTAAGGCTTCTGGGCTATATGGTGCGTGCATTGATCAGTTTAGTGTGGAATGGGATGGGAGAGTTCTGATAACAGCCTGTGCGTGTCATGGGAGTGTTACGTTTTTGGCTGTTGCAGGTTGCCCATCCTGCTCTCCAAGGACATGATTACGAGGGTTTCGATGGTTTCCCGGTAGCCTGTCCAGAATTATTCTGCAGGCTCTCTTCTGGACACGTTCCAGCTGAGCAGTCTGGGTTTGAGGCCAGGCGGGGACAGCATACTCCAGAACTGGTCTTATGTAACCCATGTAGATGAACAGTAGGCCTGCTGTAGCTACAGAGAAACATTTAATGTGCTTGTGGAGGAACAGCTTCCTGGTCTTAAAATATATATATATATATTTTAAAGTAAGACTAGGCCTCCATCTAGTGGAAATGTGTGATATACTGTAGATTTAATTCACGCAATAGTTTCAAATACAATAGCCATATAGGTCTTTCAACAATTGCATTGATATTTATTTTGTATATAATGTTCATATCTGATTCCTTACACATATTTTTATTAATTCTAACAGTCAAACCTCATGTGATGAAGTTAAGAAATAAATAATTAATTTCCCATTCTGTGATAATGTAAACATTGACTATATCTCACTGTTTATAAGTCCAAAGTATTTGAGGTTGGTTAAAGGGTCTTCAAAGTACAGACACCCTGATCTTTTCCAATTGAGATCACATTTTCCCCTAAGATTTTTTTCAAGCACATACCATGTATGGTTTCAAATTGACCTGACAGTACATACAACATCCAGCAGGGGGAAGCATTACTCTGTGAAGTAAATTGTTGATTCAACTTCGGAAAATGAAGCCTTATATAGTATACTAACTTGTAAGCATTGAGGCTATGCTTGAGGACCACTTTTAGCAGCCTCAAATATGCAGGAAACGATTTAAGTGAGAGTACGACTAGCTTGTTCTAGTAAGAAGTAGATTGTCATCTTGCACCAAATGCATGTGCAGCTAGGGCAAAAGAGAATGTATTTTAAAGTCAGACTGTGTGCAAGAATGTGAAGACACATGCATATTAAATGTGAAAGGGAGTCTGTTTTCACTCTTTCATTCCCTCTATTTTCCCATTCCTCTCACCAACAAACAGCATGTCATGTTCATCCCAAATAACCAGCTGCTCTCCATATTGCCTTTCTTGCTTTCCGTTTCATGTTCTTTGCAAAGCACGGTCAAAGGGAATGCAGATTGATGTTCTCAAATGATTGAATGAGAGGCCACATATTTTCCCATCACTGTTATGACTAATGTACAGTAACCCTGTCACATAGTTTTGCATTATTTATCTTGGAGAGACTTCCCTTGCATGGGATGTCCATTTCCTACCTGCCTTTCATTTCAGTGTGGTGGTACGCCAGCAGGTCATATACTGTAGTCTATGGCCAAACACCTATGTTTGTGCTTTGCCAATGTGTAGTGAGTGGGGTCACCACATGTTGAAAATAAAATCCTCATGTGTTTTTTATCATGGGAAAGTTATCACTGTTCTCTGAGGTGGTTAGAGAGAGACTCATTTAGAAGTTATGAGACGGTTATAGGGATAGGAGAAGAGAGAGGGAGGACTGAGGACACAGAGAGAGGGAGAGAGAGACAGAGAGAGATGATCTGGAAATCTCTTTATTATCAATCACTAGCTCCTATTAGGATGTTGCATGTGGTTCCAGGACATTACCCATTTCCTCCCCTGTATATCAGAGCCTGCATCCCCTCTCCTCCCCCCTCCTCCATCCTAATTCACTCCAGATGAGCACAAGGGGACATTTGATTTAGTGTGCAAAGACACATGTATACAGCTGTGTCTGCCTGTCTCAAACAGCTGGTGCCGGGCCCGAAATACAACAGCAGGCAAGCCCCAATCACACATTTGTTTATGTAATTAAAACAGAGAAAATCGGAGCCAAAGAAAGATCTTTCTCTTTTTCTCTTTCTGTTCTCATCAGCTGAGGACTGATCTGGTATTTCATTGGGATATAGTTCTTGGCTTTGTTTGCCACTCATATAGTGAGTGCTGAAAAGTACAGTTCATGGTCTAATGATGTGCAGGTGATATAAGCCATGTGCTGCCGTCAGAAGACATTCCAATAGCATGTCAACAGTGTAGTCTTGAGCACTGACCCCTTCGTTCCACTGACAATGTACTTTTGGCACTGACAAGCTCAAACAACGTGTTGTATACATGGAGCAAGTGTATTATGTACAGTGCCTTGCTGATGATTTGCATTTATTTAATCCATTTTAGAATAAGGCTGTATTGTAACAAAATGTGGAAAAAGTCAAAGGGTCTGGATTCTTTCCGAAGGCAGTGTATGTTTTTGATACAGTCTATTGCAAAGATGCAGCCTTCTCTCTTCCAACAACAGAGCATGAATTATTTTGTCAGAAAATGTATTATACACCAAAAGCAAATATTTCCTGACTCCTTGAATCATCGAGTCTTGAGCTCAACACAACATAGATTGGCTGTACAGTAGAGGCAACTGACAAGCAGCCTTCATGTCTTAGTTACACCAGGTTTTCTCCAGCTCTACCAGGTTTTTTCCAGCTCTACCAGGTTTTCTCCAGCTCTACCAGGTTTTCTCCAGCTCTACCAGGTTTTCTCCAGCTCTACCAGGTTTTCTCCAGCTCTACCAGGTTTTTTCCAGCTCTACCAGGTTTTCTCCAGCTCTACCAGGTTTTCTCCAGCTCTACCAGGTTTTTTCCATTTCCACACAGTTGTACCTTTGTAACTCACTCCTCTCCTGAGTGTCAAAGATTTGATCCAGGGGATTTACAGTTTAGTGCCCCCTCTGCCACCTCTCGACTGGTCGGGTCTGGGCACTCCGTCCCAGAACAGCGGGGTGCCCTTAGTCTGTATTTGTCTGGGAATGTTGATTTGAAAACCATAAGGTGTAGTAGGGTTCGTGTCTATTTTGTTTCACTCACTGTACCAGATCTCTTTGTCCCATTGTTGCTGTCTGGCTGCAGAGAGAAAGCTTGTGCTGCTGTTTTATGCTTCTATACAATGAACCCTGCATGGCTGCACTGTCTAGTGTCTGCAACATAAATGGTTGTAATTTCCCCTACACAGACTATTATGAGAGAGATAGAGCTAATTTATTTTTCAGAACAGAGGATGGCTCCAGAGTGCTCAGACGGTTGAACAAGCAGCTAATTTGAGATAGATGGCTAATCTGCCTTTGAAGTGCTGCTTCAGAGTTATACAGCTCAGAATCTTCCCTGCTACTTACAGAACATGAAAAGGATACTACAGTCCTTTTTGTGACACTACTGACTGTCCTCAAGTCACCCAAGCATTACATTTGTGCTGGTATGTGCAATGTTGTTAAGTAGCCTAATGAATGAAAGAAGGAAAAGATGATGATACTTGTGATCTTGTTTCAAATCAAATCCAATTTTATTGGTCACATACACATGTTTCGCAGATGTTATCGCGGGTGTAGCAGAATGCTTGCTTTCTCTAGTGCGCGTTGTTTATTTTACCCAGAGAGGAGAATATATCTTGAAATTGGTAATAAATGAAATCATATTTTCCTCTGAACAACTAACTCCAAATAGTTACTGTTTACAGGAGGACATTCAAGCTTGACATTAGAGGCAATGCAAAGATGCAGAGAGACCCAGTCTCAGCTATACAGTCTACTGCCACATTTTGGAGACAGAGCAAAGATTATGGGAGGATACAACATGGCCGTCTGAGCCAGATCAAAGCAGAGACAATGAAAGCCAGAGTGAGTGCTCCAGCCCCAGTAAGCTCCTTTTTAAATGTCTGCCTCCACTACCCCACCCACACTGACTGTTACATCACTCTCTTCAACTGTTTCCATACCCAAATGATCAACTTCTTGGAGAGAGGCTCACATACTCTTGGAGGCCCCTTTTGCATGAAGACTGGACATTGCACAGTAAGTGGCTCAGACATAAATCCTTCAAACGAATGCAAACACCCCAGTAAATGCTCTGCTGAACGGCAAATGTCATGAAGCCTATGTAATGCTAATATAGATATGACATGACACAGGTCCTAACCATTTATGATGGGATATATATGATGACAAATGGCTTGTCATTACTCATGCAGGGGGTTGAGATAGAAACTAAGCAAGATGTTGTCTCACAGGGCGGCTCTGACAGGAAGTTCAGCTGGAGAAGTGTTACCCTGCCTGAGAACTCCACGTGGAATCTCAACAGAATTTCAATAGCCTATCGGGAGCTGTCAAATGACTCACCTCCTGTTCTCCATTGAGTCATCCATAATTATTTTCTTGAGTTCCATATTGTCTCTGTTATTTGGTGAAGGGGTGTCAATGTCATTTTGCTGAAGGGGCCATCTGAGTCCAAGTGAAGGCAAATCTCTTAGACACCTGTGTAGATACATGCTCATAGTGTAGCAATTGATTTTCCTAAACAGCATTAACTTTACATGAGCTGTTATGTGAATAATTTCCCGCCAAACATTTTCTTTCCTACTAATCCGAGGCTAGTGTTGGGATGTCTTGTGTGGGGGAGATTGGATCAGATTGTGTGCCTGAGGCCATTATGACTAACAGGCCACATGTTCGACACCCCTGTCTCAGGCCTTTGATTTCACCTCATTGACCATAGTGAGAAGGGCAGGTACAGTAGTATAACTAGTCTCTAGGTGTGGCCACCACTTCCTCCTCCTTCCTGAGAGGACCAGATAAAAACAGGACCGTCCACGACACAGACACAGCGTTGCCTTCACTGCCTGGACTTCTGGACGGACATACTGCGGCAGAACAAACCTGTGTGATAATGATTGAGATCAAACCCCCCGTGACCCGACAACGCTTGTCACTTCCTACAGACAGCAGCTCTCCAAGCACTTATGATGTCTGTGGAGATAGTGAGGATGAACCTCCTCAGGGGACGAATCCTCACTTTGATGATGCTACATTTCATCAAGCCTTTTGAAGCTTTTTTCTCTCCCCCCCTTTCTCTTTCGCAGTGGGCTAGTGCTTGGTTTGCTTAAGCATTGGCTTTCTATGAGTCATAGCAGTTACACTATGTCCTCAGTAGTCCCTATAGACAATTATACACATGAATATAGAACAGCACCTCGTTATGAAAAATCTGTATTGTCCTCTCTATCTATGCTGTTGGATTAGAAGGTGTTTGGTTTGCTGCTGGTTTTAGAATAGTGCAAGAATGTGTGAAGCTGGTATGAATATGGTGGTCTTCATAAATGCCACATACAGTAAATGCTTCACAAAGTGTAAGTCATACTTATACTACTGTACTAAGGCAAGTGGAAATGGCAGAGAGGATACGCTGTCCTTGAGCAACATAGGCTTACCTTTCTTTAACCACTGTTGATGTTGATTGGAATACGTTTGATTACTTTTTAGAACTGTTTCATATGCACACAAAGGTACAGTGTTTTCTATTGAAAAAAACCCACCACACTCCATTCAGCTCTGTCTCTCTCTCTCTCTCTCTCTCTCTCTCTCTCTCTCTCTCTCTCTCTCTCTCTTTCTCTTTTTCTCACTCTCTCTCTCTCTCTCTTTTTTCTCTCTCTTTTTTTTCTCTCTCTCTTTCTCTCTCTCTCTCTCTCTCTCTCTCTCTCTCTCTCTCTCTCTCTCTCTCTCTCCCTGAGTTATTGTTTCCTTCTTTCTGTCAATGTCATTTGTCCAATCATGGTAACCTCATGTCACCTGTAGTTAGTTATTTCATACACCGAAAACAAGTTATTCCTTAGCTCTTAAGGTTCCTTAGAGAACTTTTGCCCAATAAAGAACCTTTGAGTTAAGTGGGAGGTTCTTGACGTAGCATCTACGGTTCTTTAGAATTCTTAATGGTTCTTGAAATGTATGGAAGCCTGCAGACGTGTCCCTTTCATAGCGAATGGCAAAATGGCCAGTGTTAACTAGTCTTGACTTTTCAGTGTAACATTTCTAGTGTTGATTCAGGAGTTAAATGAGCACTAATTGGTGTAAAAAAAAATTGAAGTGTTGGTGTTAATATCCAGAGTTGAACCAAAACCAAGCCCATCATTATCATATCCAGTATGCTCTATTGCAGGTAGATTTTTTTTAACTGTTATTTTCAATATCTATGTTTTTGTTTAAACATTAATTGATTAATTCATCTTATGCTACTCAAATATAAATAACATTTTTCTTAACTATTCCAATCTGTTATTTGAAATGATTGCACCCATTACTGAAATGGTTGTTCCAGTTTAGATGTTTTAACCTGTCTCCTACAATATCAAGTGCCTTGGGAAAGGATTCAGACCCCTTGACCTTTTCCACAATTTGTTAGTTTACAGCCTTATTCTAAATTGTATTAAATCGTTTAATCCCCTCATCAATCTACACACAATACCCCAAAATGACTAAGCAAAAACAGGTTTATAGAAATGTTTGCTAATCTAAAAATAAAACCCAGAAATATCACATTTACATAAGTATTCAGACCTTTACTCAGTATTTTGTTGAAGCACCTTTGGCAGCAATTACAGCGTTGAATCTTCTTGGGTCTGACGCTACAGGCTTGGCACACATGTATTTGGGGAGTTTCTCCCATTCTTCTCTGCAGATCCTCTCAAGCTCTGTCAGGTTGGATGGTGAGCGTTGCTGCACAGCAATTTTCAGGTTTCTCCAGAGATGTTCGATCGGGTTCAAGTCCGTGCTCTGACTGGGTCACTCAGGGACATTCAGAAACTTGTCCCGAAGCCACTCTTGCGTTGTCTTGGCTGTGTGCTTAATGTCGTTGTCCTGTTGGAAGGTGAACCGTCGCCCCAGTCTGAGGTCCTGAGTGCTCTGAAGCAGGTTTTCATGAAAGATCTCTCTATTTTGCTCCGTTCATCTTTCCCTCGATCCTGACTAGTGTCCCAGTCCCTGCCGCTGAAAAACATCCTCACAGCATGATGCTGCCACCACCATGCTTTACCGTAGGAATGGTTCCAGGTTTCCTCCAGATGTGACGCTTGGCATTCAGGCCAAAGAGTTCAATCTTGGTTTCATCAGACCAGAGAATCTTGTTTCTCACGGTCTGAGAGTTTTTAGGTGACTTTTGGCAAACTCCAAGCGGGCTGTCATATGCCTTTTACTGAGGAGTGGCTTCTGTCTGGCCACTCTACCATAAAGGCCTGATTGGCGAGTGCTGCAGAGCTGGTTTTCCTTCTGGAGGATATTTCCATCTCCACAGAACTCTAGAGCCATGCAATTTCCATAGACAAACATTGGCAGTAGAGTGGTCTTACTGAAGAGCTCATTGACTTTCAGTGTTGCATCTTCATAAGATGCCACCTTTTCAACAAGTCAGTTTGTCAAATTTCTGCCCTGCTAGAGCTGTCCAGGTCAAATGTAAGTGCTGTTATTGTGAAGTGGGAACATCTAGGCGCAACAACGTTTCAGCCGCGAAGTGCTGAAGCACGTAGCGCAACACTCACTACCAAACTGCTTCTGGAAGCAACTCGGCACAAGAACTGTTTGTCGGAAGCTTCAAGAATATGGGTTTCCATGGCCAGGCAGCCGCACACAAGCCTAAGATCAGCATGCGCAATGCCAAGTGTCGGCTGGAGTGGTGTAAAGCTTGCCGCCATTGGACTCTGGAGCAGTGGAAACGTGTTCTCTGGAGTGATGAATCACGCTTCTGGCAGACCAACGGAAGAATCTGCGTTTAGCGGATGCCAGGAGAACACTACCAGCCCCAATGCATAGTGCCAACTGTAAAGTTTGGTGGAGGAGGAATAATAGTCTTGGGCTGGTTTTCATGGTTCGGGCTATGCCCCTTAGTTCCAGTGAAGGGAAATCTTAACGCTACAGTATACAATGACAATCTAGACGATTCTGTGCTTCCAACTTTGTGGCAACAGTTTGGGGAAGGCCCTTTCCTGTTTCATCATGACAATGCCGCAGCGCACAAAGCGAGGTCCATACAGAAATGGTTTGTCGAGATCGGTGTGAAAGATCTTGATTTGTCTGCACAGAGCCCTGACCTCAACCCCATCAAACACCTTTGGGAGGAATTGGAATGCCGACTGCAAGCCAGGCCTAATTGCCCAACATCAGAGCCCGTCCTCACTAAAGCTCTTATGGCTGAATGGAAGCAAGTCCCTGCAGCAATGTTCCAACATCTAGTGGAAAGCCTTCCCAGTAGAGTGGAGGCTGTTATAGCAGCAAAATGGGTACCAACTCCATTTTAATGCCTATGATTTTGGAATGAGACATTCGACAAGCAGGTGTCTACATACTTTTGGTCATGTAGTGTATCTTAGTCTTCTCAACCCTAGTAGTCATTCTGAATCAGGTTGTGGATATCCCCACTGGCTGGATTCCAATTGGAATTACACATTCCTTTGCAAGCCAACATAATGTGACTTGCATGCCTGATGTGGCATGTTTACTATGAGTTTCAGGCCAATCTATTAGGGTAAAACTAGGCCCTCAAAATAAGAAACATGAATTGAATGGTTTTAAATAATGTAATTTTAATGATAACATATTCACTAATGGTGACGACCACAGGGCTAAAATGAATGAACGCAACAGCCATGTCTCTGTCACTAGCAAGCACAGTCATGGGGGGGTACTGGTAACTCTAAAATTCACTCTAAAGTCATCCTGGGAAATATGGAAATAAGGCTTAAAATCCTACAGCAGGGCTATTCAATTCCGGTCCTGGAGGGCCAACTAGGTTTCTGGTTTGGGATTTTTGTATGGTTCTTCAAAGAACCATCCCATTTATGGTTCTTCAGAGGCCATAAAATGGTTCCCCTATGGCATTGCTCTCAAGAACCTTATTTGGTTCCAACTTGCACCTTTATTTGTAATTCCTGTTTGAATATAAGCTGTTCCACTGTTCGTGTCTCCTGGTTCTCAGCACATCCAGATCTCAGCATACTCTAGGAGAATCCCTCAATGGTGTCAGTGCGGCGGAGTGTGGTGGCGGACTCCAAGCAAATAAAACGACCACTGCCTCAGCCTCTGCTCTCAATATCTGTCCATTATGATCATCTGGCATTCCCCTGCATAACATTTCACTAAACAAGATGTGACTATGGACTGACCATTCACAAACACCACTTAGATTATCCAAGTTTTAAATGGTAAGAATGTTGTAGGAGGTGTTTTAATATTTTTTTTTACCTTTCTCTTTTTTGTCATTTGAGATGAGAGGCCAAAACTGTATTAGTGCAGCTGTGTTTGACAGAGAAAACATTGGTAACATTATAGAGTGCATGCAAAAGGTTACAGTATGGCTGACTGGCTGTCTCTCATTATTTTAGTCTCAGCACATTGCAGGAGTGTTTTCAACCCCTCTCTTTCTCTCTGAAAAGTCTTACAGTCTGTCTCCAATGGACACCAGACAGACCATGACAGTAGGTGTCTACTGTCTCTGGCTTTTCGTTTTATTGCAGCTCTGCCTCCTGTGCCTAATGTCTTTTTTTTTAAAGTCCACACCGCTCTGCCTTTACCCATTGTAATTAAAAGAAAGTATTCAGAGACAGGAATCAGATGAAAGACCCAGAACGAAGGCACCGCTGAGACCAGCCAATGCAGAGCTCGGTTACACCCTTAATTCATATTCCTTTTGTTCCCTTTCAGGCGCATAGAGGGGTTTTAAGCAGCCCCGAGGAGTGATGGGCCTAATGATAACCGAACAGGTATCATTTTTTTTTTATAGCAATTTCCATTGTTACCAACTGATTCAAAGACCCCAACCCAGGGTTTTATGTGAAATGAAACAGATATCATACTATAGAGGGTATATTATATCTCCTTATGTTCCGATTGTGCCTTGAATAAGTAACGCTTGGTGTCAGTAGTGCCTTGGGTTATGAAGGACAGAAGAGAACAGCATCCCACTGCTCGCTATATATCCTCCCCATTAGCTTGGCCCACAGAACCACCTGTGGATTTTATACTGTAACGTATTAAAGAGTAATGTTCATGCCATTTGTGCAAAATCTTCAAATCTACTGTAGGTACTGATAATGATGGAAGCTCATTTTAATGGGAATACTGCATATACAGGATAGTGAGCCGTTGCTATTTTTCCATCATTCCTTTTTGCTAGGGCCCTGGAGTTGGATTGGTAACCCAGGCAATGACAGTTGTATGAAAGAGTATGTTGCACCTTTCTTCCCTCACTCAGACTGTGTTGAGTGGGTCTTTTTAGCAGTCTTGTTAGAAGTAGCTGTAATTCCGGAACAAACCATGTTGTGGCGCTCTGTACACTCTCGCTGTGACACATTACCCTTTGCGCTCTAGATGCCCTATCGCTTGCTACCTCATTAAAATGAGTGATGATAATAAGTCCCAAAGATCCCATGATCATGCAATGAAGTCGTCTCGAGTCACAGATACACACGCATCGGCTGAATATACGACCTATCAATCCTAGCCCTTATCTCTCCTCTGAAATGACTGCACTCCACATAGTTACTTATTCCCCACACATTCGCATGCGCACGCACACACGCACGAACACACACACACACACACACACACACACACACACACACACACACACACACGTACAGTCACATGTGCAAACACACACACACAAACACACACACACACACACACACACACACACACACACACACACACACACACACACACACGTACAGTCACATGTGCAAACACACGCACACACACACACACACACACACACACACACACACACACACACACACACACACACACACACACACACACGTACAGTCACATGTGCAAACACACACACACACACACACACACACACACACACGTACAGTCACATGTGCAAACACACACACACACACACACACACACACACACACACATACAGTCACATGTGCAAACACACGCACACACACACACACACACACACACACACACACACACACACACACACACACACACACACACACACACACGTACAGTCACATGTGCAAACACACACACACACACACACCACATTCATCAGAACTGACATATCAATCTTTTCTAAGAAGCCATATTTTACTGTTCTTTTTATACCTCTCATTTCCATTTCATTTCTTCATAGGTGTGTGAAATGTGTTTATTTATTACTGATTTCAAATAATTAGAAATTGCTTACAGTCATTTCAAAACCTTGGGCTGGATTCAGTCCGTATCGCTGAAGATCTGCGTTACAGCTCGATTGTCTTTACATTTCAATGTTCCCGCGTTCACGGAGACTGCATTCACGGTTAACTCGGCATATGTGGGCTCAATCGGAAATTACCTTTGAATTTTAATGTGAATCTTCTGCGATACTTCTGCGATACAGATTGAATCCGGCCCAAGGTTTTGAAATGACTTGAATCCAGCCCCTTGTTTTTACAGTCCAGCACCCTTGTAGGTGCTCAGTAGATACACAATGTAG
Source organism: Salmo salar (assembly GCF_965601325.2). Taxonomy (NCBI): domain Eukaryota; kingdom Metazoa; phylum Chordata; class Actinopteri; order Salmoniformes; family Salmonidae; genus Salmo; species Salmo salar. Next base: position 32,555,009 of record NC_138293.1, read on the forward strand.
ACCACACGCACTCCCGGCATGGCTTTGACAAGAAAAGCAGACATGCGTCCTTCGTCCTGATCTTGCCGTTTACACTGATCTAGGTAAGAATCTGTTCAGAATGCGTATTTTAATCGTCTACACCTGTCAAAAAATGTGGTGCACAATCAGAATGTGGACAAGTTCAGGACTAAGGATGCATGTTAGAACTAGGTATAAACAGAGCTAAGAAAACACATGTTTAATCAACAAAGGTTAGAGCATTGAGATAGATGGGTTACAGAGCGTTGCCTTGCTATGTTGTTCGAGGAGGTTTAACGAGAAAGACAGACATCTGTATTCTCCTCAGATGGCTTGTGTTAGTAGGATCATGCAGATATGGGTCTTTTTCCTCTCAGAATTAAAACCCAGATGTCATGCTAACGGACACACATCTCCTCACAGCTATAAAATATTGTTTATGACTCCGCAGTCAACATGACTAATGCTTCACACGCAGTACTGTACTCACTCACTTTGAAAGAGGATTTTTGATTTTGGAATTTGATGGCAGTAATCAATTCCACCCCATATACCAAACTAACTCCGTACCACAAGCCCCCACCTACGGTGTTCTGCATGTACAGAGTTATGACACTAGGCCCCATCTTGTTGAAATCATGTTTTTTTTAATCTGGGAGGCCAGCAATGTGTACTAAAATATGCATTGTGCTAATTATTTTAATTTCTGGAGTCGAATGTAGCGATAATAATATTACTGTCTAATAAAAACCACCCATGCCAAGACTTGCTGCACAACAGACAAATAGGTTTATGTAACGTTGCCAACCTCAGAATTGCTCCAGGGTCGCTGTTGATACGTTTTCAGAACTCTTATTGGAGGGATGCGACACCCTTCTTCCACAAGAAATTCAATAGTTTGGTGTTTCGTTGATGGTGGTGGAAAACGCTGCCGCTCCAGAATCTCCCATAAGTGTTCAATTGGGTTGAGATCTGGTGACTGAGGAGGCATATGGTTTATATCGTTTTCATGCTTTTCAAACCATTCAGTGACCACTCGTGCCCTGTGGTTGGGAGCATTGTCATCCTATGGGAGCATAGTCATGGTAGCCAATATAATAGGCAACTAGGCCTGCCCAACATTTTTATACGTGACCCTAAGCACGATGGGATGTTAATTGCTTAATTAACTCAGGAACCACACCTGTGTGGAAGCACCTGCTTTCAATATACTTTGTATCTCTCATCTGTTCAAATGTTATTAACCACAAATTAAAGATGAAATAATAATTGATACCTAATTTAAACACAATATGTAAATATAGTGAAATAAACATTACACCACTATTTAATATCACTATGAAAACATGTTTTTGCATTGAACTTTATCAAGATGAAGTTAGGCAATAAAAAAATGTAATATTTACATACATGTATATTTCTTGATGAATTGGACAATATGACATCTCCATGCATTGTGTCGGCTGGTGGCATATTTCCTGTATCCATCCTGAAGTGCCAATTAACAGAGTTGGATATGAAACGGCTGTGGAGAGGAACATTGCCCTGTTTAACATAGAGAACAAAAGCTTTTGATGTCCCCAATGAATTATGCCGCAAAATTACAGTGCCTCAACAGATGTGATAACATCTACACATGGCACGCATGAACAATACATAACAGCGATATGACAGTTGTATTTCAAACATAAATGTTTGATTATGCTAATAAGACAAACGAAGAAGAAGGTCTGTAAAGGAAGGCAGGAAGCCACAGTAAAGCACAGTCAATGTCTTTGTGGTGTGGCACAGTTTTTCTGGAGATAAAGAATTGGTAACAATGAAAACATGGCAACAGAAATATTATTTATACTCTTGAAGAAGGTGATGAAATTGGAAAGCTGTGCTTACAGAGCCTGGTGATAATGTCAACAAATATAAAACCTGGGTTCAAATAGTATTTTTTCTCTTTTGGAATACTTGATGTGTGCTTGATTGAGCTTATCTGGTGCAATTGAACCAATGGAATAGTCCCAAATGTTCAAACCTGAGCCCATCTGGCACTCAATGCAGGCTCAATCTAATGCCCAAAGTGTTTGGAAAAATTATAATATTTGAACCAATGGGTCTGACAAATACTGATAACATTTTAACTGGAACTAATGTAGGTTGAAGAAGTGGGAGAATTGTATAGCCTATCCTCACAGGCTACAGAATAAGAAGGCGTGACCCAGTTGTAGCCTCCAGCACATGGATGCCCTTGTTGACAGTGCTTGTCATGGCACAGTTTAAGTGCCAAAAACATACAATGTTTCCAAGAACTAGCTAAGAGAAATCTCCTTATTTTTTCACCTTGCCTTGTTATTACATCCCTGGCACGGTCTGTCGTTATAATTACTCACAGCGGAAAAGCATTCTGACTCCATGCCAGCCCACTATACATAGAATGGAAGACAGCGTTAAATGGAGACATACCTGAAGTGACAGAAACTTGGCAGGGCTGAAATAGTTTCCAGATAGTTAATTAAACTTAGCGACTGCCACAGCAGTCCAGGCCGGCCCAGTCAGTCGCAATGAGTGCCGGGTTAAATACTAGCATTCATGATGACATGTCACAGCCCCTACATGTCATCTGTGTACTGGCCCCCTTAGTTTGCACTTTGTTTAGAGCTGAACTCACAGGGTATTTTCATCAAGAAAAAAAAACGAGAACTATGTACGTGAACTTGGTGTGTTGCCATAATGTTTTGCAAACATACTGAAAGCCATTTGTATAATTAGGTCAAACACGACTGTATTGTATGACTTAAGATTCCTCAACAATATTTGAGCAGGATGTTAATGATATGCCAAAAATATCATGGTGAAATTAAATGATTTAATCTATTTGAAAGAGCTACAATGTAGTGTCATGTATTCACTCTTAAACACTAATCTCATTGTTTTATATTCCAATGTTTTACTAGTGTTGTCTTTTATACTGTAAGTTATTTATAGGGGGTATCAGTTCAGTTATTTGGACACAGAGACTTGTAGAGACGGAGGAGGCAGAAGTGGGGGAGGAGGAGGAGTTTGGATACACAATACACACAATAACTCATGCTTCTTTTGAACACTAAATCAAGACCCAGGAGGTGGAAAAAGGGCCACCCATGTTGGTCTATTACATTGGCTTGTAATTTGGTTACAGTACAAAACAATTCCAGTTCTATAGAGTTGCAGATGTAGAAGCAGCCATATTGTAGTAGGACTAAAAGGCAAAGACAGTGGCCGTTCTGGTAGCCAGTCTTATGTGGAACGTTCTCCTGGTTCTGAACACCTCCGCATTATCCCCAACATCACTTTACATTGCTACACTCTGACAACATCTTTAGAAGCTACATCTCAAAATCTCAAAACCAAAACGGCGATGTGAAAGGAGTGAAGATGAAACATCTGGTGGATAACACCTTTCCTGGGGAAAAAAAGTAATCATGCTCAAAAGAAAGAGATTGCATGTGTCATAAAATTGGATATGAGGAATGGTGGAATTGAGCCGAAACTGAAAACGGGGTGGAATGTGACACTTGGAGGAGTGTGATTACACAAATGAATAGAAAACAGGTGAAGTCGTCTTTAACACTGGGAGACTATACATGTCAGCAACATTAATCAATTACAGGTATTTTCGCAGCCATCTCTCAGTACAGCAAAGAAAGTTTCATTTTGGGATTGGCGAAGAAGAGAATCCACCTTGGAATTTACATTGACCTTCTCAGCCAACAGCCTTCTATACTGGGTTCCCAGCTAGTTGTGGTCCGTGGCACTGGGCCACTGGCCCATGCAAATCCGACCATAGAACCCACGCTGCGAAGCATTAAAACCTATTCATCAAGTCTACTGGCTAGGCTCCGGTATGTTTGACAGTGAAGAATCGAGGTGGAAAGTTCAACACCACAGCACTGTCCAAATCCATAGATGGAGGTCTGAGAATTTGGAAATTATGTTCACAATTTGTTAGGTAAACGGTTTGGAAAGTTATATTAGCATGACGCTTGATGCCAATCCAATCAAGGCTTGACAGGTTAGTCCCCACCCTCCAGTGGACGTCATCCTCTATGCCCATTGTTTGCCTTGTACCTGACAGAACAGACTCTGGTATTTTGTTTTAACGGTGCTGAGGAGATTTAAAGAACCATAACAGAAAAAGACATGCAGTTCATATTCTCATGGCTGTCTTGGTCTAAACACATCCAGATTTTTATAAAAGCGTTGTGCAGGGGGGTGATTTGCTGACATTATTTACACGGGGAAAGTTTTGCAGCCTTCCTGTCGGCCAGCAGATCGGGATTTTGGAATTCTTTGGCAGTGACCTCCATCTAGATTTGTGTGCTAGCGGGTGACCCACCACCCCGCCTTCCTTGAAAGCGCACCACCCTCCTTGAAAGGAGCCCCATACAGAACCAAAGCCTGAAAGTCATTCAGAAGCAGCTCTCTTCCTCTGTCAGTAACAACAACACCGCCCAACCCTCAACATTCTAAATGTATGCCCTTCGATGTTCCTATCACGTCTATCTTTGGAGGGGAACTCTGCAGACGCTTCCTGTATCCCCTATGAGAAGAGTGATGCAACGGTGAAGAGCCAGCAGTCCAACAGATTGGATTCTCTCTTCAGCAGCCATATGGGACCACAGAGAGCCCAGTCTGGTTTTCATCCTCAGTCAAGTCAGTCAGCTGCCCTGCCCTAGCTCTGTACACAATGGATTGGGAGCAGGCCCATGACTTTGACTTTTAACTCACTTTCCAGATTCCATGCTCTGCTGCCAGTCTGGCCCAATATGCTGTGCAGAACCTCCCTTGATGTGTCAGCCAGAGCAGCTTTGAATCCAATCATAAGGCCATAGGTTCCCCTGTAATAGTCCATCCCTGTTCCTGGAGAGGGGACACCAGGGAATTGCGTTTATGGTCAGCAATGTGGAAAAAGACAGATTGATTTTTCGCCACAAATCTCAGGTCCCTCAGTGATGTATTTCAGCAGAGAAAAACTGATAAATAGTCCAGTAAATCTATACGGTAGTTAATCTGAGGAGATAACAATTTACTCCTTCGGCTCGCACACTATGGCTGACAGTCGTTTATCACGATCTTTGTGAATTTTTCTTATCAGTTAAAAAGCACTGAATCTAATATGGTGATGGAATAACGCCATCATCATCTATTCCCACACAATTCCTGCCGAGTATATATCTTTCAGTCAAGCACTCCAACTCATGGTAAAAACTCATAGGAAAGAAGAGGGTCCATTTTGTGCATTTTCTGATTAGTTAAAATGCACTAAATCTAACATGGTGATTGAATATTTTTTTGCTATACAATACAGGCAAGTGTTCTATACATCTTCCAGAATGCACCATCAAACTCACGCTACTTCCCAGACAGTTCTGGGGAATCCATGTGCATTTTCTTATCAGTTAAAAAGCAAAGAATCTAACATAATGATAGAATAATGCCATATCATGTAGGCAGGCTATTTCTATAGTGCCGAACATATTCCAGAATCAAACTCATGTTACTACTCAAGCTACTGAACAGACTGTTATAACTAAGAAATCGAGAGAGTGAATTTTTGCACTCGTTTGGAATATGATTGAACGAGTTAATGAAATAAATCTGGACTGCATTGAATGAGTCAGTCTGTCTGCCTGTCAAGCAGGTTGTCAGTCTGTCAAGGTTTTCAAACACCATTTAGCAGGCTGAGCGTCTCAGTGGTCTGTTTTGAGTGGTTTCCCCCGGCCTTCGTATCCGTCACACAAACAGAGGCAGCCCCCAGGTCTAGTCTATCCCTCATCCTTCTCTCCCATATTGGACTCGGAGCGAAGGAGAGAGAGGGCTTTCAGGCTATAATTAAATTCCAATCCCAGCTCTCAGTTCTCCACTGGCTGTCCCCGGCTCTCTCAGTGGGAGGTTGAGAAGTTGGGATTGCCGCCTGTTGTGGTTTGTTTGAAAGCTCTCTGGAAGAGTTCTCTGGAAACCCCTGCTATAACGATGGAATTCGCACATGTGGTGCAACAGCAGTGGGCCCCTCTATGCTCAGTCAGTACAGGCGGAATCATAGAATCATAGAATAGAATCATGTATGGTTCTCTGTCCTGCTCATTCAACTGGGAGAAGTCAAGAGCCTCACTGCTTATTGTGTGTGTGACTCACGTCCCCCCGTCTCTCTCAGAGGGAATGGTATTCATGTATACTGTCACGTCATCTGTCATTGTCTGTTATGAAAGCCATGATAGCCTGCATATGATATCAAGATTATGATAGCTTGCCATCATACACGCATTATGACACATACCTCGAGTGCTGCACCACCCCATTCTCCACTTTCTTCCACTTTTTCTTCCTAGTACTGCACTCCCAGCACACTACCACAGACAATGGCAGATCATTGGCATCGATCCATGGATACAAACTGGAATCAGCTGCAGCAGCAGGGTGTCAGGCATTGCCTCCTGACAGCGATATGAGGGCTGGACTGCACAAGTCCAGTCGGGCAGGCAGGGACTAGCACTGTAGGAGAGACAGGCAGAGTTCTGCACCACTGATCTACATTGACAGTGATGGACAGGTTCTGAGAGGAGAGCTGATGGCCGGGCTTTTTCGCCGCTCTGGACAGTTCTTTGAAAGGATGGACAAGACGGTCGCAGGGCTTCAAAGTCAGCAGGGCGTTTTGTCTAGTGTGTGTGTGTGTGTGTGTGTGTGTGTGTGTGTGTGTGTGTGTGTGTGTGTGTGTGTGTGTGTGTGTGTGTGTGTGTGTGTGTGTGTGTGTGTGTGTGTCCTTGCTTGCGTGTGTGCATGTGTGTGCGTGTAATGGCAAACGGACAAGCAGAACAATAAACGTTAAAGAGGAGGAACACTTGAGTTATTGATTCTGTAAGATTTTTACCCCTTACAAATGTCCATACAAGACATACAAGATTCCATTAGCCTATGTAACTCTGATGATTTAGTGACCAAACATTGTTGACATGATGGCTGAGTACTACACTGCAACGGAAAACGAATGTATATGGTCATTTGGAGTATTATCAACAGTAACATATTGTGAAAGCATCATACTGCACTGTAAAAAAAATATATATGGAGATTCAGTCAAAAGTATTCATTTTATGTAGCCAAGTAAGCTACATTTGCAAAATTTGTTGAGTTGACAATTATTTTTACGTTGAGTTGACTTCAACTCACTCAAAATGTATTAAATCAAGTCAAGTTACCAAAAAACGATGTGTTTATCAAATTAGAAATTCACAACCGTAAAGTCAAAACAACTGAAACAGTTGTGTTGACAAAACAACATCAAGTTTATATAACCAGAACTTATCAAATTGTCTTAACTTATGAAATCAAGTTGAATCACCTAAGAACTACATGTTTACTCAACTTATACATTCACAACAACAATCTACTGAAGCAACATAACAGCTGTATTGACTAAACATGTCAAGTTAAGATGACTTCAACTTGTCTAATTGTCTATTTGTATAATTAAGTTGAATCAACAAAGATCAATGTGTTTACTCAATTTAGAAATTCACAACCAAAAAAGTCAAATCTACTGAAGCAACATAACAGCTGTATTGCCTAAAAATGTCAAGTTCAGATGACTTCAACTTATTTTTGGGGGTCAGAGCTTATTTGAATAATACCCAGAATGGTTTGCAATCGTTAATTGTTACATTTACATGTTGGTAATTTAGCTCACGCTTTTATCCAGAGACTTCAATTAGTCAGTGCATAAAAAGTTACAAGTAAAACGTTTCTGTAACAGTACTGAGAATGTCATTAAAGTTAGTGTTATGTTGGTTGGTTGACATCACTGCCAGTTTTGAAACTGGTGAAAAAGCTTACACGAGCAAGAGACAGATGGGAGCATAAAGGTCCCTACTGAAGTGTTCATTATATCATTGTTACACTATAAAAAATATATTTCTTTTTTTACAGTAACTTACAGGTAACTAGCTGCCAGTAAGTTACTGTAAAAAAAATACATGATTTATTTTACTGTTTAGGTTTGTTTAGTGTACAAAACATTAGGAACACCTTCCTATTTAGTTGCATTCCCTTTTCCCTTCAGAACAGCCTCAATTTGTCAGGGCATTGACTCTACAAGGTGTCAAAAGCGATCCACAGGGATGCTGGACCATGTCGACTTCAATGCCTTCCACAGTTGTGTCAACTGGGTGGTGGAACATTCTTGATACACACGGGAAACTGTTGAACGTGAAAAACCCAGCAGCGTTGCAGTTCTTGACACACTTAAGCCGATGCGCCTGGCACCTGCAAACATACCTCGTTCAAAGGCACTAAAATCTTTTGTCTTGCCTATTCACCATCTGAATGGCACACATACACAATCCATGTCTCAATTGTCTCAAGGCTTAAAAATCCTTCTTTAACTTGTCTCCTCCCTTAATCCTACACTGATTAAGTGGATTTGACAAGTGACATCAGTAAGGGATCATAGCTTTCACCTGGATTCACCTGATCAGTCTATGTCATGGAAAGAGCAGGTGTTCCTAATGTTTTGTACACTTGTTGTGTATATAGTCTACTTAACTTGATAGTAAGTTGTATTAATTGAAAATAAGGAGTAATTTGGAAATGGAGGCTAGTTATCTCTACTGAAACCTAAATTGATCAAACTATAAATTGTAGGTTTTACTGACAAACTGTAAAGTTGACTTAACTTAGTCAAAGTAAATTTGGTGTAAATTACGATAGCTTGTAATTTAAAGTTGATAGAGCTTAAAAAATTCCATGCAACGTTATTTCTGGAAATTATACAGTATATGTGTCATTACACAGTACTTGCTTTGATTCTGTATTAAGATTATAATAGGTGTACTACAATATGAAATAAAGTAACTTACTTGCCAATTTGCTGCCTGTAAGTTACTGTCACATTCATGGCAAGTTTAACACTTTGACATTTTAAGTTTGCATCTGCAGTGCTGACAGTCAAAAACAAGTCCTATCATGCTACGAGCAGGAGTTATGTGTCACAGAAAATGTTCCTCTGCTCCTCCCAGCTAATCCAGTGTTCAGGTTCCCTGCTAACTCATTAATTCAAGATTAAACGTCCCCAAGGGAAGCAATTAATGCTAAACTTATTAGACAATATGCGGCCCCCGGGGCCGCAGTCTAATCTGGATGGTAGGGCCCCGGGTTGTGTCACTTACCCAGCTGTCAGCTTTGATGACTCACACACACATGAACACAGACGCAATAACACAGACGCACGCACGCGAAAACACAGACAGACAGACAGACAGACAGACAGACAGACAGACAGACAGACAGACAGACAGACAGACAGACAGACAGACAGACAGACAGACAGACAGACAGACAGACAGACAGACAGACAGACAGACAGACAGACAGACAGACAGACAGACAGACAGACAGACAGACAGACAGACAGACAGACAGACAGACAGACAGACACACACACACACACACACACACACACACACACACACACACACACACACACACACACACACACACACACACACACACACACAGTCCCAAAAGTGTTTGTGTGTGTTTGTCTATGTTCGTTTGTGTGTGTGTGGGTTCGTGCGTGCGTGTGTCTGTGTGTGTCTCTATATGTTGTTTACTGAGTGTGTCTGGGCGAGAGGATCTATAGTGTATAGTATGTAAAGTATGTGTGTGTGGGAGTGAATATGTCTGCGTGTATCTCAAGGACAACTAGGACAACATCCTCAACAGACACACATTTTACAGACCTGCACACATCTGCAGAGAGCAGACTCGTAGAGCAGAGCTGTATGTCCTCTTTATGACAAAATGAATCTTCTCGGAATACTTATGACAACTCCTTTAAGATGTGCTCTTCCTGTGCAAAATATATAGGCCTATGCCCAAAACATGTAGGACAATTGATGTACTGTATTTTCATCATTGATACTACAATACTGTAGAAAAGGGCCACATCTTACCCATTGCTGTCCTCAACTACTGGACACTATGTTGCTGGAGCACAACTTTTCACAGAGTAATCCCCTGACTCAAGCCCTTCTATTATGATCTAATTTACGTTTTTTAAACGTTGCCTCGATCAATAATTAACGAGACACAATGTACGACAAATGAACAATAAACGACTAGTCTACGGCAAGCACTGGGAATATTCAGGGGGTTAAGAAGAAGGGTGTGTGTGTGTGTGTGTGTGTGTGTGTGTGTGTGTGTGTGTGTGTGTGTGTGTGTGTGTGTGTGTGTGTGTGTGTGTGTGTGTGTGTGTGTGTGTGTGTGTGTTTGCATGAGGTGGTCAGAGACTCAGAGACGGTCCCAGCTTTAGGGGCTCTTGTGAGGTCGTTAAACATGTTCCTGTTCACTTTTCCAGCTGCCATTCTTAAATGGCACATTAAACTCCGGTAAACCCTAAAAGTCACCCGGGAAAACATGAAATGCTCTTTGAGCATCAAGTGGGGTCAAGGACAATCCTGTTGCTCTATTCTCTTTTTTTCATATGTGTAATTTTTTAGGTGTACATAGATCGACACTAATAGATCACAAATAGTCATATATCACATAAAAATACAAGTCATGTTTTTTATTCACTTATGCAAAATAGTTACAACCTAGAAATATTGGATATGGCACAGCCAGAAGAGGACTGGCCACCCCTCATAGCCTGGTTCCTCTCTAGGTTTCTTCCTAGGTTCTGGCCTTTCTAAGGAGTTTTTCCTAGCCACCGTGCTTCTACACCTGCATTGCTTGCTGTTTGGGGTTTTAGGCTGGGTTTCTGTACAGCACTTTGAGATATCAGCTGATGTAAGAAGGGCTTTATAAATACATTTGATTTGATTTGATTTGGATACTTCAATTAAATAAATAGGAAGCCACTAAACTTCATGTTATAATTTTCCATGTGAATCCATAGTTGCATACTGCGGAATGAAAAATTCAACATGTTTCAAACATGTTTGTTTTCTGTTATTAGTTGATGTGAGTCATCATGAAGATAAGTCATTGTAATTCTATGCGATATTGTATTATATAATGAGTGTACAGTATTATACTAAACATATGTGCTGTAATTTCCCCTGACCCAGACAGATTATCTGCTACAGGACCACTGTGTACTAGACTGATAAGGATGATCAAGCAGCCGCGGTTTTAGTGCTAGATGTTACATCTGGTCATGTTGTGTTTGGTAGCCTATGACAGATACTGGAACGATAAAGCGTATTGCTCTGAGAGCACTGAAACACGGCTAGTCTACCTCTACACTATCACGGCCACAATAACACAGCTCCCTCTTATATGGATGAAGAACCCTGACTACCTATTGAATGTAGACTACAGCTTGGAATGATGCACTCAAAGAACAGCTTTTCATTTTAAGATGGGAATGAATGTCATTAAGGGCTATTCAGGCCTGTTTTTCAATACATATTGCAATGTTAATACCACGCACAGCCTTGAATCAATACATTTCTGCCCTGTAGGAGACACTGACTAACAAAAAGAACACTTTAAAAAAAAGCATTGTGGGGATAACAATGTAACATTAAAAGCCACGTCTTATTCTGTAAAATGAAGGTGACTGTATTATGGAAAAGGTTCACACAAATGCACTTAACATTTATATACACAAAGTGAGGGGCTGTCAACAGTTTTATCAAAGCATAGTCTAGGAGTTTGCTTGGTTATAAGGAGATATAAGTTGAGGAAAGTTGAGGAATGTTTGTAGAGTGTACAGTGGGTATAATAGAGCAAGTGCTAACTGTTTTGCGGAGTGTTTTTCTTCCTTCTATTCTTACACAAGAAAAACAGATTACTGGAGTTCACACTGACTCTCCTAAAGAAAATAGCACGTATCTACACCTCCCCTGCTGTTTCCTGCCTCCATTTTTTCTTCCCCCATTTTTTTTTTATGGCGAGTAGTTGCCACGGGAATATGACTTGACCAATATCCTGCACAAAGGCAGTGATACATCAATGCATCACAATGCAAAATTCTAAATGTTTTTCTGTCTGTTCTGTGCATGAAACAGGGGGCATTATCATGGTACCAGCTGTCATTTTCAATGAAAAATAAATATCCACATTGTGTTAGGTATGAATTCCATAAGGGAAAAACAATAGATGTTAAAGTAAAGCCTTTGGTTTCATAAGGTTTCATTGGATTCACAATATAGGATTGTCCTTATTCCAGAAATCCCACCAGATCAAGTAGACCCTGGCATTATGTGGCTTAGCGATGAGGAGAAACTTGTTAGGGCCATTGTGTTTTTCAGTGAGCAGAATTTATTTATGAAGCCTGGAATTAAATGAAAAGGGTGACTTATAATTAAATTATACAAATATTTAGCTCCAGATATATAGCAAAAGGCACGTAATTCACTACCGGTCAAAAGTTTTAGAAGACCTACTCATTCAAGTTTTGTTTTTAAATTTTACTATTTTCTACATTGTAGAATAAGAGTGAAGACATCAAAACTGTGAAATAAATAGCCACCCTTTGCCTTGATGACAGCTTTGCACACTCTTGGCATTCTCTCAACCAGCTTTACCTGAAATGCTTTTCCAACAGCCTTGAAGGAGTTCCCACATATGCTGAGCACTTGTTGGCTGCTTTTCCTTCACTCTGCGGTCCGACTCATCCCAAACCATCTCAATTTGGGTGAGGTCGGAGGATTGTGGAGGCCAGGTCATCTGATGCAGCACTCCATCACTCTCCTTCTTGGTCAAATAACCCTTACACAGCTTGAAGGTGTGCTGGGTCATTGTCCTGTTGAAAAACAAATGATAGTCCCACTAAGCCCAAACCAGATGGGATGGCGTATCACTGCAGAATGCTGTGGTAGCCATGCTGGTTAAGTGTGCCTTGAATTCTAAATAAATCACAGACAGTGTCACCAGCATAGCACCCCCACACCATAACACCTTCTCCTCCATGCTTTACGGTGGGATATACACATGCGGAGATCATCCGTTCACCCACACCGCATCTCACAAAGACATGGCGGTTGCAACCAAAAATCTACAATTTGGACTCCAGACCAAAGGACAAAATTCCACCGGTCTAATGTCCATTGCTTGTGTTTATTGGCCCGAGCAAGTCTCTTCTTATTGGTGTCCTTTAGTAGTGGGTTCTTTGCAGCAATTCAATCATAAAGGCCTGATTCACACAGTCTCCTCTGAACAGTTGATGTTGAGATGTGTCTGTTACTTGAACTCGGTGAAGCATTTATTTGGGCTGCAATTTCTGAGACTGGTAACTCTTATGAACGTATCTTCAGCAGAGGTAACTCTGAGTCTTCCATCCCTGTGGTGGTGCTCATGAGAGCCAGTTTCATCATAGAGCTGAATGGTTTTTATGACTGCACTTGAAGAAGCATTCCAATTTCTTGAAATGTTCTCTATTGACTGACCTTCATGTCTTAAAGTAATAATCGACTGTCGTTTCTCTTTGCTTATTTGAGCTGTTCTTGCAATAATATGGACTTGGTCTTTTACCAAATAGGGCTATCTTCTGTATACCCCCCTACCTTGTCACAACACAACTGATTGGCTCAAACGCATTAAGAAGGAAAGAAATTCCACAAATTAAGTTTTAACAAGGCACACCTGTTAATTGAAATGCATTCCAGGTGACTACCTCATGAAGCTGGTTGAGAGAATACCAAGATTGTGCAAAGCTGTCATCAAGGCAAAGGGTGGCTACTTTGAAGAATCTCAAATAGAAAATATATTTTGATTTGTTTAACACTTTTTTGGTTACTACATTATTCCATGGGGTGTTATTTCATATATTTGATGTCTTCACTATTATTCTACAATGTAGAAAATAGTAAAAATAAAGAAAAATCATTGAATGAGTAGGTGTTCTAAAACTTTTGACCGCTAGTGTATATAGATTGTGTGTAGGCCTATATCTCTCACACTTGAATCTTCTCTTTGTTTTTGTTAGACTTAAGTACGGCCTTTGACATTATCGATCATAGTCTGCTGCTGGAAAAACGTATGTTTTATGGCTTTACAGCTCTTACTATATTGTAGATAAAGAGTTACCTGTCTAACAGAACACTGAGGGTGTTCTTTAATGGAAGCCACTCCAACATAATCCTGGTAGAATCAGGAATTCCCCAGGGCAGCTGTCTAGGCCCGTTACTTTTTCAATCTTTACAAATGACTTGCCAATGGCTTTGAGTAGAGCCAGTGTGTCTATGTATGCAGATGACTCAACACTATACATGTCAGCTACTACAGTGACTGAAATGACTGCAACACTTAACAAAGAGTTGCAGTTAGTTTCAGAGTGGGTGGCAAGCAATACGTTAGTCATAAATATTTCAAAAACTAAAATCAATGTATTTGGGACAAATCATTCACTGAACCCTAAACCTCAACTAAATCTTGTAATAAATAATGTGGAAATTGAGCAAGTTGAGGTGACCAAACTGCTTGAAGTAACCCTGGATTGTAAACTGTCATGGTCAAAAGATATTGATTCAACAGTAGCTAAGATGGGGAGAAGTATGTCCATAATAAAGCGCTACTCTACCTTCTTAACAGCGCTATCAACAAGGCAGGTTCTACAGGCACACGTTTTGTCGCACCTAGAGTACTGTTCAGTCGTGTGGTCAGGTGCCCCCTTAAGGAACTTAGGTAAATTACAATTGGCTCAGAACAGAGCAGCATGGCTGGCCCTTGAATGTACACAGAGAGCTAATATTAACAATATGCATGTCAATCTCTCCTGGCTCAAAGTGGAGGAGAGATTGACTTCATCACTATTTGTATTTATGAGGTATTGACATGTTGAATGCACCGAGCTGTCTGTTTGAACTACTGGCGCACAGCTCGGACACACATGCATACCCCACAACACATGCCACAAGAGGTCTCTTCACAGTCCCCAAGTCCAGAACAGACTATGAGAGGTGCACAGTACTACATAGAGCCATGACTATATGGAACTCTATTCCATATCAAGTAACTCATGCAAACAGTAAAATTAGATTTAAGAAACAGATAAAAATACACCTTATGGAACAGTGGAGACTGTGAAGCAACACAAACACAGGCACAGGCACATGCATACACACTGTCACGTCCTGACCATAGAGAGCTTGTATTTTTCTATGGTAGAGTAGGTCAGGGCGTGACTGGGGGGTTTTGTCTAATTTATTTATTTCTATGTTTGGTTCTAGTTTCTTTTTTCAATGTTGGGTTTTTTGTCTAGTTTAAATTTTCTATGTTGTGTTCTAGGTTTTTTTTTCTAGGTTGGGGTTTTTGTATGATTCCCAATTAGAATCAGCCGGTCATCGTTGTCTCTAATTGGGGATCATATTTAAGTTGTTGTTTTTCCCACTAGTGTTTGTGGGAGATTATTTTGAGTTAGTGTATGTTGCACCTCTTCGTCACTGTTTGTTGTTTCTTTGTTTATAGTTTATTGTATGTCTTGCATAGTTTCACAGATAAATAAATATGTGGAATGATACGCACGCTGCGCTTTTGTCTCATTCATACAACAACCGTGACAGAATCTCCCACCACAAAAGGACCAAGCAGCGTGGTCAGGAGGAATGGACCTGGGAGGAAATCCTAGACTGGAAAGGACCCTGGAGGCAGGCCGGGGAGTATCGCCATCTGAAGGAGGAGAGAGAAGCAGCGAGAGCAGAACGGCGACGCTACGAGAAACTAGCACGGCAACAACGGAAGCCCGAGAGGCAGCTCCCCCCAAAAATTGGGTGGGGGGGGGGGGGCACGGCACATGGGGAGATTGGCGGAGTCAGGGTTGAGACTGAGCCAACTCCCCATGCTTACCGTGGGGAGCGTGTGACCAGTCAGGCACCTTGTTATGCGGTGACGTATCTCCAGTGCGCATTCATAGCCCGGTGCGCACTGTGCCTGCGCCCTGCATTTGCCGGGCTAAAGTGAGCATTCAGCCAGGACGGGTTGTGCTCGGCTCAGCGCTCCTGGTCTCCGGTGCGTCTCCTCGGTCCAGGATATCCTGCACCAGCTTTACGCACTGTGTCGCCAGTGCGCCTTCACAGCCCAGTGCGTCCTGTGCCAGCACCCCGCACTTGCTGGGCTAAAGTGAGCATTCAGCCAGGACGGGTTGTGCCAGCTCTACGCTCCAGACCTCCAGTGGGCCTTCACGGTCCAGTATATCCTGCACCGGTTCTGCGCACCAGGTCTCCGGTGCGCCTCCACAGCCCAGTACGTCCTGTGCCTGCTCCTCGCACTCTCCCTGATGTGTGTGTCACTAGTCCGATGCCACCTGTCCCGGCTCCACGCACTAGGCCTCCAGTGCGCCTGCCTAGTCCGGCGACAGTCCCCAGTCCAGAGCTTCCGGCAACAGTTCCCAGTCCAGAGCTTCCGGCGACGTTTCACAGTCCGGAACCTCCAACGACGGTCCACAGTCTGGAACCTCCAATGACGGTCCACGGTCCGGAACCTCCTGAGATGGTTCGCGGTCCGGAGCCTCTTGAGAAGGCCCACAGTCCGGAGCCTCCTGAGAAGGCCCGCGGTCCGGAGCCTCCTGAGAAGGCCCGCGGTCCGGAACCTCTTGAGAAGGCCCGCGGTCCGGAGCCTCTTGAGAAGGCCCGCGGTCCGGAGCCTCCTGAGAAGGCCCGCGGTCCGGAGCCTCCTGAGAAGGCCCGCGGTCCAGAGCCTCCAGCGACGGTCGGAGGTCCGGAACCACCAGCGATGCTGGCGGGTTCGCAGGATGAGAGAGTTCTTCATCCTGCACCAGAGCCACCTCCTATGATGGCGGGTTTGCAGGATGAGAGGGTTCTTTATCCCGCACCAGAACCGCCTCCGATGCAGGAGGCGGGATGAGAAGGTTCTTCGTCCTGCACCAAAGCCGCCACCAACACTAGACACCTCCACACACCCCAACCCTCCCTTTTGGTTTCAGGTTTTGCGGCCGGAGTCCGCACCTTTGGGGGGGGTGTACTATCACGTCCAGACCATAGAGAGCTTGTATTTTTCTCATACAACAACCGTGACACACACACACACACACACACACACACACACACACACACGATAACATACGCACTATACACACATGTACAGTACACATGGATTTTGTACTGTTGATATGTGGTAATGGTTCCTTGGCAGCAGCTAATAGGGATCCATAATAAATACAAATGCCTTCCGTTTAATTTTTCTGTATTTATTTGTATTATTTTTACTGCTCTAGGTTTATTATTATTGCTTGGATAACCTTATCTACTTTTATGTATGTTTTTATTTTCATTCTTTATACGGTGCGCACTGCATAGAACAATTATCACTGTGAATCATTGTGGTATGTGTCAATTAATCCTTGTAAGGGATGGGGTTGCTAACTGGCAATTTGACACAAAACATGTATTAATTCATTAATTTCATTAATTCATAATGTTTTAAAGTGCCAAAACACGGTCATTGATATGTAAATGTTTTCCCTAAAGCTCTCAACAGTGCTATTCTAAATTTCACAGTTGAAATAATCTCAAATATACTTACATTTCTACCACTGTAAACACTGTCTGAAAACACTACATCACTGGCTGCTGTAGTATCTACACTTCTTTAAACTGTGACTGTTAACAGGGCGACAGCAATCTTCTTACAGACAATAATTTCAACAATAACCCCCTAAAGGCCAGGAGAAAGGAGAACCATATATTTCAAGCAGAATCAGGTAAATTATACTAGAATCAACAACATGGTTGCAGTTTGACAAAGACTTTTGACTATTGGCCTTGATGACACTGACTGACTCTCTGCCGTGACTGTTTGTCTGCCATCACCTGTTGCCAGGTAACGTAACAAGAAAATAACTAATGCAGTTCAATCAACATATTTTCTTCCTCCTCCCTCCTTCGCCCTCTGGTTCATGGGAGAGGCTCCACTCAAGGTCAGAGACAAGCTGAACCTCTTAAAGGGTAGCATAAATGTAACCACATGTAACATATGAATTTGCATTAGTATACCCAGCAAAAGTCCTAATGCAAAGTTACACCTATTGTTGAAGTTATTACATAAAACCGATCAGAATTCCGAAGAATGCCAAAGTTAGAAAATGTTTTTCTGGGTGGGTGATGTAACATGGAGGACCCGGCAAGCCAGCCTATTCCCTATAATGTAAACTCCAACTGAAATACCTTCAATAGTTTGTACTCATTACAACTGGTTTCAATTTAATAGTCAGCCAACGTACAAGCAAATACATTATGAATTTATTGTTACAAATCAACTTGCAAGGTTGATAGCCAACTAGCCTGCTAACGTTAGCCCTACTAGCCTGCTAACGTTAACCCTACCACCCTGCTAACATTAAGTTAGCAGTACATGAGTCAGCCAGTTGCGATCAACACCTAGATACAGCTACATTAAAGTAAACCAAAGTTTGGGAAATACATTTTGACATCTAACCAGTTATCAAAGAATTGTAGCTATATGCAATTATCTTTGTCAACAAGCTTAGTCAGCCAGCTAACGTCAGCTATTTAGCCAACTAGCTATTAGCCTGGACACCCTAATCAACCACCACAGTTACGGTTGGCAAGCTAGAGTCCAACTACTGGAGGCCAGCTAGAACACAACTAAGACAACATAACTAAAACATAATCCAAGATCAAAGCAAAGAGATAGCAGAGAATTACAGATTAATGGCTGGGGTCCAGCCAATGTTAAAACTTTTAAAAGCGTGCAGGCTGAGTCAGCTACCCACGCCAGGGGGAGGCGAAAATCCCAAATAGATAGATTCCAGATGTCCGTCAAGGTGGAAAAAATTACAAAACTCCCGTAGCCTACTTCACGAAGAATATACCGAAAAATGTACAAAACAAAAGGACAACAGATGAGGTACTACCAGTGGCGTGTATTCATGGATACCAAGGGAAGCTATGCTTCCCTCCAAAGAATTTGAAGGAAAAAAGACAAAAACATGTAAAATAATTAATCTTTATTGTCTCTGCATTTCATTATAGTCCTAAAATTTGCAAGAGGCTGAATGTATCTCACCTGAGAAAGGATACCAGCAAGCGAAACAGCACCCCTCTGTCTCTGTATGTGTAGCCCATCTATCTGATGCTGTCTGGTCAAAAAGAGTGTGGCATTATTGATGCCCATAGCATTGAATGCAAAGGAAGCCCTCAAACATTTAGCCTCCCTTGTTTAAAAAATGATAAAATAATAGCCAATAGGCATTGAGCTAAACTGAGTTAGCTCGACTGTGAATGGTCCTGGCGCACCAAAAATGTCAAGGGAAGCCAGTTTGGTTTTGGTTTCACACCAATCACATCACATCAAAAGCTAAATGGAATTTACAGAAAAAGATGATTGCTGCATCTCATGTCGTTGTCCTCTGGTCGCTAGCTAGCTAGCTAAAATTGTCCCTTTCCTAAATAAGCCATGGATGGAGATAGGTATTTGGACTTGTGGTTTTACATAGCTCTTTCCTGCAGTCAAATGACTAGTGGCCTCGTCACGACTTCTGCCAAAGTCGGTTCCTCTCCTTGTTCGGGCGATGTTCGGCGGTTGACGTCACCGGTCTTCTAACCATCGCCGATCCATTTTTCATTTTTCATTTGTTTTGTCTTGTTTTCCCACACACCTGGTTTTCATTCCCTCATTACGTGTTGTGTATTTAACCCTCTGTTCCCCCCATGTCTTTATGTGGTATTGTTTGTTTGTAAGTGCTTGTGCACATGTGGACTGGTGCATGTCGGGTTTTGTACCCAAGTTGTTATTTTCTTGATACCGTTGGTTTTGGAATTAACCTGTCTGGGCTAGGGGGCAGTATTTTCACGGCCGGATGAAAAACGTACCCAATTTAAACAGGTTACTACTCTGGCCCAGAAACTAGAATATGCATATTAGTAGATTCGGATAGAAAACACTCTGAAGTTTCTAAAACTGTTTGAATGGTGTCTGTGAGTATAACAGAACTCATATGACAAGCAAAAACCTGAGAAAAATCTAAGCAGGAAGTGGAAAGTCTGAGAATTGTAGTTCTTTTGATTCTCTATCGAAGCTACAGTGTCTGTGGGGTGACGTTGCACTTCCTAAGGCTTCCATTGGCTGTCTAAAGCCTTCAGAAAGTGGTTTGAGCCTTCTCCTGTCACTGGGTAGAGTATAGGAGCTCAGTTACTGAGTGGTCTGCCTGGCAACAAAGGGATTGGACATGCGCAGTCACGCCGTTCCTTCTTTTTCTTCTTGAATGAATATGCTATTGTCCGGTTGGAATATTATTGCAATTTTACATTAAAAATACCATAAAGATTGATTTTAAACAGCGTTTCACATGCTTCTAAGTACGGTTATGGAACATTTTGACTTTTCGTATCTCGTTCCGCACTCGCGCGTTATGCCTTTGGGTAAGTGATCTGTACGCACGAACAAAACTGAGGTATTTGTACATAAATATGGATTATTTCGAACAAAAACAACATTTATTGTGGAAGTAGCAGTCCTGGGAGTGCATTCTGATGAAGATCAGCAAAGGTAAGAGAATATTTCTAATACTAATTCTGAGTTTAGGTTGCCCCGAACTTGGCGGGTGTCTGAATAGCTCACTGTGATGGCTGAGCTATGTACTAAGAATATTGAAAAATGTGCTTTCTCCGTAAAGCTATTTTAAAATCTGACAAAGCGGTTGCATCCAGGAATAGACTATCTATAATTCTTAAAATAATTGTTATATATTTTCTCAACGTTTATGATGAGTATTTTTGTAAATTGATGTGCACATTCACCGGACGTTTTGGTGGGAATACATTTTCTGAACATCACGCGCCAATGTAAAATGCTGTTTTTGGATATAAATATGAACTTTATCGAACAAAACATACATGTATTGTGTAACATAATGTCCTAGGAGTGTCATCTGATGAAGATCGTCAAAGGTTAGTGCTTCATTTAGCTGTGTTTTGGGTTTTATTGACACATGTCCTTGCTTGGAAAATGGCTGTGTGATTATTTTTGTCTATGTACTCTCCTAACATAATCTAATGTTTTGCTTTCGCTGTAAAGCCTTTTTGAAATCGGACAATGTGGTTACATCAAGGAGAAGTGTATCTTTAAAATGGTGTAAAATAGTTGTATGTTTCAGAAAGTTGAATTATGACATTTTGTTGTTTTTGAATTTGCCGCCCTGATATTTCACTGGCTGTGTTAACCTGATTTAGCCCACTGCAGGAAAGGGTTCATTCTCCGTACTGGCCAATGATTATAATGGTGATTCTGATCCAACCATACAGTTGAAGTTGGAAGTTTACATACACCTTAGCCAAATACATTTAAACTCAGGTTTTCACAATTCCTGACATTTAATCACAGTAAAAAGTCCCTGTCTTAGGTCAGTTAGGATCCCCACTGTATTTAAGAATGTGAAATGTCAGAATAATAGCAGAGAGAATGATTTATTTCAGCTTTTATTTCTTTCATCACATTCCCAGTGGGTCAGAAGTTTACATACACTCAATTAGTATTTGGTAGCACTGCCTTTAAATTGTTTAACTTGGGTCAAACGTTTCGGGTAGCCTTCCACAAGCTTCCCACAATAAGTTGGGTGAATTTTGGCCAATTCCTCCTGACAGAGCTGGTGTAATTGAGTCGGGTTTGTAGGCCTCCTTGCTCGCACACGCTTTTTCAGTTCTGCCCACAAATCTTCTATAGGATTGAGGTCAGGGCTTTGTGATGGCCACTCCAATACCTTGACTTTGTTGTCCTTAAGCCATTTTGCCACAACTATGCAAGTATGATTGGGGTCATTGTCCATTTGGAATACCCATTTGCGACCAAGCTTTAACTTCCTGACTGATGTCTTGAGATGGTGCTTCAATATATCCACATCATTTTCCTTCTTCATGATGCCATCTATTTTGTGAAGTGTACCAGTCCCTCCTGCAGCAAAGCACCCCCACAACATGATGCTGCCACCCCCGTGCTTCACGGTTGGGATGGTGTTCTTCGGCTTGCAAGCCTCCCCCTTTTTCCTCCAAACATAATGATGGTCATTATGGCAAAACAAAATTATGGTAAATCAGACCAGAGGACATTTCTCCAAAAAGTACGATCTTTGTCCCCATGTGCAGTTGCAAACCATAGTCTGGCTTCTTATGGTGGTTTTGGAGCGGTGGCTTCTTCCTAGCTGAGCAGCCTTTCAGGTTATGTTGATATATAGACTCGTATATACTGTGGATATAGATACTTTTGTTCCTGTTTCCTCCAGCATCTTCACAAGGTCCTTTGCTGTTGTTCTGGGATTGATTTGCACTTTTCGCACCAAAGTACGTTCATCTCTAGGAGACAGAACACATCTTCTTCCTGAGCGGTATGATGGCTGCGTGGTCCCATGGTGTTTATACTTGCGTACCATTGTTTGTACAGATGAATGTGGTACCTTCAGGCATTTGGAAATTGCTCCCAAGGATGAACCAGACTTGTGGAGGTCTACAATTTATTTTCTGAGGTCTTAGCTGATTTCTGTTGATTTTTCCATGGTGTCAAGCGAAGAGGCACTGAGTTTGAAGGTAGGCCTTGAAATACATCCACAGATACACCTCCAATTGACTCAAATGATGTCAATTAGCCTATCAGAAGCTTCTAAAGCCATGACATCATTTTCTTGAATTTTCCAAGCTGTTTAAAGGCACAGTCAACTTTGTGTATGTAAATGTCTGACCCACTGGAATTGTGATACAGTGAATTTTAAGTGAAATAATCTGTCTGTAAACAATTGTTGGAAAAATTACTTGTGTCATGCACTAAGTAGATGTCCTAACCGACTTGCCAAAACTATAGTTTGTTAACAAGAAATTTGTGGAGTGGTTGAAAAACTAGTTTAATGACTCCAACCTAAGTGTATGTAAATTTCCGACTTCAATTGTAAATTCACACATTTTGCCCCTAGCCTGAGAGGATGGATGTTCAATATGTAGATAGACGCAGAAGGGTAATGTTGCCCATGAAAGGAAGTTAGGCTAGTTAGCAAGCATTTTCGCCAGGTAGCCTAGCTCAACAAAAACTAAAAGCGTGTACTGTATGACAGAGTCATAGACTGTTTCGTCAACATGAAAGAGAGGAGGATGGCATCGGCGTGTCTCTACAAGTATGGTGAATCAGCAGCACACACACACACAAATCAGAACCATGGACGTTCACATCATATTTAGCTTACTCTGATTGGACTAAATCGTTTTTGGTATCTTTTAGTTGTCGCTGTATTACACTAATTATAGGTGATTTGATGTTGTTAAAATGTTCAATTTGAAATGGTGCTGGAATAGTGGAGGCAGCTCCTGTTTTCTTTGCAACTTGCGGTAACTCTCCGTGGTTCTAAATCAATAGTTATTTAGTGGTACGAAAATGTTGAAAACATTAACTTGCTTGAGCATGCTTTAGATCATGTAACTGTTTGTTACATGCAATATGCTTTGTGAATTTCACCGGACAGGGGTTGCTCTCCAGTTTTGTGATGAAACAAAGTGTGGTTGAACTTATTTTGCCACTGTGTCTTATTGTCTCGATGTTAGGCCTATGTATGACAGTGCCAAGACATATGAACTAACAGGTTATAGAGCAAACAACGCAATTATCACAACACCTAGGTTGTAATATGGCTTTTTTCTGGCGTGACTTCCCCAGTGTTTTTACCCACGTACCGCTACTGGGTACTGCAAAATTAGAGCACCCAGGTATGATTTTCTCTTTCGTTTTGAGCCCACGGAAAGGCACCAGAGCCTGCCGTGCTAATAGTTTCACACTAGATAACACAGCCACAAAGTCTGTAAAAAGCATGCTGCATGGCCAAATCAAATCAAATTTTATTGTCACATACACATGGTTATCAGATTTTAATGCGAGTGTAGCGAAATGCTTGTGCTTCTAGTTCCAACCATGCAGTAATATCTAACAATTAATCTAACAATTTCACAACAACTACCTTTTACACACAAGTGTAAAAGAACGAATAAGAATATGTACATATAAATATATGGATATGCGATGGCCAAACGGCATAGGCAAGATGCAGTAGATGGTATAGAGTACAGTATATACATATGAGATGAGTAATGTAGGGTATGTAAACATTATATAAAGTGGCATTGTTTAAAGTGACCCGTGATACATTTACATTTTACATTTTAGTCATTTAGCAGACGCTCTTATCCAGAGCGACTTACAGTAATGAATGCATACATTTCATACATTTTTTTTTTTTGTACTGGCCCCCGTGGGAATCGAACCCACACCATGCTGGCGTGATACATTTATTACATCCAATTTTTTATTATTAAAGTGGCCAGAGATTTGAGTCAGTATATTGGCAGCAGCCACTCAATGTTAGTGATGGCTGTTTAACAGTCTGATGGCCTAGAGATAGAAGCTGTTTTTCAGTCTCTCGGTCCCAGCTTTGATGCACCTGTACTGACCTCGCCTTCTGGATGATAGCGGGGTGGACAGGCAGTGGCTCGGGTGGTTGTCGTCCTTGATGATCTTTTTGTCCTTCCTGTGACATCGGGTGGTGTAGGTGTCTTGGAGGGCAGGTAATTTTCCCCCGGTGATGCGTTGTGCACACCTCACTACCCTCTGGAGAGCCTTACGCTTGTGGGCGGAGCAGTTGCCGTACCAGGCGGTGATACAGCCCGACAGGATGCTCTCGATTGTGCATCTGTAAAAGTTTGTGATTGTTTTTGGTGACAAGCCACATTTCTTCAGCCTCCTGAGGTTGAAGAGGCGCTGTTGCGCCTTCTTCATCACGCTGTCTGTGTGGGTGGACCATTTCAGTTTGTCCGTGATGTGTACGCCGAGGAACTTAACACTTTCTACCTTCTCCACTGCTGTCCCGTTGATGTGGATAGGGGGGTGCTCCCTCTGCTGTTTCCTGAAGTCCACGATCATCTCCTTTGTTTTCTTGACTTTGAGTGTGAGGTTATTTTCCTAACACCACACTCCGGGGGCCCTCACCTTCTCCCTGTAGGCCGTCTCGTCGTTGTTGGTAATCAAGCCTACCACTGTGGTGTCGTCTGCAAACTTGATGATTGAGTTGTAGGCGTGCATGGCCACGCAGTCATGCGTGAACAGGGAGTAAAGGAGAGGGCTGAGAACGCACCCTTGTGGGGCCCCAGTGTTGAGGATCAGCGGGGTGGAGATGTTGTTTCCTACCCTCACCACCTGGGGGCGTCCCGTCAGAAAGTCCACTGCCCAGTTGCGCAGGGCAGAGTCGAGACCCAGGGTCTCAAGCTTAATGACGAGTTTGGAGGGCACTATGGTGTTAAATGCTGAGCCGTAGTCAATGAACAGCATTCTTACATAGGTATTCCTCTTGTCCAGATGGGTTAGGGCAGGTGTGCAGTGTGATTGCGATTGCGTCGTCTGTGGACCTATTGGGGCAGTAAGCAAATTGGAGTGGGTCTAGGGTGTCAGGTAGGGTGGAGGTGATATGATCCTTGACTAGTCTCTCAAAGCACTTCATGATGACGGAAGTGAGTGCTACGGGGCGATAGTCGTTTAGCTCAGTTACCTTAGCTTTCTTGGGAACAGGAACAATGGTGGCCCTCTTGTTGCATGTGGGAACAGCAGACTGTGATAGGGATTGATTGAATATGTCCGTAAACACACCAGCCAGTTGGTCTGCGCATGCTCTGAGGAAGCGGCTAGGGATGCCGTATGGGCCGACAGCCTTGCGAGGGTTAACACGTTTAAATGTTTTACTCAAGTTGGCTGTGGTGAAGGACAGCCCGCAGGTTTTGGTTGTTGGCCATGTCTGTGGCACTGTATTGTCATCAAAGCGAACAAAGAAGTTGTATTCGTTTGTCTGGGAGCAAGACATCGAAGTCCGCGACGGGGCTGTTTTTCTTTTTGTAGTCCAGGATTGACTGTAGACCCTGCCACATACCTCTAGTGTCTGAGCCGTTGAATTGCAACTCTACTTTGTCTCTATACTGAGGCTTAGCTTGTTTGATTGCCTTGCAGAAGGAATAGCTGCACTGTTTGTATTCGGTCATGTTTCCGGTCGCCTTGCCCTGATTAAAAGCAGTGGTTCGCGCTTTCAGGCCACACGTTCCCCATCTGCTTCTGTTTACGTCACACTTCCTGTGATTGGTGGATTGTAGCTCACCACCGCCAACACTTGGTCTGAAATGTAATTAAATGCTATGTGGCTAGTGAATAATGTTAGCCAGCTTGAGATAGATACCGAGCTAGCATACGAACTCGGTAGCAGCGTAGATTCTCCATATGACGTTGAGAAATAGCGTATTGTGGGTAGTTTAGAAGATATCCCGAAATAAGTAAATACATATGTAATAACCCCAAAACATAACTATGTTTGTCCTTACAGGTAACCAGATTGTGACTTAACTAAGTTATTAAGACTTTGACCACACTGTGTTGTCACATTACACAGCAGTTATATTCAAAACAAAGTGAATTGTGTGGGCTGACATACACACGTTTAACGTCTATATGTATGTTTGTATACACACGTATGTTGTTCTACTGTATCTGTTAGTGTATAGCACAGATAGAGAAGCATGTAGAGCATAATGTACCATACAAAAGCCAATCCTCCTAAGTTCATATCATGAAGGTTTATTGTCCTGCTGCAGTAGAGTATAATAAAATACATTTGATGTCGGCTATACAGTCCATGGTCAAATTACAGTGGCATATCCTACTGCTTTAACAGTGACTGCCTTTATAGCCTGCCACCGTGATCTTGAAACACTTGTGATTGAATAAGGATAATTGTTTGGAGTCGGCCTAGGCTTGGAAAGCAATAGCTCCTCACCAGAACATTGATTTCCCAAGCTTGGCGATTATCTCCACGTGGTTTTGACTGTACTGTACTGTATTTTTTGGCGCACAGTCTCAGTACGTGGTTGAAACTATTGTAAGTAAATTAGCTGTGAATAAGTCCCTGTAAAAAGTGGAGAATAACTCAAAGGTATCCCGCTGCTAAGGGGCTGTGAACTCTTTTCATTGATCCAGTGGAGTCTAAGAAAAGAGCAAAAAAGACGCAAGACAGTGCTATCATCATAATTATTTATAAAAAATGTGTCCACTGTATTTTGTGGAGGGGGCACACTGACTGGACCAGGCAAAGAGTCCCCCCCCCACACACACTCGGCAGGAGGTATGTTTGTAAATTAATTTGACCAAGATATGTATCTTATTGATTCCTTCTTGATTAATAAATAAAACAAAAATGTTTTGTTGTTTCTCTGTTATACTAGCCACCTAGCCATTTGATGTAGTTGGCTTTAGCGAGCCAGCTAGATAGGTTCCCAATCTTCCAACCTCATAACTAGCCACCTAGCCATTTCAGGCTATCAATCAAGTTAGAGTAGCTTGTCTTAACTATCTTAGTTGGCATGCCTGTTGGAAAATCAAGCAGTTACTAAATGTACTGAATAAAACTGACATTCCTTTCAGTCTTTAACCCAGATTTTATCTGAGATGCAGAGAACCATATTTAGTTTATTTAAAAAAAAATAACCACCAGTAAGGGGCATACAGACAGCTCAAGAGGTATGCTTAGACATGAAGGATAAAAAAAAATGTAAATGTAATCTGGCACCTTATGATAATATCATGATATTTGTGTATTAATTATGATGCCATATGATATGTGCCTGCATTGATGATGTGTGTTATGATCCCATGCACTGTGTTGTAATTTGCATGTAATATCCAAGGCAGGTTAGTGCAGTATATTGAGATGTGTGATTTACAACAGTCAGAATAACACCCTCATCAAAATGACAATTAAACAGGTAAAGAGGTATGCTAGATAACCTTTGCAGAATTTCTATTTTATTTTTAAATAGAATTAGGCATCATGATTATGGCTCTTCTAAACCACCCTGCCTCCATCTTTATGCCCCATCTAAAATAATGGGTGAAGCTCCTGCACACACACACACACACACACACACACACACACACACACACACACACACACACACACACACACACACACACACACACACACACACACACACACAGGTCACTTTATTTGTTAGCTCCGTAACATGAGGGAATATGTTTGTTTTGATAAACTTTTACAGCTACAAAGCCAGAGGTTATTGTGAGATTCCTCCTTTGATCCACTCATTTCCCTGAGAATGCAAGCCCTGAAAAAATGTAGTAAGGTTAGTCAAATTCATGTCAGTAATGCTGGGTCTGTGCTTATATTCAGATATGGAGCTATACAAGCCAGAAAATCTAAGACTATTTGATACAAAAAGAGACTATACAGTGCATTCGGAGAGTATTCAGACCCCTTCACATTTAACACAAATTGTTACTTTACAGCCTTATTCAAACATTTTTTTTATTTATTTATGAATCATCAATCTACACACAATACCCCAAGATGACAAAGTGAAAACAGGTTTTGTAGATAAAAAAATTAAAACAGAAATACCTTACATAAGTATTCAGACCTTTGCTGTGAGACTAGAAATTAAATTGAGATCAGGTGCATCCTGTTTCCATTGATCATCCTTGAGATGTTTCTACAACTTGATTGGAGTCCACCTGTGGTAAATTCAATTGACTGGACATGACTTGGAAAGGCACACAGCTGTCTATATAAGGTCCCACAGTTGACAGTGCATGTCAGAGAAAAAACCAAGCCATGATGTCGAAGGAATTGTGTGTAGAGCTCCGACACAGGATTGTGTCGAGGCACAGATGGCCGCCCAGCCAAACTGAGCATTTGGGGGAGAAGGGGTAGCCTAGTGGTTAGAGCATTGGGCTAGTAACCGAAAGGTTGCAAGTTCTAATTCCCGAGCTGACAAGGTAAAGATCTGTCGTTCTGCCCCTGAACAAGGCAGTTAACCCACTGTTCCTAGGCCGTCATTGAAAATAAGAATTTGTTCTTAACTGACTTGCCTAGTTAAATAAAGGTTTAAAAAAAGGGCCTTGGTCAGGGAGGTGACCAAGAACCTGAAGGTCACCCTGCCAGAGCTCCAGAGTTCCTCTCTGGAAATGGGAGAACCTTCCAGAAGGACAACCATCTCTGCAGCACTCCACCAACCATGCCTTTACGTTAGAGTGGCCAGACGGTAGATTGGCCTGCTGCTTGGAATTTGCCAATTGGCACCTAAAGACAAGATTCTCTGGTCTGATGAACAAGATTTAACTCTTTGGCCTGAATGCCAAGCAACCTTGCACCATTCCTACGATGAAGCATGGTGGTGGCAACATCATGCTGTGGGGATGTTTTTCAGTGGCAGGGACTGGGAGACTAGTCAGGATTGAAGGAAAGATGAATGGAGCAAAGTACATAGAGATTCTTCATGAAAACCTGTTTTTAGAGTGCTCAGGACCTCAGACTGGAACAAAGGTTCACCTTCCAACAGGACAACGACCATAAGCTCACAGCCAAGACAACACAGCCAAGACAAAGCAGGAGTGGACAAGTCTCTGAATGTCCTTGAGTGGCCCAGCCAGAGCCCGGACTTGAACCCGATCGAATATCTCTGGAGAGATCTGAAAATAGTTGCTCATGTTCCTCATGTTTCTTTGCCCAAGCAAGTATTTTCTTCTTATTGGTGTCCCTTAGAAGTGGTTTCTTTGCAGCAATTCGACCATGAAGGCCTGATTCACACAATCTCCTCTGAACAGTTTGAGCTGTGTCTGTTTCATGAACTCTGTGAAACATTTATTGGGCTGCAATTTCTGAGGCTGGTAACTATAATGAACTTATCCTCTGCAGTCTGGGTCATCCATTGCTGTGGCGGTCCTCATGAGAGACAGTTTCATCATAGAGCTTGATGGTTTTTGTGACTGTACTTGAAGAAACTTTCAAAGTTCTTGAAATGTTCCGTATTGACTGACCTTCATGTCTTAAAGTAATGATGGACTGTCGTTTCTCTTTGCTTATTTGAGCTGTTCTTGCCATAATATGGACTTGGTCTTTTACCAAATAGGGCTATCTTTTGTATACCCCCTACCTGATCACAACACAACTGATTGGCTCAAATGCATTAAGGAAGTAAATTCCACAAATTAACTTTTAAGAAGGCACACCTGTTAATTGAAATGCGTTCCAGGTGACTACCTCAACAAATCAAATACAATTTTATTGGTCACGTACACATGGTTAGCAGATGTTATTGCGAGTGTAGCGAAATTATTGTGCTTCTAGTTCCAACAGTGCAGCAATATCTAACAAGTAATCTCACAATTCCACAAAAACGACCTAATAAACACAAATCTAAGTAAAGGAAAGGTATAAGAATGTATACATATAAATATATGGATGAGCAATGACCGAGCGGCATAGGCAAGATGCAATAGATGGCATAAAATACAGTACATACATTTGAGATGAGTAACGCAAGATATGTAAACATTATTAAAGTGGCATTATTTTTACAATATGTTTATTCTTTTCCAATAAAAAATACATTAAAAAAGACAGCGATACAAACATTGACTTTCATTGTACTGTTGAATGGGATGGCCAATTTAGAGGACAAAACAAAACTTAACTCACACATACACAAAATAAAACTAAATCCTATTAGGTGGTACATGTATAACTGTATAAGAAGACAGCATATAGTCATTACAAGCAGTGTAGTTAAGCCAAAAATAAATATTGAGTGGAGTACAGCACAGAGCAGCAGCAGATCATCAACCAAGTTATGAAGCGGGACTAGACCATTTATCCAGTATTGGATGCCATATTTTGTAAAAAGTGACATTATTAAAGTGACTAGTGATCCATTTATTAAAGTGGCCAATGATTTCAAGTCTGCATGTAGGCAGCAGCCTCTCTGTGCTAGTGATGGCTGTTTAACAGTCCGATGGCCTTGAAATAGAAGCTGTTTTTCAGTCTCTCGGGCCCAGCTTTGATGCACCTGTACTGACCTCGCCTTCTGGATGGTAGCGGGGTGAACAGGCAATGGCTCGGGTGGTTGTTGTCCTTGACTATCTTTTTGGCCTTCCATTGACATCGGGTGCTGTACAGTGAGGGAAAAAAGTATTTGATCCCCTGCTGATTTTGTACGTTTGCCCACTGACAAAGAAATTATCAGTCTATAATTTTAATGGTAGGTTTATTTGAACAGTGAGAGACAGAATAACAACAAAAAAATCCATAAAAACGCATGTCAAAAATGTTATAAATTGATTTGCATTTTAATGAGGGAAATAAATATTTGACCCCCTCTCAATCCGAAAGATTTCTGGCTCCCAGGTGTCTTTTATACAGGCAACAAGCTGAGATTAGGAGCACACTCTTAAAGTTCCGATTTTCGATCGGACTTGAACCCGATCGAAAATCTCTGGAGTGACCTGAAAATAGTTGTGCAGCGACGCACCCCATCCAACCTGACAGAGCTTGAGAGGATCTGCAGAGAAGAATGGGAGAAGATCCCCAAATACAGGTGTGCCAAGCATGTAGCGTCATTCCCAAGAAGACTCGAGGCTGTAATCACTGCCAAAGGTGCTTAAACAAAGTACTGAATACTTTTGTAAATGTGTTATTTCTAAACTCAGCAAAAAAAGTAACGTCCTCTCACTGTCAACTGCGTTTATTTTCAGCAATATTAACATGTGTAAATATTTGTATGAACATAACAAGATTCAACAACTGAGACATAAACTGAACAAGTTCCACAGATATTTGACTAACAGAAATGTAATAATGTGTCCCTGAACAAAGGTGGGGGGGGGGGGGGGTCAAAATCAAAGGTAACAGTCAGTATCTGGTGTGGCCACCAGCTGCAATAGGTACTGCAGTGCATCAGCTCCTCATGGACTGCACCAGATTTGCCAATTCTTGCAGTGAGATGTTACCCCACTCCTCCACCAAGGCACAAGGAAGTTCCCAGACATTTCTGGGGGGAATGGCCTTCTCCCTCACCCTCCGATCCAACAGGTCCCAGAAGTGCTCACTTGGATTTAGATCCGGTCTCTTCGCTGGCCATGGCAGAACACTGACATTCCTGTCTTGCAGGAAATCACACACAGAACCAGCAGTATGGCTGGTGGCATTGTTAGGCTGGAGGGTCATGTCAGGACGAGTCTACAGGAAGGGTACCACATGAGGGAGGAGGATGTCTTCCCTGTAAAGCACAGCGTTGATATTGCCTGCTATGACAACAAGCTCAGTCCGATGATGCTGTGACACACCGCCCCAGACCATGACGGACCCACTACCTCCAAATCGATCCCGCTCCAGAGTACAGGCCTCGGTGTAACGCTCATTCCTTCGACGATAAACGCGTATCAGACCATCACCCCTGGTGAGACAAAACTGCAACTCGTCAGTGAAGAGCACTTTTTTCCAGTCCTGTCTAGGTCCAGCGATGGTGGGTTTGTGCCCATAGGTGACGTTGTTGCCGGTGATGTCTGTGGAGGACCTGCATTACAACAGGCCTACAAGCCCTCAGTCCAGCCTCTCTCAGCCTATTGCGTACAGTCTGAGCACTGATGGAGGAATTGTGCGTTCCTGGTGTAACGCGGACAGTTGTTGTTGCCATCCTGTACCTGTCCCGCAGGTGTGATGTTCAGATGTACCGATCCTGTACAGGTGTTGTTACACTTGGTCTGCCATTGCGAGGACGATCAGCTGTCCATCCTGTCTCCTTGTAGCACTGTCTTAGGCATCTCACAGTACGGACATTGCAATTTATTGCCCTGGCCACATCTGCAGTCCTCATGTCTCATTGCAGCATGCCTAAGGCATGTTCACGCAGATGAGCAGGGACCCTGGGCATCTTTCTTTTGGTGTTTTTCGGAGTCAGTAGAAAGGCCTCTTTAGTGTCCTAAGTTTTCATAACTGTGACCTTAATTGCCGACTGTCTGTAAGCTGTTAGTGTCTTAACGACCGTTCCACAGGTGCATGTTCATTCATTGTTTATGGTTCATTGAACAAGCATGGGAAACAGTGTTTAAACCCTTAACAATGAAGATCTGTGAAGTTATTTAGATTTTTACGAATTATCTTTGAAAGACAGGGTCCTGAAAAAGGGACGTTACTTTTTTTGCTGAGTTTAAAAACCTGTTTTTGCTTTGTCATTATGGGGTATTGTGTGTAGATTGATGAGGGTGAACATTTTATTAATCGATTTTAGAATACGGTTGTAACGTAACAAAATGTGGAAAAAGTCAAGGGGTCTGAATAGATTCCGAATGCACTGTAGACTACTACATCAGAATCACTAGTTAGTGTTAGGATTAGCTCTGGTTAGGGTTAGCTCTAACCCTAACCCTGAAAATCAGTCATAAATAACCATTAGATAGAACTTCATCATAAATATGAACTAACCAATTTTAACTGACTCAAATATAAAACCATATGACAACTTGGTGGGCAACTCAGCTAAAATGTAAAAATGCATCCTTCATATGTCAAAGGTCCTTTTACTCCTCAGTGATACGTTTGACAACCACATATCCTCCGAGATGTCATTTTTTTATGTGCTGTGAAGTGAGACTGAAATTAGTCATATTTAAACTACAAATGTGTTTTTCGTATAAGTTTGAAGTCACTCCACATCATCCAGGCTCTTCTTATCAAATACACTTTTTTTTCTTACAATATTCCACATATTAAAGCAGAAGCTGGATGTTTTTGCCAGTGTGTTTATCATG
Source organism: Salmo salar (assembly GCF_965601325.2). Lineage (NCBI taxonomy): Eukaryota > Metazoa > Chordata > Actinopteri > Salmoniformes > Salmonidae > Salmo > Salmo salar. Next base: position 32,588,621 of record NC_138293.1, read on the forward strand.
TTGTGCTCCACAATTTATTTTATCACACACTATTTAAACTTTTATTAGTAATACAACAATTTATTTAACATTTTCTTCTCCGTTTCAAACAGAAATAGAGTCGATGTTTTGTTCTCCGTTTTCACAGTTGCATCAAATACCTGTAGTTTGGAGGCAAATGTTATCACATTTCAGAAAATAAATACTCTACAGCTGGCCTTGCCTGTATGACGGCTGCTGGTGTGGCTGTACTAGCTTTAGTATAAGAGGTGTAATGTGCTGTCACGTCCTTGGCTCAGGGGAATGCATTTCCTCCATCACACAGCATGGGTAAAGCCCCAAAAAACACAGACACATGGACACACACACGCACGCACGCTCACACACAAACGTAGAGCCTAACGAAAACACGCACCCGTGTGCAGTGTTTACAGAGTAATCAGTTTGACAGGTAACTGTAGACCTGTTTCTAAGTCAGTGGAAGTGTTTCATTTGAGGGCTGACATTTTTACAATTGTATTGTGCTCAAACTGGGATGGTTTGTGACAGATGACACAATGCACAGGCAGGCTCACACATACAGTGCCTTCAGAAAGTATTCATACCCCTTGACTTATTCCACATTTTGATATGTTACAACCTGAATTCAAAGTGGATTAAACAGATCTTTAAACAATACCCAATACTGATGAAGTGAAAACATGTTTTTAGATTTTTTTTAGAAGAACAAAAAAATGACAATGTACAATCCAGATATTTCTGTATTTAATTTTCTATAAATCTGCAAACATTTGAATAAGTCAAAGGGTTTGAAAGTAAGGCTTTCTGGGTAGGTCTCTAAGAGCTTTGCACACCTGGATTATTCCTTTTTTAAATTATTCAAGCACTGTCAAGTTGGTTGTTGATCATTGCTAGACAGCAATTTTCAAGTCTTGACGATTTACAGTACCAGTCAATAGTTTGGACACACATACTCGTTCCAGAGTTTTTCTTTATTTTTACTATTTTCTACAATGTAGAAAAATAGTGAAGACATCAAAACTAAGAAATAACACATATGGAATCATCTAGTAACCCAAAAAGTGTAAAACAAATCCAAATATATTTTAGATTTGAGATTCTCAATGTAGCCAGCCTTTGCCTTGGTGACAGCTTTGCACATTCTTGGCATTCTCTCAACCAGCTTCACCTGGAATGCTTTTCCAACAGTTTTGAAGGAGTTCCCACATATGCTGAACACTTGTTGGCTGCTTTTCCTTCACTCTGCGGTCTGACTCATCCCAAACCATCTCAATTGGTTGAGGTCGGGTGATTGTGGAGGCCAGGTCATCTGATGCAGCACTCCATCACTCTCCTTCTTGGTCAAATAGCCCTTACACAGCCTGGAGGTGTGTTGGGTCATTGTCCTGTTGAAAAACACATGATAGTCCCACTAAGCATAAACCAGATGGGATGGCGTATCACTGCAGAATGCTGTGGTAGCCATGCTGGTTAACACACTGACAGTGTCACCAACAAAGCACCCCCACACCAGAACACCTCCTCCTCCATGCTTCACGGTGGGAAATAAACATGCGGAGATCATCCATTCAGCCAAACGCGTCTCACAAAGACACGGAGGTTGTAACCCAAAATCTCCAGTTTGGACTCCAGACCAAAGGGCAAATTTCAACCGGTCTAATGTCCATTGCTCATGTTTCTTTGCCCAAGCAAGTATGTTCTTCTTATTGGTGTCCCTTAGAAGTGGTTTCTTTGCAGCAATTCGACCATGAAGGCCTGATTCACACAATCTCCTCTGAACAGTTTGAGCTGTGTCTGTTTCATGAACTCTGTGAAACATTTATTTGGGCTGCAATTTCTGAGGTTGGTAACTATAATGAACTTATCCTCTGCAGTCTGGGTCATCCATTGCTGTGGCAGTTCTCATGAGAGACAGTTTCATCATAGAGCTTGATGGTTTTTGTGAATGTACTTGAAGGAACTTTCAAAGTTCTTGATGTGTTCCGTATTGACTGACCTTCATGTCTTAAAGAAATGATGGACTGTCGTTTCTCTTTGCTTATTTGAGCTGTTCTTGCCATAATATGGACTTGGTCTTTTACCAAATAGGGCTATCTTTTGTATACGCCCTACCTGATCACAACACAACTGATTGGCTCAAATGCATTAAGGAAGTAAATTCCACAAATTAACTTTTAAGAAGGCACACCTGTTAATTGAAATGCGTTCCAGGTGACTACCTCAACAAATCAAATTTTATTGGTCACGTACACATGGTTAGCAGATGTTATTGCGAGTGTAGCGAAATTCATGTGCTTCTAGTTCCGACAGTGCAGCAATATCTAACAAGTAATCTCACAATTCTACAAAAACTACCTAATAAACACAAATCCAAGTAAAGGAAATGTATAAGAATGTATACATATAAATATATGGATGCGCAATGACCGAGCGGCATAGGCAAGATGCAATAGATGGCATAAAATACAGTACATACATTTGAGATGAGTAATGCAAGATATGTAAACATTATTAAAGTGGCATTATTTTTACAATATGTTTATTCTTTTCCAATAAAAAATAAATAAAAAAAGACAGCGATACAAACATTGACTTTCATTGAACTGTTGAATGGGATGGCCAATTTAGAGGACAAAACAAAACTTAACTCACACATACACAAAATAAAACTAAATCCTATTAGGTGGTACATGTATAAATGTATAAGAAGACAGCATATAGTCATTACAAGCAGCGTAGTTAAGCCAAAAATAAATATTGAGTGGAGTACAGCACAGAGCAGCAGCAGATCATCAACCAAGTTATGAAGCGGGACTAGACCATTTATCCAGTATTGGATGCCATATTTTGTAAAAAGTGACGTTATTAAAGTGACTAGTGATCCATTTATTAAAGTGGCCAATGATTTCAAGTCTGCATGTAGGCAGCAGCCTCTATGTGCTAGTGATGGCTGTTTAACAGTCTGATGGCCTTGAAATAGAAGCAGTTTTTCAGTCTCTCGGTCCCAGCTTTGATGCACCTGTACTGACCTCGCCTTCTGGATGATAGCAGGGTGAACAGGCAGTGGCTCGGGTGGTTGTTGTCCTTGATTATCTTTTTGGCCTTCCATTGACATCGGGTGCTGTACAGTGAGGGAAAAAAGTATTTGATCCCCTGCTGATTTTGTACGTTTGCCCACTGACAAAGAAATTATCAGTCTATAATTTTAATGGTAGGTTTATTTGAACAGTGAGAGACAGAATAACAACAAAAATATAGAGAAAAACGCATGTCAAAAATTTTATAAATTGATTTGCATTTTAATGAGGGAAATAGGTACTTGACCCCGTCCCAATCCGAAAGATTTCTGGCTCCCAGGTGTGTTTTATACAGGTAACGAGCTGAGGTTAGGAGCACACTCTTAAAGGGAGTGCTCCTAATCTCAGCTTGTTACCTGTATAAAAGACACCTGTCCACAGAAGCAATCAATCAATCAGATTCCAAACTCTCCACCATGGCCAAGACCAAAGAGCTCTCCAAGGATGTCAGGGACAAGATTGTAGACCTACACGAGGCTGGAATGGGCTACAAGACCATCGCCAAGCAGCTTGGTGAGAAGGTGACAACAGTTGGTGTGATTATTCGCAAATGGAAGAAACACAAAAGAACTGTCAATCTCCCTCGGCCTGGGGCTCCATGCAAGATCTCACCTCGTGGAGTTGCAATGATCATGAGAACGGTGAGGAATCAGCCCAGAACTACACGGGAGGATCTTGTCAATGATCTCAAGGCAGCTGGGACCATAGTCACCAAGAAAACAATTGGTAACACACTACGCCGTGAAGGACTGAAATCCTGCAGCACCCGCAAGGTCCCCCTGCTCAAGAAACCACATATACATGCCCGTCTGAAGTTTGCCAACGACCATCTGAATGATTCAGAGGACAACTGGGTGAAAGTGTTGTGGTCAGATGAGAGCAAAATGGAGCTCTTTGGCATCAACTCAACTCGCCGTGTTTGGAGGAGGAGGAATGCCTCATATGACCCCAAGAACACCATCCCCACCGTCAAACACAGAGGTGGAAACATTATGCTTTGGGGGTGTTATTCTGCTAAGGGGACAGGACAACTTCACCGCATCAAAGGGATGATGGACGGGGCCATGTACTGTCAAAACTTGGGTGAGAACCTCCTTCCCTCAGCCAGGGCATTGAAAATGGGTCGTGGATGGGTATTCCAGCATGACAATGACCCAAAACACACGGACAAGGCAACAAAGGAGTGGCTCAAGAAGAAGCACATTAAGGTCCTGGAGTGGCCTAGCCAGTCTCCAGACCTTAATCCCATAGAAAATCTGTGGAGGAAGCTGAAGGTTCGAGTTGCCAAACGTTAGCCTCGAAACCTTAATGACTTGGAGAAGATCTGCAAAGAGGAGTGGGACAAAATCCCTCCTGAGATGTGTGCAAACCTGGTGGCCAACTACAAGAAACGTCTGACCTCTGTGATTGCCAACAAGGGTTTTGCCACCAAGTACTAAGTCATGTTTTGCAGAGGGGTTAAATACTTATTTCCCTCATTAAAATGCAAATCATTTTATAACATTTTTGACATGCGTTTTTCTGGATTTTTTTGTTGTTATTCTGTCTCTCACTGTTCAAATAAACCAACCATTAAAATTATAGACTGATCATTTCTTTGTCAGTGGGCAAACATCCAAAATCAGCAGGGGATCAAATACTTTTTTCCCTCACTATAGGTGTCTTGGAGGGCAGGTAGTTTGTCCCCAGTGATGCGTTCTGCAGACCACACCACCCTCTGGAGAGCCCTGCGGTTGTGGGCGGTGCAGTTGTCGTATCAGGCGATGATACAGCCTGACAGGATGCTCTCAATTGTGCATCTGTAAAAGTTTGTGAGGGTTTTATGTGACAAACCAAATTTCTTCAGCCTCCTGAGATTGAAGAAGCGCTGTTGCGCCTTCTTCACCACACTGTCTGTGTGGGTGGACCATTTAAGGTTGTTTGTGATGTGTACGCCAAGGAACTTAAAACTTTCCACCTTCTCCACTGCTGTCCCGTCGATGTGGATAGGGGGGTGCTCCCTCTGCTGTTTCCTGAAGTCCACGACCATCTCCTTTGTTTTGTTGACGTTAAGTGAGAGGTTGTTTTCCTGACACCACACTCTGAGTGTCCTCACCTCCTCCATATAGTCTGTCTCATTGTCAGCCAGCTGATCTGCGCATGCTCTGAGGATGCGGCTAGGGATGCCGTCTGGGTCGGCAGCATTGCAAGGGTTGACACGTTTAAATGTCTTACTCACGTTGGCCACGGAGAAGGAGAGCCCACAGTCCTTGGTAGCAGGCCGCATCGGTGGCGCTGTATTATCCTCAAAGCGGTAAAGAAGGTGTTAAGTTTGTCTGGAAGCAAGACGTCGGTGACGTAGCTGGTTTTCTTTTTGTAGTCTGTGATTGTCTGTAGACCCTGCCACATATGTCTAGTGTCTGAGCAGTTGAATTGCGACTCAACTTTGTCTCTATACTGACATTTCGCTTGTTTAATTGCCTTGCGGATGGAATAACTACACTGTTTGTATTCGGGCATATTTCTATTGTTAAATGCGGTGGTTCACGCTTTCAGTTTTGCGTGAATGCCGCCGTCTATCCATGGTTTCTGGTTAGGGTAGTTTTTAATAGTCACAGTGGGTACAACATCTCCTATGCACTTCCTGGTTGAGAGAATGCCAAGAGTGTGAAAATCTGTCATCAAGGGAAACGGTGGCTATTTGAAGAATCTCAAATCTCAAATATATTTTTATTTGTTTAACACTTTTTTGTTTACTACATGATTCCGCATGTGGTATTTCATAGTTTTGATGTCTTCACTATTATTCTACAATGTAGAAAATAGTAAAAATAAAGAAAAACCCTTTAATAAGTAGGTGTTATTACACTTTTGACTGGTAGTGGATGTACCAAATATATTAAGTATATATATATTTTTAAATGTTTTTCTGCAGTGCATGATATGTGTAGGCTGTGTATTGGCACAATCCTTATTTTAATTATTTAGGGCTTGGGCTCATATATAGGCCTATGCTTATGCTCACCTTAGAACAGGAGGTTGGAAATAGGCCGGTAGTTGTTCATGTTATCTGGGTCCAGTCCTTGTTTCTTAGGATAGGCGTGACTGTAGCCACTTTTAGTGAAGGAGGAACAGTTTCAGTCAGTAGAGAATAATTCACAATGTCCACCACGAGAGGGCACAGGGAAGGTAGGCATGCCTTCACCAGAGATGTGGGCATGGGATCCAGTGAACAGGTGGAGACTTTCGATCTGGTGACCAACTCTGTGATGTGGGCTGCATCAACAGGAGAGAAAGCAGAGAAACAGCAGTCAGTTGGGGGCTGTGGGGGTAGTGTTAGCCACAACCTGGGATTGGGCAGGGTGGGAATAGCTGAAGCTGCTGGTAGATGGATGTAAATGTTAGCTGAAAAAAATCCCTGAATCTTATTGCAAAGCTCTAAAGAGCCAGTGAGGGGGTAGGAATCAGGGGCCTGAATAGTATGTTAAGGTCAAGAAAAGTGTTCTGGGATTGCCGTAGTAGACGGATTTGGCCTGGGAGAGAGAGTCCTTATAGTCCTTGACATGCTCCTTGAAGGCCCCTGAGTGGACTCTGAGACCAGGTTTGAATTAGAGCCTTTGTCGACTCTAATTGTTGTCGACCAGTGGACTTCAAAGAACGCAGCTTAGGGGTAAACCAGGGAGCAGATAAGGAGAGGGAGGCAGTCCGAGTTTTCAGAGGGGCAACAGAGTCAAGGCTGGAGGAGAAGAGTGTGTCATAGTGAGACACCAGCTCCTCGGCTGAGGAAAGAAGAGGATCAGGGTTGTGTGTTTGAAGCTTGTTTTTTCTAGGACTGATGTGCTGACAGACTTAAGGGGATGGCCACAATACACGGATGGCAAGATGGACGGAGATGGATAGATCCAGGCTACACAGTTTGTTGGGGGCAAAGCCTGTCGAGCACAAGAGGTCCAGAACATGGCCTTTGTCATGTGTGGGACACTGTACATGGTGTGTGATGTTGAAACAGTCCACGTCCTCAGAGCTCTGAGACGAAATGAGGTGGGGTTGTTCTGGGTAGTAGAGGAGGAGGTATGGTGCAAAGAGCTAGCCACTTTACCAAAAGCTTTAAGGCATCTTAGATTTACACCAGGGTGTTCATTTCTGTATTTGTTGGGGAGACAAGAGCTGTCCTAGAACCAGTGAATGTTGCAGTACAGTTCGCTGTATTTCTTTTGTGAGCACCTATAGCAGTAGGCACCCCGATGCACAATCCCCAGGTCGCTGTGCGTCTGTAGGGAAAACGGGCTTTAAACCGGACAGACTGAAAATGGTAGAGTTCAGCCGTGAAGTACCTCATCTGTGTCATGACGGAATCCTGATCCAGGCTTGGGGCATTTTGTAAAAAAACAGACAGTTTGTAAAAAGAAATCCCAACGCTCAGCAAGCAAGACTCAGCAAGAAACAAAACTCGACGATTCTTGTCACGGATTGAAGCAGACAACTACACCGGGTTCAACTCCTATCCACTAAAAACAGTGGCTCCAGTGGGCACGCGATCACCAACACTGGACAATTAAGGAATGGAAAAACCTTTCCTAGAACATCACAGAGAGTTCAGTTTACTTGAGCGGCCTACGAAGTCCCCAGACCTCAAACCGATAGAGCATCTTTGGGATGAGATGGAACGGGCTGCTAGCAGCATGAATGTACCGTCAGCATAGACCAACATCCCTGTGGAATGTTTCTAACCCCTTGTTGAATGTCCCTAAGAAGGTCCGACCAGGTACTAGATGGGTGTACCTAATAAACTGGCCAGTGTATATAAAACACAGGAAATTATGTTTTTGACTGCACTGGGCCTTTAATAACTCAGAAATGGTGTGTCCTGAATGACCATAATTAGACTGAAAACCCCCTGCAATACCACAGATATCCCCTGATGGCAGTTGCCTGGACCATATTGAATGAAACTCAGGACCACATTGTGTCATGAGAAAAGTAAAGGGAGATTTAATATAGCTTCTTACATGGCCCTCAGGCTGAAAATAACAAACAAATCATGGTTCGGATGGCAGTACAGAAGGGCTCCTCATGGAGACACCCTCTCACATGTTCTCACAGGCCCAGAACCCAGGAGACTTGAAGTCCCACCCCATAGCACCCAAATAAATACACTTCCCCTCTGTCACAGGTGCAGCTTATCGGATCAGGGTGCAACTATGACAGTATGCATATAACTGTAAATTGATGAAATATGGATTATAACACTGGCCAGTATATCAAAGGATAAACACAAACACATCCATAGTTTCACTTTCTCATACTTAGCCCTCCCATCTAGACAGAGATGGCAGGCACCCGCCCATTGAAGGCCTTCTTACACAGTGGCACAGAGGGTTTATGATCTGGCTGCAGAGCTGAATAGTGCAGGTTCAATCCCGCATATTCTTTACCTATGTTTCTTAGAGAGAAAAAAAACGGTGAAATTAAGGTTCAGATCAAATCTACTAAGAGAGGATGTCTTTATTTTGTCCAGATTTATAAATCCAGTCTGAAATAAAGAATTCAGACTAACTGGTAAAAATAACACATTGTGTAAAAATGTGTAACAGGCTGACTACACCGCTCGCGTCGCACGCGTGAGCATTGCAATATACATTTAGAAATCTATATTATTCAATTATTGCACCGACACTGCTCGCGCGCGCCAACGAGCGTCTGCGTTGCCAAGGGCTAAAATAGAAGTCAGTTCTATTTGTGACGCAGATCGCGCTGCAAATCCTGCCTCTCCCATCTCCTCATTGGTTTATAGAAGCATGTACCCACGTGCCATCTCCTCATTGGTTATACCCAAGTGGGTGACTGAAAGACGAACGAGGTCAGTGGCGGTAATGCACCTAATTTATGAAAGTTGCCAATCGCAAGTCCAGAGAAGAAAAAGCCTGGAAGGAGGAGACCGTTTTTTGTGTGGATTAATTGGCGGAGTAGAGGACCTAGTGCATTTCAGGTAAAATAACAACTCAATGCTTGTATCCCAGGACAAATTAGCTAGCAACAGCAAGCTAGCTAAATAGGACAAATTAGCTAGCAAGTGCAAGCTAGCTAGCTAAATTTCCATAAATGTTTAATGCTTTTAGACCTGTCCCCAAATTAATATAATTGGTTCAGAGTTTGTTTTTATATTTTAATCTGACGGTCGTGATCGCGTTTGGTGTGGGGGGACAAAATACATTTTTGCACGATGACGCATGATGGCGCACGCGCGCAGCCGGTTTGGGTTCCTTGTAATGGGGATGGATATATTCCAATCTGTTTCTTATGCTTTTTCATGCTAAGAATGTTGTGCTAATATTAGGTACAACTTAAATATAACATTTTCTAAATGTTTTTTTTAAATGTTCTGAGGACCTCCAGGACAAGGTAAACTGTATATTGCGTGAACATCAATAAAATATTATGTTAAACCTAAAACACACATGAACGTCATAAAACAGACTTACTTGGAAATTGTGGAACATTGTGCAATGTTGTGGGAATGATATATGCAACCTATGTGAATATCACACAAATATTCTTACAGCATCCCAAACTACTCCCATTACTTTATCAAATGTCCTGGGAACCTTTAAAGAACTTAGACCAAGTGTTCTGTCAACATTCTTAGAACATTATAAGAATGTCCTCTGCAACCTAACATGAATGTCATCAAAACCAAGCATATTTTGTGTTTTGGGAACCTCTCTCTTGTAATGTACCCACACTGACCCCACAACCTAATTAAATGTTCTGGGAATCGTTAAAGAACTCAAAGGCTGTTCTGTCAGCATTCTTGCAACATCAAAGGTATGTTTTGTGCACCCTGATACAAACATTATCTGAATGTCAGCATAACTGGACAGTCTTAGTGTTTTGCGAACATATCTCCTGTTTATATTCCCATAATGTTCCCACAACCTAAAGAAACACTCTGGGAACCTTTATAGAACAGAAGAAATGTGTTCTGGGAACATTCTTGTAACATCAGGTGAATGTTTTTTGAACCCTAAAAGAAACATTGTACAATCAACACAAAAGATATGTTCCCAAAACACAAAGAATGTGTTTTTTTTGTGGATGATTCAACAATGTTTCTATTAGTGTGTTCTAGGAACATTCTTTCAACATTAGGCAAATGCTTTATACAAACATTCTATACTCATCAGCACGGATGGACAGTTTTTGTGTTATGAGAATATGGACCGCGACCTAATGAATGTTCTGGGAACTTTCACGGAAAAAAATGTCTATGATCCTGTTCTATCTACCCTTGCTCACTCTCTCTCTCTCCTCGTCTCATGTTTTTCTCTATCTGTCTCTGTTCCTCTGTCTCTGTACCTCCTGTCTGTCTCTGTTTTAGAGGGTCAAGCTTTGGTCACAGTATCCTTGAAGCAGCAAAATACAATTTAAATGAATAAAAGATACTTGATAAAAGCTATGCATTAGCGGAACATTAAATAACACAAAGACACAACATTAACTTCCCATAACTCAGCATTATTCTTAGGTTACCAGGCAGAGAAACAGGCTGGGTATGATTCAATAAGGTTATTGTTACTTAATACCGTTTATCTTAATCATTGAGACTGAGCGTGGGAGCTGCGGGTTTTGTCCAGACCATGCATTTTTCTTTTGTTCAATCAGATAAAAATAAGACTTACAAATACATACATGCAATACCCACAATACATATACCTTGAAGTCATCACCACAACAGAAATGGTGAACAAATGAAATATCCATGTGTTTTACTGTTTGTGTTAACTATCAATTATTTTTATTCAAAGAAGCCTACATTTTTGGTTGTATAAATATAGCATACACCACATGCAGAATGCAGTGGTGTAGCAGGAGTGTGATGGCAGGGATGGAATGACGCAGAGAGCCACATTCAGATGTTCTTTATCTTTTTGCTGCAGAGTGAAATGTAGAGGAATGTAAGCTGTGCATTTACAGGGGCCCTGAGGTAATATAATACTCCTTCTGCTTGTGTCTGTACTAATGTAATTATGCATAGTTCCCGCTTTGGCTAAAGTTTGCTATCCCTCTCTAACAAACGTTTGTCCGCAAGAACGCCCTTTTCATCCTAATATGACCGTTTCTTTGTGTTTTTCTCCTAGCAAGACCGTAGTGAAATGGTCAAATCATAAAAAAAAAAAATGTTGGCATAGACAGAATGTTCATTTTCATTTATATCACGTTTAGGATGCACACACACACACACACACACCATAAAGGGTCTGTGATCTGAGTTTGAATGAAGCATCTTGTTTGATGTCTTTTGAAGATGGACATGAAATAATGTCCAAATCACCAGCGGGTACAACATCAAACGGACCCAAATGAAAACACCATGTCTGTTCGGACTCTGGCTTATTACGCCTTCATTTGCGACCGGGCCCTGTGGAAACTAAGCTCCAGGATTGTCTGATTATAGATTAAAGATGGGTTGATTAGTAAAGTTCTTTCATCTCTAACAAACTTTGACAACTTCTCATTTGCTTCACGAATAGTGTGTCATCACTGATCTATATAGTCTAATCCAAGGTAATACGCGGTTTGGAAAGCTGGGATGATTGATGGCTATGAGCGTGAATGGTGACATCATTGAGGGTCCTTGTTCTTTCGTCAATGGCATGTGACTGTGTCCCAAAGGAACATGGAGCTGCTCCCTACCCCTCCCCCTCGTGCATAAGTGTATATTACAGCATTACCCATGCTCCCTCAAAAGCCTTCCTCCCACTCAACATGGGGAAAAAACATGATCACCAGTATACTGGTTGATATTACAAAGCACTTGTCTTGAAGGTGATAAGGTGAGAAAGCTAATTTATCAGACAGATTACTTAGAGATAATGAACCAATATATATGCAAAAAAAAACAACCCCTAAAGCCTTGCGAGAGAAGGGAGGCACAGATTTTTCATTCATCATTATTTTGCCTGAGCTAGGAACACACAGATAGATGGGGGATTCAGACACAAAAATGACACCGTCACGTCTTCTACCCGGTTGTGTTGTTGTTGGTGTCAGAAAGGGGGATTTGATTGTGTGCCACTCGGATTTAACGGTTTACGATAAAGCTGCCTCTACAGACAAGACACGGTCCAAATGGACTGCGTGTCCGAGAGAGCCTGACTGTACTACTGTATGCATGGGTCCTGGTCATCAGCTTTGGATTTCATCTGATTTATAAGCGAACGTGAAGCCAAGTTTCCATATAATATAACAGACCTGTTCAATGTCTCCCGGCCCCGGGCCTGTTGGATCTGGATGGCTCTATGTAAACGCAGAGGCTGACATTCAAACACCGCGGCAGGGAGCCATGGTGGACTTAGCAGCTCAACTCTGCTCTGCCTTGGGCCCCGCTTCGCTCTCCCTCTCTCCCTCCAAAGTCTGACAGAGAATTGGCATCTCACATGGTCTAATGAAGTGTATGCCACAGTTAAATACTGAACTGAGCAGACGTACGTCGTCTACTAACAACAACTGGGTGGCCAGTTTGAACCAGGACCTACCTGCTTGCTGCAAGACCTTACTAGGCAATAATACTTGAATGAAATTTATTGAGCAGGATAAATCTGATAACTCTCCCTTTGCCATTTCTCTCCATGGCTGCAGGTCTAAACAGAAGCTTACAGTTATCATCATCATGAGCCATGTCTGGACTTGAAAGAAAGAATAGTCAAACATTTGAAAACAAGAAAAAGTCTCACATTTATTTGATATCAAACAAGAGTTGAATTTTTTATATAAGCTGAAAATGGGATCTTACAAAATAAACGATATGAACCTAAACAGTGCTGAAACAAGTCACACTTCCCAACCATTTTTACTTTTTCAAATTTTCAATAACTGTTAATAAATTAATTAGTGTCAAAGGCTGAAATATGCTTGTAAAACTTGAAATATCGCGTTGACACATATTTTTTGAAACCTGACAATTTCTTTCAAGTAAAATAAATTACACAACGACCAAATTCACGCCAAATCTGTGCTTGGCATGGTGTTAACACAAAATATTACTGGCAAAACTCTTAATTCATGAAAGCAAAAAGCACTTCACAAGCAAAGATGTGAGTATGGTTTCTTACGGGATTTTTTTTTTTTAAATGACTTTTTTATTTGATTTTTTTATGTTCAAACATACCACAATGAGTCAAGTGAGAGGGAAAAAACAGATTTGAGCAACCTGTTTTTAGAATAATCTTCTCAACATTGAAATGTTGTATAATTGGTTGCCATAACATTTTTTCATATATTTTTTTTTTTACACTTGTGGTAGAGCAAAATATATTTTCTTTAGCTATTACTCTGACAACAGTTAAATGTGCAATAGAGAAAATATAAGGCCTGAGTCTGAATTAGTGGTTCTTTGTTTGACAGTCCTCACTATTTAGTGAAATGACTCTAGAACGTTATAGAGTCCAGGACCCAACAGATACTCACCCTCATTCATTCTGGAATCCCCTCCAGGAACACTTCACCAGTGTTCCAAAAGTTCTAAACCTGGAGTTCTAAACCATGTTTTTTTTCTTCTTCAATATAATACAAATGCAGGCTGGACAGGAATGGCGCCAGACAGACTTCTCTCTGACACTTGAAGTGGTCTGTGCATTTACCTCTCTGTAGTCCCACAGCAGAGCAGAGCAGTTCAAGTCCACAGACAGACAGACGGATTCAGAGGATGTTTGTGTGTGTGACCGAGTTTATGTGTGAAAAAGTAATCCATCTCCTTCCTCCCTACCACCCACAAACATTTCACTTCCTGCTCTGACGGGTCATTAGGAGTGCAGAGATGGAGGACTGGGAGGACCGATGAGGGCTGGCAATAGTCTTGACATCAACCAAAGCCCACACACATACATATGTTCAAACCTGTGCAAAAACACGAGAGAAGTGCTTCCTCGCCTCTCCTTCCTCCATCCATCTGCTCAGAGGCTGGTAATGAGCTGCATCTGTCCGTCCCGGGGGCCCTCTCCCTCGGGTACACAGTCCTCAGCGCTGGGGGGTACAATGCACCCATTGCTGGTTCCCCGGTTTATGTGGTAGTAGGACAGTGGCTGGGGCACGTCGCCCAGCTCAGGCATGCTTTTATGGTACAGGTCCTCCCCCTCGCTCCTGGGGGAAGGTGACAGGTTATCATCTTCATCGGGGGGGTAGGGTGAGGCTGAGGGAGAGTCTCTCAAGTTGGGCATGCTGGTGTACAGGGAGTCCCTGTTGTTGTTGGGTGACTGGGAATCCCCATCCCCTGTTGCCCCCACTGTCTCTGAGCCGTGGCACCCAGGGCCCTCCACAGCCCTCCTGGGGGCCTTGTGGGCGCTGTAGAGCAGGGAGTGAGTCCTCTGGGGCAGGAGTGGGGCCTCTAACGGCTCCTTATGGTGGGGATGCAGCAGCAACTCTAGGGTGGGGTGACCTCCACCTACTACCCCGACTATACTACCTCTCTGGGGGGACGAAGCCTCAGCGTGGTCCACCACTATGGCATCATCTTCGCTGCCGCTTCCACCCCCACAACCCCTATCCCTGTCCACAGTCACCCTGGTCTGGAGAGGGGCCTGGTCCCTGCTATCCCTATGGGGGTTGTGGCCCTTGGGGGCCCTGCGGGGCCTCAGGTTGTTGTGCACCAGCTCAGAGATGATCATCTTCTCGAAGGCGGCGTCATCCAGGCTGAGGCCCCCCAGGTCCCCCGGGCCGTGGACCACGCCCCCAACCACGCCCACAATGTCCTCATAGTCGTCTTCCTGGTTGTCTTCCTGGTCACGCAGGGAGTAACTGTTGTTAAAGTTTCCGTTGAGGGGTAGGGTGTCCATGGCACTGATGTCCCTGCTGTGGGTCAGAGAATGCTGCCCTGCAACGAGAAGCACGATACCTGGATTAGATATCATTGTTTTAAAGTTAAGAATCAATATCAAAATCAATAATACAATACAATACAATACAGTTTGATACTGCTCAGGACACCTCACTGTTAAGTGTTTGCAACCTTTGCTATCTGGATATTTGACATTGATTTATATAATATTTATATGTTCATAAAATATACAATTAAAGAGGTTCAAGTACAGTGAGTTCCAAAAGTATTGGGACAGTGACATTATTTATTGTTTTGGCTCTGTACTCCAGAACACTTGAATTTACAATGATACAATGACTATGAGGATAAGGTGCAGAAGGTCAGCTTTAATTGAAGGGTATTTCCATTCATTTCAGGTGAACCGTTTAGAAATTACAGCACTTGTTGTACATAGTCCCCCCATTTTAGGGGACCAAAAGTATTGGGACAAATTCACTTGTGTATTAACGTGGTCAAAAGTGTAGTATTTGGTCCCATATTCATACGTAGCACGCAATGCCTCCATCAAGCTTGTGACTCTACAAACTTGTTGAATGCATCGGCTGTTTGTTTTGCTTGTGTGTCAGATTATTTTGTGCCCAATAGAAATGAATGGTAAATAATCTATTGTGTCATTTTGGAGTCACTTTTATTAAGAATAGAATATGTTTCGAAACACGTCTACATTCATGTGGATGCTGCCATGATTACGGATAGTACTGAATGAATCATGAATAATGATGAGTGAGAAAGTTACAGAGGCATAAATATAATACTTTGAAAAAATGCTAACCTCCCCTGTTAATGTAATGGGGAGAAGTTAGCATGTCTTGGGGGTATGATATTTGTGCGTCTAACTTTCTCACCATTATTCATAATTCATACAGGACTATCCGTAATCACGGCAGCATCCACATTAATGTAGACAACTTTAGAAAAACGTTCTATTCTTATTTACAATAAAAGTGACTTCAAAATCACACAACACATTATTTACAATGCATTATTGTCACTTGCCCAATACTTTGACGCTTACTGTACTTCAAATTTGAATCTCTTTAACTGTCGTTTTCTATCGTGTGTGTGTCTCCATCTAGCATCATCATGTCTGAACATCACAAACAATACAGAAGATATCCTGAACAATATTTCACAAATGAGAAAGGAGAAACCAACAAAAAAAAGGAACATTACACATCCAGCAACAACACACAGATAATGTAGCTAGCCAGGTAACAACGACATAGCAAGATCAACATAACATCATAACACAGAAGTTATGAGAGGGAAAAACGCTGTGGGGGGAGGTGGAGGTAAAAAAAAAAAGTGACAATGACTAAAACATTCATTCCACCCTTAAAAAAGAAAAGAAAGAAGGAGTAATGTCGAACAAAGACATCGGCCATCTCGTTCACCACAGGAGCCACACAAGCACAGCCCCCAACACCACCACGACACACAGACACGGTGCAACGACTCACTTTACCACCACTCACATCAAGTGTGTCTGCTCAGGCTATCTTGCCTAAGAACTGCTGATATGCAACAAAAAAAAGTAAAACATATGCTTTTTTATTGCGGCTTAAAAAAAATAGAAAATTACTTCAAATAACACAAAAGAGGAACAAGGAGGAGGCTTCAAAAATCAGGCCTGGATTCAGTCGGTCGGTCTCAGATTTGGGTCCCCTCAAAAAGTGACTGATTTATTTGAGTACAACTCTCATTTACAGATCAATTTGAAATAATTTGAAAACTTTTGAGAAAGCTATTGAGAACAAATCCTGTGAACAACTGAATCCAGGACTTGGCAGGTGGAGGGGTTTCAGCAGCAAGCAATCACAGCCTCTTAAACTCTAAAATGGCAGGTACACTATCATATCATTACTTTCTCTCTCTGCTTAGAATGTGATTGAGGGATGATTTGATTTAACAGGTTTCTATCTATCTACTTCTCCCAGATGGGAAAGAAATACTTTGTACACAATAGATCACATTGATAACCTCTTGTGAAGACCAAAGACTGGCTAGAAGAAAGTCGGCAGAAGATGAAGAAGAGGGGGAATAGGAGGATGAGCCTAAATGAGCGAAGGAAGAGGATGAAGAAAAGGCAAAGATGTATTTTGCAGATTAGTTACTGCTTTGCTTCAAGCCCCGCAAAAAGAGGGAGATTGAAGTTTTAGATTTCAGTTAAATGAGTCTGAATAGACCTGACAGGGAGATGGAGGAATACAATTGGAGCTGGGCTGTGACACACACTGCCGTGGAGATGAGGAGCATCTCTTTTCTCTCTTTGGTAGAGAGAAAAGAATGTGAAAACAGACATCAAAGAATTTTGAAAAAGAGTGAAAGGTGGGAACACAGAGGAAGGGATGGGGGAGAAGTGTGAGGGCAAAGAAAGGGAGAATATGGAAAAATTCTGAAATAGAGTGAAAAGCCCCATTGCAGGTTTTGCATTTGTTTATGTATTGGCAGTCATTTGAATGCAGACAGGTACACAGTACATCTGTCAGTTTTAAATCAACACTTAAAGGAGTTAATTTTAGCACTATCTTAGAGTATATATGGTCCCACTCTACAGAGTGTAAAAGGTACTCTGATTAGAGTGTTACATTTTGAGTGTTAATGCAACACACTTGCCAGTGTTATTCACATGTAAACGAGAATTAACACTCACAGTGAATAGAATTAACTCCTATTAGTGTTAAACAAAAACACTGTTACAGTAAGTCATTTGGGGTTAATATGGTGGAAAGCCGGGTTCCTCAACTGGAGGCCTTATTTGCCCCCCCCCCCCCCCACATTTTAATTTGTATTGTTGGACATAAAAGACTTTAAAGCAAATAAACTCCAAGAGATTTTAATTTTGGACATCTGTTCCAAAGTATTCCCTGGCTTGCTAATGTAAGCAAGGTTTGAAATTACTATGTTTTAGTCAAATATGATATACGTTTGAGCTTCTTGCGGTCAATTTGCATTCTACAAATGATCTGTAATTATGTTTTGGTACCCTGACCATCCGCTCAAGAAAAAAATTGGCCCGCGGGTGAATCTAGTTGATGATCCCTTGTGTAAAGCCTAGTTTGCATATTTCCCATGGTGCCTTTTCTTTGAGTGAATTGTAGAGTTATGCCCCATGATTGAAATTGTTAATGACATGGTTGTTGAATTCTTTCCTTTTAAAGGAATGTGGCTTTCACCCAGGTGAATGATTTTACAATTCAACTTTATGACAATACATTACATACTGTATATAATAAGGCTTAACTTTGATGGCCTAGTTTTACCCTAACACAGTGGTGTTAGGAAACTCCTGGTTTACAGGCAACATCAGGACTGCAAGTCACATTATTCTGTGACTTGTAATTCTTAACACTTGGAATTTTTGTTCTCCGCAACCTGCATTCAGAATGACTGTCCGGGTTAGGAAACTTGACAGAAAATACTACCATTTAAACTGGAACAAACATTTCAGTAACGGGTGCAATAAATCTTACCAACTGATTGGATTAGTTAAGAATTGGTTTGACTTTGGATAGCCTATCTCTACAATTTATAATTGGTTTGAGGGGTTTAAATCTTACAACTTTGGAGCTATTGGAATTTGAACATATTTTCCCATATACATTGTGTAATTTGCTGACGGTCCCTAACTAGCCCCATAGGGATATCCAAAGTCAACGCAAATTTACCACAGGCAGTTAGATAGGGTCGTGTGCTGCTTCACTACGAACTGATGATTACTTGTGCTGTCAGCTGTGGGCAAGATTGAAACAAACCCAACCTTCATTTACATTGTGCTGCAGTCACAACTACAAGTCTCACAAAACTCTGTTTTGGACTAGATTGCCTTTATGACCAAAAATGTATCCTATTGGCACTTTGTAGTCAATTTTGACAATATAATAAATGTTTCTGACTCGTATTGATGCCACAGCCTGTTTTCTGAATGAGAAGTCAGTTTTTAGGGGCAGTTGTTCTTTAACTCCTGAATCAACACTAGAAATGGTACACAGTAAAATCAACACTGGCCAATTTGCTGTGTATTGTCTACTGGGAGGGGGGGTACGTGATGTGAACAGAATTTAACTGGACACAGCCGGAGCCAGACAGCTGCATTCTGGGAAAGATTCCAACGGAGATTTGCCCAAGATGTTCTCTTTACCGTTACTGCATCAAATTAACATCTGCACTGTATTACCTTCATATTAATACACTTCAGGATGGAGAGGATCATCTATAACGACTACAGCATTTTCAACTTGAGCCTCTTCAACACTTTACACTTGGGTGATTCATCATCACATAACACCACTTGACATCTGTCTGTTAGAGAGTTACACCCAAACCAGTCAACATCTATCAGGTCAATTCTTCAACTTTTCCTGTTCTTTAATTAGTTACTAATAATGTTTGAGTGCTTTCATGTTCTTCAACTGTGAGTCGCCAACGATAGTTTCTGTGATGTTTGAGGATGCAAGTATGTGGAGTATCTCCCTCGCGGCTGTGTGTCTCACGTGTATTTCCACATGACTAATCGGGGTGGCAGTGTAGCCTAGTAGTTAGAGCGTTGGACTAGTAACTGAAAGGTTGCAAGTTCGAATCCCTGAGCTGACAAGGTACAAATCTGTCGTTCTGCCCCTGAACAAGGCAGTTAACTCACTAGGCTGTCACTGAAAATAAGAATTTGTTCGAAACTAACTTGCCTAGTAAAATAAATAAAATCTGCCTGTAGGGAGGACTGACTGATGATGTGTCTCGGCAGGTTAAGGGATGATGACACTGATGCATACAATAAACGCTTAAATAGACAGTCACTTCATTCACCACTGCTCAACTAGAATAAGTTAGCTTATACTGTAATTACCCTATCATGAAAAAAAATTATGTCTCAAAAGCACTGTCTGCTTGCTTCATAGCAGGGGTATTTGTAGGTTCCACTTACATTTGTGGTGTTTTGATCATACTGGTATATCATGATTGTAATTAAATCATAATGATTTTGTGTGATTTTTGTGACAATCGGTTTGTTAGGTTCCCGAACTCTTTCCAACCTCATCCAGGGAAAAAAGGCAGAAAATGTGACTTAAAAGTGTTCTCAGTGTTCTCATTGTGAAGCGAGTGAACTCGGCGACCTGCCAAATCAGAGCGAGCGACTGCAGTTTCTGTATATTCTCCTGTATCCTTCTTCCCCCCCTTTCCTCCCTCCACACATTCATCCTGGTGCTGCCTCCTTTCCTTCCATCCGCTCCTCTTTCATCATCAAATGCCTCTGCATATCTGAGGGGTATAATTCTGCCTGCATTGCGTCATGTGCTCCCGTGTTTTTCTGTTCCTTTGCTTGGCTTCCTCCTTTAGTCTGACAGAGAGGGTATCTGGGTCACGCTACACAGACAATGACAGCATTCAAATAAATGGGGATTGGGATTTGTAGTAAAGAAATAAATAAAGAATGCTATTGAACCTGCTCTAAAAGGTATCATCAAAGGGCGAAGGAGGAGAATGGTAAATAATAGGATATAATATATAAACTCTGAATAAATTCATCTCGATTTCCTATAAATGAATGTTGGAGTAGTCTCGATAAGATAGCATTGACCATTCTCAACCTTATCTCATGCTGTGTTACAAAGCGTAGCTTGCATACTAGCTACATAAAGATGAAATAAAGAGACGTGGTAATGAGAGAGAGAGAAAGGGAGAGAGAAGAAAGGACAACTCTAAAACATAGAGTAAGACTTCTCAACAATTCATGCTGTGTAGGGGCCCACAGCCCCACAAAGTCCCGCTATTTCAATTAGTTTCAAACACACACAAAAACAAAACAAATGTTTGTCCAAATGGCACCCTATTCCCTATATAGTGCACTAATCGAGTCAAATTTGTCAAGGTGCCATTTCAAACACAGATCTACATTGAAAGGTTAGAGGTCCCCATGCACCTGGTGAGTGAAAGGCTGGAGGGGAGGGGGTGTTGCACACCACCGTCTCAGCCAGCAGGTTGTTATAGGGGTTGTTAGGGTCGTGGGCTCGGAGCAGAGGGTTAGTTAGGAGGTAGTTGCCAGTCATCCCTGTGAGAGAGAAGGAAAGCGTGAGGGGGGAAAGAAAGAAAGAAAGACGAGGCAGGAAGAGTGAGGAAGAGAGGAGAAAAAGAGAGGGTTACTTAGGAGGTAGTTGTCAGTCAAACCTGCAAGAAAGAGAGAGAGAGAGAGAGAGAGAGAGAGAGAGAGAGAGAGAGAGAGAGAGAGAGAGAGGGGATGTGAGCGAGGGAGGAGAAAGGCTATTATATTATTATATAGTATCATAATATTATTATAGAAAGGATGAGGCAGGAGAGTAAAGAAGGGAAAAAGAAGAAGATGGCAAAAGAGACCAGAGGAAAAAGGGAGGTGTGTATAGGAGTTCCAGCGGTGTGCTCCTTCAGTAAATACATCGCGCTGGTTAGTTGAGTAGCTGATGTTTAAATAATGTCTACACACCGCATTCTCCAGACTTCATTTCACAGAACAGCAAGCAATAAATATCATCCGCAACAAGTGCGTCGGTCGTCTGTTGTGAACAAAGCCACTTGCTTTACCACCAGATAGTGCCAAAAACTCCAGTACAATACTCACAACATTGCCAAATACTTTCTCTGTTAAACAAATATTTGACTAATAAGTAAACACAACAGTAGGTTGTAAAGTGTGAGTCAAATCATTCAGTATGATTGACCATTCATGGTCAAAATGTTCAGTATTTTTTTTTACAGTAGCCATATAATACAAGTAATTGCAAGTATCCACTCTGCAGTCAGCAGACATAATATAGTCAATACAACCACACCGATGATGTGGGGACTACACATCGGTATCTATTGACATCACTGTGCTCCAAAATGTAGTATACGTATACATAAGTATTGACACTGGCTGGAATGCGGTTTTAACCAATCAGCATTCAGGATTAGACCCATGCGTTGTATAAAAGTACAATATTTAATAGCAATGTCCAGTCATTGAAAACGAATCTCTTATATCTCATCTCTTATCAGGAGCGATTAGGAGTTATCGTAATGCTGATGGCACACACTGATAAGGAGGAGGGAAGTCGAAAAAAACGGAGCTGTGTAGTGTTAAACCTCACTGTGACCCCCCCCCGTCTCTCTCTCCCCTCCCCCGTCTCTCTCCGTCTCTCCCTCCGTCTCTCCCAAGCTTTTTCTCTGTATCTCTCTCCTTATCCCATCTCTCTCTCTCTCCTTATCCCATCTCTCTCTCTCTCTCTCTCTCTCTCTCTCTCTGTATCCCCGCCCCGTCGTCGTCGTATGGCTAAAAATCAGCAGGATCAGGTCAGGGTGAGGATGAGTCAGTGCAGCCTGCCAGTTCCTGTAGCCAGCCAGGGTCTCCCAGAGTTCAACACACAAGCAGACACCAGCTTCTCATCACTACCACTTGAAGCCAGACTAAATAGCTACATAACACTTCTCCCATCCAACAAGTAGCAGTTGTGCAGGTCGACCATCAAAAGGCATGTTTGAAGTGAACTTTGACTCATTTAAAAACATTTGGAGCGTGTATTTATTTACTTGTTCAAAATAATTTATTGAATTTGTTATTCGTGGTTTATTTAAATCAGGACGTATACAAGCACTAGACCATATTGAGTAAACAATTATCAGTTTATCAAAAAGCTGCCTCTGAATGTAGAGCATCATCCATCATTGATTGGTTAAATAAAAGTTAAATGCATACAAATTAAATCTGCATCTGCCAGATCTATTCTGGCACTTGTTGTCTATTCAAGGTCGCATAACAGAGAGAATACAGCATGTGCAAATAGAGACAGAGGGGACGGTGTCTTACCCTGGTTCAGAGTGGAGGTGCTGTTGATGTCTCCGGAGATGAAGGAGGATTCGGACTGCTTCCTCACCGTGTCGTTCCACATCCTCCTGATACGACTCTGTGGAGGAGGTGAACAACACACACATTGTGTCAGAATAACTTTTACCACCGATGTCAGCTCCCTTTACATGCAACAGAAAAAGAGCACAACTCTGTGGAGGCATCAAGCAAACACAATGGATTACAAGAACCACTTCCAAGACTGACGCAGGAAACAAAATGGATGCATCCGAAATGACACGCTATTCACTTTTTTTTTTTTATTTTTATTTTTTACAAACGTAGTGCACTATGTAGGGAATAGAGTGTCATTTCGGACGCGGCCACAGTGTATTGGAATGACCTTCAACACTGATGTCCTTCCGTGTTACCTCTACATGCTAGCATGCAACAGGACAACAAGGCGTAGGCGCTCCCTTTCACTCTCAGGGGAAAGAAAGGAAGGCTATTTCACACAAGGGGATTGGAATGTCCACCTTTAACTCAACACTAACACTCTCCCCTCTATGTTAGCATGCAACAGAAGAAAAAAGCCTTTCCCTTCTATGCCGCAAACCAATTTCCCCCTGGGACTATAAAGCTATACTGAAGTATACTACAGTACTGCTCTCAATAGAAAGAAAGGGTTGAGAGAAAGTTTATTCCAGTGTTCATGCTGCTCCTCGACGTGCTAGCATGCAGGAGAAGGAGGGAAAAAAAAACAGGAAAAGAAATCTCCTTTCCCTCTCAAAAGAAAGAAAAGGATAGAAAAAAAGGTATATATAATTCAACTTCCCGCTGCTGTACTGTACCTAGTATGTACTGTACCTGTGTGGCGGAGGAGTAGCGTGCGGTGGATCGAGACGTGGCTGTCTTGGCCGAGCTGTGGGACCCTTCAGAAGGCAGACCTCCGCAGCACTGGGACTGACGGAAGCATTTGCTGTACTCTTTACGGACCTGCAGCGGGCACAAGGTCAGGGCAGAGCGACAGAGACACAGTGAACTCAAGAGACGCCACAACAGTGCAGGGTCCTCCAGAGAGAAAAAAAGAGAGGAGGCTGCCTCTATCCTGCAACAAAAAGCCCCAAAATAAATATATTTCTCAAATGCCACCTAGCCGACAGCAGCCGTTCAAACGGCGTGTCTTTGGAGATAGCCCTATCACATCTACCACGGTGACACATTCAAATACCATAAGGAGGGGGATTTTTCACGGGGACAAATATGACACAGAGGTGTTACTTCTATCAGAGATGGTCTTAAATGTCAAGACACAGTAGACAGCGGACTGAAAGGTATATATTTTGCATTGGACTTCAGTACACAAAGATACCTTCTGTTATCTTATTTCTTTGAGAAACTAGACATAAAAAAAAAAGGTTATTTCCCACCTCTGGTGAGGAAAACTTATATTCAAACATTGATGTACAAAATGTTGTAGCATTATCTTTGTATATGTCATATGTATTAAATCCTTACCTTTTTCTGGAGGAGGCAGTGGAAGATAAAGATGAACATCCCTTGCAGAGTGTTGAAGATGGTGAAGAGGTATGCCATGACCACGGAGGATTCGCTGAGGAAGAACAGGCCAAACGACCAGGTCAGACCCAGGAGAAAGAGCAGGGCAAACGCTCCAAGCACCCAGGATCTGAAACACACACACACACACACAAATTGTTCACAATCATTAATAATAAACTAGATAACTTCCCTAATTTCATCTTTCATTGATTTGAAGTTTCTCTCTGTTTGGTTCCTATGGATTTGTTCTGTGGGGAAAGAAGGAGGCTGTGCTATTATCTCTCTCTATTTCTTCTTCTGGACATGTTATACAGTATATAGAGTACAACTCCTAAAAGCTGATATATAGATTTTGAATGAGAACTTCCACAGAGAGTCTAACTAACTACGTTTCCTTGGCCTTCCTCAGGGTTGGCTGGTTAAACAGAAACAGCAAACACAGCAGGTTTCTCACAGGAGGTCCAGGAAAAGCCTAGAGGAAATCAGATAACCAATGGTAAGTTCCCTCTGGCAATGGCTGGCAATGGGAGCCATCGATGCACAGGAGAAAAAGAGTGAGCAACCCTGGACAAGAAAGAGAAAAGAGGAGACTAGTGAAAAACCAGAGACCATTGTACCACGTCTTTGAGTCTCAAAGAACATCCAGGGACATTAGAGAATACAAACCTAAAGAGAGAGATGCTACAGATTAGTTGTGCTTTTGTGTCATTGTGTACATTTTTCATTATTTGAAAAAACGCTGGCCCTTTAACTGATCATTTCAAAGTCTTGTGGAAAGTTACCAAATCTAACTTTGCGGGAGTAAATAAGTGGTCGATTAGAGGTGGACTCCAATTAATGACAGTTAATGAGTTTTGGGTCCTTTGAATAAATGATTTGTTTGAATTAGCCACTATCTTTGAACGCAGGCTCTCTTTAAATTACATTCTTAACCAGGGTAGCACGGTTCAGAGGTCAATTAAACAATTTTGCTGGTATTAAAAGCCGAAAAACAAAATGAATTAAAAAATATTTTATTACAAGAAGTCCAAACACAACACAGGACTGGCACATGTCATTCTGTCTCAGAGTTATTGTTTAACAAGTATTTTAGGACAAGAAACTGGCTAGAGACTTTTCTTTTATCCAATCTGCTGGATTGAGTGGATGTGTGAATAAAGATGTGGGCACAGGTCCAGTTCCTCCACCCCACCCTTAAATCATATATACTTGAGCTAGGGTTCCAGAGGAACCTGAAAATGATGCCAACACAGGAGCAACTAATACAAGAGTTCAGGGATGCAGTTCTGAATAAATAAAAGTGGCAATATAAACCCTGCATAGCGCAAACACTGCCCTCATAAACACCAACTAAAAAGGGAACACGTGAGAATCTGAAATAAACATATTTGTCCACTCCGGTTATGGGTTATTGAGATGTAATTCTAAGGTCAAATCCACCAAATTCACACCCTTTAATATTGCACATGCAAGGCCATGGCTGGGAACAGGACAGCACACAACGCTTTGTTTTCTCACTTAAAACTGAGCTGACACAACCAGTAATACCAGCTTTCACATCACCTCCAGAGACCCCCCCCCCCCCCCCCCTCACCTGATTCCGCCCAGCCGGGTCGAGTCGGGTTTCATGGAAGTGGAGTGCTTCACCATCTTGTACATGGTCACTATCAGGATGATGAGATTGAGCTGTCAAAACAGAGGCACAGCAAGCTTAACGCGTCACACTGGAGCACGGCGTTCATTTCACCGGTATGAGCAGCAACGCATGTCGCCTACATTTCGCGGCAACTTAAACCACAAAAAAAAGGGTGATTTGCGCACAGAAACAGGACAAACTCTCCGAAATGTAACTAGCAGCATGTCACCTGCATGTTTTAGTGACTTTCTGAGATCATGCATGGTAATTATGCTTAACCTGTAGTGATTTTGGCACAATCGCAAGCGTCAACATTAGTACGTCTTACCAAGAGGGATATGAAACTTTCAAGCTTCAGTGCAAATGGTAAAACAGACTGCCTCCCAAAAGTGAGAATAGAGAGGTTGTAGCTTAGCTTCGGTCTCCAGCTTCACTAAAATTGGCTATGATAAAGTGCCTTGGAAGCCCCTTCCCACTCCTATGGCTGATGCAACGCACAACCTCAGGCCTTACTTAGCCAAGCAGGCTGGTGCCAAACGCAGAGTGTTATTCCTCATCGAGAGAGAAAGAGAGAGCGAGCGAGAATGTAAATCTAATACGGCCAGAACAGAACAGAGAGAGGGTGGAAAAGACAGAGCAGAGCGCCATATTTTTTAAACAAACGTCTAGAGCCAGGAAAAACAGCTCCATATTCTAAGCTATACATTCAGAAAGGTTTCCATGACTTCAGGATGTTTTTCTGTAAGGGGGGGGGGGGGGGGGGGGGGGGGGCTTACATTTGGCTCTGTTTCTACCTCATTAAAACCTCACCAAAAACAACTATTCAGTAAATATTCACTATATATTATTTAGTATTTGTATACTTCTATATAAAAAAAAAACATTTTTAGTTATTAAAATCTTCACCATAATCTGCCCCCCAGCCTATTTATTCTGAAACTTGACCAATCTTTATCAAAGAAAATAAATGACAAAAACTTCCTGGGTTTGCGAGAACACAAAGCAATACTGTTCTAGTAGAGATACGGTCCCAAGTTTATTAAATACAATATATTTGTGGGCTGAATTTTATGAAAGCTGTCCACTCTAAAACATGAATACACCAGACCAGTAGAGCCGTAGCTATGTACTTCCCTTAAAAATAAATAAACCAATAACGTGGGAAGAAAGGCAGAAAGAGGGCAGAGACAGAGAGAGGGATAGAGGGAGAGGAGAAAATACAAATAAGGGGGTTTAGATCAGAGAGATGTGGAGTTTTGTCTCCTAGCCACTAGGGCCGATTTAGGTCTGCATGAGTCGAGTGGTTGGAGATGCATTAAAACAGCCACCAGTGTCGACACAGATCTGATGAGACAGGCAGGCAGGTAGGTAGGCAGGCATAGAGGCAGGCCCCGAACTGTACATGTCCTTAATCCCCCCCCCCCCCCGCATCCCACTATCTACAGAAACCAGAACACACTTTTTCTTGGGTATCTATGCACGGCATGTGCTGTATAAACACAGTACGTACACATTTACACATGTCTTCTGTGTGAATAATACAAATGTATGTGTGTGTGAACTCCATGCAGCCTGCATGAAATATTAAGAGGTGAAGACGGAGATGTCCGTGGAACAGGGATTGGCTGCAGATGCGTCATGATCCTCGGCAGGGCCAGGGGGTTGTGGGTAATGGCTGTCTGGCCCACCCACTCATTACTTCCATGTTCATCCGTCTCTCCCCATCTCCCTCAACCCCCTCTTTGTCTAACTGAGCAAATGACCTTCATGCCTGAGATTGTCTCTTATCCTCCTCCTCCTCGACTGAGTGTGTGAAAGGGAGGAATTCTGCCACAATGCGCAACTCTTTCCACCAAAAAAAAACTGCTACGCTGTTGACTGCTGCTCACTTGACTAGACTGATTTCATAGGATTTTACAGCTGAATGACTGCTGATGTCCTCATGTCAGATATAATGGACCACTTTCCTTTCACGCAAATTGATCAGCGAAAGCAAGAGCTAAGTGACCAGAGGAGAAAAAAAAATGAAGAAAAAAAAAATGTCCACGTATTTTTGCCCACTTCACACTTCTTTGAGGAAAACATACATTTTTGGATAGACATATTAAAACACATACCGGATTTACATTCCAACGCACGCCACGCACGCACGCACGCACACACAGTATAACGTGGCTTACCATGATAATGAAGGTGACAGGTCCTATGAAGCTCCAGATGAAGTGGTTATCCACCCTCAGCCAGCAGCTGCAATGGAACATGGTTATGTGATCAGGTGATAGCCATCCCTCAAGAGCAAATGAGCTATTCTGGCACTCCAACTGTGACTGTAACATCTCTGCAATTACATTCTAAGAACACAGCGGCAGTTGTTACATCGTATCCTACCGATCACTAACCAGCCTGGCTTCTAGACTAGATAGATGGCATGATTATATAGCTTCTACAGCAATAAAATAGTGATTTATTTACCTTCTTGACCAAAGAAAAGAGACAACCTGACCTTGAACACATTCTGGCTGCGAGCCATACAACAGCACTGGTATTGCCTGCACGACTTCAGAGGCTACCAATGTCTACAATTGAGAGAGCAGTCTGGCTATACGTTAAGACTCTAAACAGTCAAAACGTGGTCACAAATAGTTCCAACAAGATTTGTTGTGCTGAAACTACTGTATGTATTATCAGAGAATATGTTAATTCAAATTCAGGGACCGTTGCACTACAGCCACAAAATGTAAAAAAAAAACCACCCAATTTAAGGAAGGCTTACGACAAATCATAAGGCTTGTTCTTGGATAAAGGCCACTGAAGAATAAAAGTTTGAAGACGCAAAGGCGAGAGAGAAAAAAAGCTCAGAGAAAATACCAGACCAGCACAACCAACCAGCCAGAGAATTCATTAATGTAGTGGTTTTGCTCACAGCTTTTCTCTTTCCTCTCTGACAGGGTATACATTTGCCAGGAGGCAGAGGGAGAGGGAGACTAGGGCCTGTGATGTAGCTCTCATTAGCACTGTGGGGAAGAAAAGGAGTCTTGATATGGAGCTGGCTGGTCTGGGAGACCTGATGCTCTCCGCTCAAAGAAAGGAAGATAGATACTGTTGAATGCTCCCACAGTTTTATTGTGTAACGTTTCCACTTCAAGGTCTTCTTCTGACTCAACTTTTCGTACCCTGCACCTGAAGGTTATTGGATGTGCGTAAAATAGGGCTGTCAGAGTAAATCAGTTAACTCGAGCTAACTATTTCTAATTTTTTTTTTTATTAAATCGTGTTGTCTGAAAGCATTAAAAATACACTGAAAACATCCAAAATACATCATCTATACAGCTAAAAACAACAATGCGATGTCAAAGTAAGTTGCCATTTAGGTTAAAGAAAGGGTGCTTTATCAATCTACTTGATTTTGCTTACCATTACTTTGGACAAAATCAAGACGTCAATATCTTGTAATGCATTTGTAAAAAATGTTTTTAAATTACAGCTCAATTCAGGCAAATTCTGAATTTACGATTAATCACAGCAAATCCTGCGATTAACTCAATAAAATGTTTTTAGCGTTTGACAGCCCTAGCGTAAACATATTATAAACTACTGCATTCGGAGTCGAGCAAGATCACAAAGACCCTGCCTAAAGATGACATCTGGTGTTACTTACGCCTTCTGTGTCCCGTAGCTGTGGTAGTCGATGGCGGCCGAGATTCCCACCACCGCGGCGGGAAAGAGGTATCCGGAGACATAATAGTACTTCCTGCGGGAGAACTCGCTTTCAAACACTTCAACCAGCATGAGGTAGAGCTGCACGCCCTCCAGGCACATCCAGGCAAACGCCGCCAGAAAGAAGAAATGAAGAACGCCCGCGATGATGGAGCATACCAGCTGGGAGGGGGACACATTTAGAGGTTACACAAACAGAGGTAAAAGGACAGTGGCATTGAAACTGCATTGAGTCAATGGAAGAGTAGGACAAGATAACTGGAGCATATTCCCCTGGGAACAAAATAATTGTGCATCTAAGCTCACTCTGATACTCGAGGGGGGCCCATACTCCTTACCTTGGGTTCAGTCATGTTGATGCCCACGAGGAAGACGAGCTCGGCGATAAAGAGGTTGAGGCAGAGGTTCTTGTGGATAGTGTTGCGGTCGCTCTGCAGGCCCCTGAAGAAGCAGAAGGTGAACAGGCTGATGGCCAGACACACCAGAGACACAGCAATGCCCATCCGCGTTATCACCGTCAGCAGCAACTCATGGACGCTCCCCTCCACCTGGTGGACAGGACAGAGAGACACAGAGAGGGTTAGAACCAAGAACCTTACGAATCTAGGACCTAACATGACATAAACACGGGGGGGGGGGGGGGGGGGGGGGGGGGGGGGTTAGACCCAAAAAAGCTTTTTTTTGTTGTGATCACCTTTTTATTTTATTCAGATGGTCAGGGAATACAATGAGTAGGAAGACAGACAACAGTATCTAGCACAGTACAGCCACCAACTTCCTGGCTCAGGCCCCTTTGTACAAATGCCATCCCAACATGTATGCGTTAAATAATCTTAAGTAAACCCAATAACTTGGAGCTAATATGACATAAGCAGAGATTTATACAGGGATTTAACTCAACATCTAGTTAACCAATGAGAAACACACAGCAACCTAGCAGGGAGGGTTTACACTTAATAACCTGCCGTAAAAACCTAAAACATGACAGACTTCATGTCCCCATCAATGAACCTTGACATAACATGATGTCCTGCCTCACTGAGGGAAATCACTCAACATCTACTGTAGGAAACAGATGACATGTCTTTAGATCCTCGTACATGTGCCGGGCCAATGTAAAGAAAGTCATTAGTACGCTGTCACAAAGCTCTATTTCGTCGCTGGGTGAAGGGTTGATTACAGTGCGTGTCACAACCCAGGAAAATGAACACATTACAATATGGACATGTAGGCTATAAGACCATATGCAAAAACAGAAGCCTTCACCATACAGAATATCACTCAGGGATAGTGGTCTGAACATGAGGTAATCCGTTCCGTGACATGACTAATTTTATTAAGGGCAGGCCAGGAGGAGTTGTAGTTGAGGTGAGTATTTGGGTTGGTGTGACTGAGGGATGGCTTAAACCACAGGCTCTGGTTTTTCCTTGTGGTGAAGGGTTTTAAGGTTCGGGATTTGCGAGGGGAAGACGTGGGAAGAGTTCATGAGTCGGGACATGTTATTATATACACCACAAACTTATGTTCCACGTTTATTATTGGGTAGATGCTCACAGCACATGATATTTATCATGTAATTGGATTGTAATTGCATTTTGCTTGCGAATGGATCTCACCCACTTCACGTCGTCGAGTGGAAATGGAAAATAGAGAAGCACGAAACCGGGTTGCCGTGTACGTTTCCCCGTGTAGGATATGCGTGTGCGTGAGTGCTATTAGTCACGGAACATAGGTAAAATGTAATTTATTTCCAATAATGGCAGAGTTAACTTTCACTATCTTGTGTCTGCGATCTCTCGCTTTTTACTCCCGGCAAAGTAAGTGACAGCCTCCTTCTGTTTCTCTCCACATACATTAACAGCATTCCTCTCCTCAACCCCCATTCCTTCAACCCTCAACCCCCCACCTCAAATCTAATCAGCCTCTGAGTTGACTATCTTACTCTAGCCATATTTACGTACATAAAATACATACAATGGAGGGGGGGATTGGGGCAGAGCCACTACGAGTGTCCTTGAATCCCAAATCAACCCCTAGCTCCTTATGGAGATCTGAGAGGATTGGATAGGTCTCCGCAATATGGTTACAATTCCACAGAGTATTGGGGAAATTCCACCATATTTCTTAGACATCTCCAATCTACACAAGTGTCTTGGGGGTTAGGGGCTGGCTAGGGATGGATTTGGGATTCAGTTTAAATCAGAACCACCCACTCACCATCCCTAGATGGGAACATACATACATACATACATACATACATACATACATACATACATACATACATACATACATACATACATACATACATACATACATACATACATACATACATACATACATACATACATACATACATACATACATACAGTAGAGTCCAAGCACACAACATGAGAAAAACCCACAGAAGGTCACTCACCACATTTCCTCGATGGGCCATGAGGATGGCGAAGTTGGTCAGGTGACTACAGGAACAGGTGGTGTGGCTTTTGTTGGTGTCCAGGAGCTTACAGCCCTGAGTGGACCAGTAGCCCATCATACTCCTCTCAGAGTAGTTCCAGAATGAGCAGTTGGGGTTGTAGTAGTGCTCCTTCTACAGAAAGAAAAGTAACAAAATAACAAAAACATGAACATTGTTGTCACGTCCTGACCAGTATAAGGGGTTATTTGTTATTGTAGTTTGGTCAGGACATGGCAGGGGTGTGTTTGTTTAGAGTGTTTCGAGGTTTGTTGGGCTATGTTCTGTTTTGAGAGGGGTGTTTGTTTAGAGTGTTTCGGGGTTTGTTGGGTTATGTTCTAGTATGTCTATTTCTATGTGGTGTTTGTTGGGTTGACCTTCAATTGGAAGCAGCTGCTCCTAGTTGCTTCTAATTGAAGGTCCTATTTAAGAGGGGTGTTTTTCTATGGGATAATGTGGGTAGTTGTTTCTTGTTTAGCTGTGTGCCTGACAAGACTGTTATCGTCGTTGTTTTTGTATACGTGTGTTTTGTTTCGGTTTTCCTTCTTTCTGCCTATTAAAAAGAAGATGAGTAAACACTGTCATGACATTGCCCTCTCTCTGGGAACAGGGAGCACAGTTGACCCCCTCCCCCTTGCACCATCCCCCTACCTACCTCTCCCTACCCAGGCCCTGTGAAAAAGGTCGTAAATTCCAAAGGAAATGTCCTGCCTAACAGGCCACAGTTGAGACAGAGAGGGGTTTCATAGAGAGACACAGGAAATTCTTCCAACTCACAGAATTGGGGAACCGAACAACATTTATGTTCTGGAGAAGGTATAAAAGATCGGTGAAGAATCCAGCTACGAACTGGTCCGCTTGGTACAATTTTGTGATACTCAGAAGAGACAATATAGCCATATTACCATAAAACTGTTTATATAATTGCCTCAGCTATGGGACTTGCATCTAAATGGTTGTATAAAATGTATTAATAAGGATAAACCTATTTGGAATACGTTGAGATGCTATGTACTGATGTTAATGTGATAGAATGTATTTCTGTTCAAAGCTTAAATCAGTCATCGGCACGCCCCCCCCAGGGACACAGACAAGACCTGGCGTCATGAGACAGCCTTTTTCTGTCATTCCAAATAAAACCCCCACCCAGGGTTACTTTCTTCAGACCAGCTTACCTCAGAAGAGAGAGCCAAGGTTTGACCATGCAATTCCTCTACTGAAAGTTAACTATACCACGTGGTTAAACTTTTAGACTATCGATACCGACAGAATAAGAACAAGTCTTTGATATTAATTATTAGTCTGCAGCTAAGTAAATTATATAATTGAACGCGAAGACCGACAAAACATCCATTCTATAACGACATTAATGAATGTCGCTTTGAAAGATCCATTCTAACCGAGAGAGAGAGAGAGAACAGGACAAAAACTCTCCAACAAGGATCCCGACGGCACACTGAGCGTAAATATATATTGATTGCAATTGTTCCCGAATGAGTGAGCGTTCATGTGCAAAGGATTAGCATATCAATTGTTAATATTTATCAACTCTGTAGTGTCTTCTCAGCTGCCCTTTATGACCCTTTGTTTAACAAGACTCCAGCCATGCCTGTTTAGCCCACTAGGGCACATTACTCTACCAATTCTTTGTGACGATAATCACTGTTTGTATACTTTCTGTGAATTACTTAGTTTAGTAAATAAATGATTTTAAGACAATTGATGCATGGATGACCTTTAGTAAAGGCTGGATTCGTGCAGATACAACAATTTACGACGTTTGGAATGAGACTGGACGCGAGGTAAAATACACCATTTAAACCAGAAGATAATCGGCCTATACTATAATACAATATATAATGTTATAATATAGGAAAGTTATAATAGGAAAATTATAACTTTGTAATCTGAATATTTTACTTGGTGCCCCGATCTCCTAGTTAATTACAGTTAAACGATTAATCAGTTTAATCGCATAATAATAATAACAGGGAGTTATTTTGATAAACATGTCTTCAGTTAATGGTGCCCAAAGACGCGACAACACATTCCCGCTGCGTTTTAGTCTAATCCTTACGACACCCGTGACAGAACTACCCACCACAAACGGACCAAGCAGTGGAGGAAGGAGCAGCAGCAGAGCTCTGTGGAGTCATGGACATGGGAAGAGATTCTGGATGGGGCAGGACCTTGGCACCAGGCTGGGGAGTACCGGCGCCCTAAGGAGGAGCTGGAGGCAGCCAAGATGGAGCGGCGCTATTATGAGGCATTATACGCACCGAGAGGCAAGTGCGAGAAGCAGCCCCCAAAATTATTTTTTGGGGGGGCACACGGGTAGTTTGGCTGGGCCAAGGGTAAGCCCTAAGCCAACTCCCCGTGCTTATTATGGGGAGCGTTTGGAGTGGAGAGCGCCGGTGTATGCGGAAGTGCGCACGATCTCAGTTCGCCCTGTGCCAGCACTCCGCTCGTACAGGGCTACTATTACCATCCAGCCAGGACGGGTTGTGCAGGAGGCGCGCTCCAGACCTCCAGTCTGCCTACTCATGGCCCGGTGTATCCAGTTCCTGCTCCTCGCACTAGCCCTGAGGTGCGTGTCTCTTGACTGGTGCCTCCAAAGCCAGCACCACGCACCAGGCCTCCAGTGCGTCAGCCCAGTCTAGTACGTCCTGTTCCCCCTCCTCGCACTAGCCTTGGGGTGCATGTCTCCAGTCTGGTACCTCCACTACCAGCCCCACGCACCAGGCCTCCAGTGCGTCAGCACAGTCCAGCTCGTCCTGCTCCTCACACTAGCCCT
This sequence comes from Salmo salar, assembly GCF_965601325.2. Lineage (NCBI taxonomy): Eukaryota > Metazoa > Chordata > Actinopteri > Salmoniformes > Salmonidae > Salmo > Salmo salar. The sequence goes on from NC_138293.1 coordinate 32,623,509, forward strand.
GTGGTGCGTGTCCCTAGTCTGGCGCTTCCTAAGCCAGCCCCATGCATCAGGCCTTCAGTGCGCAGTCCCCGTCCAGAGCTTCCGGCAACAGTGCCCGGTTCAGAGTGTCCGGCGACAGTGCCTCGTCCAGAGTGTCCGGCGACAGTGCCTCGTCCAGAGTGTCCGGCGACAGTGCCTCGTCCAGAGTGTCCGGCGACAGTGCCTCGTCCAGAGTGTCCGGCGACAGTGCCCCGTCCAGAGCTTCCGGCGACAGTGCCCCGCAGAGAGACGGCCCACAGTCCGGAGCCAGCAGAGACGGTCCACAGTCAGGAGCCAGTAGAGACGGCCCAGAGTCCGGAACTGAGAGAGACGGCCCACAGTCCGGAACCGAGAGAGACGGCCCACAGTCCGGAACTGATAGAGACGGCCCACAGTCCGGAACCGAGAGAGACGGCCCACAGTCCGGAACCGAGAGAGATGGCCCACAGTCCGGAACCGAGAGAGTGGCCCACAGTCCGGAACCGAGAGAGACGGCCTACAGTCCGGAACCGAGAGAGACGGCCTACAGTCCGGAAACGAGAGAGTCGCCCTACAGTCCTGAGACGGCCCACAGTCCGGGAACCGAGAGAGACGGCCTACAGTCCGGAATCGGCGTAGCCAGAGTCGCCCTCCAGTCTGGAGCTCCCAGAGTCACCCTCCAGTCCGAGGTCTCCAGCGACGCGCATCAGCCCGAGGTCTCCAGTGACGCACATCAGCCCGAGGTCTTCAGCGATGCGCCATAGCCCAGAGACTTCGGGAGGGGTAAAATGTAATAAGTATTTAGCGGGGGTGGACTGGTTAGGTTGGGGAGTAAGGCTGGAGCCTGAGCCACCTCCATAGGAGGAGGTTGGGGAGGGGGGGGGGTGTAGCACAAGAACCGTCGGTGACGGTGGCCACCCTCCCTTCAGTTTGGGATTATTTTTGTTTTGGGTTTATTTTTGTTTTTGTTTAAGGTGCATCCGGGGTATGCACCTTTTGGGGGGGGGGGGGGTTCTGTCACGTCCTGACCAGTATAAGGGGTTATTTGTTATTGTAGTTTGGTCAGGACGTGGCAGGGGTGTGTTTGTTTAGAGTGTTTCGGGGTTTGTTGGGCTATGTTCTGTTTTAAGAGGGGTGTTTGTTTAGAGTGTTTCGGGGTTTGTTGGGTTATGTTCTAGTATGTCTATTTCTATGTGGTGTTTGTTGGGTTGACCTTCAATTGGAAGCAGCTGCTGCTAGTTGCTTCTAATTGAAGGTCCTATTTAAGAGGGGTGTTTTTCTATGGGATTTTGTGGGTAGTTGTTCCTTGTTTAGCTGTGTACCTGACAAGACTGTTATCGTCTTTATTTCTGTATACGTGTGTTTTGTTTTGGTTATCCTTCTTTCTGCCGAATAAAAGAAGATGAGTATACACATTCCCGCTGCATTTTGGTCTAATCCCTACGACACACGTGACAATTGTTTAAAACAACTAGCTAAAAGTTAGGGTTTTAGTAGTTCTCAATAAGCAAAAAAAACAAAACAATGAAACCTCTTAAATACCACAAACAACATTATAAGCATTGTTTAAAACAATTAACAGATTACTTTAGAGTACATATGCTTCCTACATACGTATACTATATGCATATGTCATTTTCCACCAAGGGTCAATAACAGCAGGCAGACGAGCCTGCCATGGCAAATAACTACGGTAGCAAAAAGCTAAGTACTGGAATACACAAGATAGCACTCAAGTTAGCCTGCTTCGGCCTATGGATGGATCCACCTTGTCTGTCGTGTCAAGTGCAATTATAAACAATTACAGTATATTGACATATCATAGCATGACAAACACGATAGCTTTTCTATGTAAACTAACAGAATCTGACACGCACTTATATTTTACAGCCGCGCTAGCTGTATCCTATGAAACTGGCATTTATCCTCCACAACTACTAAAGACCACACTGCCATTTCTCTTTCCCACCATTTCCCCCTGCACTGAACCACACCACGGCCTGACTCTAGAGCTCCAGGGTTCTCCAAGGGGAAGGGGGACTCACGTCGAGGTGCTCCAGGGTGAAGATGACGGGGTCGGACACAAACACGCGGCTGGACTCCTTGGTGATGGAGGCGGCCAGGATGTGTGAGTTGACGGTCAGGTCTGAAAGGTTACGTCCTCCTCCTCCTCGGAGCGTGGCGTTCTCTGTACTGAGGAACCGGCCCAGGTGCTTATAGAGGACAAACACCAGCTTGGCCACACCTGGGAAAAAATACACTACAATAAGATTTATGGTGGCATTGTGAACGTATAAAATTGCTTCTAATTTCTATACTTCAGCCACTGTCACAGTGCAGGGCAATGCTCCTTCAGTATGATCACATTCATTCATTTTATTCATACATTTCTTCCCCCCTTTGTTACCGTTTTTACTGTTGACTTTGACTGTGTTTGCAGATAGCTGAATGGAGGCTCCAACCTTGCTGGTCTGGGGGAACCTGAAGTCCTGCATCTGGCCATCAGTACTGAGCACATACACATCCAGCACTAAAAGTGGATGAGGAGAGGGGGAGGTAGCGGGAGAGGAGCAGGAGGAGACGGAGAGAGGGGGAAGAGGAGGAGAGGGGAAGAAGGGAACGGTAGTGGTATACATAACTGATAGGTCAAGTTTCAATAGTAACACACCGTTTTTAATAGAGCTCCGACATAAAGGTTGCGAAGTGTGAAAGAAGGGAGGAACCAGATCAAGTGTTCCAGCTAGAAATTCCAATCTCATTGTCAATATCCCATCCAGCACTATTTACTATAAAAAAGATCTGAGCTGCTTCCCGTAACCCTGGCCTACAGAGCTCCTTATGGAGAGAGAGAAAGAGAGAGAGCATAGCACCATCCAACCTGCTGAAGCATGAATGTCAAATATTCATAAGATAAAAAATATCATTGGGCTTTTTCTTCCCCCTGTGGGTTCAGATAACTCTGGCCTTGCCAGTGAGCAAATCTCTGAAAAGCCTGCTAGATTCCTGCAGCAAACCCCCTGCCCTCTCTCTTGCTCTCTCTATCCCTCCCTCTCTCTCCTCTCCGTTGTTCTGTGCCAGCTGCCGGATGGCTCTCTCTCTCTCTCTCTTTGATGTGTGAAATTACGGAGGGGTCAGGAGGACGCACGTATCAGCACACTCCCTCCTGTCAGAACCAGCCTCAACTTCCTCACCACAGATCGCTTTTGACACACAGAGATGAGGAATTGTTCTCCCTCTGACATTTTTTCTCCTTTCCTTCGCTTCCTTCCTTCTTTCTCTCTTTCGGTCTATCCTAAACCCCCCCCCCCCCCCCCCCCCTTACCCCTCCCTTTTCTCTCCTCCTGCCCTTGACGTTCGCCTCAAGGTGCCATTTGTGTTTCAGCCTGAATCAGGAAACTATGTTAATTAGGAGTAAGGATCCTTTTGGGCTTCTCTCCTACTGCTCATCAGGCGAGCTGCAGAGAAGACTGTCCCGGGGCCTCAGTTCTCACATAGCATTGTCAGAGGAGATTGGGAAAGTTCTACTAGCTATATTACTACTAGTAGAAATACTATTTTATAAAAAATAAAAAAAATGTAATCTGTTGTTGAGGCCCTGTGTGCTAAACGCACATAAACAGAGCCTGTTTGCAATGATTAACTATACATGGCGTGTATAGGCAAATTATTATATTTTGCATTAGCAGGCTGCAGTACATCTGTTTTTTGTTATCCGCTTGTAATTACCATTTACTGACAAAGGGTTAAGGCAGGGTTCGAGGACATAGCTACCGTATAGAATACACTATATATACAAAAGTATGTGGACACCCCTTCAAATGAGTGGAGTCGGCTATTTCAGCTACACCCGTTGCTGACAGGTTTATAAAATCGAGCACACAGCCATGCTATCTCCATAGACAAACACTGGCAGTAGAATGGCCTTACTGAAGAGCTCAGTGACTTGCAATGTGGCACCGTCATAGGATGCCATGTTTCCAGCAAGTCAGTTTGTCAAATTTCTGCCCTGCTAGAGTTGCCCTGTCAACTGTAAGTGCTGTTATTGTGAAGTGGAAACGCCTATGTGCAACAACGGCTCAGACTCGAAATGGTAGGCCACACAAGCCCACAGAGCGGGACCGCCGATTGCTGAAGCGTGTAGCGAGTAAAAATTGTCTGTCCTTGGATGCAACACTCACTACCAAGTTCCAAACGGCCTCTGAAAGCAACGTCAGCACAATAACTGTTCGTCGGGAGCTTCATAAAATGGGTTTCCGTGGCCGAGCATCCGCACACAAGCCTAACATCACCATGCGCAATGCCAAGCATTGGAGTGGTGTAAAGCTCGCCACCTTTGGACTGGAGCAGTGGAAATGCGTTCTCTGGAGTGATTAATCACGCTTCACCATCTGGTAGTCCGACGGACAAATCTGTGTTTGGCGAATGCCAGGAGAACACTACTTGCCCCAATGCATAGTGCCAACTGTAAAGTTTAGTGGATGAGGAATATTGGTCTGGGGCTGTGGTTCATGGTTCGGACTAGGCTAAGGGAAATCTTAACACTACAACATACAATGACATTCTAGACGATTCTGTGCTTCCAACTTTGTGGAAACAGTTTGGGGAAGGCCCTTTCCTGTTTCAGCATAACAATGCCCCCGTGCACAAAGCGAGGTCCATACAGAAATGGTTTGTCGAGATCAGTGTGGAAAAACTTGACTGGCTTGCACAGAGCCCTGACCTTAACCCCATCGAACACCTTTGGGATGAATTGGAACGCCAACTGATCATGATTTTGGAATGAGATGCTCGATGCGCAGGTGTCCACATACTTTTGGTCATGTACTGTATCAAATGATTCAATTGATTTTCCATGAGAAGACCAGACAGTTCATCTTGCAGAACAAATTCAATGCCCCTACTTAACTATGCAAGAAAAAGGCAGCGGGGAACTCATAACCATGGCAACAAAGAGGCTTGTGTAGGGAAAATGACAGTTCACTGCACAAAGCTGACTTAAATGAATGAGATCACATTGCTAATAAACTGCCTGTGAGAACATATTAGCTTGCCTGGCGCTGAGCGAGACATCAAACCTCCTACTGTGACTTCAACTAAATTTGGTCTTTCTAAAAACCACTTTGCCTCTCTCCTGGAGGAATAGCTGTCCAGGTTCTTGTCTAGAATGAATAAGCCCATGGAAAAGAAGCCCTGAGGTCTAGCAGAAGTATGTTTCTACAGAATGGTTGTGAATGTTAACTTCCACTTCCTTGAACATAACAAACTGTAGAAAAAAAGGCAATTTTAGTACTGAGGTCAAAGTAATTTTCTTCCAAGACAGGGGGAGATAATACAAAGGAAAATAATCATTAAAACTGTGGATTGTAACTGGCAGACGTGTCTGTCTAGTTTTTCCTTTTTATGAGTGATGGGCAGGGGGGGTAGAAAAAAAAAAACATACTTATGTTGTCTGCAGGCACTTTGACTACAGCGGGCTCAATCAGGTTGTCGGCAAGGATGAAGGCTCCTTCCTCCAGGGTATCCAGTAACATGGTGGCGGCGTGCGTTTGCTCCGTGGAATTCATGTCTTCCCAGGACTTCAGGGCTTCCGGCCTCAGGAGGTTGTCAACCGTATCCACAATGGCCTGTATCCGTGGAAACAAGTCAAATGTCAGACCTTTGTCGCTTTAAAAAAAATGGATACCTCATAACTTCTACTCATGCCTGCAGCATACAGGCAGAAAGGGGGCAAGAAAAGCATATGATGCTGATGGCAAGTAAGGACAAGCGACAACCAAAAAATTCAACAAATACGGTCACTGGAATTAAAAGATGATATGAAGATTCATTCAAATTAAAACATCACTTAAAGATGGCATGGTGGTCACAGAATAAAAACTACAGGATGTTGTCTCCCCACTTTCCTGGTTTAGACCCATTTATTTTCTTTTGAATAACAAGACTGTGCCAGAGGGGAAGTTCAAACACAAACCAAATGTTTTTCAAATGAATGGAGCAGTTATTCCACAATAGTACTCTCTCAGTTCCTGTTCTTTAACATCTTATTTTTCCCAAAGAGCAATTATCTTTCCTCTTCGCTAACAATAAATATATTCCATAACAGGATCTGGTCATTATGGCCTTGAAATGTGCAGCTTTTCCTTCCTAGAGGGGAAAATGTTATCAAGAAAATGAATCCATTTGTTTCATGGGTAGCAGGCAAAGTAAAGAAGGGCATAATTCTGCTTGTTTTCAATGGCAATCCTTTCATTTCCTGCTTGGCTGATAAGCAGTAAGTAAGCAAAACATTCCAAACCCTCACGAGAAAAAGTATCAAATGTTGATCAAAATGGAGGTCACTGTGACCCTGTGCAGGAGAGTTCACAACTTCCATGTACCTTAGCATATTTATCTATATCATATCCACACAGCAGCGCTAACGCTAGCCCCATTGATGACTCCCATGTAGCTCATCTGCAGTGCATTTGGAAAGTATACAGACCCCTTCTCTTTTTCCACATTTTGTTACATCTTTATTCTAAAATGGATTAAATATCTTTTTTTGTTATCAATCTACACTCAATACCCCATAATGACAAAGCAAAAACAGTTTTTTAGACAAATTTGCTACATTTATTAAACAGAAATACCATATTCACATTTATTTAACTAGGCAAGTCAGTTAAAAGAACAAATTCGTATTTACGATGATGGCCTAGGAACCGTGGGTTAACTGCCTTGTTCAGGGGCAGAACGACAGATTTGTACCTTGTCAGCTCGGGGATTCGATTTTGCAACCTTTCGGTTACTAGTCCAATGCTCTAACCACTAGGCTACGCTGCCGCCCCACATACAGTACAAGTCAAAAGTTTGGACACACCTACTCATCCCAGGGATCGTCTTTATTTTTGCTATTTTCGACATTGTAGAATAATAGTGAAGACATAAAAACTAAGAAATAATAATACAATATTGAATCATGTAGTAAGCAAAAAAGTGCTAAACAAAAATATTTTATATTTGAGATCTTCAAAGTTTGCCTTGATGACAGCTTTGCACATTCTTGGCATTCTCTCAACCAACATCATGAGGTAGTCACCTGGAATGCATTTCAATTAACAGGTGTGCCTTCTTAAAAGTTAATTTGTGGAATTTCTTTCCTTCTTAATGCATTTGAGACAATCAGTTGTGTTATAGGGCTCCCGAGTGGCGCAGCGGTCTTGCCTCTTGCATTTCAGTGCAAGAGGCGTCACTACAGTCCCTGGTTTGAATCCAGGCTGTATCACAACCAGCCGTGAATGGGAGTCCCATAGGGTGGCACACAATTGGCCCAGCATCGTCTGGGTTTTGCCGGGGTAGGCCGTCATTGTAAATAAGAATTTGTTCTGAACAGACTTGCCTAGTTAAATTAAAACAAAAATTGTTGTGACAAGGTAGGGGTGGTATACAGAAGATAACACTATTTGGTAAAAGATCAAGTCCATATTATGTCAAGAACAGCTCAAATAAGCAAAGAGAAACAACAGTCCATCATTACTTTAAGACATGAAGGTTAGTCAATACGGAACATTTCAAGAGCTTTTAAAGTTTCTTCAAGTGCAGACACTAAAACTAAGCGCTATGATGAAACTGGCTCTCATGAGGACCCCCACAGGAAAGGAAGACACAGAGTTACCTCTACTGCAGAGGATGTTCATTAGAGTTAACTGCACCTCAGATTGCAGCCCAAATAAATGCTTCAGAGTTCAAGTGACAGACACATCTCAACATCAAATGTTCAGAGGAGACTGCGTGAATCAGGCCTTCATGGTCGAATTGCTGGAAAGAAACCACTACTAAAGGACAACAATAATAAGAAGAGACTTGCTTGGGCCAAGAAACACAAGCAATGGACATTAGACCAGTGGAAATCTGTTTTTTGGTCTGATGAGTCCAAATTTTTGATTTTTGGTTCCAACCGCCGTGTCTTTGTGAAACGCAGAGCAGGTGAACGGATGATCTCCGCATGTGTGGTTCCCACCATGAAGCAATGGGAGGTGTGATGGTATGGGGGTGCTTTGCTGGTGTCACTGTCAGTGATTTATTTTGAATTCAAGGCACACTTAACCAGCATGGCTACCACATCATTCTCCAGTGATACGCCATTCCTTTTTGATTGCGCTAAGTGGCACTATCATTTGTTTTTCAACAGGACAATGGCCCAGCACACCTCCAGGCTGTGTAAGGGCTATTTGACCAAGAAGGAGAGTGATGGAATGCTGCATCAGATGACCTGGCCTGTACAATCACCTGACCTCAACCCAATTGAGATGGTTTGGGATGAGTTGGATCGCAGAGTGAAGGAGAAGCAGCCAACAAGTGCACAGCATATGTGTGAACTCCTTCAAGAATGTTAGAAAAGCATTCCAGGTGAAGCTGGTTGAGAGAATGCTAAGACTGTGCAAAGCTGTCATCAAGGCAAAGGGTGGCTACTTTGAAGAATCTAAAATATATTTAGAATTGGTTAACTCTTTTTTGGGTTCCATTTGTGTTATTTCATAGTTTTGATGTCTTCACTATTATTCTACAATGTAGAAAATAGAAAAAACAAACCCTTGAATGAATAGGTGTTTCTAATCTTTTGACTGGTACTGTATTTACAATTGAAATTTAGCTCAGGTGCATCCTGTTTTGATTGATAATTCTTGAGATATTTCTACAACTTGATTGGAGTCCACCTGCGCTAAATTGAATTAATTGGACATCATTTGGAAAGATGCACACCTGTCTATATTAGGTCCCACAGTTGACAGTGCATGTCAGAGCAAAAACCAAGCGATGAGGTCGAAGGAATTGTCTGTAGAGCTCCAAGACAGGATTATGTTGAGGCACAGATCTGGGGAAGGGTACCAAAACATGTATGCAGCATTGAAGGTCCCCAAGAACAAAGTGGCCTCCATCATTCTTAAAATGAAGATGTTTGGAACCACTAAAACTCTTCCTAGAGCTGGCCGCCCGGCCAAACTGAACAATCAGAGGAGAAGGGCCTTGGTCAGGAAGGTGAACAATAACCCGATGGTCACTCTGAGTTCTAGACTTTCTCTGTGGAGACGGGAGAACCTTCCAGAAGGACAACTATCTCTGCAGCACTCCACCAATCAGGCCTTGATGGTAGAGTGTCCAGACGGAAGCCACTCCTCAGTAAAAGGCACGTGACAGCCTGCTTGGAGTTTGCCAAAATGCATCAAAGGACTCTCAGACCATGAGAAACAAGATTCTCTAGTCTGATGAAACCAAGATTGAACTCTTTCGCCTGAATATCAAGCGTGACGTCTGGAGGAAACCTGGCACCATCCCTATGGTGAAGCATGGTGGTGGCAGCATCATGCTGTGGGGATGTTTTTCAGCGGCAGGGACTGGAAGACTAGTCGGGATCAAGGGAAAGATGAACAGAGCACAGTACAGAGAGATCCTTAATAAAAACCTGCTCCAGAGCGCTCAGGACCTCAGACTGGGGCGAAGGTTCACCTTCCAAAAGGACAACGACCCTAAGCACACAGCCAAAACAATGCAGGAGTGGCTTCAGGACAAGTCTCTTAATGTCCTTGAGTGGCCCAGCCAGAGCCCGGACTTGAATCCGATCAAACATCTCTGGAGAGACCTGAAAAAGCTGTGCAGCAATGCTTCCCATCCAACCTGGCAGAGATTGAGAGGCTCTGCAGAGAAGCATGGGAATAACTCCCCACATTCAGGTGTGCCAAGCTTGTAGCGTCATACCCAAGAAGCCTCGAGGTGGTAATTGCTGCCGAAGGTGCTTCAACAAGGTACTGAGTAAAGGGGCTGAATACTTATATAAAAGTGATATCAGTTTTTTTACATTTGCTAAAATAAAATAAAAAACAATTTTTGCTTTGTCATTATGGGGCATTGTGGTTAGATTGATGAGGGAGAATTTTTTGTTGCGATTTTAGAATAAGGCTGTAACGTAACAAAATATGGAAAAAGGGGGTCTGAATACTTTGCGAATGCACTGTATATCCATTCTCACACAGCAGCACTAACGCTAGCCCATTGATGACTCCCATATAGCTGATATCCATACCCACACAGCAGCGCTACCCCCACAGATAAACATATCCATCAGCATAATTTCCCCACAAATCCATATCAACCCATGACCCGATAAACCAGTGACAATTTAACCACAGGTGACATTAACCACAGCAGAGGCCCAGGCTACACTATAGTGGTAATTAGCCAATAACAACAGTCACTCAATGTACCAATTAGTGCAAAGCTGTGATTATCATCCACACACACACTAATTGACCATAGGCACAATTACCCTTTTGTCTGGATTAACCAGTGGGGCGAATAAACACCGTAGCCCCTCGCTATCAAACCAGACTGATGATTAACCAATCACCACAACAAGTAAACCAACCACATGGCTGGCTACCATTATTACCTAGAGCTAAGTCAGAGTTGGATAGGTTAGGATAGGAAGAGATAGAAGGAGTCAGAGTAGCAGTAGTGATTTCAGGGCTAGGGCCGTTACACCCCAGACAAACAAATCAACACTCAATGGGTCCATCCTCCTGGTGAGTACCCCCTTCCTTGTAGGCATGAAGAATGAGGAACAAAAAAGAAATACAAATAATCAATGTCTTTAATTTGTGGCAGCGTTAAGAAGAAAGAAAAAAAACCTCTGTTCTGATTGAGTCCTCTTTAATAAATATAATTCTCGCCTGGGTGGCGGTCCCACCACACACCAATCACAAGGGTGTTACCCAAGATGCCCTACAGTGAGCTGGAAATGCTTGGGTGGTGGTGGTGCTGACTTCACTTACATTGCCTATTGATGAATAAAGAAGACAGACACCCTTAAATCAAGTTGACGGTGACATGCAGTGTATCCCAATTTCTCACAGTAAAAGAGACCTCAGTAAAAACAGCCCTAACTCATGGTGAAGAATGCTCCCACCAGTCAAACATAGAGACTAAAGAGAGAGACAGAGGTCTGAGACGGCTGGTTTGTTTCGTGCAAGGCAGGCCCACTGTGTGTTTACGCCAGAACCGCTTCTTTCAACAGGACCTGCTCTCAGATTATAAACTCTGAGGAAAGGAAAATGGCATGGAGAGAGAAAGGAATGAAAAGACCCAACAAATCCTGTATGAACACAAACACATTAATGGGACTGAAAATGAATCCATCAAACAAACACAAAAATTGGCACTTTTGTCAGCGAGAGGAGGAACAAGGAGAGGCTGGAAATGGTAAAGCGTAAGCAAGTGAAAAACTGAGTACACTGCCACTTTGATCAAACTTCTGGCTGACAGGGAGCTACAATTACGGCCGTGGGAAGGCAATTACTCATACAACGCACAAAGAGGGAGGGGAATAGAGAGAGATAAGAGATAGGAGAGATATTGACTTATAGACAGACAGGCAGAGATATTGACAGACAGACCAGGCAGGCAGATCGACAGACCAGACAGACTGGTGAGTTGAGGGGTAGAGAGATAGATGGACATACCGTCAGGCTAGCAGACACACAGGCAGATAGACAGGCTGGCAGATGCACAAGCAGAGAATCACAGACAGACAGACACCAATGTTTCATGCTACTGAGCATATTGTGGATACTTTAAGAGTCAAAGGTGTCTATGTGGAACCAGCAGATATACAGTACCTTCATATATGCCCTGCAAGTCCTCTCTCTCTTTTGAAGCTTTTTAACACAAAGTGAGGATTAAGAACAAGAGGCATACTATTAGGAAGCAAAGAGCTTGGAGGGAAAAGGAGGTTAGTCTATGTCTTTAGAATACAGATATCCTAAAATACACCACTTACCCCACTTGAATCAGGATGGAAATGATAATATATAAACCTCATGTTAGGTAGATGAAATAAGAAGCTCACTGTATATTATGCAGCATTCTAAAATGTATTTCGGAAGATGTATCTAGCTTACATAACTACAAGGGCTTGGCCGGCCAAGACAGAGCTGTACAGCATAGCGTTGTAGATGGGGAATCGCTGAGATAAAATTCCTACGCTTTGCATTAACCTGTTGGGTCTAGGGGGCAGCATTTGCACGTCTGGATAAAAAAAATGTACCCGATTTAATCTGGTTACTAATCCTACCCAGTAACTAGAATATGCATATACTTATTATATATGGATAGAAAACACTCTAAAGATTCTAAAACTGTTTGAATGGTGTCTGTGAGTATAACAGAACTCATTTGGCAGGCAAAACCCTGAGACATTTTCTGACAGGAAGTGGATACCTGATGTGTTGTATTGACTTTAAACCTATCCCATTGAAAAACACAGGGGCTTAGGAATATTTTGGCACTTCCTATTGCTTCCACTAGATGTCACCAGCCTTTACAAAGTGTTTTGAGTCTTCTGGAGGGAGATCTGACTGAACAAGAGCCATGGAACGATGATGGCCCATTAGACACCTGGCGCGCGAGTTCATGTTGGGTACCCTCGTTCCAATACGTTATAAAAGAGTATGCATTCGTCCACCTTGAATATTATTCATGTTCTGGTTAAAAAAGGCCCTAATGATTTATGCTATACAACGTTTGACATGTTTGAACGAACGGAAATATATTTTTTCCCCTCGTTCATGACGAGAAGTCCGGCTGGCTTACATCATGTGCTAACGAGACGGAGATTTTTGGACATAAATGATGAGCTTTTTTGAACAAAACTACATTCGTTATGGACCTGTGATACCTGGAAGTGACATCTGATGAAGAGAATCAAAGGTAATGGATTATTTACATAGTATTTTCGATTTTAGATCTCCCCAACATGACGTCTAGTCTGTATCGCAACGCGTATTTTTCTGGGCGCAGTGCTCAGATTATTGCAAAGTGTGATTTCCCAGTAAGGTTATTTTTAAATCTGGCAAGTTGATTGAGTTCAAGAGATGTAAATCTATAATTCTTTAAATGACAATATAATATTTTACCAATGTTTTCTAATTTTAATTATTTAATTTGTGACGCTGACTTGACTGCCGGTTATTGGAGGGAAACGATTTCCTCAACATCAATGCCATAGTAAAACGCTGTTTTTGGATATAAATATGAACTTGATAGAACTAAAAATGCATGCATTGTCTAACATAATGTCCTAGGAGTGTCATCTGATGGAGATTGTAAAAGGTTAGTGCATCATTTTAGCTGGTTTTATGGTTTTGGTGACCCTGTCTTTGACTTGACAAAACATTACACACAACTCTTGTAAATGTACTGTCCTAACATACTCTAAATTTATGCTTTCGCCGTAAAACCTTTTTGAAATCGTAAAACGTGGTTAGATTAAGGAGATGTTTATCTTTCAAATGGTGTAAAATAGTTGTATTTTTGAAAAATTTGAATTTTGACATTTATTTGGATTCAAATTTGCCGCTCTTGAAATGCACCTGCTGTTGATGGAGTGCACCACGGGTGGCACGCTAGCGTCCCACCTAGCCCCAAGAGGTTAACGATGCTGTCATGACGTTGGCCTGTGGGTAAGGTTTATGACCCCCCCATAAATACCTTTCTCCTTTTCCTCTCTTGACTCTACTGAAGGACTCTTGAAAAGCCTTTGTTAAACACAGAGAGTCGGGGAAGATCAAAAGGTGGGGGGAAAGGAACCATATTTTGGTAATCCAACCAGTTGAAAATATGCGTTGGTACTTAATGAATATGATGTCAGTTCGGTTGTCATCTGAGACATTCTTATTAATGATATGATGACATAAACTATATCGTGGAAAGTCTACACATTATAGTTATCAGATTCACATGGAATTGGTGTGTAATTTAAATGTTTAAATATGAAACTATTTCTGAAAAGATGAAATGTAATTTTAGCTTCCAAATGAGAGAAGTGGGTTTTCATAAGGTTAGAGCTCTGCTCAATCGGTGGCCCGCCCCTGTGAAGAGACATGGGTTATAAACTATGAAACACACCCTTCTCTCCCTCCACTATATAAGCCCTTGACGAAAATGTAACCTGTTCCGAGTACGCAAGGCCTGCAGCCTCTGCGTTAAAAGGGCGAATAACTTGCTGTTCCGGGTACATTAGGGCGATGGTCCGATGTCAGAAGGATTCAGATAATAAGCTGTTCCGAGGATGTGAGGATGACGGTCCCACGTTAAAAGGACTAACATGTCAACTACAGAACTAAGCCAACCTCAGCGTGAGCTTTGGTTGCGAATGGTATGAACTTTGAACTCTTATTCACTACAGAAGTGATACCTCCTAGCCGTTGAGTTAGCAGCGGCCACTGTAAACGTGGGCTAGGAAAGGACGGACAAAGGATCTCTCCTAACAAACAACACGACAACTGCCAAGTAGCCAGTTTACCACCAGAGACATTCTTCCGAGGACAGGAAGATATCTGTTGGGCAACATGGCTTTCCATCTACAACCAACCTATTGAGGCGCAGCTCAGAGTAAATATTTATTGCATTTTCCTTTCCCAAATGGGCAGTAATTTAGAATGCATAAGATACTGTATTTACGATAGCATAGCTTCTCCCTTTGTTCCTCAGTCTTCCCGCTCTTTCACTCAAACCCAACCCCCTTTCCTTTGTGTAACCAGCCGTCATGTCGGCTCCGTCCACCAGGGACGTTTTCTGTATGACATAATTTGCATTCTGTGTATATGTAATTCTGTGTGATTATTTAGGTATTTAGTAAATAAATAATTAAACCAAAGTTTGTATTGCTGATTCAACTTGTAAGCCAGGGTTTGTGAAGATAATCAAGAATTTACAACTTTCAGATGAGACTGAAATAAGGTGACGATTAATATTGACTGCTATTGATGTAAAATATTACTAGGTCTTTAAGAGTTTATTCGGAAGATAACAGCTCTATAAACACTCTTTCGGGGTGCCCCGACTTTCTAGTTAATTACATTTACATGATTTGCTTAATCAGGTCATATTAATTACAGAGAAAGGATTTTATAGAATAGCATGTCATATCACTTAATCCGGCATAGCCAAAGACACGTCAATGCTTTATAAAGCACTGAAAAAATAAACAAAGCAGGAGATGGTCATTTGGATTCTAGGGCACTGAGGTTATAACAGTATGCCGGCTTTGGGTTTTATTGTCGAGCCTTTTGTTGAATGGTCTCCGTCTCAGTCAAAGGAAACCGCTTCATTATTCCCACAGCTAGCTACATCGTGGCTGCAGGAGTATAGTACTGTGCAGTTTTAAGAGAGTACAGCCAGAACATAGACAGAAAGATTCAGTCTAGGACTAGCTAACCCAAAAGTAACAAAGACAACACTACCCTGGTGCCTTTTGGTCCAAATCATTTCACTTTTAGGTTCTGAATAGCACTGTAAAACTAATTCATTTCTCCATATGACCGTCTCCAGGGGTGCAACTTTGGTTTTAGAAGTTGGTGAGGGTGGAGAGGAGTTATTCTTTGTGTTGGCTAGCGGGGGGCTGCTATCCATCAGCTCTAAGTCAGAGCTGCCAGGTGAGAAGGCTGCGTTTACCCAGTAATTACTAAGAAGAGGTGGGGCTGGAAGAATGAGCTTCCTCCCTCTCCACAGCCACAGCTCCCCATATGGGCTGGGCCGGCCTCTCCTCCCCCTCCTCCCCCTAACCTCACCTGGAAGGAGAAGTGTGGGGAGGGCTAATGAGTGGCTTAACCTATGTAGAGTCAAAGGTGGAGCAAAGGGAGGGCAGGAGAGGAGGAAATACTACCCACCCAGAGATATACGTACGTTTATACAGTGTACGGCTCTCGTACTAACTAGCCTACCTGGGGTCACATATACTCACATTTATGCACTCAAATCGTCTGCTAAATGACATAAATTGTTTTATATTACCTTGTTGAAGCTACGCCCAGCTGAGTCCTTTTCGCATAGCTCCTGGAGCTGAGCGTCCAGGATGTCCACCAGCTGCTCCATGAGACGCACTGATGAGCTGATGTCACCGGCGAACACTGGACCCTGCGTGTGGTGGGCCAGCTCATTGGCTAGGTTAGCTGCATTCTCCCCACTACGGATCTGGAGTTGGTGGAAAAAATGCAATATTAAAGGTCCTGTTTAAGCTTTTAATTACTTGTTTCCTACTAAATACTGTACCTGGTATGTTAACTATGTGCTAACAATGGATACATAAGCAATAAGTCAAGAGGGGGTGTTGTATATGGCCAATATACCACGGCTAAGGGCTGTTCTTAGGCACGACGCAACGCGGAGTGCCTGGACACAGTCCGTAGCCATGGCATATTGGCCATATACCACAAACCCTCGTGCCTTACTGCTATTATAAATTGGTTACCAAAGTAATTACAGCAGTAAAAATAAATGTTTTGTCATACCCGTGGTATACGGTCTGATATACCACGGCTGTCAGCCAATCAGCATTCAGAGCTCGAACCACCCAGTTTATAATACTGATTTAATGTGGATAAAGGAAGAAAACAGCACAGCAGGAAAAGGCTCATGGTCATTGGTGAAACATCTTTGGATGATAGGCATCACAGAGTCAGGTAATGTACAGGTAATGTATCACATACTGATTTAAACTCAAATCAATATTAATGCTGCTAGCTATAGCCCACAGAAAGCAATCCACAGTGTGCAAGAAAAATATAAAGACATGTGCATTAAATGTGTATTTTGTTTACATCTATAAGGCATTCAGTGGAATACAGTATATGTATGGGCAAGCCCCTTATTTAGTGTTGAAACCAACAAGATGCCATAAAATGACAGATACACCGTGCCCTTTCAGATAAAGTAGAAGAGGAAAGTTGACGTGTTTTATTCCTTCCCTCCCTGTCACCAGAGCCATCGGGGGGACATTGTTGACCAACCTTTTGTGCCACTTGAGTGACCCAGTGGGAGGTACAGTTGCTGAGGTCAGGTCCCTTTGGGTTCCAGGTCCCCCCTGCCACCGTGCAGAAGTAGGAGGCGATGCCTGGAGAAACACACAACAAAGACAACCATTACACAACCCTATTGTCTGTTTTTAATGTATGTGTGCATTTATTTGTGTACATTTTTGTAACGTTGCTGACCACTGCCATCGTGAACAGTTCTCTCTTGCAAAAGAGATTGCATCCCAATGAGTATAGCCTGTTTAAATAAAGGTTAAATCAAAATGTATTTAACAGAGGTTAGGCCAACTCTTCACCCTCCTACCATTCCTGTCCTCCTCTCAACATGTTTCTCAGGAAAAACAAACGACTGAGGTCAGCCGTGGTCAAAAAAGCAATGATGCAAAAAGTGGCTGACCAGTAGGAACCAGAAAGGTTGCCAGCTTTGTACTGTCTAACAGTGGACACTGAGCAGTGAGATATTCTCATACAGTTCATCTTTATACTGTAGGAATCATTGTCTGTCTTCTTATAGGCTAATTCAGTGGTATTCAAAGTTGGGGTTATGACAGGGGAACTGCAGTAGGTCCCCCCCAGTAGGTCCCCCCAAAAAATAAAAATAAAATGTATTAGGTACATTTATTTAATGCTTTCTTTTCATTTTGATACGAGATGAAAATTAAATAAATGTAAGGTTATTTGTTGATGTAAAAATCTTGAAAAATTGAATAGACCACTGGTCTAATTGCTGGTTGTCAATTAATAAAGTTGCCATTAGATGCTCTGTACTAGTGGAGGCTCCTCAGAGGAGGAAGAGGAGGACCATCCTCATTGAATTTTATAAAATAAATAAAAATGAAAACATTTACAAAGTTATCCTTTTTTAGATAAAACGATACTAAATATAATCACGTCACCAAATTATTTATAAAAACACACTATTTTGCAATGAAGGCCTACAGTAGATACCATGGTGTAGCCAGAGGACAGCTAGCTTCCGTCCTCCTCTGGGTACATCAACTTCAATACAAAACCTAGGAGGCTCATGGTTCTCATCCACTTCCATAGACTTACACAGCAATTATGACTTCTGGAAGACGTCCTCCAGCCTATCAGAGCTCTTGCAGCATGAACTGACATGTTGTCCACCCAATCAAAGGATCAGAGAATTAATCTAGTACTGAAAGCATAGCCTACAGCTAGCTAGCACTGCAGTGCATAAAATGTGGTGAGTAGTTGACTCATAGAGAGAGAAAGACAATACTTTAACAGTTTTGAACAAATTCATTTCTTCCAAAATGAAGGAGAAGCAAGAGAGAGAGTCATTTTTTCCCCTTTCAGTTTCACTTAGCTAGCAAATGCAGCTGGCTAGTTTAGCCTACTCAAACACCCTGCTCAAACAGAGGAATGCTATGTTTGTTAGCTGGCTATGACTATCCAACACAACACTGGAACTCTTCCAAGTTAAGGTAAGCATTTGGTATTACTCATTTATTACCACCAGGGCCTGCCGGTGTAAGTGCTAAACTGCTTACTGACTGTACACTAACGTCACTGCACAATTGTAGTTTAATTGTTGACTACGATGTTACTTTAGCTAATATGGTGACAACGATGTAGGCTGTGTGTAGCGGTTATGATATGGTTTGGCTTGTAAAGATTTTTTTGCCTGGTCACATACAGCTGGTCTTGTGTTGTGCATTGAAGTCCACAAGCGAAGGGAAAAGGTTAGAGGAGGAGAGCGCATAGATGCGAGAGAGAATAAAATGTGGCTGCTATGAAAGTGAACTATGTTTACATGTGATCAGGGATGTACAGTGAGGGGAAAAAGTATTTGATCCCCTGCTGATTTTGTACGTTTGCCCACTGACAAAGAAATGATCAGTCTATAATTTTAATGGTAGGTTTATATGAACAGTGAGAGACAGAATAACAAAAGAATCCAGAAAAACGCATGTCAAAAATGTTATAAATTGATTTGCATTTTAATGAGGGAAATAAGTATTTGACCCCCTCTCAATCAGAAAGATTTCTGGCTCCCAGGTGTCTTTTATACAGGTAACGAGCTGAGATTAGGAGCACACTCTTAAACGGAGTGCTCCTAATCTCAGTTTGTTACTTGTATAAAAGACACCTGTCCACAGAAGCAATCAATCAATCAGATTCCAAACTCTCCACCATGGCCAAGACCAAAGTGCTCTCCAAGGATGTCAGGGACAAGATTGTAGACCTACACAAGGCTGGAATGGCCTACAAGACCATCGCCAAGCAGCTTGGTGAGAAGGTGACAACAGTTGGTGTGATTATTCGCAAATGGAAGAAACACAGAAGAACTGTCAATCTCCCTCGGCCTGGGGCTCCATGCAAGATCTCACCTCGTGGAGTTGCAATGATCATGAGAACGGTGAGGAATCAGCCCAGAACTACACGGGAGGATCTTGTCAATGATCTCAAGGCAGCTGGGACCATAGTCACCAAGAAAACAATTGGTAACTGTAACGACTGTCTTGAAGAGGGAACCAAGGTGCAGCAGAGGATGTGTTCATCATTAGAGTTTTAATTCAAATAAACAAGAGAACACTACAAAATGAACAAAAAAACGACAGCAAACAGTACCAGATTGCGAACACGCACCTCCATGCTAGTGCGGGGAGCTGGCCTGGGGCTCCATTCTTGCCCCGCAAAACTCCCCTTGTGCCCCTCCCTAAAAAATTCTTGGGGGTGCCTCCCGGTCTCCCTTACCTCGCCAGCCTTCTTCCGCTGCTTGGTCCTTTGTTGGTGGGTAATTCTGTAACGACTGAGGGAACCAAGGTGCAGCAGAGGATGTGTTCATCATTAGAGTTTTAATTCAAATAAACAAGAGAACACTACAAAATGAACAAAAAACGACAGCAAACAGTCCTGTGAGGAAAATACTCAAACAGAAACAATTACCCACAAACCCCAGTGACAAACAACTCCTACATATGTGACTCCCAATCATGAACAACGATTCCCAGCTGTTCCTGATCAGGAGTCACAAGACACACACCAGACTGCCACGTCCTGACCCCCAAACTACTACACCAGCTCCATCTGCTGGTCAGGACGTGACAGTACCCCCCCCTCAAGGTGCAGACCCCGGAATGCACCTAACCACAACAACAAAAAACCACCAACAAACAAAATCCCCAACAAAACCCTTAAACAGTAACCCTAAACAATAAGGGAGGGAAGGGAGGGTGGCTGCCGTCAACGACGGCACTGTGCTACACCCTCCCTCCCCAACCCACCTATCCTGGAGGCGGCTCAGGCTCTGGCCGTTCCAGGCAGTCGGGACAGTCTGGCAGCTCGGGGCCGTCGGGGCAGTCTGGCAGATCGGGACCGTCGGGGCAGTCTGGCAGCTCGGGACAGTCCGGGCAGTCTGGCAGCTCGGGACAGTCCGGGCAGTCTGGCAGCTCGGGACAGTCCGGGCAGTCTGGCAGCTCGGGACAGTCCGGGCAGTCTGGCAGCTCGGGACAGTCCGGGCAGTCTGGCAGCTCGGGACAGTCCGGGCAGTCTGGCAGCTCGGGACAGTCCGGGCAGTCTGGCAGCTCCGGCAGTTCAGGGCAGTCTGGCCACTCCGGCAGTTCAGGGCAGTCTGGCCACTCCGGCAGTTCAGGGCAGTCTGGCCACTCCGGCAGTTCAGGGCAGTCTGGCCACTCCGGCAGATCAGGGCAGTCTGGCCACTCCGGCAGATCAGGGCAGTCTGGCCACTCCGGCAGTTCAGGGCAGTCTGGCCACTCCGGCAGTTCAGGGCAGTCTGGCCACTCCGGCAGTTCAGGGCAGTCTGGCCACTCCGGCAGTTCAGGGCAGTCTGGCCACTCCGGCAGTTCAGGGCAGTCTGGCCACTCCGGCAGTTCAGGGCAGTCTGGCCACTCCGGCAGTTCAGCGCAGTCTGGCCACTCCGGCAGTTCAGCGCAGTCTGGCCACTCCGGCAGTTCAGCGCAGTCTGGCCACTCCGGCAGTTCAGCGCAGTCTGGCCACTCCGGCAGTTCAGCGCAGTCTGGCCACTCCGGCAGTTCAGCGCAGTCTGGCCACTCCGGCAGTTCAGCGCAGTCTGGCCACTCCGGCAGTTCAGCGCAGTCTGACCTCTCTGGCGACTGTTGACTGGCGGGCAGCTCTGACGACGACTGTTGACTGGCGGGCAGCTCTGACGACGACTGTTGACTGGCGGGCAGCTCTGACGACGACTGTTGACTGGCGGGCAGCTCTGACGACGACTGTTGACTGGCGGGCAGCTCTGACGACGACTGTTGACTGGCGGGCAGCTCTGACGACGACTATTGACTGGCGGGCAGCTCTGACGACGACTGTTGACTGGCGGGCAGCTCTGACGACGACTGTTGACTGGCGGGCAGCTCTGACGACGACTGTTGACTGGCGGGCAGCTCTGACCACGACTGTTGACTGGCGGGCAGCTCTGACCACGACTGTTGACTGGCGGGCAGCTCTGACCACGACTGTTGACTGGCGGGCAGCTCTGACGACGACTGTTGACTGGCGGGCAGCTCTGACGACGACTGTTGACTGGCGGGCAGCTCTGACGACGACTGTTGACTGGCGGGCAGCTCTGACGACGACTGTTGACTGGCGGGCAGCTCTGACGACGACTGTTGACTGGCGGGCAGCTCTGACGACGACTGTTGACTGGCGGGCAGCTCTGACGACGACTGTTGACTGGCGGGCAGCTCTGATGACGACTGTTGACTGGCGAGGCTGGGTTGACACACTAGACTCCTGGTGCGTGGTGCTGGTACTGGGCGTACCAGATTGCGAACACGCACCTCCATGCTAGTGCGGGGAGCTGGCCTGGGGCTCCATTCTTGCCCCGCAAAACTCCCCTTGTGCCCCCCCCTAAAAAATTCTTGGGGGTGCCTCCCGGTCTCCCTTACCTCGCCAGCCTTCTTCCGCTGCTTGGTCCTTTGTTGGTGGGTAATTCTGTAACGACTGAGGGAACCAAGGTGCAGCAGAGGATGTGTTCATCATTAGAGTTTTAATTCAAATAAACAAGAGAACACTACAAAATGAACAAAAAACGACAGCAAACAGTCCTGTGAGGAAAATACTCAAACAGAAACAATTACCCACAAACCCCAGTGACAAACAACTCCTACATATGTGACTCCCAATCATGAACAACGATTCCCAGCTGTTCCTGACCAGGAGTCACAAGACACACACCAGACTGCCACGTCCTGACCCCCAAACTACTACACCAGCTCCATCTGCTGGTCAGGACGTGACAGTAACACACTATGCCGTGAAGGACTGAAATCCTGCAGCGCCCGCAAGGTCCCCCTGCTCAAGAAAGCACATATACATGCCCGTCTGAAGTTTGCCAATGAACATCTGAATGATTCAGAGGACAACTGGGTGAAAGTGTTGTGGTCAGATGAGAGCAAAATGGAGCTCTTTGGCATCAACTCAACTCGCCGTATTTGGAGGAGGAGGAATGCTGCCTATGACCCCAAGAACACCGTCCCCACCGTCAAACATGGAGGTGGAAACATTATACTTTGGGGGTGTTCTTCTGCTAAGGAGACAGGACAACTTCACCGCATCAAAGGGATGATGGACAGGGCCATGTACTGTCAAATCTTGGGTGAGAACCTCCTTCCCTCAGCCAGGGCATTGAAAATGGGTCGTGGATGGGTATTCCAGCATGGCAATGACCCAAAACACACGGCCAAGGCAACAAAGGAGTGGCTCAAGAAGAAGCACATTAAGGTCCTGGAGTGGCCTAGCCAGTCTCCAGACCTTAATCCCATAGAAAATCTGTGGAGGGAGCTGAAGGTTCGAGTTGCCAAACATCAGCCTCGAAACCTTAATGACTTGGAGAAGATCTGCAAAGAGGAGTGGGACAAAATCCCTCCTAAGATGTGTGCAAACCTGGTGGCCAACTACAAGAATTGTCTGACCTCTGTGATTGCCAACAAGGGTTTTGCCACCAAGTACTAAGTCATGTTTTGCAGAGGGGTCAAATACTTATTTCCCTCATTAAAATGCAAATCATTTTATAACATTTTTGACATGCGTTTTTCTGGATTTTTTTGTTGTTATTCTGTCTCTCACTGTTCAAGTAAACCTACCATTAAAATTATAGACTGATCATTTCTTTGTCAGTGGGCAAACGTACAAAATCAGCAGGGGATCAAATACTTTTTTCCCTCATTGTATTCATTTTGCCAATTTGGTTGGGGAAAAAAATCTTAAAAACGGAAGCAAATGGAACAAAACAGGGATAAACATACCTGAATATGTCCAACAGAAACACTAATTTGCAGATGTTGGGCTAATGATTACACCCTATATCAGCTCGATGCATGCAAGAGTGTGTGGGGTATAGGGGACATTCAGTATCATGTAGTAGCCTAAACCTATCGCTGTTACATTGAACTGGGTGAATGGAATATGAATGAGAGTCATCCAATATGCTGTAATAGAAATAAGGCTATGCTCATGAAAAGAAAATCATCCCCCCTCATCTTAAACTGCATTGACCGCCACTGCTCTGTACCGTATATATTACTGAATTCTTCGTAAGCCTTAATGTCCTGCATGTCTGCATTCCATATTATTGAAAAAACAATGATAATATACATCCCCTTACGCCACCACATTGTACATTCTCTTACTGTTTATTTTATCTTCCTATATTGTCTGTTTGGCCCTATCAGCATATTGTAGGTAATGAATATCACATTTTGGGACCTTGTCCAATGTAAGGTAGGCTATGTGAAAGACAATGTCTAAACACACTAATAAGCACTAACACATTCATACACAGAGGACTACACACACACACACACACACACATACCTCACACACCTCCCCACCCCCCCCAACCTCCTAGTTCCTGATAGTACCTTTGGTTCCTTTGGGGCAGGGTCTCTCTACGGTGACTCCAGTGTGTGTCTGGGGCCAGGAAATGCCTCTCTTCGTTGTTCCCTCACAGAAGCGCCTGGGGGTGGGGGGGATCTCTGGGGCGGTGGGGTCAGCCGTCCCATGGGGGTCCTCCGCTGGGTTACCCGCCTCTCTCTCTCTCCCATCCCTGGGGTCAGCCGGAATCGTGGTGTTAACTGGGCCTTTGACTGTGGACGTGGTGGTGGTGATGAGAGTGGTGGTCTCAGGCAGGGCTGATGAGAGGGAGACATCTTTTGTAGTTGGCACTAGGAGAGGATGAGAGAGAAGAGTGGTGGTTATAGCTTTCATAAAACCCAGCCTTACCTTGAACTCCCTTCATACATTTCAGACATACATCAGATACATCAGTCAGCAGGGAAAGTTCAAGGTAGTTTCACTGTTTTAGTTCCACACCACTAGAAGGGATTAAAAGTCGAGCGATTAATCGGAATGGCCGATTAATTAGGGCCGATTTCAAGTTTTCATAACAATCGGTAATCAGTATTTTTGGACACTGATTTTTTACATTTTTTTTTTTTACACCTTTATTTAACTAGCCAAGTCAGTTAAGAACACATTCTTATTTTCAATGACAGCCTAGGAATGGTGGGTTAACTGCCTTGTTCAGGGGCAGAACGACAGATTTTTACCTAGTCAGCTCGGGGATTCAATCTTGCAACCTTACGGTTAACTAGTCCAACGCTCTAACCACCTGCTTTACATTGTACTCCACGAGGAGCCAGCCTGTTACGCAAATGCAGTAAGAAGCCAAGGTAAGTTGCTAGCTAGCATTAAACTTATCTTGTAAAAAACAATCAATCAATCAATCATAATCACTAGTTAACTACACATGGTTGATGATATTACTAGTTTACCTAGCCTGTCCTGCGTTGCATATAATCGATGCGGTGCGCATTCGCAAAAAAGGACTGTCATTGCTCCAACGTGTACCTAACCATAAACATCAATGTCTTTCTTAAAATCAATACACAAGTATATATTTTTAAACCTGCATATTTAGCTAAAAGAAATCCAGGTTAGCAGGCAATATTAACCAAGTGAAATTGTGTCACTTCTCTTGCGTTCATTGCACGCAGAGTCAGGGTATATGCAACAGTTTGGGCCGCCTGGCTCGTTGCGAACTAAGTTGCCAGAATATTACGTAATTATGACATAACATTGAAGGTTGTGCAATGTAACAGGAATATTTAGACTTAGGGATGCCACCCGTTAGATAAAATACGGAACGGTTCCGTATTTCACTAAAAGAAAAAAACGTTTTGTTTTCGAGGTGATAGTTTCCGGATTCAACCATATTAATGACCTAAGGCTCGTATTTCTGTGTGTTTATTATATTATAATTAAGTTTATGATTTGATAGAGCAGTCTGACTGAGCGGTGGTAGGCACCAGCAGGCTCGTAAGCATTCATTCAAACAGCACTTTCGTGCATTTTGCCAGCAGCTCTTCGCAATGCTTCAAGCATGTTTATGACTTCAAGCCTATCAACTCCCAAGATTAGGCTGGTGTAACCGATGTGAAATGGCTAGCTAGTTAGCGGGTGTGCGCTAATAGCGTTTCAAACGTCACTCGCTCTGAGACTTGGAGTAGTTGTTCACTTTGCTCTGCATGGGTAACACCGCTTCGAGGGTGGCTGTTGTCGATGTGTTCCTGGTTCGAGCCAAGGTAGGAGCGAGGAGAGGGACGGAAGCTATACTGTTAACCTGGCAATACTAAAGTGCCTATAAGAACATCCAACAGTCAAAGGTATATGAAATACAAATCGTATAAAGAGAAATAGTCCTATAATTCCTAAAATAACTACAACCTAAAACTTCTTACCTGGGAATATTGAAGACTCATGTTAAAAGGAACCACCAGCTTTCATATGTTCTCATGTTCTGAGCAAGGCACTTAAACGTTAGCTTTCTTACATGGCACATATTGCACTTTTACTTTCTTCTCCAACACTTTGTTTTTGCATTATTTAAACCAAATTGAACACGTTTCATTATTTATTTGAGGCTAAATAGATTTTATTGATGTATTATATTTAGTTAAAATAAGTGTTCATTCAGTATTGTTGTAATTGTCATTACTACAAATAAATACAGGGGGGAAAAAAATTCAAAAAAATCGTCCGATTAATCGGTATCAACCCTTTTGGCCATCCAACAATCGGCATCGGTATCGGCGTTGAAAAATCATAATCGGTCGACCTCTAGAAGGGATGGCTGCTCTACTCTACACATCAACTGGAGACGCCTATACATTCCTGGAGACAAAGAGTCTACTGCAGCACTCAGGTATTACTCCACCTCCCTCTGTTCTGTTTCTGCTCCAGCACAGAAAGCACAAAGTTAGGAGGAGGAAACCTGCAAACACTACACCAAGGTTTCACAAAAATCGGTCCTGGGGCCCCACCGGAACTACACAATTGATTCAAATAACAAACTCATCAAGCTTTGGTTATTTGAATCAGAAGTGTAGTGCTGGGTCAAAAACCAAAACGTGCACCCAGGGGCGACCCCAGCACTACGCTATCTCAGCTATTTTTATCTTTACCCAATCCCCAAAATAACGAGAGGTCAGGTAGTGTAGCAGCATCTGCCTGGCTGTCCTGGGAGTGGCTGATTAAATGTCAACAGGGAAGACAAAGCCTGCCTGCATTTGACTTTTTTCTTGTCCGTTTCATCTCTCTCTTTGATAAAGCCGGCGTGAGGAAACTAAACTGCCATGCTCTGGGCAAAAACCATACCTCAGCGATAATGCTCTGCTCCTGTATTCAATGCACAGCTATAAAGAACATCTGTGTAGGTGTGTGTAGTAACCAAGAAGGTGTAGTCTGTAGCCTTTTTTACAGTCTCTACCCATTTGTGTGATCACAGAACTGTGAATGTACAGTAGATGTATATTTGAATGAAAGAGGCAAATAGGAAAATAGATATAAAAAGAGTACAGAGAAAACAGTTTATTGTGCATGCTTGGGTATGCTTGCAACCCGCGTATGTGAGACAGTGACTGTGTGCATGACTACACTGGTTGCCTCTTGCCTTACTGATCTTATATTATTTCCACGGCCACACGATCGCTGGGGCTGATAAGAGGCAGCTTCCCAGAATGAGGTCTGCTACTGTGAAAGTCCCGCAGTGCCGTCTTCAGAGGCCCATGGTGCTTCAGGGAAAAGGCAATATCATGCTATCTGACACCCCATCATCAAACACATATCTCCATTTCCTCCCGACCTGAATGGTGAGAATGCCCACATTTAGAGTCTGAGCTCTGGAGCTAATCAGACCATCAGGAGACTGGTCGTCTTTGTTTTGTGTTTCCATTTCAGTGAAATCTGGAAGTTCATTACAAAGCCCTGTCTGTGTCTGTCTGTGTTTATGACAGGGTTTTTGAGAAAGACCTCAGAATGCATAAACAACAAAGCATTAAATCTAGCCGGACGCCGCGCTTCTCAGAAAAACGGGGAGGGGAAAAAAAGTGGCCCAGACAGCGACACATTTCGGATGAAAGAAAATGGCAGCCAGGATCAACCAGCCTTGTTGCAATGTTGTTGTGTTATGACATTTCATTCAATGACCTTCTCTCCCCTGGCAGGAGCAGTGTTTAATTGGGCTGTACTCATTCCTTCATTGTGCGTCCATCTGTCGGTCAGCTACTCACTCACTCACGTTTCTGAGCACTGAGCGTGGATGCAAATGAGCGTCTGACATATGTCCAGTTCATTGTTGTGTGAACAGATGTTGAGAGGAGGTCTCTTATGAATATTTGACATTCATGCCGCAGCGGGTTGTGTGGTGGTGTTCTCTCTCCCTGTGGACAGGCAAGAGGCTGTGAGAGAATAAAGACTTAAAGGGAATCTACAAAACACCATACTGAGAGAAAAACCCTCATACCAGAGTCACTATTCGAAGGAGACTATCATAGCTACTGATGAGCGCTGGAATTCTGGTCTAGTTGTAGTTTACTAGTGCCCGAACTTGACCTCGCGGCCGCTTCCTCTCTACAGCGACAGATAAATAAATAAACAAATAAGATAAATATACCAAATCTAAACCACTTGTCAAAGAGGACCATCTTCCTGTTACATTTCTCTTGATGTCTCCATCCACCGCCCTCCCGCACTCTATCATTTTCTTTTGATTATGACGAGTCATTTCACAGATGGTGGTTGAAAGCTGTGTGTCCTCTGCTAGCACTCAGGCCAGAGAGGGGCCACCTCAATTAGCTGTCATTTCACTCAAGAGCTAGTTAAAGTCCCTCTGGGTGGGGAGGCAGACGGCTAGGACACTCTGGGTGGCATATGTTGAGTGATGTCTGTTATAAATAACATGAGGTGCTCAGAGGTTGAGTAGCACTCTGAAAAATGCACGGTGTCGGGAATTTTGGGAACTTTTGAAAACCGAATAGAATGAACTAGATATAATGGAATCGACAGCAGTGGAATGGGGGCCATTGAGAAAGCAAATAAAGGGTTAGGCAACACTGTCCACAAAAAAAATGTCGGAACTTGCAAAAACTAAATAGAATGAACTATACACAATCGGCAGCAAGTAATGGGGCACTTCAAGGGAGTGAGGAAAGGGTTAAGCAATACTTTCCACTAATGATAAATAAAGATGAAGTTAGAGTTCTATATTTTAACATCACCGCAGGGCACTTTTCTTACTTTCCAAAAATGAAATACTAACAAGATGATCAGAGGCACAGCTAGTGTATGCTGTTTGTCTAAGCTAGCCCTATTGTTTGAAGACCAAGTCCCAACTCCAGAAAAGCCAGATTTCTCATGGCTCTGGAAAGGACACGTTTGCCATTATCTCTGAAGAATTGAGAAAACGACATAAAAAGGTTATTTAAGAAAGTTTGACAGGGAAACAACATAATAACGGGCCATCAGTGTGTCTGTGGCACGGAAGAAACAAACGTCTTGTGACTCTCCTCTCTCTCTCTGCAGAAAGTAGCTATTTCGGTCTTTACGACAATTCAAGGTTTGTTTTGAAATCAATGATTGTTGAAACGAAAGGGTTGATTAAATAGTCGATCGACTGAATGAAAATGTCAAATACTGAGTGCCACTACATCGGCGTCACAATAGATTCAATAATTAAGCAAAGTCTCAATGAACTTCCAAATGTCAGAATCCTCCAAAACTTTGTGGCGGTGTTTCTTAATTCACACAGTGTTTTTCAAAGTGTGAATCTGGCCATCTATGAGGACTGCAATAAGAGGCCAAAACAGCCTGTACCAAACTGTTGGACACGACACAACCAACGCACCACCAGCCTACACTGCAACGCCATGAATAACGAATGGTGTGAGGGTGAGTGAGTGTGTGGGCGTGTGTGTGTGTGAGAATGTATGTGTGTCTGCGAGTGTTAACGTGTGTGTGTGTGTGTGTGTGCATCTGTGCGTTTTAAGCTTAGCCATTTCCAGTCAGCCAGACAGTCTCCCTCTCTCTCTGAATATCTCAAACTTAAAAAGGGAGTAAACAGCAATACTGGTGAGCCACAACTGTGGTGTTGCTTTTTTGAAGATCCCTACGCCAGACCAGTAGCTAATGATAGAGAGAAACAACAAAACCCAGAAAACATGAATATTACATTCGCTTGTTTTTATGCAGTCTCATCCTGCTCTGCTTGAGCCTGTGTGACGCGCTGACGTGAACATCAGTTCTGTGTAGCTAGTAGCTCCCGTAATGGGTCTAAGTGAACCCTCAGGTCACATAGCCCTTTCTGCCCTGGGAAGACAGGTTTTTCCTGGCTTTGCCTTTAGTACAATTTGGAATAACTCATGGGTCATTCTGGCAGAAAAAATCACACAGTGGATGAAGTAAATAACTGAAAAGGCGTAGTTTGTTTTCCTCCTAATGTGTGCTTATTACCTGTATTTACTGGACTAGGGCGATTACCACATCAAGCATTGCTGTGGCATTGCGGTGGGCGTTATTGACAGTTGTTCTTAAAGATCAAGAGACAGAAAAAGCCCTGCCACTGCCAGCCAGACAGGATTTGGATCAATGTGATCTGATTTACGAGAGCTGAAACTGAAGACTGGGGCCACCTCATACCTACGGTAGGGACACCAGGCCATGGAGCCACTTTGAGAGAGAAAGGTAGCTAGCACAAAATATACTGTACAGCTATGAACACTCTCTCTTCCAGTTCTTTAAAATGTCCACTTTAAGTCACATATTCCAATCCCCCAATCAGGAAGTCAGACTCATGAAGACTTGTGCCATGGCAACAAGAGGAACAAATGGAGTCGTTCCAACTATCCGCCTGGCACCTTGACCTCTGACACACACACACACAGACACACACACACACACACACACACACACACACACACACACACACACACACACACACACACACACACACACACACACACACACACACACACACCCTTGACTCCGGTCTGCATGACTCTCCTTGCTGATGTGTTAATTCCTTCTGATCCACTAAGCGGCAAGGACCAACCCACGTGATCTGGTAAATATTCCCTTTGTTTCTCTGCTTCAAAGAGTATAAAGCCCAATCCCAAAAGCCTCACTGTGTGTCAGTCACGATACAATTTATTAATGAGCCCAGCAAGTGCTTCTTCATCGTGCTACACGTCGACGCAAAGTTTAAAAAGCATTCAAATAAATATGCATAACTGAGTTTTATAAGCAGCCAGATTGAATGAGCAGAACGTCGATAGAGCGAGGCAAGACGAGGCGCTTTATGACATCAGCACGTTTTGTGAGGCAGAAGGAGATCTAGTCGATTATAATCTCACTAACTAGCCTTTTCCATGAATGCAGTGGCATGGTCGGCGACTCAGCTGTGCCTTTCTTCTCCTTGGGTTTTTGGATCTCTCCATGTGGCTAAACCCCACAGTTCTCCATTGGCCCTGTTCCTCTCTGTGAAGGCATTCATTTAACACTCCTCTTTTTTACTCCTCAGATCAATGCTACCTCGAAGGCAAATACATTTTCTCCCTTCTCCCCTCATTACTTTGAAATGCTCCTGGCAATTATTGGCTCCCCTGATTAGCCTTTGGAATTAATTAGACCAAGTCCCGAGTCGATGTCTTTGAGGAATCTCAGACAATACCCTTGCAAGTTTGTCCCTACACATTTTGTAAAGGGTGGCACTTAGGGGCACATTTTATTGTCACGTTGGAGCAGTACGATCTCTTAAATAGTCAGCCTTCTAAGGAGGTGGACTATTAACGTCTTGATCACTGGTGTCTTGTGTGTTCGGAAAGCATTAGAGGAGTTTCACTCTTCAACACATGTATGTGTTCTGAAACTCATACCCCTGTAGCAAATTCAAATGAATCCTTGGAGTTTTGAATATATCTGAGGAATTATACAGGTAACAAACACAGTTATATATGCACACAAAATATACATTTGGAAACATTCAGGTCCATTTGTTTTGGTTTCTGTCTTATCCCCTAAAACACCTAATATAGATATATAAATCGGCTTTACCTGGCTCCCGCAGGATGAGCTTTTCAAAAAGGGTGGATGCAAAGGTTGTTGGCATAGTAGGAGAAGGCACAGTCGTGGTAATATACTGACTACAGATCTCGGTAAAGGAGAGAATCGTAGTGATTCGGTTCAACTGACAACTTTTACGTGGGGCCCCATGAATCTTAAATAGGGCTGACGCCAATTAGTCGACTGGTCAATCGTTTGGTCGAGCAGTAGCAAATATATCTATATTTTTTTAATGGCAAAAGACACCTGTCTTATTCGCGCCCATCTCAGTGAACTAATCCATTGCGGAGGCTGAGACTAATCCATTGCGGAGGCCGTGGGGATGGCACAGTCTAAGAAGAAGGGGAGTGTGGCTAAGATGCACAATGCATATCTCGCTCCATAATACGCTCCCTCCTGCCAATTTGTGCACATTCATTGTTTCATAATTCATCGTGTGAATTGTTTGCCTTTCATTGTTAGTTCCCCATTACATACGCTACATGACCAAAAGAATGTGGGCACCTGCTCGTCGAACATCTCATTACAAAACCATGGGCATTAATATACAGTTGGTTCCCCCCTTTGCTGCTATAACAGCCTCCACTCTCCTGGCATCCGCCAAACCCAGATTTGTCCGTGGGACTGCCTGATGGTGAAGCGTGATTCATCACTCCAGAGAACGCATTTCCACTGCTCCAGAGTCCAATGACGGCAAGCTTTACACCACTCCAGCCAACGCTTGGCATTGCGCATGGTGATCTTAGGCTTGTGTGCGGCTGCTCGGCCATGGAAACCCATTTCATGAAGCTCCCGACTAACATTGCTTCCAGTGTGTAGTTTGGAACTTGGTAGTGAGTGTTGCAACTGAGAATAGATTATTTTTACGCGCTACGCGGTCCCGTTCTGTGAGCTTGCGTGGCCTACCACTATGCGGCTGAGCCGTTGTTGCTCTTAGACGTTTCCACTTCACAATAACAGCACTTACAGTTGACCCGGGCAGGTCTAGCAGGGCAGAAATTTGTCAAACTGACTTGTTGGAAAGGTGGCATCCTATGATAGTGCCACGTTGAAAGTCACTGAGCTCTTCAGTAAGGCCATTCTACTGCCAATGTTGGATAAACATCTCAGCAACAGGTGTGGCTGAAATAGCTAAATCCACTAATTTGAAGGGCTGTCCACATACTTTTGCATATACGATGTATATCACAGTAGTGCATTTACATGTAGGTGGGGGCGAAGTGACTATGCATAGGTAACAAACAAACAGCGAGTAGCAGCAGTGTACAAGGAGGGGGGGGGGGACGATTTTTATGAATTGTTCAGCAGTCTAATGGCTTGGGGTAGAAGCTTTTCAGTCTCCTGAGGGGGAAAAGGTTTTGTCGTGCCCTCTTCACGACTGTCTTGGCATGTTTGGACCATGATGGTTCGATGGTGATGTGGACACCAAGAAACTTGAAACTCTCGACCCGCTCCACTACAGCCCCGTCAATGTTAATGGGGGCCTGTTCGGCCCGCCTTTTTCTGTAGTCCACGATCAGCTTTTTTTGTCTCACATTGAGGTAGAGGTTGTTGTCCTGGCACCACACTGCCAGTTCTCTAACCTCCTCCCTATAGGACGTCTCATCGTTGTCGGTGATCAGGCCTACCACTGTTGTGTCGTCAGCAAACTTAATGATGGTGTTGGAGTCGTCTTTGGCCACCCAGTCGTGGGTGAATAGGGAATACAGGAGGGGACTAAGTACACACCCCTGAGGGGCCCCAGTGTTAAGGATCAGCGTGGCAGATGTATTGTTGCCTACTCTTACCACCTGGGGGTGGCCCGTCAGGAAGTCCAGGATCCAGTTGCAGAGGGAAGTGTTTAGTCTCAGAGTCCTTAGCTTAGTGATGAGCTTCGTGGGCACTATGGTGTTGAACGCTGAGTTGTAGTCGATAAACATCATTCTCACACAGGTGTTCCTTTTGTCCAGGTGAGAAAGGGCCGTGTGGAGTGCGATTGAGATTGCGTCATCTGTGGATCTGTTGGGGCGGTATGCGAATTGGAGTGGGTCTAGGGTGTCCAGAAGGATGCTGTTGATGTGAGCCATGACCAGCCTTTCAAAGCACTTCATGCTTTGAAAGTAATCATTTAGGCAGGTTACCTTCGCTTCCTTGGGCACAGGGACTATGGTGGTCTGCTTGAAACATGTAGGTATTACAGACTCAGTCAGAGAGAGGTTGAAAATGTCAGTGAAGACACTTAACAGTTGGTCCACGCATGGTTTGAGTACACGTCCTGGAAATCCGTCTTACCCAGTGGCTTTGTGAATGTTGACCTGTTTAAAGGTTTTGTTCACATCGGCTACCGAGAGCGTTATCATACAGTCATCCAGAACAGCTGGTGCTCTTGTGCATGCTTCAGTGGTGCTTGCCTCTAAGCAAGCATAAAAGGCATTTACCTCGTCTGGTAGGCTCGCGTCACTGGGCAGCTCGCGTCTGGGTTTCCCATTGTAGTCCGTAATAGTTTTCAAGCCCTGCCACATCTGACGAGCGTCAGAGCCAGTGTAGTAGGATTTAATCCTGTATTGACGCTTTGCTTGTTTGATGGTTCGTCTGAGGGCATAGCGGGATTTCTTCTAAGCGAATAGTCTCCCGCTCCTTGAAAGCGGCAGATCTAGCCTTTAGCTCGATGCGGATGTTGCCTGTAATCCATGGCTTCTGGTTAGGATATGTACGTACATCGATGTCATCGATGCACTTATTGATGAAGCCAATGACTGAGGTAGTGTATTCCTCAATGCCATTGGATGAATCCCAGAACATATTCCAGTCTGTGCTAGCAAAACAGTCCTGTAGCTTAGCATCCGCGTCATCTAACCAGTTCCGTATTGATATTCTATACAATGTGGCAAGTTTGCTAGAGCAAGCTTCAGGCCAAACCCAAGACAACAGTTGATACAATGTTTTAAGTTCATTGCAGACAGGCCATGCATAGCCAATGTGATTCATAGGATATTTATTTTCTACCTGCAGGCTGCAATGTTTTTATTTGTTGGTTTCATGTAGGCTATTTTTTACATAGTTGGAAATGCCAATAGAAGTTACTTTTGTGTCTTATTTCATCAAATACAGTGCTGAAAGCATCAGACAAGGTCAATGCATATAGTTGATTTTATTAAAACACATAGGGTGTGTCTACAGTTGAAGTCGGAAGTTTACATACACTTAGGTTGGAGTCATTAAAACTCGTTTTTCAACCATTCCACAAATTTCTTGTTAACAAACTATAGTTTTGGCAAGTCGGTTAGGACATCTAGTTTGTGCATGATACAGATAATTTTTCCAACAATTGTTTACAGACAGATTATTTCACTTATAATTCACTGTATCACAATTCCAGTGGGTCAGAAGTTTACATACACTAAGTTGACTGTGCCTTTAAACAGAAAGCATACTTCCAAAGTTGTGGCAAAATGGCTTAAGGACAACAAAGTCAAGGTATTGGAGTGATCGTCACAAAGCCCTGACCTCAATCCTATAGAAAATTTGTGGGCAGAACTGAAAAAGTGTGTGTGAGCAAGGAGGCCTACAAACCTGACTCAGTTACACCAGCTCTGTCAGGAGGAATGGGCCAAAACTCATTGTGGGAAGCTTGTGGAAGGCTACCCGAAACATTTGACCCAAGTTAAACAATTTAAAGGCAATGCTACCAAATGCTATTTGAGTGTATGCAAACTGTAAACTGACCCACTGGGAATGTGATGAAAAAAATCTAACCTGAAATAAATCATTCTCTCTCCTATTATTCTGACATTTCACATTCTTAAAATAAAGTGGTGATCCTAACTGACCTAAGGCAGGGAATTTATACTTGGGTGAAATGTCAGGAATTGTGAAAAACTGAGTTTAAATGTATTTGGCTAAGGTGTATGTTTTTTATTTATTTGTATTTCACCTTTATTTAACCAGGTCGGCAAGTTGAGAACAAGTTCTCATTTACAAAAAAAAAAAATGTAAACTTCCGACTTCAACTGTTTATATGGAAAGATACATCCATTTTGAATTTTATATCGTTTTTTTTAAATCTCTGGGTTATATCAATTCCCAGGTTAATTTAATGTTTTCATGTACATCTGAGCTATTGCTGTTCAAGCAGGGAGAAATTCAGCTGGTATGATGTAGCATTACAATAAATCTTCTCTCACTGCACTAGAAGTTAATATGAATATGACTTTTAAATCACCTATCACATCTATCATACATGTCAGATTTCAATACTGGCCGATGTCATTACGTGGGAGGTTGTCTTCTCTTAAATGAGCCGTTGATCATAGTTTTGCGATATTCCTACCTCGATAAATGTGTAATTTAACAGAGGGTCCACTATATTTCTCCTATTAGTCTGCCTCTTCAGTCCAGGGTGCATTGCATTGCCGTTGCCAATGTCAGACTTCACTCTGCAAGGCACATCGATCTGCAGGTTGAACATGGTGAGATTGTAGACTACTAAATTGATAGCGCAGTTTGTTTAGGCGATTTTACAGCGAACTAGCTACTTCACATGCTGATATTGACTTTCGTATTATTGTGTGAAGCTATGTTTGCTAGAGCGGCAGGTAGCTTAGTGGTTAACAGCAATAGGCCATTAACCGAAAGGTCGCTGGTTTAAATAAGCAAGATGGAACAATCTACCGTTCTGCCCTTGAGCAAGGTAGTTAACCCCCAACAACTGCTCCCCGGGCGCCAATGACATCGATTAAGACATGCCTCCCACACCTCTCTGATTCAGAGGGCTTGGGTTAAAAGCGGAAGACACATTTTGGTTGAATGCAAGGTATCCCCTAGCTACACGGCCAGCCCGTAGAAAGATCATTGCATTGTGGGTTTTGTAGTCGACTTGAGCTGCAACTGACTTCCACAACAATCACATGTTGCTACCAACCTTATTATAACGACAAAATGAAACACTTGTTCACAGTGTTATTTAACACAGTAAATTATAGTAATTTGTGGATTTTTCCTTTAATGGACACAATTAGTTCTCTCTCTGCACCTCAAGTGCTTGTTGGTATCAGTGAGAGAGTCGTTCTTTTAGCACCACACAATCACTCTGCAGAACAGGTTGTTTAATTCCTCTCTGTACTAAACATGAACCATTTACTTTCATGTGCCTACCTGTGCCATTCACAAAAGCCTAGTGGAATCTTGCAGCTGGCATAGCCTTGCTTCTCTATCTGCATTCCTCTATGAGCAGTTCAATGGTTTCATAAAATTACACTTTTTAAAAATGTACCTTTATTTAACTAGGCAAATCAGTTAAGAACAAACTCTTATTTTCAATGACGGCCTAGGAACAGTGGGTTAACTGCCTTGTTCAGGGGCAGAACAACCGATTTTTACCTTGTCAGCTCGGGGATTCGAGCTTACAAACTTCCGGTTACTAGTCCAATGCTCTAACCACTAATGCTCTAACCACTACCACTTATTGATATGCAGAGGCCAGTTATAAATGCAAATATATACGTTTCAATTCCAGTAGCAGAACTGTAGCTCGAACAAGGAGTCTTAAACTAAATAGGGTCAAATAATCAACAACTGTGTAGGTACTGTGTGGTTGTTCTCATCATTACGTCTATCGCATGCAGCTGAGCCAGCGAGTTTGTTTGTGCGTCTGGCTCTCTGGTCTTTGCATTTGCTGTAGCATTAGCTGTGATAACAGAACACTGTGAAGCCCCTTGATTGGAAATGCACTGCCATGCGGACTCCTCTTCTCTTTTTCCGTGTGGCTGTTATAAGCAATTGAGGGTAGTTTACATTCATCTTAACCTGAGCATCCCAAATGGGCCATTTGCATGTGCATACATGCCAGTTCGGCCATTGAGAACTAGCTCATTAGAGTTCTAGTATTTATTCTGTTCCATTCTACACAGTCTACTTAATTGAGTGCTTTGGTTGGGTTGGGCACACAGAGAGACTCAACCTCTGACCTTCATGTCAAGAGCTCACGGCCACCGTCTGTCTGTCTGTCTGTCTGTCTGTCTGTCTGTCTGTCTGTCTGTCTGTCTGTCTGTCTGTCTGTCTGTCTGTCTGTCTGCTGGGCAGATATACATGTAGAGGGAGCAAAGGGAAAACAAACAGACGTGTTGACAGGTGGTCAGCGTGTCCGCGGATACGTTGCCCTTGGACACAAGAGGTCGGGGATCAGATTTCACAATCTTAACGTTAATCTAGCCTGGGACCCTCACTAACCGAATATCACTTCGTTTTCAATATCGTTTTACTCCAACTTGAACCCCCCCGACGTCAGCGTGGTAGCATGTCCCCCCCCCCCCCCCCACGGTGACTTACACAGTGCGTTAGCGGGGACTTAGCCGAGCTCTCAGTGATAAGGAGGAAGCTGCATCCCGACGTCACGCCAGCATGGTATAGAGTTGATAGTTCCTTGTCGAGTGCAGTGCGTTAGTGGGGACTTAGCCTAGTTTTTAGGGATAAGGAGGCTACAGGCAGGTAATTACGCCCATTATCACACAGCGTGATGTAAGAGCCCTGTCTGATGACACGCACGTCTGTCTCTCCTCAGACACTTCACAGATTCATTTAAAACCCTACACCGTCTAATAGATATCAATTTCGGCGGATGGTCCTTTCTATTTTTTTTTCTCTTCAACAGCGCTCAAGTCACTATTCCAACCTTGTCATCCGGGCCATGATTTACCGGCATTACCGCCACCTAGTCACACGGTACCTTAACTCTGGGTTTTAACACCAACCCCCACAAAATGATGGAGATTGTCTCAATCTCGGGTAAATGAGGGGCCGTCAACAACACGGTTGATAGGGTAGCCATAGCAACAGATGTCCGAATCGGATCCAAAGGCAAGGCAAGGAAAGTGGGGATGGGATAACCTTCTGTCATACCGTGTGCAATATTTCAGAATCCCATTCCGGGGCATTAAAGGGAAGTTCACAAGGCCACTGCTCATAATGGATTGGGATAAGACCTGAGATTAGAGAATTTGATAGGGTCCAAGTGGAGAGGGAATGCTTGAGTTTGCCTTATGGTAATAAAGGAAGCAAGGCTTTCCAGCGGATGCCTCGTGCCAGACTGCGAAGCCCCCTAAGGGAGTTATACCCCGTTCCAAGGTATAACTGTAATTTTCTGTTTACTAATAAGGACTAACCAAACCCCACTATTCTCTGAATCACACCTGTATTGTGTTCAAAATAAACAAATCTGTCATCATGAGACTTATATACACCCCCCCCCCCCCCCCCTACACACACACACAGGAATATGTTCAGCACCTGACACAAACACAACACAAAGGGCTGTATACTAAACTGAAATATGTGTTTGTAACTTTACAGCAATCATCTATTGAAACTAAGTTTGTGAAATTCAATGTACACATGCAGATCTCAAGTCAGGATTCATCTGAAACAGGCCACACCGTGACTGAGACGTACCTTCAGCAGGGTCTTTCTCCGCGTCAAACTCCAGATCGTAGCGCAGGATGTAAAAGTTATTCCACACGTACAGCTGGTTATCTCTGGGGTTGTAATCCACAGCAGCGATGTACTGGTACTGGTTGGGGAACAGGATGTCCGTGTACTCTCCCTGGCTCAGCTTGGTGTTGTAGATGTAGTCGATGTGGCTCTTGGGCGCCTCGCTCTCGTTCTCCTCGTAGGTGGACCGCACCACGTGCAGCACGCCGCACACCATGAAGGCATTGGAGGCGGATCTCTTGTCGTACGCCGTCTCCCAGGTGGCCTCGAAGCGGAGCGTGTATGGGTTGAGCTGTGAGACCACCATGCGCCCGTTGTTCTGCTCCGTGGCGTAGATTACCCACAATCCCCGCTCATCGACGGCGAGGTCTATGTCCGTCTTGCCGCCCCAGCGGTACGGCGAAGTGTCGTGATAGTTGGCGTTGGCCACGATGGCTTCACCGCTCTTGATGCGTGTGCGGAGATCAAATTTCACGATGTTGCGCGTGCGCTCCTTGTTGAAGAAGATGGCTCCGTCGTAGGCCACGAAGCCGGTGCCGTCGACTCGATGTGGGAGTTTATAGGTGGTAGTCTGGCGGCCATTTTTTAAGTCCTCCAGGGAGTTGTACTCAATCAGAGTGTCGGTGCGGTACGGTGTCCAGGGCATGAAGAACACCTTGTCTCTGGCCTGCAGGGGGTCTTTACACCACGACCCCGCCTGTTGCTCTGCCTCAAACACAAACGTGGGCTCCCCCACCTCCATCAGGGTCCCGGGACAAATGAAAACTAGTGAGGGAGAGGGAGACAGAAAGATGGGTTTAAGTAAAGAAAATAAGCAGAGTATCAACACAAATATTTCTTCAAGGTATTGTAGTGTGTATAGTTTTCGCTGCTGTCTGAGTAGAGTGTGGGACAAAGACGTGTGGCACTGTCATTGAACTAGCGCTGAGTGCCATTGCTTGTGAATAGAGGGAAAAATAAAAGTGCAGAAGTGAATAAAGGACTTGCTTCCTTATAGAGTCTGTCTGCCATACACGTTAACTGTGTGGGACAAAAAAAAGTTAACAAAAGGAGGAAAAAAACCTGTAAATGCAAGACATGGGAGAGGTAGCTAGGGCTGAAGTGTATACTGGAACTTGTTTTAATTACAACTTGTGTAAATGGCCGAACTGCACATGCTTACTGAAAAAGCACACAGAAGACAAAATGATAAGGGATAAGACTTCACGTCTTGTGGAGAGACCAAATGACATATTCTGGATGGAGGTGGCAGCAAAGCTGGGATAAAATGATGAGGGTGGAGCTTTGGGAGAAGACAGGACAACAACAGTAGAGGCTGGAACTCTACGTCATAACAGACAAAAAAAAGAAACCTTTGATGGGTGAGGGAGGTCATGGCAAGTGTCCCATTGGAATCCTATGGATTGGTTGTAGATGAGAAAGGCAGGTGACCATCACGTGCTATGGGTGTGATCAAAGGGTATTGCCAAGCAGAACAAGACTAAGCCAGAAGACAATACTAAACTTTATATAAAAACAAAAACAAATAGTTACTCTCATACTAAGTAGGTAGGCGGGGATATCATTCCTAACGTAATCCACCTCATGAGTCAGTGATGATCGTTCTGATAAGATGTCATGTGTTCATGTCTGGACCAGAAATATCTTTCAATCCTCTAGACTGCTTTAAAAAAAAAATGCCTTTG
Organism: Salmo salar; assembly: GCF_965601325.2. NCBI lineage: Eukaryota > Metazoa > Chordata > Actinopteri > Salmoniformes > Salmonidae > Salmo > Salmo salar. The sequence continues at coordinate 32,663,899 of NC_138293.1, forward strand.
AAATTCTAATTGTCTCCCAGAGTCGCAATCAACACCCTATCGGCGTTTGGGGCGGGTGTTTTGACTAGAGAGGCAATCAGAAGAGAGGAGACAAGAGGGAGGGTTGTATTGAACACCACATAACAGGGGGCTGGGGGGGGGGGGGACGGGGGGGGTAAGACTGGACCACTCATTTACCTTTTTGTTCCACTTCTATTTTAGGCATTGGAAAAGAAAGAAAGCAAAAAAGAAAGAGTGCAAGAGGGAGAGAAAGGTTATCGTGAGTCAACTACCAGGTACACGAGCAGAGAAGGTTAGAGGATATGATCGATAGAGGACCAAGAGATGCCTGTTTTGGGGGAACAAGAAAAATACTGGGGGGAAAAATAGGACATTATCATGCCCTATAATATGAAAGCACACAGGTTAGGGCTGGAGTCAAACACTGTTTAACCGATCACGATTCCATGCTTTTCTTGCCATCAAAATAATATGTTTTAGCCTGGTCACTGACCGCATCGGTAATAATCAGGCCACAGTACTTTCAAATGAATTGTTTGACATAAAGAAACATTGTAGCGTTTCTGAAATCGCTATTCAGTTTAAAATCAGATAAAGTTCTTAGAGAAACAGCAAAATAGTTATTTTTGGCAGGATTGAATGGAGCACTATTTACACAAAAACTTTATAGACACAAATCTAAACTAAATTCCAAAGTCTGCTTCGGCCAACCACAGAACATAACTTGTTGCTAATGTTACAGGCGAAATTTCCCAAATGAGCCAAAAAATACAATTGCAAGTGAACAATATTGAGTTCCTTCATTAAAGCAGTGCAGCAACAAACGGAACAGGGAAAGATCCTAGTGAGACAACTGAGGAACAAGAATGACTGAAACTTAGAAGGAGAGAAAGCATAGAGGTTAATTTGGAAAAGACACAAGAGAGGAAGGAACATTTGATTGAGAAATGAAGAGGTAAAGCAAAAGTATTATTTCAGAAAATAAAACATAACAGAAAAAAAAGGTTGCATGTTACAAGAGTCTGATTTTTAAAAGAAAACTAAGTAAATACTACATATGTTTTTGGTATCAACTGTATATCGTTTAATAATAGACTACAAACAAACATTACACACAAGATAACACATATCCCACTCCCCCCAACAGGATCCCACTAAATAAGCAATGGTTGTGATAAACCTAACAATACGTTGAAGAAACATCAAAGTAGCACTGCATAATTAAAGGGTGAATACTTACTGTATGGGACACACTCATACTGAACCTCTAGGTACTTGTAGGTACCAGGGCAGGGGTCAGGGAACACATCAGAGCCAGTCACAACCATACACTGGGTACGGTTATTGCACCTGGGAAAAGATGGATCACAAACAATTCAGCAATGACACAAACTACTATAACATCCCAGGAGTGGTATTAGGGTGAGAGAAACACATGAATAATACATAGCCACTTCCCTTTTCCCTCCACACACTTATTCAAATCAAGTTTGCGGCATTGCTGTGGTGAAGGATATGAAAATCCTATTCATCAGAGTAGGGCCTTGATTCAATATGCTGTACTGTCGACGCCAACTTAACAAGTTGAGGGAGGAAGAGAAGAATCATTTGGGGGGGATAAATAAAAGAGAGAAACAGTAAATAGATATACAGAGAGACGCACACACACAGACATAAAAATAAAGAGTGGGAGAACTGTGAAGAGCTGAAGACCGGTCTGGAGTATATTATGCGATGTTGATGAGAATGTCACCTTATCAGAGCCATGTACCCACTGAGACCACTCACCCACACAGAGAACAATTTCAATTGTACACAACAGGCAGGGTAATTGGCTGTTTCAAGCGGGTCAACCGAAACACAGAATGCTCACCATTATTTGCTATGGGAGGCTCCCGAGCCTTTGCTATGGGAGTTAGTTATTTGCCTCATAACTTGAGTTGACCTTGGCTATGAAGTTGAATGTGCTACCCTTAAATTAAAACGGTTTCAATTGTGCGTGTTTGTGTTTTGCGAGTGCAACAGAGTGAGAGATGGAGGGGGAAATAGAATAACTGATTTTGTATAAATATAGGATGAAATTGTCCCCACTTCAATCAAGCTCTCTTGAGACTGAAGGATTGAGAAGGCAGCAGCAACAGCAGAAGCAAACAGTTATCCCATGACGAGTAAAAAAAAAATATAAAAAAAAAAATAGCGACTTAACAATTTGCAGACCGGTTTAGTGATAAATATTTGAGAAGGTCGAATGCAAAGTCGTGCAAGTTGGACAGATCTCGCACAGAATCACCGCCGAAGCAAAGAGCCTAGCTGTCCCTCAAAAGCCGAAAAGGACAGCTTTTAGTGTGACAGCCAAGAACAAATTAGGTTGTTATCAGACCTGCTACAAAACTTTGCCCGTGACCCAGTGACCTTGTAGGAAATCCACGTGTAATACAATTACGTACAGATAAGACACACATGCGTAAAATCGCAGTGTTCATTAACCAGTCACTTGCTGCCTATTACAACCTGCATATAAGTATGTGATTTGCATTGAGATATTGGACAATTACTTCCAACTAATGTAACGGTCGGTAGACTAATCATAGTCTTTCTTCTATTTCTTCCCATTGTTTGTCCCCCGTCATCAAATGTAGAATTGAAGCCGGCAGATCATCGTCGTCATCGTCACCACTATTACAATGACTTTACAGGAGGTTGTCCGGGAGGCAGACAGACAGTGATGTCTGTTATGTGAGCTACACTTATCCACTTCCCTTCGTCAGAAAATAATAATGAAGAAAAAAATGGCATTATCCCCAGCCCAGGGCTATTACCCTGTCCTACTCTGAGGGAAGAGATTAGTGCTGCATGGGAAAGGGTGTGAAAAACTCTCCAGAACTTCCCCTTCATTCCAAATCCCTGCAATTAATCTGTTAGCTAGCTACAGTCTTGTGATTTTTACTCCAATGACACCAGAATTTATGAAAGCAAAGAAGTGAATTTCTAGAAAAATGACTCATTACCTCCATAATGTGTTAACACTGATTTCTGTCCACTGAAACAGTGATAATTTCACCTATCATCATTTTGTGTTAATCATATTTGTATGTTTTCCTGCTTATGACCAATGGGTTGATGGCGTCTTTTAAATGATTTAAATACTTAGTAATCCCGTGTGGCTCAGTTATCCCATTTGGCTCAGTAGAGCATGGCGGGTTGTGGGTTTGATTCTCACGGGGTCGCTCTGGATAAGATTGTCTGCTAAACGACAAACAAACATTTAACATATAAACCCATAGTGACATCCATGGTAACAGACAAATCCTCCACCAGCCTATTTCTCATTTTATGCAGTGCGTTTACCTCCATTGTTTAAGCCAGCATCCATTATAACAAGGCATCAGACTAGCGCATCATCAGGCTGGCTGTTCTGTGGCTTAGGCCTGCTGCTGCCTGAACCACCCCAGGTTATTGTATCAATACTCATTATTGTCATGTCTCATTTCCTCTGATCTACTACATTAGAGTAACGCACACAAGCTACAGTAGGTTTAGTGGTGTAGAGCATGATCGGGCTCTGGGCTCTTTACCACCTCCACTGACTCTCCTAAAGCCTTTGTTAACAGATTAGTTTGAAGTGGAGTTCAGTGGGTTCTAGCCTAGGCAACAATGCAGACATGGGATAAAATACTATTTGATATAATTCCAAACACTTTATCCGGGCTCGATTGAACTTGTCTGATGCAATAGAACCAATAGAATTGTTGCAAAACCACCCATCTGGACCTCAAAGCAGGCCAGGGGAAATGCTCAAAGCATTTGAAAGATATCACACAGTATTTGAACCCAAGTCGGCTAAACCAGCACGTGAGCACTAACAGACAAATCAAGGGACACGGTGAGCATTCTCTGTCTTTGTCTCTGTCTGGTCCGTGTGCAACGGCTGAGACAAACACTGCAGTAAATGTAGCGTGACAAGCTAAATATGGGACGTCTTTATTATCTATTCAAGAGCTCATGGGAATTTTTGTGGATGTGGATGTATAAGGCAGCAGGCAGGACCTATTTCCTAAGGTGGATGACTACATACACTCAGTAGCACACAGGTCAGGGCAGGGTAGCGGCGTGTTTCGGTAGGTGAGCCGGGGTTCTTGCTGACTTATGAAACGTTAATCTGGGGTCCTTTAAATACACACTTCCGGGCTGGGGCCCGGCATAGCAGTCAATTTAAAGTGGTGCGTGCAGCCTAGTGGCAGTATTGCAGCTAAATGTCCTGGGAGAGTGTTACTAATATGAATGGTATTATGAGGGGGGTAGAGGCATTGCACAGGGCTGGGTGCTGGGCTGTGTCAATGCAGTACGAGTGTTGGAACAAAAAACGAATGTTGGAAACAGAGGGATTAAGAAGGAGGTTCATGTGACTCTTTTGAGACGGACAGGCTGGCTGGCTGGCTGGCTGGTTGAGCAGCTGCAGTGGTACTGGTGCAGGGATGCATAGAGCATATGGTCTAGGGTTGCTACTAATGACCCCCTGTCCAGTTTCTACGGTCTAGAGTTCCACAACAATACCCAGAAAAACATCTGATTATTAAAAAAGTCAAGGAAGTGTGGGTAAATTGTCTGTTTTTGGTCAGTTGAAAAAGTAACACAAATGCTAGTCTAGTAATATTAGGGTTACCACCCAAACCAAACCACTTTGTTTCGATAGAAAAATAGTGGATCCAGAATCACTAGACTGGACTCTAGAATCACATACCACACATCCCTAACTAACTCCAGGTTATATTGTGTAACGAGACCTTCCTGCTCTATTACCTTTGAGATACAATCTTGTAGGCCTTGGGTGGGGTAGCAGTTGACTCTTACCTTTGTGATATGATCTTGTAGGCGTCGGGGAGGTAACAGTTGACGTTCTCCATCTGGAACGGGTCTGCGTCGCAGATCTTGTCGTCGGTGCGGCCGTAGTTCGCTGTCTCGATCATGATGACATCAGCACCGGGGCAGCGGAGATCGATGGCATATCCTTCGCAGGAGAGCTCTCTTCTGACCAGGCCAAACGGCAGGGCCGCACGACCGAACCCTGGGCGAAAGGGAGGGAGGGATAGAGAGATGAGAGAGGGGGGAGAACGTAAAAGAGATATTAGGTAAAGTGCTATAATATACTGCATTCATAGGAATGGGAGCCAAGAGGAGCCAAAAGTACCCAATAACATGGAGTAATTTGATATCTTAGGAGGTAGTACAGACTGCAGAGCATCAAAAGACAATCCATTTAATTAGTAACTGCAGACCACTCATCCAATGTTTACAACGGTTTAAAACAGAAGAATTATAACATACAGTACAACAAGGATGAGGAAAAATACAGTTCTATTGAATTACCAATTTCTCTAAGGTCTCTTTGTTTCTGGCAAAGACAACGAAGTTGTATAGTCATTGTATAAAAGTCCATGTAACAACCCAAGAAACAAATTCAAATACACCTAAACACAATACTATAGAACCCAAAATCTCTCTCTCAATTCCTCCTTCAGGACCATGGTTCGATTAAGTTTGAATGGTTAGTTTCGACAATGGGGTACAAGCTCCCTCATTTGTGTTTTGTTTCACTTGTTTAGCTTTTCTATCAGTAGAGCAAGAGGCAGAAAAGAGCCTGAATCTCCCAGCAGCAGCATGGAATGTAATTTAATCCATTTTACAGTGTCGATGATAGAAGACACTGAAGAGGAAAAATCCACAGAAGAGGAAAAATCTATATGCGGAGCTCAGCAGATGTGAACACCAGCAAAATATCTGTGCTTTGGGGAAAATTAACTATTTTGATCAGTTTTTGTTCCTCCCATCAACAAAGTATATCGAAAAGGTTGTTTTTTACTCTCTTTTTTCCCTAAAAGCAATAAAACGTCAAGCCATAAATACCATGGAAATACATAAAAAGAGATATTAAAAGAAAGCAGAGAGAAAGAAAGAAATAGATAAATTAAAGAAAGAAAAATAGGAAGGAAAGAAGAAAAAAAACGAACAGGTATGCAGTTTATTTCGAGACCAATCCCTAAGAAAACACCTCAACTTTCAGAAATGCTAATGGTGTTCCGTTAAAGGACTAAGTGCAAGGCAGTTGCACTGCATGAGCTGTCAATAATCACTGTTGTCCGCGGCAACAGTCTGCCTCTCTGAGGGGCCAGCTCAGCTGCCATTTGTGTTTTCTGCCACTGCACTACTCTGCTAATTAGTCTCTCTTTTCAGCCTGTTACCTTCTCAGCGCTCCCATTGGCTCCTCTGCATTGTCAAGTAATAACACTAACCAGCTCAGGTTTGCTTTGCCCCCGCCTGCTAATTGCACCCATACACAATTTGACAGCCAGGGCATGACGCAATTAGCGATTGTTTGAACGAATGGCTCAAAGTTGAAGTGATTTCGGCTTGAAACTCCTACTACCCTGAGACCTCGACCTCGGCTCACGTCTGTCTATTTGCTTGTCATTCTAGCCTGTAGTGGTACCATGCCCTGCTCTATTATAATGGTATTCTGTGTAGGTTCCACAAATGTCGCAGACAAACACTGACGAGTGTCGAGAAAGGTTTGCATACAAACGTGGATATAAAGCACCTGTAAGCCAAGAGATGAGAATTTCTGAGACTCGACTAGAAGCATGAGGCACCAAACAAGCTCTCAGTGGGAAATGCTTTTTTATGCATGAACCATTTTTACAACAGAATGCTATGTGTCCACTTCAGATTACAATATATGCGCATTCATGAATATACTGATGATAAACATGTATGCTAATTGGTCTGTGGATTCTGCTTAGTTGAGATGTATGTGCCGTAGTTCAACTAACTGCTATAACTACTGTAACTACCCCGTGCGGCTTCAACTTCCACAAAAACTAATGAATGGGTTTCATGGCCATTCCTCACGGAGGGAGTGACAGCTTTATCGCAGAGGCTACAGAAAGCAGAAAGAAAGAATACATTTCATGGGGTTTTAAAGTTTCTCAATGGAAAAACTCTCCTTTAGAGTGGACTGTAGCTCACTGTAACTTCCCCTCCCTCCTTTCCCTTCTGTCCAACAGTTAGTTATAGGCCATCTATCAGGGAACTACAGTTTACTGTATGGTCTGATCACACACAGCTGCTGTCAATTGAGGCCTAGCAATTGATTAAGCCTGGGGCTCGCCTGCCTCCTCTTCCCCAGTACAGTATAGATCCATCTGGCCATAGGGCAACAGTATATCAATTAAGGGGGAGTATCTTGACTGTTATGGGCGCACACAAGGACAAATTGCCTTGTCTCTCCACTCCCTTCAGATAGCATGGATCTCATTAATGACTCACTTACCTCTCGGTAATTGGATACGTATCATGAAAAATCCCTTTAAAAAAAGTTGTAATGTTTTGAGCAAATCTTGTTTTCTTTCCTTTGGGGGAAAATAATAGAATGAAGTAAAAAGTAATTTCTTTCTGTTTGAAGACTGCACATCATGTCCTTTCAATAACCATTCGTTCAAAGCATTCTTAACTCTTTGGCTGCGTTTACACAGGTAGCTTAATTCTTTTCACATCAGATATTTTTCAGAGCTGATCTGATTTGTCAAAAGACCAATTACTGAAAATAATTGGTCTGCCTGTGTAAATGAAGTGAACAGATGTGAACAGAATGGAAAACACAGGTACTTTATTTATCATTTTTATTTAAGCTTTATTTAACTAGGCGAGTCAGTTAAGACCAGATTTTTATTTACAACGACGGCCTACACTGACCAAACCCGGACGACGTTGGGCCAATTGTTCTCCGCCCAATGGGACTCCCAATCCCGGCCGGTTGTGATACAGCTTGGATTTGAACCAGGGTGTCTGTAGTGATGCCTTTAGCACTGAAATGCAGTGCCTTAGACCACTGTGCCACTCGGGTATGATACATTTACAATGTATCCACTTAGATTTTTTTTGGAACATCACTGTGAATGTTGGAGACTTTTATTAAAAGTTAAATGGGGCAGAGAGGTTTACGCGGGGGGAGAAACATTTTTGTGTGTGCATGAATGTCAATGTCTTGAGGAAGTGTGAAAAGCCTTTCATCTCATGGCTCTGTGTAACTTTGTTTGACTTCTCTGTTCCAACTTTGCAGTGGTAGGAAAAGAACTGCCACAGGACACAAGCATGTCGGGCAGCCAGCTGCAGTTCAGAACAGTTCAGAAAACAGGAGGGAAAATCTATAGCACATCGTGTGTGTGTGTGTGTGTGTGTGTGTGTGTGTGTGTGTGTGTGTGTGTGTGTGTGTGTGTGTGTGTAAAAAAAGAAAAGAACGGAGCAAGGCTACCTCTCTCTTTATCGCTCCTTCAGACTAACATTAAATCATCCTACATAAGGCTGGCACAATAACCATATAATCGCGTAACCGATAATGAATTGCCCAAAGCATAGTTCTGAGATATTGAGCAATAAAGTTTTCACATCCCAGATCTCAGAACTGTTTTGTAGTGAATTCTTCTTTTGATCACCCATTCTGGTCCTCACCCTAAATGTACCTGAAGTGCAGAGCATCGAAATCCTAAGACATTTGAAAATTTGTTTTTTTAGGGGGTGGTGCAATCGCAGCTAGAACCTTGTGGCTCTGAAATGTCAATCTGGCTTCAGCCATAAGATTCAATCTGGCACAGAATGTTACAATTATTTCAATAGAAAAGTACAAAAATGTAATGATTAAATCAAGAGAATACCCTTCTCTCTAGTCACATCGTCAAATATATGAATTCATGTCCATCACACATTTGTTAAAGCGAAAATGACAAATACACTATATCCTATGGATAACTAGCAGCATTGCTAAAGCTTAGCTGTGGATGAGTAAACTGATATCTTTTTCTGGTGTTTGACACCCAAAGTATGTAAACTACTTGCTAGTCATCAATAAAACGTTTGTAATTTTAAAATAACCCTTCCATGGAGGTTTTCATATCGCTATAGAACTAGTCAAAAACAGCAATGCCTCTCTAAGGACCTTAAACATGCTCTAAGGCACCTGTATTTATTTATTTTGCCCATAGAGAGCTTACATTATGGCCATTCTTCAGAAAAATTGTGAGAAAAAAAATCTAAGTAATTGAAAAAGAGGACCAGAACCTATGATATGAATAATCAAGGACTTGGGAGTCCCAAGGTTCTATCTGCAAAATGTATGTTTTTTTTTTTTTTTTTTTAAATAAGTCCCAGATCTCAGAACTGTTTTTGTGATGTCTTCCTCTTTCATGACTCAATAAGTATATCGCCCTCCATCCAATTATTTTGATTGACAATCCATCATTGTGTGATTAAGACTGCAGATAGAACCGTATGGCAGCAAGTGAAAAGGTGTTTGTGCAGATAGAACATTCAGATAATTTACAAAAAAATTCTACAGTAAACTATACTATTTATTTTTATCTGACATATCTCACATGTAAAGGACCACCTAAAGAGCAACTATGTTAATGACACAATTTTGACCAAAATGTCAGATATAACCTTCTAGTCGCAAGGTCCAGAATTATTAACAATAACGTGAACAAAAAAAAAGTATCATCATAATTGCCTTAATACGTTTATTTTAAGAGGGGGGAGGGATTCAACTTTATTTTCAAGTAGATAGTTTACCCAATAGCAATTATTCATTTTTACATGAAAAGGGTAAAGTTGCAATCGTTTTACGAGTATAGTCGGAAGAAGCTTCATTTCCAACAGTTACAAGCAGCCAAACCTATACATTATTTAGATGGGGGTGTCACCAACGCTATGTTGTATTCATTAGGTAGGTCGTAGCTATTTTTCAAAGATGCATTATGATACATTACAAGCTCAAAACAAACAAAAATACAATTATGACTATAACTGTGGTCATTTGCATGACAATTAATCGTTACCCAAAATTCCATAAACTCCCCAGTCTTAATCCTACGGCTGCATCCAGCAGGCCAGTATATAATATACTAAATAGAATGTGCAATTGAATTGCCATGGAAACCGCTGTACACATTTTCTCTGTGCCATAATTGGCTGTGATCCCCTATTCCTGGCCCTGTTGACACGGCGACGCCTTATCAGGCATTCTGGTCAGTGACTGACTGACTGACTGGGGGATAGAAAATAGGCTTTTCAGATTCCTCCCCCTGACCAGCCAACGGGTAAGCCTGCTATTTGAGCTCAAGTGAGCACAGAGTAGGCAGACAGGGGGCCAATACGGACTCACAATGTGTCGTATTATGGAAGTGTGGAGTCTCTTCTCCTTTTTTCGGTACGCAGCCTATAATTCACTGGCAACAATCCTTTCCATAATACATATTTTGTTTTCTATCAACACCCTTGAAATTGAAAGTGGCACCACAGCGCAGATGGGTGCATCTGAAAAATACAGGCCCAGCCAGTGGCGCACTGCCATCGTCTGATGCTTTTAAACCCCTGAGAAAAAAAAAAGAGAGAAAAAAAATAAAAAGACAATTAAGGTTTGATATAAAGCTATTGGCTTTGGCCAGAGCACCAGACCATGACACACAGTCACAGTTATGTTTAGCCCCTCATCCTAACCCCTCATTTTCCCAGGATTGTTTTGTCCTTTAAGAGGCCTATCCTATACAACCTTTAACCCCCAAAACTCCCCTCCTCCGCTCTCCACGAGGACTTCAGACTCAGACTGAGGAGCCGCAAGAGTACCGGAATGTTTGATCAGTCTGGCAAAAAGTGGGCCAGTTTTGGAGGGGTGGGGGGGGTACAGACAGAGTGGCGAGGGCCGCAAGAGCCTTCACAGACAGACAGACAGAGCACAGCTAGGCGTTGGTTGACGCTTGTCATCCTCCATTAAGGCCTCTTTGATTGGTCTTTGTGGTCGTGGAAACGTCAAACAGCTGCATGCAAATGGACCTGTTCCCCCAGGCTGGCCCCCATTGTTCTGGGCCTAGGCTTGACAGGGACGCTTTCGCCACAGGATAAAGCAGGGTGTAACCCTTTAGAAGAATAAGAGTGGCCCCACCGCTGACACAGCGTGAGTCCTTCAAAATTGTTTGCCTTTTTTGGTCGTTTTATTCTTCAATATTACTGGTAGCCTACGTCTCGGGAAGAAAGAGGGAATCTTCCAAAGTCAAGCATTCCTCCCAACTGCGCTGGATGCCTCCATAATCTAATATCCGGAGCGAGAGTAGAGGGCAAGCGAGCATACAGTATGTTTTCCAAAGATGAAGTCACGATTTTCCAAAGGGAATTAAGAAAAAGGAAAAAAAAATCGAAAGCATATTTGAATACTTAACAAGTGAGAACAAAGCGGCAACATGGTTTTTTTAAAAACAAATTCTGCTCTCTTTGTACTCCTCTGCAGTATTTCTAATCTGTTCAATGGAAGTTGTTGATTGCAGGCCAAGGAAGGATTTAAAAAAACAATAGGCTGAATTCATTTCGAAATAAAGTACTTTTATGAAGAAAATCACGGTGGCTTCTAAAGGGCACTTGCAATTAACCCCTTCTTTATTAAATAATACTAGTCTCAAATTGTAAACACAACATTCTTAAGCAGACAGAAAAGTATTATATTTTGAAAAAATATTTAATACAAGTCTCTTTTCATATCCCTCAGTAGCATACAATAAATTACATAGCTGCTAGAGTCTGGAAGCATACAATAAATAGCATAGCTGCTAGTGTCTGGAAGCATACAATAAATAGCGTAGCTGCTGGTGTCTGCCATTTGCTATCTGTGATACAATCTCCCAAATGCTATCCAAAAGGAAGACACACATTAAAACACATGGGAGTGAGTTGAGAGATGAGGAAGGAGATTTGGGGAGTTGCAAAATAACATCTGCACAGGAGATACTCTGTACAGGCATGACCCCGCTACAACAGGCCCATATTTCATTACAACCACCAAAACTGCAATAATACAATCGACAAGGACATATGGCACCATCTCCCATGACACTCACCCCCTCTCTCTCTTTCTGTCTCTGTTCTAGCTTGCTGGGAATCGTTTCTAAAGACAATGTCAAACAAGACCGCAAAGCAGACCCCAAAGGCTAAACGCTACTTTCCCAGACAAATAACTGCTATCAAACACCTCCAGGTTCCAATATACCGTAAGCATTCTAAAATAGAACCGGATAAGTCACTTAGTCCATTTTGTGGTGAAAGCCATGCTCTCAGGAATTTCTCTCTTTAATATGGCTGAAATACAATGGTGGTGCTTCAGGTTCCAAAAATCACTCTTGGTATTCATGACCGTGGCCATTCATCTCCTAGACTGTGTTTTCTATATTTTTTCCCCCTCTGAAAACAGTGGGTGGGCATTGCAGGAGAGCAGGAGAGCATTACATGCACGGGATGTTGATGCGTGTCTCATTCTGGAGAACTAAAGGGGAAGGATTTGTCATATCACTGGGACTAAAGCATGATAGAGTCAGCCCCCCCCTCCCCTCCCCCCGGTGGCATCTCTTAAGCGCTTGGAAATATTGGAGATATTGGAGATATTGTGTGGGCGTGTGTACATGTGTGTGACTGAGATAGACCCTGTCACGGCAGACGCTCATGTGGCATTTCTCATCCTCATTTCCCCTCATCCCTATTTTCTCTCTCCTGCTTACAAGCCCAGGTGCTCCAGGCATGCTAACTTGCAAGCCTCCTTTAAATCCCAACCTAAACCTCAAATCCACTTCAAAAGTGACGCACGAGTGAGTGATGTTCCTATTGTCCTTATTTTTTACACCAAGCGCCCTTTAGTGCTTAACCTGATTTTGTTGTTGTCTTCAAAGTCAGCAATGGCAAAACATGACAGTTCCAGACAGTTCACAAATTCAATGTAGCATCTAGGCGAAAGACTGTTTGGGTTCTTCAAAGACAGCAGCAGGCTCAACTCAAGCTAAAGACATCCCTCGATGACATCTGATTTTCCAAGCTATGAGGGAAAGCGAAAGAGTATAACCATATAACTAGAATTACAAGAATGGGAATTTCCAATCAAGCCAATGGGTCTGTGATGGGTGAAATTCTATTTCTTTGTTTACAACTAACTATCGAACATGCCCTGTTTAAACTGAGGTCATCTTCTCTGTCAATGGGACTGCCCTGACCTCTGACCTTTAAGACATCAAAAGGAAGCCATTTAAGAACGGGGAGCAACATCATTACATAGCTAACGCATTTAATCCTCTGAGGCCAACGCAGGGTCAGCCATTAATTTAGCTCTTCATGACAGAGATGACACCATGTTAAAAACATGTCTTAGAAAAATGTCTCCTTTTGTCGATCGTTATCCAAACCAAGCGCCTGTTGGATTATTAGAGCTTGGCAAATCAAACGTTTTTTTTTTTTTTTGTAAAGGAAATTCCACAGTGACAGAATTACAATTCCACAGTGACAGAATAACGCTGAGACTCCCATTTTTCATTTTGCAACAGTTTGCCAAACAAAAACCATTGATTTCAAAGTTTAACAAACCATACAACTCTATGCACAATGACAACGTTAAAACATTTACACAGTAAATAAATAAAACAAAACATTTAGATGCAATGATGCACATTTTAGTAACATAATTACGATAAAATCTCCCTCTGTTTTATTCTGTTACCAAACTTTCTATCTGCACAGTTCTACCTGTAAACGTGTTTTTGTAAAATGTTCAGTGGAAATTGTTAAAAGTAATCCTTGCGCATAGAGTTATGGTTTGTTAAACTTTGAAATCAATGGTTTTTGTTTGGTATACATTTTAGTTATTTTTTTTAATCTTTTACCCCTTTTTCTCCCCAATTTCGTGGTATCCAATTGATAGTGTCTACTGTCTTGTCTCATTGCTGCAACTCCCGTACGGACTTAGGAGAGGCGAAGGTCGAGAGCCATGCGTCCTCCGAAACACAACCCAACCTAGCCGCACTGCTTCTTGACACAACGCACACCCAACCCGGAGGCCAGCCGCACCAATGTGTCGGAGGAAATACCGTACACCTGGCGACCTGGTCAGCGTGCACTGCGCCCGGCCCGCCACAGGAGTCGCTAGTGCGTGATGAGACAAGGATATCCCTGCCGGCCAAACCCTCCCTAACCCGGACGACGCCGGGCCAATTGTACACTGCCCCATGGGCCTCCCGGTCACGGCAGAGCCTGGGCTCGAACCTAGAATCTCTGGTGGCACAGCAGAGATTAGACCACTGCGCCACCCACCCCGGAAGCCTGGTAAACATTTTAAAGTGAAGTCTCAGCGTCCAAAGAGTCTCAGCGTCCAAAGACACAAATATGTGTCACAGGCGTTAAACATTAAAATCGCAAAAGGCTTTGGTTGAGAGTTTATGAAAAACCTATTCAGTATACACAAGGGAGAGAATCAATAATTAGTTCACTGCTGCAAGCTGGCCTAGCATATTATTGCATGTTTTTTCCACAGAGTTGATGAAACACACAGAAAGAGGAGAATATAGAAGGAAAATCTCCCCTGTGTGTAGCAAGGGCGTAGTTTCTTTATCTCCCCTGAATGATTGTGCTGCATCCTTAAACGTCCTCAAAGCCAAAGCCCCGTTCCTAACCCCTCACATTTAAACCCCAGCTGGGCTTTCTGCTTCAAGTCCCGGAACCAGTCAGGTGCTTCCCTAAGGGGGGTCCCCTCCTCATCACATGGCCCTGCATGCGTGTGTGCGTACGTGTGTGTGTTTGTGTGTTCTGAGCCCGGCCCAAGAGGCTCCCTCAGTACGGCACATTGACAGAGTATGTCAGGAGGAACTGTGACTGGAACAGGGATTAAATCGGTTCTTAATAATGAGGCTGGAACAGTAGGGCTGACTGGGGACTAACCAGAACCGGGGGACTACAAGTAGCCAAGCGGTTAAGAACGTTGGGCCAATAACCCAAAGGTCTCTGGTACGAATCCCAGAGCCAACTAGGTGAAACATCCGCCGATGTGCCCTTGAGCAAGGCACTTAACCCACTTCTGTGCATCGCTCGCTGGATAAGGAAAAGACACAGATGATAGGGGAACACTCTCATGCACGCGCGCCCACACGCTCGCACAAATACGCCACATGCACATACATGCCAAAACACAGCCGTGAAAGCCGTACACTATATATTAATGATAACAAATACTAATGTGTTACCATATCATTACAGTGAAGGTTCAATTCAACTCCTGACATACAGTACAATCATGTTACATTCAACTCCTGAAAGAGTACAATTAAGTGATAACGCCCTCGAAGCTGGTGTTTGGAGAATATATTGGCATGGGTGTTGTTAGGCATATCCTCCAAACACCGGCTTTGAGGGCATTATCACTTCTATACAACGGGTTACCAACATATTCAAATAATGATTTACAGTTGAAGTCAGAAGTTTACATTCACTTAGGTTGGAGTCATTAAAACTTGTTTTTCAACCACTCCACAAATTTCTTGTTAACAAACTATAGTTTTGGCAAGTCGGTTAGGATATCTACTTTGTGCATGACACAAGTCATTTTTCCAACAATTGTTTACAGACAGATTATTTCACTTATAATTCACTGTATCATAATTCCAGTGGGTCAGAAGTTTATATACACTAAGTTGACTGTGCCTTTATACAGCTTGGAAAATTCCAGAAAATGATGTCATGGCTTTAGAAGCTTCTGATAGGCTAATTGACATCATTTGAGTCAATTGGAGGTGTACCTGTGGATGTATTTCAAGGCCTACCTACAAACTCAGTGACTCTTTGCTTGACATCATGGGAAAATCAAAAGAAATCAGCCAAGACCTCAGAAAATAAATTGTAGATGTCCAGAAGTCTGGTTCATCCTTGGGAGTCATTTCCAAATGCCTGAAGGTACCACGTTCATCTGTACAAACAATAGTACGCAAGTATAAACACCACTCAGGAAGGAGACACGATCTGTCTCCTAGAGATGAACGCACTTTGGTGCGAGAAGTGCAAATCATTCCCAGAATAACAGCAAAGGGCCTTGTGAAGATGCTGGAGGAAACAGATTCAAAGGTATCTATATCCACAGTAAAATGAGTCCTACATCGACTTAACCTGAAAGGCCGCTCAGCAAGGAAGAAGTCACTGCTCCACGCCCAAACAGACTACGGTTTGCAACTGCACATGGGGACAAAGATTGTACTTTTTGGAGAAATGTCCTCTGGTGTGATGAAACAAAAATCTAACTGTTTGGCCATAATGACCATTGTTATGTTTGGAGGAAAAAGAGGGAGGCTTTGCTGCAGGAGGGACTAGTGCACTTCACAAAATAGATGGCATCACGAAGAAGGAAAATTCTGTGGATATATTGAAGCAACATCTCAAGACATCCGTCAGGAAGTTAAAGCTTGGTCGCAAATGGGTCTTCCAAATGGACAATGACCCCAAGCATACTTCCAAAGTTGTGGCAAAATGGCTTAAGGACAACAAAGTAAACATGTTGGAGTGGCCATCACAAAGCCCTGACTTCAATCCTATAGAAAATGTGTGGGCAGAACTGAAAAGGGGTGTGCGAGCAAGGAGGCCTACAAACCTGATTCAGTTACACCAGCTCTGTCAGGAGGAATGAGCCAAAATTCATCCAACTTATTGTGGGAAGCTTGTGGAAGGCTACCTGACACATTTGACCCAAGTGAAACAATTGAAAGGCAATACTACCAAATACTAATTGAGTGTATGTAAACTTCTGACCCACTGGGAATGTAATGAAAGAAATAAAAGCTGAAATGAATCATTCTCTCAACTATTATTCTGACATTTCACATTCTTAAAATAAAGTGGTGATCCTAACTGACCTAAGACAGGGAATTTTTACAAGGATTAAATGTCAGGAATTGTGAAAAACAGAGTTTAAATGTATTTGGCTAAGGTGTATGTAAACTTCCAACTTCAACTGTACATATTTTCATTAAAAACTTTATTTTGATTAATTTATTCATACCATTTCATCCTTCCACAAGATATAGTCCCGAAACAAATCTAGGGTTGCTACCCAAGCCGGCTTGTCGTTCGTTCAATTGGTTCGGTTGCCAGAGACAAGACCCAGTCGTTCAGTCTTTTTGTTCTGTATCTATGGACGCGACCCAGTCGTTCGTTCTAAATGTTCCATTGCCATACTGGCTGGCAACGTTCTTATCCCTTGCATGCTAGCAAGCCAACTACGGCTAACTTACAGTCACGTCAAACAGCGCAGACAGAATAACATCAGTAGCTGCATTTGTTTAAGCTGTTTTCTAGTGACATTTATTTGGATACATCCAAAACAAGGAGCTAATGAGGCACGATTTCGCCTGGCATGGAAAATGTGCTCTCTCGTTAGGACACTGTTGTTCAGAGGAGCTAGGCAACAACACAGCTAACACAATAACTTCAAATTGAAGCTGGAAAGACTACAAACTAGCTGCGCTTCGCTTCATTTTACCTTTTTTCAATTTACATTTCTTTGTATATATCCATAAAATGATGTCAGCTGATTCATGACAGGCTGAGAAACGCTGCCTGCCTCTCTCTCTGGTCTCCCGAACCCCACACGTTCATTACTATGGGATAGTTGGATGTTGAATTTGAATATTGAAACATTGTTGCAAATGTCTGAGAGACAGACAGCAAGGTTTATACAATTCTCCACTGTTGAAAACTAAATGTTTGTCTAAAAGAAATGTGAGATAATGTCTAGATGCTTTTTATAGAGGAGATCAAGTTTTTAACTTCCCTGCCTGGGCTGATGAGATGCGCAGTCAGATGGAACAGAGTAAATAGGCCTTTTAATGTCATAGATTTAGCCAGTGGTAACTTGTGCAATAGACACCGGCTGGAATGCACTTTTAACCAATCAGAATTCAGGATTAGACCCACCCGTTGTATAATCATTTTATAGAAATCACATTCCAACATCCCATATACGGTCGTTGTAGGTGACCCTTTTAGAGTTTGGTCAAGGAAGTGAGAGACAAACAGAATCCAGACACATTCCAATGCAGTAGCCCAACCCGACAGCCTGACTATCTCGGGAACACTGTCTGACTGACCACTGATTGACTAGAGTGTGATGACTGTGATGACCTTGCCCCCTCCACTCCTCCACCGGTCAATACGAGCAACAAGCAGCCTGGCCACTGATAAGAGATTGGCCAGATGGGGAGACCTTGATGACAGACAGCTTCCTGGTTCCCTGCCCCCCCCTCCTTCACTTCGATGAGGAGCCATTGCGGGCTGGCAGCCCTGCGCACTCAACGGAGGAATATGCTGATAACGTACCAGGCAAACAAAAACGCTCTTTGTGCCTCTCTCTCAGTCTCTCTGTTTCTCAGTCCCCTGTTTCGGGGGACTTTATTCCGTCTCTAACCACACTTATTCAATTTCCTGCACAGCAGTAGAAGGGTTCCTTATCTTGGGCTGTTTATACCTGCAAATCGCCCAGCAGCCCTTTTGTTTGCAGGTGACCCACCCCGAGGTGACATTTAATTCCTGGAAAGAAAATGTGGTCATGCTCCATGGCACAGCCTCCCTAGCCTTGGGGGATTTACTATTACATGCTACAGAGTGGTGTTCGTTCACCATCTAGAGTATACAGACCTAGCAGACAGACAGAGGTACACAAACAAGAGCGCTGCTGCTAATAAAACATAATGGAAATAAACCAAGCCCAATGAGACGCAAATACACACACACACGGAATAGTAATCAGTATGTAGACTAACCTATCCTGCACAGGTTATCACACAAATACACCACTGACAGAAATATGCAAGCAAACACGCACGCACGCACACACACACACACACACTTACCCTATCATAATTCATTTGAATGACTTCACTCCTTTTAATTTTTCCTCCGCCGATATAATTTTTAAAAATAATTAACATCTGGGGTGTATATCATATTCAATGCTGCCAAAAAATGAATTATAAACTCCTACAAAATCGCCTGCAGTATAAAGTGAACGTCAGTGACAAATTCTTCTCTAAATTGCAATAATTTTCTTCACAGACACTACGGATGCAATATATGCCTACTTTCCCTTTGATAGAGGCAAGATCCCCTTTCTTCCTATAAAATAAAAAAAAATACAACCTTAGAGTGAAATGCTTACTTACAAGCCCTTAACCAACAATGCAGACTTAAGAAAATACCTTTAAAAAAGTAAGAGATAAGAATAACAAATGATTAAAGAGCAGCAGTACATTTTTTATTTTTATTTTATTTCACCTTTATTTAACCAGGTAAGCTAGTTGAAGACAAGTTCTCATATACAACTGCAACCTGGCCAAGATAAAGCAAAGCAGTGCGACACAAACAACAACACAGAGTTAAACATGGAATAAACAAGTGTACAGTCAATAACACAATAGGGAAAAAAAGAAAGTCTATATACAGTGTGTGCAAATGGCTTGAGGAGATAAGACAATAAATAGGCCATAGTAGCGATGTAATTACAATTAAGCAAATTAACACTGGAGTGATAGATGAGCAGATGAGGTGCAAGTAGAATGACTGGTGTGCAAAAGAGCCGAAAAGTAAATAAAAACAATATAGGGATGAGGTAGGTAGATTGGATGGGCTATTTACAGATGGGCTATGTACAGCTGCAGCGATCGGTTAGCTGCTCAGATAGCTGATGTTTAACTTGTTATGGATAGGGGGCAGTATTTTCACGGCCGGATAAAAAATGTACCCGATTTAATCTGATTATTACTCCTGCCCAGAAACTAGAATATGCATATAATTATTAGCTTTGGATAGAAAACACTCCAAAGTTTCTAAAACTGTTTGAATGGTGTCTGTGAGTATAACAGAACTCATTTGGCAGGCCAAAACCTGAGAAGATTCCAAACAGGAAGTGCCCTCTCTGACCATTTCTTGGCCTTCTTGATCATCTCTATCCAAAACAGGGGATCTCTGCTGTAACGTGACATTTTCTCACGCTCCCATAGGCTCTCAGAAGGCGCCAGAACGTTGAATGATGACTTTGCAGGCCATGGCTGAAAAACAGTAGCGCATTTGGTAAGTGGTCGATCTGAGAACAATGAGACTGGTGCGCGCGTGCACGAGACGACTCCATGTTTACATTTTCAGTCTTTGAACGAAAACAACGACTCCCGGTTGGAATATTATCGCTTTTTTACGAGAAAAATCGCATAAAAATTGATTTTAAACAGCCTTTGACATGCTTCGAAGTACGGTAATGGAATATTTTGAATTTTATTTGTCACGAAATGCGCCGGGCACGTCACCCTTCGTTACCCTTCGGATAGTGTCTTGAACGCACAACAAAACGCCGCTATTTGGATATAACTATGGATTATTTGGAACCAAACCAACATTTGTTATTGAAGTAGAAGTCCTGGGAGTGCATTCTGACGAAGAACAGCAAAGGTAATCCAATTTTTCTTGTAGTAAATCTGAGTTTGGTGAGTACCAAACTTGGTGGGTGTCAAAATAGCTAGCCATGATGGCCGGGCTATCTACTCAGAATATTGCAAAATGTGCTTTCACCGAAAAGCTATTTTAAAATCGGACACCGCGATTGCATAAAGGAGTTCTGTATCTATAATTCTTAAAATAATTGTTATGTTTTTTGTGAACGTTTATCGTGAGTAATTTAGTAAATTCACCGGAAGTGTTCGGTGGGAATGCTAGTTCTGAACGTCACATGCTAATGTAAAAAGCTGTTTTTTGATATAAATATGAACTTGATTGAACAAAACATGCATGTATTGTATAACATAATGTCCTAGGAGTGTCATCTGATGAAGATCATCAAAGGTCAGTGCTGCATTTAGCTGTGGTTTTGTTTTTTGTGACATTACATGCTAGCTTGAAAAATGGGTGTCTGATTATTTATGTCTGGGTACTCTGCTGACATAATCTAATGTTTTGCTTTCGCTGTAAAGCCTTTTTGAAATTGGACAGTGTGGTTAGATAAAGGAGAGTCTTGTCTTTAAAATGGTGTAAAATAGTCATATGTTTGAAAAATTGAAGTTTTCGGATTTTCGAGGAGTTTGTATTTCGCGCCACGCCTATCATTGGATATTGGAGCAGGTGTTCCGCTAGCGGAACGTCTAGATGTAAGAGGTTAACCTGTTAGGGCTAGGGGGCAGTATTGACACGGCTGGATAAAAAACATACCCGATTTAATCTGGTTACCACTCCTACCCAGTAACTAGAATATGCATATACTTATTACATATGGATAGAAAACACCCTAAAGTTTCTAAAACTGTTTGAATGGTGTCTGTGAGTATAACAGAACTCAAATGGCAGGTCAAAACCTGAGAGATTCCTTTACAGGAAGTGGCCTGTCTGACAATTTCTTGAACTTCTTTTCCATCTCTATCTTTTACTAAGGATCTCTGCTCTAACGTGACACTTCCTACGTCGTCCATAGGCGCTCAGAGCCCGGGAAAAAACAGAATGTCGTCATCCCAGCCCCAGGCTGAAACACATTATCGCCTTTCTCAAGTGGCCGATCAAGGGACTCTGGGCTTAGGCGCGTGACCCGACCGCCCCCGCCTTTGTGATGTTTTCCTCTGTTTGCCGAAAAGGAGATTCCCTGTCGGAATATTATCGCTTTTCTATGAGAAAAATGGCGTAAAAATTGATTTTAAACAGCGGTTGACATGCTTCGAAGTACGGTAATGGCATATTTAGAATTTTTTTGTCACGAATTGCGCCATGCACGCGACCCTTCTTTACCATTTCGGATAGTGTCTGGAACGCACGAACAAAACGCCGCTATTCGGATATAACGATGGATTATTTTGGACCAAACCAACATTTGTTATTGAAGTAGCAGTCCTGGGAGTGCATTCTGACGAAGACAACAAAAGGTAATCAAACTTTTATAATAGTAAATATGATTATGGTGAGTGCTAAACTTGCCGGGTGTCTAAATAGCTAGCCCGTGATGCCTGGGCTATGTACTTAGAATATTGCAAAATGTGCTTTCACCTAAAAGCTATTTTAAAATCGGACATATCGAGTGCATAGAGGAGGTCTGTATCTATAATTCTTAAAATAATTATGCTTTTTGTGAACGTTTATCGTGAGTAATTTAGTAAAATGTTAGCGAATTCCCCAGAAGTTTGCGGGGGGTATGCTAGTTCTGAACGTCACATGCTAATGTAAAAAGCTGGTTTTTGATATAAATATGAACTTGATTGAACAAAACATGCATGTATTGTATAACATAATGTCCTAGGGTTGTCATCTGATGAAGATCATCAAAGGTGAGTGCTGCATTTAGCTGTCTTCTGGGTTTTGGTGACATTATATGCTAGCTTGAAAAATGGGTGTCTGATTATTTCTGGCTTGGTACTCTGCTGACATAATCTAATGTTTTGCTTTCGTTGTAAAGCCTTTTTGAAATCGGACAGTGTGGTTAGATTGACGAGAGTCTTGTCTTTAAATAGCTGTAAAATAGTCATATGTTTGAGAAATTGAAGTCATAGGATTTTTAAGGTTTTGAAAATCGCGCCACAGGCTTCAAGTGGCTGTTACGTAGGTGGGACGAATTCGTCCCACCTAGCCCATAGAGGTTAAAGTTAGTGGGGGAAATATAAGTCTCCAGCTTTAGCGATTTTTGCAATTCGTTCCAGTCATTGGCAGCAGAGAACTGGAAGAAAAGGCGGCCAAAGGACGTATTGGCTTTGGGGATGACCAGTGAGACATACCTGCTAGAGCGCGTGCTACGGGTGGGTGTTGTTATCGTGACCAGTGAGCTGAGATAAGGCGGAGCTTTACCTAGCATCAACTTATAGGTGACCTGGAGCCAGTAGGTCTGGCGACGAATATGTAGCGAGGGCCAGCCAACTAGAGCATACAGGTCGCAGTGGTGGTTGGTATAAGGGGCTTTGGTAACAAAACAGATGGTACTGTGATAGACTGCATCCAGTTTGCTGAGCAGAGTATTGGAAGCTATTTTGTAAATGACATCGCCGAAGTCGTGGATCGGTAGGATAGTCAGTTTTACGTGGGTGTGTTTGGCGGCGTGAGTGAAGGAGTCTTTGTTGCGAAATAGGAAGCCGATTCTAGATTTAATTTTGGATTGGAGATGTTTAATATGAGTCTGGAAGGAGAGTTTACAGTCTAGCCAGACACCTAGGTATTTGTAGTTGTCCACATATTCTAAGTTAGAACCGTCCGGGGTAGTGATGCTAGTCGGGCGGGCGGGTCCGGGCAGCGAACGGTTGAAAAGCATGCATTTATTTCACTAGCGTTTAAGAGCAGTTGGAGGCCACGGAAGGAGTGTTGTATGGCATTGAAGCTCGTTTGGAGGTTAGTTAACTCTTACATCTAGACGTTCCGCTAGCGGAACACCTGCTACAATAGCCAATGATGGGCAAGGCGCGAAATACAAAGTCCTCGAAAATCCGAAAACTTCATTTTTTCAAACATATGACTATTTTACACCATTTTAAAGACAAGACTCTCCTTTATCTAACCACACTGTCCGATTTCAAAAAGGCTTTACAGCGAAAGCAAAACATTAGATTATGTCAGCAGAGTACCCAGCCAGAAATAATCAGACACCCATTTTTCAAGCTAGCATATAATGTCACAAAAAACAAAACCACAGCTAAATGCAGCACTAACCTTTGATGATCTTCATCAGATGACACTCCTAGGACAGTATGTTATACAATACATGCATGTTTTGTTCAATCAAGTTCATATTTATATCAAAAACCAGCTTTTTACATTAGCATGTGACGTTCAGAACTAGCATTCCCACCGAACACTTCCGGTGAATTTACTAAATTACTCACGATAAACGTTCACAAAAAACATAACAATTATTTTAAGAATTATAGATACAGAACTCCTTTATGCAATCGCAGTGTCCGATTTTAAAATAGCTTTTCGGTGAAAGCACATTTTGCAATATTCTGAGTAGATAGCCCGGCATCACGGGCTAGCTATTTTGACACCCACCAAGTTTGGGACTCACTAAACTCAGAATTACTATTAGAAAAATTGGATTACCTTTGCTGTTCTTCATCAGAATGCACTCCCAGGACTTCTACTTCAATAACAAATGTTGGTTTGGTTCCAAATAATCCATAGTTATAGCCAAATAGCGGCGTTTTGTTCGTGCGTTCAAAACACTATCCGAAGGGTAAAGAAGGGTGACACGCCCGGCGCGTTTCGTGACAAAAAAATTCAAAATATTCCATTACCGTACTTCGAAGCATGTCAAACGCTGTTTAACCTTTTGGAGCTAGGGGGCAGTATTTTCACGGCTGGATAAAAAAACGTACCCGATTTAATCTGGTTACTAATCCTACCCAGTAACTAGAATATGCATATACTTATTATATATGGATAGAAAACACCCTAAAGTTTCTAAAACTGTTTGAATGGTGTCTGTGAGTATAACAGAACTCATTTGGCAGGCAAAACCCTGAGACATTTTCTGACAGGAAGTGGATACCTGATGTGTTGAATTACCTTTAAGCCAATGCCATTGAAACACACAGGGGCTGATTAATGTTTTGGCACTTCCTATTGCTTCCACTAGATGTCACCAGCCTTTACAAAGTGTTTTGAATCTTCTACTATGAGATCTGACCGAACAAGAGCCTTGGAACGGTGATGGCCGATTAGACTCTGGCGCGCGAGGTCATGTTGGGTACCCTCGTTCCAAAACGTTTTAAAAGAGAATGCATTCGTCCACCTTGAATATTATTCATGTTCTGGTTAAAAAAGGCACTAATGATTTATGCTATACAACGTTTGACATGTTTGAACGAACGTAAATATATTTTTTCCCCTCGTTCATGAAGTGAAGTCCGGCGGGCTTAGATCATGTGCTAACAACACGGAGCTTTTTGGACATAAATGATGAGCTTTTTTGAACAAAACTACATTCGTTATGGACCTGGGATTCCTGGAAGTGACATCTGATGAAGAGAATCAAAGGTAATGGATTATTTACATAGTATTTTCGATTTTAGATCTCTCCAACATGGCCGTTTGTCTGTATCGCAAAGCGTATTTTTCTGGGCGCAGTGCTCAGATTATTGCAAAGTGTGATTTCCCAGTAAGGTTATTTTTAAATCTGGCAAGTTGATTGCGTTCAAGAGATGTAAATCTATAATTCTTTAAATGACAATATAATATTTTACCAATGTTTTCTAATTTTAATTATTTAATTTGTGGTTTTACGGCGAAAGCATAAAGTTAGATTATGTTAGGAGAGTACATTGACAATAGCTGTGTGTAATGTTTTGTCAATTCAAAGACAGGGTCACCAAAACCATAAAACCAGCTAAAATGATGCACTAACCTTTTACAATCTCCATCAGATGACACTCCTAGGACATTATGTTAGACAATGCATGCATTTTTAGTTCTATCAAGTTCATATTTATATCCAAAAACAGCGTTTTACTATGGCATTGATGTTGAAGAAATCGTTTCCCTCCAATAACCGGCAGTCAAGTCAGCACCACAAATTAAATAATTAAAATTAGAAAACATTGGTAAAATATTATATTGTCATTTAAAGAATTATAGATTTACATCTCTTGAACGCAATCAACTTGCCAGATTTAAAAATAACCTTACTGGGAAATCACACTTTGCAATAATCTGAGCACTGCGCCCAGAAAAATATGCTTTGCTATACAGACAAACGGCCATGTTGGAGAGATCTAAAATCAAAAATACTATGTAAATAATCCATTACCTTTGATTCTCTTCATCAGATGTCACTTCCCGGAATCCCAGGTCCATAACGAATGTAGTTTTGTTCAAAAAAGCTCATCATTTATATCCAAAAAGCTCCGTGTTGTTAGCACATGATCTAAGCCAGCCGGACTTCTCGTCATGAACGAGGGGAAAAAATATATTTACGTTCGTTCAAACATGTCAAACGTTGTATAGCATAAATCATTAGGGCCTTTTTTAACCAGAACATGAATAATATTCAAGGTGGACGAATGCATTCTCTTTTAAAACGTTTTGGAACGAGGGTACCCAACATGACCTCGCTCGCCAGAGTCTAATCGGCCATCACCGTTCCAAGGCTCTTGTTCGGTCAGATCTCATAGTAGAAGATTCAAAACACTTTGTAAAGGCTGGTGACATCTAGTGGAAGCAATAGGAAGTGCCAAAACATTAATCAGCCCCTGTGTGTTTCAATGGCATAGGCTTAAAGGTAATTCAACACATCAGGTATCCACTTCCTGTCAGAAAATGTCTCAGGGTTTTGCCTGCCAAATGAGTTCTGTTATACTCACAGACACCATTCAAACAGTTTTAGAAACTTTAGGGTGTTTTCTATCCATATATAATAAGTATATGCATATTCTAGTTACTGGGTAGGATTAGTAACCAGATTAAATCGGGTACGTTTTTTTATCCAGCCGTGAAAATACTGCCCCCTAGCCCCAACAGGTTAAAATCAATTTTTATGCAATTTTTCTCGTAAAAAAGCGATAATATTCCGACCGGGAAACCCTGTTTTCGTTCAAAGACGAAAAAATAAAAACATGGAGTCTTCTCGTGCACGCGCCCCCAGTCTCATTGTTCTCAGATCGACCACTATCCAAATGCGCTACTGTTTTTCAGCCATGGCCTGCAAAGTCATCATTCAACGTTCTGGCGCCTTCTGAGAGCCTATGGGAGCGTTAGAAAATGTCACGTTACAGCAGAGATCCCTTGTTTTGGATAGAGATGATCAAGAAGGCCAAGAAATAGTCAGAGAGGGCGCTTCCTGTTTGGAATCTTCTCAGGTTTTGGCCTGCCAAATGAGTTCTGTTATACTCACAGACACCATTCAAACAGTTTTAGAAACTTTGGAGTATTTTCTATCCAAAGCTAATAATTATATGCATATTCTAGTTTCTGGGCAGGAGTAATAATCAGATTAAATCGGGTACGTTTTTTATCCGGACGTGAAAATACTGCCCCCTATCCATAACAAGTTAACACAGTGTCCAAGGAAGGGCCAGATGTATACAGAATGGTGTCGTCTGCGTAGAGGTGGATCGAGGAATCACCCGCAGCAAGAGCGACATCGTTAATATATACAGAGAAAAGTCAGCCCGAGAATTGAACCCTGTGGTACCCCGATAGAGACTGCCAGAGGTCCGGACAACAGGCCCTCCGATTTGACACACTGAACTCTGTCTGAGAAGTAGTTGGTGAACCAGGCGAGGTAGTCAGTTGAGAAACCATTGAGTCTGCCGATAAGAATACGGTTATTGACAAAGTCGAAAGCCTTGGCAGGTCGATGAAAATGGCTGCACAGTACTGTCTTTTATCGATGGCGGTATTGATACCGTTTAGTACCTTGAGCGTGGCCGAGGTGCACCCGTGACCAGCTCGGAAACCGGATTGCACAGCGGAGAAGGTACGTTGGGATTTGAAATGGTCAGTGATCTGTTTATTAACTTCGCTTTCGAAAGACTTTAGAAAGGCAGGGCAGGATGGATATAGGTCTATAACAGTTTGGGTCTAGAGTGTCACCCCCTTTGAAGAGAGGGTTGAAATAACAATAGCAGGGCTATATACAGGGGGTGCCGGTACAGAGTCAATGTGCGGGGGCACTGGTGTCGAGGTAATTGAGTTAATATGTACATGTAGGTAAAGTTATTAAAGTGACTATGCATAGATCAGCAACTAGAAGCTACCAACCTGCTCCACTACAGCCCCGTTGATGAGAATGGGGGTTTGCACTGTCCTCCTTTTCCTGTTGTCCACAATCATCTCTTTTGTCTTGATCATGTTGAGGGAGAGGTTGTTGTCCTTGCATCACACGGTCAGGTCTATGACCTCCCTATTGGCGGTCTCATCGTTGTCGGAGGTCAGGCCTACCACTGTTGTGTCATCAGCAAACTTAATGATGGTGTTGGAGTTGTGCCTGGCCGTGCAGTCATGAGTTAACAGGGAGTACAGGAGGGTACTGAGCACGCACGCCTGAGGGGCCCCCGTGTTGAGGATCAGCGTGGCGGATGTGTTGTTACCTACCCTTACCACCTGGGGGCGGCCTGTCAGGAAGTCCAGGATCCAGTTGCAGAGGGAGCTGTTTAGTCCCAGGGTCCTTAGCTTAGTGATGAGCTTTGAGGGCACTATGGTGTTGAACACTGAGCTGTAGTCAATGAATAGCATTCTCACATGGGTGTTGCTTTTGTCCAGGTGTGAAAGGGCAGTGTGGAGTGCAATAGAGATTGCATCATCTGTGGATCTGTTGGTGCAGTATGCAAATTGGAGTGGGTCTAGGGTTTCTGGGATGATGGTGTTTATGTGAGCCATGACCAGCCATTTAAAGCATTTCATGGCTACAGACGTGAGTGCTATGGGTCGGTAGTCATTTAGCCAGGTTACCTTAGTGTTCTTGGGCACAGGGACTATGGTAGTCCGCTTGAAACATGTTAGTATTACAGAATCAGACAGGGAGAGGTTGAAAATGTCAGTGAAGACACTTGGCAGTTGGTCAGTGCATGCTCGGAGTACACGTCCTGGTAATCCGTCTGGCCCTGCGGCCTTGTGAATGTTGACATGTTTAAAGGTTTTACATCGGCTGCGGAGAGCTTGATCACACAGTCGTCCAGAACAGCTGATACTCTCATGCATGTTTCAGTGTTACTTGCCTTGAAGCGAGCATAGAAGTTATTTAGCTCGTCTAGTAGGATTGTGTCTGTAATAGTTTGCAGGCCCTCGTACATCCGACGAGCGTTGGAGCCGGTGTAGTACGATTCGATCTTAGTCCTGTATTGATGCTTTGGTTCATCGGAGGTTCGTCAGAGGGCATAGCGGGATTTCTTTTAAGCGGTTGCTCTTCCCTTTAGCTCAGTGTGAATGTTGCCTGTAATCCATGGCTTCTGGTTGGGGTATGTATGTACAGTCACTGAGGGGACGACGTCCTTGATGCACTTATTGATGAAGCCAGTGACTGATGTGGTGTACTCCTCCAATGCCATCAGAAGAATCCCGGAACATATTCCAGTCTGTGCTAGCAAAACAGTCCTGTAGTTTAGCATCTGCTTCATCTGACCACTTTTTTATAGACCGAGTCACTGGTGCTTTCTGCTTTAATTTTTGCTTGTAAGCAGGAATCAGGAAGGTAGAATTATGGTCCGATTTGCCAAATGGAGAGCGAGGGAGAGCTTTGTACGCATCTCTGTGTGTGGAGTAAAGGTGGTCTAGAATTTTTTTCCCTCTGGTTGCACATTTAACATGCAGATATAAATTAGGTAGAACTGGTTTAAGTTTCCCTGAATTAAAGTCCCTGGCCACTAGGAGCGCCACCTCTGGATGAGCGCTTTCCTGTTTGCTTATGGCGGTATACAACTCATTGAGGGCGGTTTTAGTGCCAGCATCGGTCTGTGGTGGTATGTTGACAGCTACGAACAATACAGATGAAAACTCTCTTGGTAGATAGTGTGGTCTACAGCTTATCATTAAATAATTCTACCTCAGGTGAGAAAAATCTCGAGACTTCCTTAGATATCGTGCACCAGCTGTTGTTTACATAAATACATAGGCCCCCGGCCCGTGTCTTACCAGAAGCTGCGGTTCTGTCCTGCAGATATAACCCGCGAGCTGTATAACCCGCCAGCTGTATGTTCTTAATGTCGTTGTTCAGCCACGACTCTGTGAAACATAAGATATTACAGTTTTTTAATGTCCCGTTGGTAGGATAAACGTGCTTTCAGTTCGTCTCTTTTATTTTCCAGCGATTGAACATTAGCTAGCAGGACGGAAGGCAAGGGCAGATTAGCCACTCGTCGCCTGATCCTCACAAGGCACCCGGATCTCTTTCCATGAAATCTCGGTTTCCTTCTCCAGCGAATAACGGGGATCTGGGCTTGGTCGGGTGTTTGTACTATATCCCTCCCGTCTGACTCATTGAAGAAGTTTGAGGTGAGCAATCGCAGTTTTGATGTCCAGAAGCTCTTTTCGGTCATAAGAGACGGTAGCAGCAATATTATGTACAAAACAAGTTACGAACAACGCAAAAAAACTAACAAAATGGCATGGTTAGTTAAGAGCCGATAAGACGGCTGCCTTCCCCTCCGGCGCCATCCCCATCAAACAAGCATCCAACAAGCGCCTTAAGAGAATTGTCTTTTAAAAACATGATGTTTTTTAAACTAAACTCTCCCGGACACAATAAAATCTATGTCATGATGAAGGAGAAAATTGCTGACAATGCCAAGTTAAAATATTCAATAGCACAGGTAGAAATAGTCATGCCGCAATAGGACAGATTGCATTGTTTACACTGATCATCACTATTCTTGCCTTTGGTCTCACCTGTAATAAATCTTCTTTGTTCTTATTTGTTGTCTAGTATTTGCTATATGTTGTGTATATTGTTGACTCAATGTGACATACTCTTGGCTTCAATTCATCTCCATGTAAATATTACCATATGAACTGGAAATTATACTGTAATAAAATCGGACATATTGTTATTACCTTCAATCATCTTCCTTATTCTTAAAGTCTCATACATGATTAATGCTGAATATAAAAAATACAGCCTACGTGTTTTTACACACATGAACGTTTGATTAAATGCATTACTTTGTCATGACATTTGTAAGCCCTGGGAAGGACGTGACTTGTGAAAAACGACTAAGAATTTACATTTAAGCAGGGGTGTTCAATTAAACTGAAACTCCTCTCCACTGTATACACCACAGGGAACAATATTAGTTTGCCACCACCATTATTTGAGTTGGGTTGTTTGAGTCTGAGGAACTTCCATTTACTTTAACTCTAGATCTCACATTTGAGTGGAAAAAGTGAGGCAGGGATCCGGTCCAGTGTGTTTATATCCACTTGAGACATTGAGGGTGTGAATTGAGCTGGGTTGTGTCGCTGCCAGCAAACAAGATTTAGGGGCATGCTAAGCAAATGAAATCAACCTGTCAGGAGGCTTAGCTCCCAACCTAATAGATTGAGTGTCTGTTCATCATAGGGCCATATAACAGGAAGTTTTACAATCACATCTAAATACACAATAAAAGCAAGCTAGGCCTCTCCTCTCCCAAAGGCCTGCACTCTTAAATCACAGTTGCGCGTATGGACAGATGGGAACATTCTTGTTGCTGCTTTTGGTTTCCCAAGACCCACTCAGGAAATCACTGCTAATCTAAATTACCCCATCAAGGGTGATATTGTGTTTTGTTTCGCAGAATGAAATGCTGAATCCTGTGCTGTTCAATATAGCTTTTTCTCATTTTAATAAAACATTTTGGGGACAAATCGTATCTAGGTTTACCAGTTTCTCCTATTCATGGGAAATTCTGCAAGGTTACATTCAAAAAGACACATTTCATCTTAAAGATGGACATAGCGAGAAAGCATTGTGAGGGAAAGGATTGTGTGGGAAAGGATTGCTATATATGCTGTAGCCAATATTGACTGAATTCTAATGATGACTGCAGTATAATAAACAATTTGAGAATGTGATGGTTAAGATCCATCTCTCAGCGACACCCCCCATGCGGTCACGGCTAGATGAAAGTCCAAACGATAAAACCCGTCTTGTTTCACGGAAGACTTCCATTTGGGCCCGAACGTGCCATGGGAAAGGGATAAATCAGAGGGCGTTCTGTGTGCATGTTCACAGCACGCAGTCTCGCCAGTCATCTGTGAATCTCCCAGGGCTCGACTGATAATTCATGATAGCCCTGCCATAAACCCGTACCGTTCAGATATGAATTATAAAAACACCAAACCAAGCATATCAGTCAGATGACAGACTGGACGTTTATGGCTGGAGGCCAGTGTGGAGAATCGAGGCCCGATGCTTTCTTTCCATTCATTCCACTCTGACAACTGGAAATACCAGTGTGGCACATGGGAGACCATTCCATCAATTCACAGCCATGGCTTACTTATGGCTTGAGTCCAATCATTTTGATGAGTTGGGACCTATAGTTGACCCTTATAACCATCTTGATAGAATAAAATCACTCAAGTATGGGAGTTGATAGAATAATATAATAACTTTTAGGCAAGATCGTCTATTGAAAGCAATGCAATCTAATGCATGTAAAATATCAAATTATGTGCAAATAGTTTCAAGTAAAAATGTAAGCCCTCCATGTCTACTAAGAGTGAATAAGAGTGCCTACATTTTGGCAATTTTCACTGACTGAAAAAGTTAGTCTCTAATTCTCAATATGTACAAGGGTCATGTGAATAAACTAGGTCAAAAATAATTACACCACTGTCTGCTTTAACCCTTAGGCACTTTTCACAAAGGCTGGTATTTGAATAGACAAAACATTGACACCTCAGTTTAATATGCTTGTCAAATACACAGAACCTGGTGTAGAAACTGTATATTGCCTGCAATCCAAACACTTGTTGGGAACAAAACAAACAGTGTTTCCTGAATTATCCTTAATCCCCATCTACACAAAGAGATGTCACAGACAAAGAAGAGAAACGACTTTATCTTCTTCTTTCTGTTTCATACATGTTTGGATGTTTCGGTTGAGGGGCCTATTCCACTCCTGGTATTAACAACAGAACAACGTCTACACAATATCTACACAAAATAAACCGCAGAACATAATCCCCCCCCAAATCTTGGCTTCTTTTCTTTGAAGTTCATAATAACTGCCATTGTGAGAGGAACTTGGCCCTACCTTTGTAGGGTTGGCGCTTGGCTTGCTCTGAATCTGGTTGTCAACGTCTATCTTCATATCTACAGGCTGGGCGGTCTAAAACCAACCTTGAGTAACATGATACCATCCCTGACCCAGTTTGCTGCTCCAGGAATGATATACTTAGTCAATATATGGCCATATAAGTTAGATAACAATTTGAAAAAGCAGCAATAAAAAATAGAGAACGGAAGTCATTACTAGAACTTTTAGAAAGCATTGTGCATAAATAGAGAGAAACAGAGCGATATATTTGAATATAAAAATCACATCCACTGAACCATGGTTTCCAATGATGTGCATTCAATGATGTCCCTATTATGCTAATTAGAAAACCCACCAAATGGCATTTTTCATAAACGTTAATTAACTCGATGGAATGAGGGGACAGTCACAAGTATTTGCGCTGACTCCATTCCTCTAGTTACAAAAACCTAGAATAAGCATTCAATAACCCATTAAAGATTTTCAAAACACAAGGAATGTTTTTGTTTCGGGTGTACATGGCCACGTCATAATACTATCACTTCCTCACTGAAGAGAGCAAGTCATTTTTAAGAGGGGGCCTTTTGTAGGTCGGAATTCCATGGAAATGTGATTTATGCTTAAAAAATGGCACACAAACACACACACACACACACACACACACACACACAAACACACACACACAAACACACACAGGGTGAAGGTGAGTGGCGTATGGATGGATCCGACATAGTTTTCAATGTGAAAACCCACACACATTCCTTCTTTGATAAAAATGGGCAAATATGCATTCATAGGCCTGAGAGCCCTCGCCTTCATCAAGTGAAACCCAAAACCTTGACTTTCTGCATACCAAAGCAGGAACTCCCCTGAAAAGAAAATCACCGGGACCGTTCAGCCCAGACCATCTCGCAGCTCAAATCAGAGCCCCATTCTTCAAACTTTTCTGAGGTCGTTTTTTTTTCTTGGGAAAAAAATTGGAGTTATTTAGTATCGTCTTCAAATGCTATACATCTACAAAGTGAGTCTATCTCCTTCTGAATGCTTGTGCCTGCTTCGATTGTTCCATTCCCATCTCTTTTTAGTTAACAAATCATCTTTCACAGTCAGATTTAAATATAAAAACCAAAAAAACTATTGAAATCTATGAAAGTGTGAAATAAAAACACAACAAAGAGATATTTAATTCAAAAGAAATCTCAGCAGTTGATATGCTTTGACGTTTGGCTGTAATCAATGTTTGGCACGCTAGCATGTGATTTGAGTACAATGAGAGTAAATCCGAACAGACATGTAATGATTGTCATTAAGCAGAAATACCAACCAACCGATATTAATGCATCCGATGGGAACATATCAGAGAGAATAGTTTGACAAACTTGTAATGACAGCCAAACGTACTAATCTAAAGTAAGGCATGGGAATGAAAAAGAAAAAAAAATCCCAAGATGCCTTTGGGTAGCATAAAAACCACACACAAAACCAGTAGTACTTCTTTCCAAAAACTCTTCTGTTAGGCAAAATGCCATCTCCTTTGATTGAAGCCTCCAGGTGCAAGGACTGAACAGAATCATCCTATCAAGTTGCATATAAAAACAAATGGACTTTTCTGAATTACAAAAGCCTCGGTGCACTGCACTCAGATCTACAACTGAGTCCCTGTGCTATTGTGAACCTTCAACGATAAAATATCTTGGAAGTGAATTCACCATATAACACAACTCTTCACTCCCATTAGAAGACTGCAAACATACTTTCATGGAACACAATCGCATTCAGTGAACACACACACACACACACACACACACACACACACACACACACACACACACACACACACACACACACACACACACACACACACACACACACACACACACACACACACACACACACACACACACACACACACACCATGTATCGGAGTCAAATCCAGACATGTAAGGACTTACCTTCTGAACAATGGAAATGAATTAGGGTGAGCAGTAGACAATGGAGAACTAAACACCTCCACGCTGCAGGAGCCATTGTTTCTGGGTGTGGAGAGGTCACCAGATGCCCTCTAGTTAACAACTGTGGTTATAGAATCGACAAAGCAGAGGAGTCTTGGAGTAGTCAGCGATCTGTGGTTTTAGGAGAAGCCTCACCAGTCATCTTCTCATCTGAAAATACAGAGAGGAAGATTGGGGTGAAAAGGAGGGGGAAAAAAGCTACTGCTGCAAATCGAGACAACATCATCATCACAAAGCCTATGTCATCACTGCTGCCATCTTTCAAGATGGGTTTGAGCGATGCATTACCATAAATATTCAACACTCAGTACAAATGGTGAATATTCATGGCGAGACAAATGTATACTGAAAATGTGTGATAACAGTAAGTCACTTCGGATATATGCATCTGCCAAAATGACCACAAACATTCATCAGTCAAACCAGTCAGATAGTGAGATATTCAGTCCATGCAGACAGGCAAATGGAGAGGTTTGACAAAATACTGGAGCTATTCAGTCTATCAAGACTACCATTAGTGTTTATTATTCGCTTCTGACAGGAAATACTCTTGGGTAGAAGAGAGGATGACAGAGCACTCATCCCTGGGCTATAGGCTCATCTTTTCCATGTAGCGAATTAGTGTTTACACTGACTACCTTCACCCCGTTTATCCCTCCACTCCCTGCCTCCCTCGATCTCCTCCCCAGAGCTCTACTGCCTTATACCCACAAGAGAGGACCCTGTTGCTCAGGCAACGCGCTCACACAGACTCAGACAGGACACCATAAGAGACACAGCTTCTTTGTGAGGTACTTTTGTCTGCTTCTTCCTTATCTTGAAGGGAACCACAAACAGCCTCGGCTAAGGTTAGGCTCAACTCCCAGAAGACGCCCTCCACACACCAGAGAGACTTGTTAGAATACAAGTCAAATACGCCGGATGGAGGCCATGTCACATGTACACTACCGTTCAAAAGTTTGGGGTCCCTTAAAAATGTTCTCGTTTTTGAAGGAAAATCACATTTTTGTCCATTTAAAATAACATCAAATTGATTAGAAATACAGTGTAGACATTGTTAATGTTGTAAATGACTATTGTAGCTGGAAATGTTTTATGATTATGATTTTTTATGGAATATCTACATAGGCGTACAGAGGCCCATTATCAGCAACCATCACTCCTGTGTTCCAATGGCACATTGTGTTAGCTAATCCAAGTTTATCATTGTAAATGGCTAATTGATCATTAGAAAACAATTTTGCAATTATGTTAGCTCAGCTGAAAACTGTTGTTCTGATCACAGAAGCAATAAAACTGGCCTTCTTTAGACTAGAGCATCAGCATTTGTGGGTTCGATTACAGGCTCAAAATGCCCAGAAACAAAGACTTTTCTGAAACTCGTCAGTCTATTCTGGTTCTGAGAAATTAAGGCTATTCCATTCGAGAAATTGCCAAGAAACTGAAGATCTCGTACAATGCTGTGTACTACTCCCTTCACAGAACATCGCAAACTGGCTTTAACCAGAGTGGAAAGAGGAGTGGGAGGCCCCAGTGCACAACTGAGCAAGGGGACAAGTACATTAGAGTGTCTAGTTTGAGAAACAGACGCCTCACAAGTCCTCAACTGGCAGCTTCATTAAATAGTAACCCCAAAACACCAGAGGCGACACCGGGATTCTGGCCTTCTAGGCAGAGTTCCTCTGTCCAGTGTCTGTGTTCTTTCACCCATCTTAATCTTTTATTTTTATTGGCCAGTCTGAGATATGGCTTTTTCTTTGCAACTCTGCCTAGAAGGCCAGTATCCCGGAGTTGCCTGTTGACATTGAGACTTGTGTTTTGCGGGTGCTATTTAATGAAGCTGCCAGTTGAGTACTTGTTAGGCATAGGTTTGTCAAACTAGACACTAATGTACTTGTCCTCTTTCTCAGTTGTGCACTGGGGCCTCCCACTCCTCTTTCTATTCTGGTTAGAGCCAGTTTATGCTGTTCTGTGAAGGGAGTAGTACACAGCATTGTACGAGATCTTCAGTTTCTTGGCAATTTCTTCCATGGAATAGCCTTCATTTCTCAGAACAAGAATAGACTGAATAGTTTCAGAAGAAAGTTATTTGTTTCTTGCCAATTTGAGCCTGTAATCGAATTAGCCTTTCAAAATGATAAACTTGGATTAGCTAACACAACGTGCCATTGGAACACAGGAGTGATGGTTCCTGATAAATGGGCTCTGTACGCCTATGTAGATATTCCATTAAAAGTCAGCCGTTTCCAGCTACAATAGTCATTTACAACATTAACAATGTCTACACTGTATTTCTGATCAAGTTGATGTTATTTTACATGGACCAAAAAATATTATTTTCTTTCAAAAACAAGGACATTTCTAAGTGACCCCAAACTTTTGAACGGTAGTGAACATGTTAGCAAACAAGAACACACACACAAACACACGCAAGCAAATAGACATACACACACTTTGACCTGCACAAAAACAAAACAAACACACCAAAGAGACTACTATCCGGAACACATGACTTAACCTAGTTCAAGATGTACTATCTATATTTAACTTCCAGAATGTGACCTTGTCCATATAGACATGTCATCATGAACACAGTACGCAGCATTTTACACTTTGAAGCGTGGTAGGTGCCACGAGAGGATCATTTGCGTTTCTGTGTTCTCCTCTCCAGAGACACTCATCAACTACCTTGATTATTTTATAATGAACCTAAATTTGAGCGGCGCAACACTTGGTTCTGATCACTCTCTGGGCTCCACTAATGCACTGCTAAGATATATTTATGGCAGCACACACACAGAAAACATTGTGTTGGGAACTTCTATATGCATTAGCAT
This sequence comes from Salmo salar, assembly GCF_965601325.2. Taxonomy (NCBI): domain Eukaryota; kingdom Metazoa; phylum Chordata; class Actinopteri; order Salmoniformes; family Salmonidae; genus Salmo; species Salmo salar. Next base: position 32,701,321 of record NC_138293.1, read on the forward strand.
ACAGAGTCATCATTTAAATCTCCATTATGGATTCATTCTTTAAAATGGCTCTATGGGTGACTGGAGAGTCCTGTTTTGAACAGGCTAACTAAACAGAGTGCACATAGCCTACAGACCCAAGGGTAATTTATCTTGCTTTGAGGTCAAATCTGCCACAAACTGTTGTACGGTGCGGCGCCAAGCTAACACACACGAGGCTATGATGATATATCAGTTAGAAGATAGGTGGTGCTTTCAGACACAGAGACGAGAGATAGAGAGAGTGAGATGTGATTATTTGTCCGGAAATTACTTATCTAGCCACAGTAGGCCACCAGATCAGATAACACAGTGGAGCAGCAGTGAAAACGCTACTCCGTCTCAGAGCGGCCCAAAACAACATGAGCCTTGCTAATAATCGCTGGTACTCTGGTGTCTGAGTGACGTGTGAGGGCTGTCCTGTCACCCTGCAGATGCATTTAAGGCAGGAGAGCAGAAAAATGGTTTCCATTCAAATACCCCCCCCCCCCCCCCCCCATCCTCCAACCAAGGCCACACGTGACTGTGCCGCCCTCCCCTAGCGTTTTACACATTTATCATCCGCAAATATGAGTCCTGGAGGCAGGGGGTTTAAGGAAGGGGGGCTTTAATGGAGGACGCATGGTGGTTGACCGGTGGAGACTGGAGAGACAGGGGGTTTATGGGGTAGAGGGTACACCCCTCCCCAATACCCCCTACCCACTAACCCCTCTGCCCTGCTGGGCTGGCTCAACCGCCGATCCCAACTAGACACCAGGGGGCGAGGGGCCTGCAGGGCCTGGGGTTCCCTCCCTGCCTCCCGCACAGCCTGCCCCGGGGCCCCTTTCTCCTCCTGCTCAGTGCTCAGTACTACTCAGACCCACCCGCACCGTCGCCCCGCTGAGTAACATGTTCCCTTTCTCCCTTAAGCTAGCGGAGGAGCTCACCCCCCCCCCCCCCCCCCCCCCTCCCCAACCGGCCGTTTTGTTTGGCGGGGTTTCTGGACTGGATTTGGTCAGACTTGAGATAAAAGGATTAGCCGATTAACATGAAGACGGTTTCCACGAGTGCTGACAGACGTATCATAGTTTTACGTCGGGGAAGGAAGGGAAGATTGTGGTAGGTGCTGGGTGGCTTCCTCAAGCAGAAAATGACTTAAAGAGGTAAGTGAGGCATAGTTAACCCCTGGGAGATAGTGTGTTTATGTGGACAAATGATCTACAGCACAGCTCCTCCAAGCAGCGAGGGAATTATTGAGGTTACTTCTTACTCGACCAGGAAGGAATAATCACATCTCTTTCTAATACCATCATCGCCATGGCAGTAGCTATAGTTATAATTGTATACCAAACCCAGTTATGACTTACTGTCACCAGCTACATTAACCTTAACCGACTTATGGCTTGACAGTTTAATAATCCTGAAATATTCTAGAATCATTAGAAGTTATTAACTCATCATCTGTACTTTTTTTTGCTCAATGTTCCCCCATAAAGGAACTATAGGAATGAATCTCTTCGGTATTAACAGTATATCATCCCAGACACCCAGAATCCATCACAGGGGATGAAAAATGACGTGCAAACATCTAGAACATCTGTTTTTCTTACTCTCCCCACCCATAGACAGCGAGAAGAGCGAGGAGACAAATGTATCATCAGTCTGGAGGATCGAGAAAAAACACCACAGTGCAAACAAATGTTTCATGTTATCAGAGGAATGATAGAAAAAAAACAAGCAAGCATTTCAAAGGGGAAGGCAAGCAATTAAAATGTAATTAGAATAAATGGATGGAAAGAGACAGGCCACATGTCCTAGCATGAAATACGAGGCTGTTTGGGGCAGCAGCAGGCTGAATGAATGTGAAGCTTCTTTGACAAAGCTTGTGGCTGCCTCAAGCTGGAGGCGACCGGCAAAAGAGTAGCCCAGAGAGAGAGCGGAGAGAGAGAGAGAGTCTAGAGAGAGCGAGAGTGGGGGTCCAGGGTTTTCTAAGAAGGTAGTAACTGAATAGATGGGAGAGAGAGCGAGGGAGCGAGGAGAGGGATAGAAGAAAGGGAAGGGAGGAAAAAGAAATGGGTGGGAGGGTCACTGGGAATGATTGACAGCTTGTGAGTATGGCTTGACCTGCTGGGTTCGCCCCCCCCAGTATTCTCAACAGGCTTAGAGAAGGACAAAATAAAGCCGCAGGAATGTTAATTTATGTTCAATTGTTAGTGCCAGGGAAGGGGAGAGAAATAAAGAGTGCATATATACATATCAAGTGAGACTGGGACATAACTAGAGCAAGTAAGTAGTCCTGGACTGGTGTAAGCTTGAAGCTTTAAGTTGAAATAAAGATGTGGGCATGTGTGTTCTGTCTGTGTTCCAGTCTGGACCTCACAGGCACAATGCTTCGGTCCTTTAGCCCTCTCTGACTAACTCATTTGGGGAACTGTCCACCCCACAACAACAGCCTACATTCAAGACAAAAATACCAACATGTGAAGATGGTGGGAGAGGAGGTGCTTTGGGTTGGGTAGTGTTGCAGGTATACTGAAACTTCGGTACTTTTTATAAACAAGAACATGATAAATGGTGTGGATCTAGAATTGTTGTTACTTTCGGTACTTCAAATGTGTCTCACGTCGTCTATTGATTGAGAGAGGATCAAGTCTCACTGGGAGTCTGGGCTACATCACCACTTATACTGCACAGAAGTTAACACACTTGACTAATGCAACACGGCATGTAGAAATGTTGAAACTGTTAATTACTGTTCGCAGAATAATGTCCATTATAGGCTAGAACACTTTACATTGCTAGAAGACACCGGAATATTCCAGCTTTGTAGGCTAACTTTGCTTGCTAGCTTACAGCTGAAATTAACAATTCACTACCCAGTACTTTCTCGTGTGATAACATGCAAACCATAATGCAAAATATTGCTGATTTCAAAGCTGATTGTCACCAAAAACGTAATTAATTCACTTAGTCTCCCCCGCCTCACTTCTCTCCCAGTCAAGATCATCTTTGGTCGAACCTCGAACTGACTTTGAGTGAAGTCATGGGTCTTTTTTTCTTATTTTTTTTTTACACTTATTTTACCAGGTAAATTGGCTGAGAACACATTCTCATTTACAGCAACGACCTAGTGAATAGTTACAGGGGAGTGGAGGAGGATGAATGAGCCAATTGGAAGCTGGGGATGATTAGGTGGCCATGATGGTATGAGGGCCAGATTGGGAATAAAGCCAGGATACCAGGGTTAACACCCCTACTCCCTTTTAATCCACAACTTCGATCTTGTCTGGTCACTGTAACTCCCCAACGGGCTCGGGTGGCGAAGGTTGGAAGGTTGAGTCATGCGTCCACCGAAACATGACCCGCCAAACCGCGCTGCTTAAGTGATGTGTCGGAGGAAACACTGTTCACCTGACAACCGAGGTCAGCCTGCAGGCACCCACAAGGAGTCGCTAGAGCGCGATGAGCCAAGTAAAGCCCCCCCCTGGCCAAACGCTCCCCTAACCCAGACAATGCCGGGCCAATTGTGCTCCGCCCTATGGGCCTCCCGATCACGCCCGGTTGTGATACAGCCCGGGATCGAACCCGGGTTCTGCGATGCAGTGCCCTAAACCGCTGCGCCACTCAGGAGGCCCTAGTGCCATGGGATCTTTAGTGACCAAAGTCAGGGCACCAGTTTAACATTCCATCCAAAAGACGGCACCCTATACAGGGCAATGTCCCCAATCGCTGCCCTGGGGCATTGGGGATATTTTTGGTTTTAGACCAGAGGAAAGAGTGCCTCCTACTGGCCCTCCAACACTACTTCCAGCAGCATCTAGTCTCATCCAGGGACCGATTAGGACCAACCCTGCTTAGCTTCAGTGGCAAGCCAGCAGTGGGATGCAGGGTGGTATGCTGCTGAGTCTTAAAGAGTGACTGACTTCAAAAAGCAACAAATCCCTTTGAAAAACGGCTATGGGGCATCGGTATGAGTCCGAAACAGTTATTCTAGTGTCAAAATGTTACACTACAAAGTGTAAATAGGATCATTTGGGTCTTAAAGTCAGGTTTGTCTAAAGCAGAGTTTGGAACACCATGGAAAATTAGGGTTAGGTTTTGATTAGATGATGTCCATTTGCCCACTAACATGGGGTGAAGAGCTATGGTGATTTCTCTCTATCCAATAGCATTGACAGTGAGACAGGCCTGCCCTGCAGCTCCGACTGTTTACATAAGAAAACATACTGCACCAAAAACCTTAGTTAGATATAAAATTGTGCAACTAAAACATCCTCGGCCAAAACGTCAAAATGAACTACAGATTTCTTGAGTTATCTTAGATTCATTATGGGGATATTGAGGAAGTGAAATAGGCTTCCGCGTCTACAGTGTCTCATGGGGGACAAACATCATTAACCGAACGCAGAATCGGTCCCAAATGGAAGGAAAACAAATTGTTTTTCATCTGTAGCCCCATGGAATTAGCCAAAACAATCTCAATAACTCAACACATGCACACACACACCTACACGCCTACTGAATATGCATTCACCTGTATTGTGAATAGGCCTATAGGCTACATCTTGATTTACCCAATTTATCAAGAGATTTACCATTCAAATAAATGATTACCATTATGTTATGTAGTTAGATTGCTAGAAAAGTCAAAGTGATTGCATGATTTTATAATTGCTTAATTAATGGGCACGTTCAAAAATCAAACATTTAAAATGTAATGATATTGAACTCAAAACATCAATCTGGATCAACTGCCATTCTGTGACTTTGGCTAATACGCCTTCTTTATTATGCCGTGCTATCATTTTGGTATCGAGTATCATGATACTAAACCCTGGTAACGATATAGAAGTCAAAATTCTGGTATCGTGACAACAATAGGTTAGTTTGTGTTCTAGTTGGGACCTACAGGAACTGACTGATAAAATAAAGATCCCCAGATAATTATTTGTCCTCTATGCACCCCAACGCTACCCAGGAACACTTTGTCTTAACTGTCCCTGTCTGTCAGGGTTAGGGCTGCGCTCCTCCCTCCCCCACACCTCCCCCTCTCCTAAGGGAAATTATGTCACTTCCTTAGCTCTGTCAGTGGTGCAGACAGAGCACTTGTCATGGCTGCCAGTGATGGAGATAGGCGCTCGTCAGGCATGACAGTCAGGTGGGAGGAGGGTTCAGCACTGTGGAGCTGATAAGATATTTTTGGGACAGGGGCAGGAAGGGGGGAGCGGGGAAAAACATGAACAGGTAGCTGCATGGTATTCGTAGGGTCGACGACAGTTGGTTGGTGAATTTCAAGGCTCTCTGCCAACAGATTGAAATTATAGATAAAGAGTGCCAACGGGCACAGAGAGAGAAAGAGAGAGTGAGAGAGAAAGATTGGTGAGAAGGATGGTGAGAAGGATGGTGAAATTGAGGGAAGGATGGCAAAATTGAGAGGGAGGAGAGAGGTAGCCTTTCGAAAAAGACTAGAAAACAGCAAAGTCAAATATTGTGGTTAGCAGAAAGTGGACAAATTAAAATTAATTGGCAGTAATAGGAGTGGGAAATTGATGTACGAAAGGCAGAGAGTAGTATGAATTGTATTGTACTGAATGAGCAGAAACAAGTGTGGGAACTGTAAAAAGACTATTCCTCATCATCATAATTTCCACCATCACTACTACAATATTTACCCATCAGAATGATCATTGCCTAATTACTAAGTTCGGAACCTGTCTTGACATTACATCGACTTAGGTTACATTTAAAAATGTCCTGTTAAAAATATTCCTCCTCATCTTTAGCCTTTAGCTTCTCCTCCAGACCCATTTATAAAAGGTTACAGGGGCTTAATGAGCCCAACGTAATCTGTGAATTTGAAGAAGAAAAAGAATAATCAGAAGGGGAAAAAGCCTTTAAATGTCAGTTTCATTCATAGAGATTCTATTAAATTACTAGAGGGGCATATGTCATTAACCCTCAAAGCTCCATAATGGGGTGAAAATGGCAGCCATCTTGGCCAGGGAGAAATTCTAAACTAGTCTAATTGGAATGAATGGCAGAAGAGGCATAGGTGATGCATTTCCTGATTTTACGTATGCAGGAAAATAAAAGTAAGGCATGTGATGTATCAGAAATTGTGTAATGAAATTATAGTCAACCGAAAATATAATATAATTATAAATACAGTTTATACGGGTTATATACCAATTTTCTGTATAAATAGCCCCTAAAATATATTTAAACAGACCACACATGTCTCAGATTTTGTTTTCTTGGAAAGCTTTGAGTGCTATTATATGATACAATTTCAGTACTTGTTGTATTTACAACTTGTCTAAGTGCTATCATCAACTGATTTGAACCAGTGTATGGCTGTGGATTGACTGCATTGTTTGAATGGAATGTTGGCATATTGGTAGTTAATTTGGAATCATTCATCCAAAACTGTTTGGCTAGCTAGCTAACACACATACAGTGCAGACACATTCTTCACATTCATTGTTTTACACAATATCTTATCACAGCACTGGCAAACCATGGTTGACCTTTGGACCATCATAAGAAAGTTAATGTTCATTCCAGTATTCTAATTCTATGGTTTCCTTAACCAATACTACACCCCTCTCTCTGTCCCAGGAAGAATCAGAATCAAAATAATCAGAATCAAAAAGTGGAAAAAGCCTTTAAATGTCAGTTTCATTATCCAATACTAGATCTCTCTTTCTCGCTTTCTCTCTTTCTCTCTTTCCCTCCCTCCCTCCCTCCCTCCTGGTAGTGAAATTAAGAGGCTGACCTTCCCACAGTGAGTTAAACAGTGAAGGTCAGTTAGAGGAGCAGCATCTCAACCCCTGAAATGTCACACAGAGCTCTTCTTTTCAATCAGTCAGTTCTTCATATACTCACACTAAAATACACCCTCCTCCTCTACTCCTCCTCCACGCCTTGTTCTCGTTCTCTCACTCACGCACTCCTCCACATACGCACGGATGCGGGCATTAACGCACATGTACACACACACAAACTAAATGTGAAAAGATGGTGAGAACATTGGCTGCAGGACATGAACAGATAGATTCCCCTGCAAGTAACATGGTAGGAACTTCACACCTACTAAGGTTAAATATACAGTGCCTTCAGAAAGTATTCACACCCCTTGACTTTTTCCACCTTTTGTTGCATTACAGCCTGAATTTAATATGGATTACATTTGTGTCACTGGCATTACACACCCCATAATGTCAAAGTGGAATTATGTTTTTGAATCTTTTACAAATGAATTCAAAATCAAAAACATCTTGAGTCAATAAGTATTCAACCCCTTTGTTATGTCAAGCCTAAATAAGTTCAGGAGTAAACATTTGCTTAACAAGTCACATAATAAGTTGCAGGGACTCACGCTGTGTGCAATAATAATGTTTAAAATATTTTTGAATAACTACCTCATCTCTGTACCAAACATATACCTGTAATGTCCCTCAGTCAAGCAGTGAATTTCAACCACAGATTCAATCACAAAGACCAGGGAGGGTTTCAAACGACTCGCAAAGAACCAGCATTTATTGAATATCCCTTTAACCTGTTTGGGATAGGGGGCAGTATTTTCACGGCCGGATAAAAACGTACCCGATTTAATCTGGTTACTACTCCTGCCCAGAAACTAGAATATGCATATAATTAGTAGATGTGGATAGAAAACACTCTAACGTTTCTAAAACTGTTTGAATGGTGTCTGTGAGTATAACAGAACTCATATGGCAGGCCAAAACCTGAGAAGATTCCATACAGGAAGTGCCCTGTCTGACAATTTGTCGTCCTTCTGTAGCATCTCTATCGAAAATACAGCATCTGTGCTGTAACGTGACATTTTCTAAAGTATTGACCCCTCTGCAAAACATGACTTAGTACTTGGTGGCAAAACCCTTGTTGGCAATCACAGAGGTCAGACGTTTCTTGTAGTTGGCCACCAGGTTTGCACACATCTCAGGAGGGATTTTGTCCCACTCCTCTTTGCAGATCTTCTCCAAGTCATTAAAGTTTCGAGGCTGACGTTTGGCAACTCAAACCTTCAGCTCCCTCCACAGATGTACTATGGGATTAAGGTCTGGAGACTGGCTAGGCCACTCCAGGACCTTAATGTGCTTCTTCTTGAGCCACTCCTTTGTTGCCTTGGCCATGTGTTTTGGGTCATTGTCATGCTGGAATACTAATCCACGACCCATTTTCAATGCCCTGGCTGAGGGAAGGAGGTTCTCACCGAAGATTTGACAGTACATGGCCCCGTCCATCGTCCCTTTGGTGCGGTGAAGTTGTCCTGTCCCCTTAGCAGAAAAACACCCCCAAAGCATAATGTTTCCACTTCCATGTTTGACGGTGGGGATGGTGTTCTTGGGGTCATAGGCAGCATTCCTCCTCCTCCAAACACGGCGAGTTGAGTTGATGCCAAAGAGCTCCATTTTGGTCTCATCTGACCACAACACTTTCACCCAGTTGTCCTCTGAATCATTCAGATGTCTATTGGTGAACTTTAGACGGGCATGTATGTGTGCTTTCTTGAGCAGGGGGACCTTGCGGGCGCTGCAGGATTTCAGTCCTTCACGGTGTAGTGTGTTACCAATTGTTTTCTTGGTGACTATGGTCCCAGCTGCCTTGAGATCATTGACAAGATCCTCCCTTGTAGTTCTGGGCTGATTCCTCACTGTTCTCATGATCATTGCAACTCCACGAGGTGAGATCTTGCATGGAGCCCCAGGCCGAGGGAGATTGACAGTTCTTTTGTGTTTCATCCATTTGCGAATAATCGCACCAACTGTTGTCACCTTCTCAACAAGCTGCTTGGCGATGGTCTTGTAGCCAATTCCAGCCTTGTGTAGATCTACAATCTTGTCCTTGACATCCTTGGAGAGCTCTTTGGTCTTGGCCATGGTGGAGAGTTTGGAATCTGATTGATTGATTGTTTCTGTGGACAGGTGTCTTTTATACAGGTGTCTTTCTATACAATTTTAACCTACCATTAAAATTATAGACTGATCATTTCTTTGTCAGTGGGCAAACGTACAAAATCAGCAGGCGATCAAATACTTTTTTCCCTCACTGTATCTATTGAATGTAAACTAGTAACACTGGAGCTAGCTAGTTAACTGGGGGAGGGAAAAGTTAGAGCTGCTGTATTTCATTGCCAATCCTGAACCCTCCTGTATAAAACATATGCATTTCCTAGAGGAAATAAGAAACTGGTTTGACCTGTTTACTCTGTTGTCTGTTGGCTAATAATGTAATTCTCGCTTTCAAAGAGATTCCTACAAGAGACCGCTGGGTCATACTTAAACCAGCCCATTTTCTTATGGATATTTTTTACTGTAAGTTGAGTTTCTCACACATGTAAATCTTTTGAATCGCAAAAAAATTGAATGACAAAATCGAGAAATAAGAAACAGCTATAGTCCTTCTCAATGCTTCAAACAAAGCAAGAGACCTGCAGTGGATTCAAAGCTTTTTCTTCGCTGCAAAGTTTGTCTTATTCTGTAGCTAAGTCCAATACTGGAATAGAAGACTGGGTCTGGAACAGAAGACGTCCTGCCCTCTTTTTATTTTATTTTCAGCCCCCCCTCTTCAGATTTTTCTTTTTTCTCCTCCTCCCCCATTAGGCCTACATCATTCCTTTGGGTGTTTGTATAGTGTCCCTTAGTTACCTCTGAAGACACCCAGCAGGTCGGCAGCGGCAGGCAGGCAGCTCAGAGAGTTAAAAGCCTGCCCTGTCTCACTCATAGGAACAAGGCCATCAATAATTCACCGTCATCGGGAAGCATTATCTAACAGGCTGATGAAACATTTAAAATGGTGGGTGACAACACGGAAACCGCGAAGAAGTGCGCCGTAAGAGAAGGAACGTAAGAGGAGGACACTGCAGGTGGCAAAGGAAGAGGAAGCTCATTCTTTACAGATGTGAAACTGCTGCAGTTAGAGATGAACTGGGCGAAGGCAAAGTCTCACTTCCAACGGTACTCTGATGGGTTACCTACTCCTCTGAGGCCAATTTACTCATTACACATCAAGCACAGAATCTGCCTTACTAAACAAACGTAAAGTGAATGTACTCTGATGTGCTAGCCAGCCATACGCTGCGCAGCCTTCTAGTCTGGTTTAACTGCTAAGCTAGCTACCCACTGGAGGAGTAACTAAATTAAACTAAATAACGGCACTGGAAGTGAATGAATGATCAGCCTATTGCGGTGCGTCTCTTTGTTTGCACCATAACAGTTGAAGTATAGGCTGTAAGTGGAGGTGGAAGCATTCACTGGCCTGTATTAACAACTAGGCCTTTCTCAGTGAAAAGAGAAATCCCTTTAAGCCCAGATCAATTACACCCAGGCTCGGCTGTAATTAAAATGTCCTAACAAAAGGTCCAGGAGCGCATGACACAAACCCGCATGCTGAAAATAAGCCTTGTTCAATCTATAGCAAGCAAGGATTGGTTGGAAAGGGTTTGGGTTTAAGATTCAGCTCAGGTTTCCTATAGGCATGGTGTATGGTATGCTAAACTTCAAAGAAATCTTTTCATGTTTCTTCACATCGTTTTTTTCTTCTTGATATGACATTATTTCCCTCATTAAGATGGGTAGGGTAGGGTTAGATACAGCACATCATATGCGGCATGCCCATGAGGTAAATGGCATATACTGTACATCAAGTACATCATCTACTCAAAACCTTTTACAAAATCCTGTTAGCAATCACATAAAATTAAATATTTAATTAGGGCCTATAGCCAAAAAACATTTCCACTTTTTTCTGTTACTCTAACCATCAACAAAGTAATTATTTGTTCCATTTAAGTATGTTTGATAGTTAACTGTGTTCAGCAGAGAGAAGACAGGCTGCTTACGACTCTCTAATTAAAACTGCCAGAGCAATCAGCAATCACAACTCTGTTCTCCAAATATCATCAAGATCTGATTTGCTTGGCTGATCAACAACAGAGCCCTGCTCTCGCTAGCTCTTTCTTTCTCTCCCTCCCTTTCTTTCTCTCTCTCTACCACCTCTCTCTTTCATTTTCCCTCTCATCTCTCTCTGCCTGCAGCCGCTCGGTCTTCAGGACGCTTTTGAAATGGAACAAATCATCACAACTCAAGGAAGGGAAAAAGGGGGGGAATGAAGGAGTCTGGCTCTGACTCTGAATGGGAGAATTGCTTTGGTTTGTTCGGTTTGTTCAGTATGCCATTTGGGTTGGGATGTTATTCTTTCCAAACATCATGCAGATGCAGACGCAGAGACAAGTACATAGAATTAAGAGTGAATTCTTTGTTATGAGGCCAGTCAGGCCACAACAACCCACAGCAAATAATCAGCGCAAAATAAGATAGATGATATCATCTGATTGTTGGCGGTAATGGTTGCAAAATCTCTGAAAAACAGTGTCATTGGATTAACACAAACACAGGAAACCTGGGCAGTGAACAATATTCATTCAATAAATATCAAGTGAGAGAGCTGTCTATCAGACCATTCTAGTTCAGTGCAGTGCAGGCTAACAACCACTATCATGGACCAAGATAGACAGAGCCGTGTAAAAGACAGAAAAATGGACAGAGCCGTATGAAAGACTAAAAGTGTGAACTCGCCAGCTGGATAATCGGTTCCATTTGTTGCCTTCCCATCATTTCCTGGTGCTCATAGTATCTCAGATTGGGTGACAGACAGGGGGCTGCCAATCAAACGTTCAAGGACTTTGACAATGGCTCCCTCACATTGGAAACATAATGGTTCCATTTCGAGCCCCATGTGTGGCACAAACAGACAGCAAAATGGACATTAGACATGGTGGGGAGAGGAAAGGGGGGTTTCTGAAGACCACAGGTGATAGTGATGCAGTGTCTATGGAAGCATTGTTTTCCACCCCCAAAAACTATATTTGAAATTGGCAATAACAGTCTTCTGATGGAAAAAATTCCTCACGTCAAATGCCAGCAATATCTTGACATTTATGTTCGGGACTTGGACAATGTGCTCATAGTAAATAAGCTTCCGCTCCACCTACAAGGAATAGAAAAATAGTTCTCTCTACTTATAAACTCAGCGAAAAAATAAATGTCCCCTTTTCAGGACCCTGTCTTTCAAAGATAATTCGTAAAAATCCAAATAACTTCACAGATCTTCATTATAAAGGGCTTAAACACTAATTCCCATGCTTGTTCAGTGAACCATAAACAACTAACGAACATGCACCTGTGGAACGGTCGTTAAGACCCTAACAGCTTACAGACGATATGATGGCATGAGGACTGCAGATGTCGCCAGGGCAATAAATTGCAATGTGCGTACTGTGAGACGCCTAAGACAGCGCTACAGTGAGACAGGACGGACAGCTGATCGTCCTCACAGTAGCAGACCACGTGTAACAACACCTGCACAGGATCGATACATCCGAACATCACACCTGCGGGACAGGTACAGGATGGCAACAACAACTGCCCGAGTTACACCAGGAACGCACAATCCCTCCATCAGTGCTCAGACTGTCTGCAATAGGCTGAGAGAGGCTGGACTGAGGGCTTGTAGGCCTGTTATAAGGCAGGTCCTCACCAGACATCACCGGCAACAACGTTGCCTATGGGCACAAACCCACCATCGCTGGACCAGACAGGACTGGCAAAAAGTGCTCTTCACTGACGAGTCGCGGTTTTGTCTCACCAGGGGTGATGGTTGGATTCACGTTTATCGTCAAAAGAATGAGCGTTACACCGAGGCCTGTACTCTGGAGCGGGATCGATTTGGAGGTGGAGGGTCCGTCATGGTCTGGAGCGGCGTCACAGCATCATTGGGCTGAGCTTGTTGTCATTGCAGGCAATCTCAACGCTGTGCGTTACAGGCAAGACATCCTCCTCCCTCATGTGGTACCCTTCCTGTGAGCTCATCCTGACATGACCCTCCAGCATGACAATGCCACCAGCCATACTGCTGGTTCTGTGCGTGATTTCCTGCAAGACAGGAATGTCAGTGTTCTGCCATGGCCAGCGAAGAGCCCGGATCTCAATCCCTTAAGCACATCTGGGACCTGTTGAATCGGAGGGTGAGGGCTAGGGCCATTCCCCCCAGAAATGTCCGGGAACTTGCAGGTGCCTTGGTGGAAGAGTGGGGTAACATCTCACAGCAAGAACTGGCAAATCTGGTGCAGTCCATGAGGAGGAGATGCACTGCAGTACTTAATGCAGCTGGTGGCCACACCAGATACTGACTGTTGCTTTTGATTTTGACCCCCCCTTTGTTCAGGGACACATTATTCAATTTCTGTTTGTCACATGTCTGTGGAAATTGTTCAGTTTATGTCTCAGTTGATGAATCTTATGTTCATACAAATATTTACACATGTTAAGTTTGCTGAAAATAATTGCAGTTGACAGTGAGAGGAGTGAGAGGTTTCTTTTCTTGCTGAGTTTATTATGCAATGTGTGAATGAAGCGCAACAATTAAAATAACAAAAAAATTACAATTCTCAAACAGACCCCAAAAGTAATTATATCTGAATGTGGATTATGGTGATGTGTCATCAGTGACCAGAAAGCCCATGGCATCTGTTAAAAAAGTATAGTCCGACAGTTATTTGCTCAAATCCTCTGAAACAATTTTACAAAGAAATTCAATGTGTCTATCATGAGAACAGGCCCCAGAGATGAATTCAAAGGAATAACATTGGTTTGATGGAGTGTGAATGGCTCTCAGATAAGCAAATTCTTTGTCTTACTTGTATGCAGATATTAAAATAACAAACCTTCATGCGATGAGAGAATTTATGCTAATGATTTACGCATACATGTTCATATCTGTCACGACTTCCGCCGAAGTCGGTCCCTCTCCTTTGTTCGGGCGGCGTTCGGCGGTCGACGTCACCGACCTTCTAGCCATCGCCGATCCACTTTTCATTGGTTTTGTCTCGTCTTCCATCACACCTGGTTCCAATTTCATCAATTACATGTTGTGTATTTAACCCTCTGTTCCCCCCCCCATGTCCTTGTCCGTAATTGTTTGTTGTAGTGCTTGTGCACGGTATGCTGGTATTTACCGGGTTTTGTTTGACCCATTTATTGTATTGTTCTGTTGACGGTGGTTTATGGTTATTAAACACAACCGTTGTAAATCAGTTTTCGCTCTCCTGCGCCTGACTTCTCTGTCGCCAGTAAGCATCGCATTACAATATCAATGCATTTTTGATTTATGTTTAGACTAATTTCCAGTTATGATGCATGTTAAAACCTGTGTGGATGGTGATGGCAAAGAACGACGGCGATGGCCAAAATTAACAAAGATAATCATGCAGAGTCCTGGGAGAAGACACTTCAAGTCCAGTTTTATGTAAGTCTGTCTGTTCAATCAAATGAACAATCCTTCAAAAAGGAAAGGGAAACATGACTCCAATTGCGTGGGACCTGTAAATTCTAAACTTGCCATTTCTAGAAATCATTGATAACAACAACAAAAAACATCATTCGTCGCAGGCCTCAGATCTGCCTCAGCCTAATCCACCCTACCAAGACAAAAGCATACCACTTGACCTGTATAAGGGCAACACTTCCTGTGACCTGAAGGTATGTCAGACCGCCAAATAAAGCACATCACGTGTCCATTCCCCTGAGACAAGTCTCAGAGCAGTGTCTTCTTATTCTAAAGTCCAGTCCAGTGGTGGTACAGCATCAAAGAGCATCTCTGAAGGTGGTCCAGCAACTCACAGGTCATTGCTAATCTCTTGATAGTCGGAGCCTCAGGACACCTGCCCATCCATCACACCCCGGCGACACGTATCCCACTGGGGCAGCTTTACACACTCCAAAGGGTTAAACACGGACCCAAAAATCATCCATCACTCAAAAAACTACCAGCCCCTCTGCTCCCCTCTGGAAGATGAGGACTTCAACAACACCAAGGGGGTTTGCTTTCTTAACAGTGGGAAAAGCCTTCCGTATTGAAAGGACTAGGGAGGGTAAGTAAGGAGGGAGCTGTTTGGTGTGAACATATCCAGGGCTCACTTGCTCTATTGCTCAGCTCCAGGGCCTCAACATATCATTAAACATCCATTTAAGAAGCAGTGGGGGAAAGTTAACTGTCATTTAAAGCACAGAGGGTGGTGAGGGAGATTTGACCCTTTCCGATGCCCTGTTCTCAATAGAAATACCAAAGGAATACGTTAAAATCGAATTGGTCAGCTAACCTAACACAATGCAATTTGTTCCAGTCTCAGTCCATTTTTCTAAGTGGATATAAAAAGGAGGAAGACAGATGATGAAAAAGCTATGATGGGCATTCGCGATTAAGACTAAGTACTGATCAAACAAACCCATCTTCCTCCTCTTCCTCACACCCCTCTCTCCTTCATTTCCTCCCGTTTGCTCAGTCTCCATCTGTTTGTTCCTAGCTTTTGACAGTGAGTGTGTCAGAGAAACATAACAAGACAGCTGTCAAACCGGCCCCTTGTGATTGAAGATGGCAGGTGAGTCTCTCTCTCTCTGTGTGTGTGTGTGTGTGTGTGTGTGTGTGTGTGTGTGTGTGTGTGTGTGTGTGTGTGTGTGTGTGTGTGTGTGTGGAGTGCTGGGTTCACTTTACGACCGGGAGACAGGATGATCAGGGCCACTGACCCCTAAACAGACGCACCGCTTTACACGCCACCCCTGGCATTTACATCCACTGCCTCTGGAGTTGCGTCCCAAATGGCTTGCTATTCCCTATTTAAACTAGAGGTCGACCGAAAAGGATTTTTCAACGCCGATACCGATTATTGGAGGACCAAAAAAATCCGATAGCGATTAATCGGACGATTTTTATATATATTTGTAATAATGACAATTACAACAATACTGAATGAACAATGAACCCTTTTATTTTAACTTAATATAATACATAAATAAAATCTATTTAGTCTCAAATAAATAATGAAACATGTTCAATTTGGTTTAAATAATGCAAAAACACAGTGTTGGAGAAGAAAGTAAAAGTGCCATATGTGCCATGTAAAAAAAGCCAACGTTTAAGTTCCTTGCTCAGAACATATGAAAGCTGGTGGTTCAATATTCCCAGTTCTTCAATATTCCCAGTTAAGAAGTTTTAGGTTAGTTATTATAGGAATTATGACGCGTCAAATATTTTTCTCTATACCATTTGTATTTTATATACCTTTGACTATTGGATGTTCTTATGGGCACTTTAGTATTGCCAGCCTAATCTCGGGAGTTGATAGGCTTGAAGTCAAACAGCGCTGTGCTTCAAGCATTGCTAAGAGCTGCTCGCAAACGCAGTAAAGTGCTGTTTGAATGAATGCTTACGAGCCGCCTGCTGCCTACCACCGCTCAGTCAGACTGCTCTATCAAATCATAGACTTAATTATAATATAATAAACACACAGAAATATGAGCCTTTGGTCATTAATATGATCAAATCCGGAAACTATCATTTCGAAAAACAAAACACTTATTCTTTCAGTGAAATACGGAACCATTCCGTATTTTGTCGAAAGGGTGGCAACCCTAAGTCTAAATATTGCTGTTACATTGAAGGTTGTGCAATGTTATGGCAAAATTAAGTAAAATTCTGGAAAATGTATTACGGTCTTTGTTAGGAAGAAACACAGTTCGCAACGAGCCAGGCAGCCTAAACTGTTGCATATACCCTGACTCTGCTTGCACTGAACGCAAGAGAAGTGACACAATTTCCCTAGTTAATATTGCCTGCTAACATGAATTTATTTTAACTAAATATGCAGGTTTAAAAAAATATACTTCCGTGTATTGATTTCAAGAAAGGCATTGATGTTTATGGTTAGGTACATTTGTGCAACGAATGTGTTTTTTTTCGCGAAGTTGAATTAGGCTGTGATTTGATGATAAATGAACAGGCACGGCATTGACTATATGCAACGCAGGACAAGCTAGTTAACCTAGTTAGATCATCAACCATGTGTTGTTAACTAGTAACTACGTGAAGATTGATTGTTTTTTTAAGATAAGTTTAATGCTAGCTAGCAATTTACCTTGGCTCATTGCAGCCACAAAGTCCTTTTGACGCTGCACTCACGTAACAGGTGGTCAGACTGCCACGCAGTTTCCTCATGGAATACAATGTAATAGGACATAATCAGCGACCAAAAAGGCAGACTACCGATTGTTATGAAAACTTGAAATCGGCCCTAATTAATCACTCATGCCTAACAGAAATGGAATAATGTGTCCCTGAACAAAGGGGGGGTCAAAATCAAAATCAGCAGTCAGTATCTGGCGTGGGCACCAGCTGCATTAAGTACTGCAGTGCATCTTCTCCTCATGGACTGCACCAGATTTGCCAGTTCTTGTTGTGAGATGTTACCCACTCTTCCACCAAGGAACCTGAAAGTTCCCAGACATTTCTGAGGAGAATGGCCCCAGCCCTCACCCTCCGATCCAACAAGTCCCAGATGTGCTCAATGGGATTGAGATCCGGGCTCTTTGCTGGCCATGGCAAAACACTGACATTCCTGTCTTGCAGGAAATCACGCACAGAACCAGCAGTATGGCTGGTGGCATTGTCATGCTGGAGGGTCATGTCAGGATGAGCCTGCAGGAAGGGTACCACATGAGGGAGGAGGATGTCTTCCTTGTAACGCACAGCATTGAGATTGCCTGCAATGACAACAAGCTTAGTCCGATTATGCTGTGACACACCGCCCCAGACCACGACGGACCCTCCACCTCCAAATCAATCCCGCTCCAGAGTACAGGCGACGATAAACGCGAATCCAACCATCACCCCGGGTGAGACAAAACCGCAACTCGTCAGTGAAGAGCACTTTTTGCCAGTCCTGTCTGGTCCAGCGACGGTGAGTTTGTGCCCATAGGTGACGTTGTTGCCGGTGATGTCTGGTGAGGACCTGTACCTGTCCTGCAGGTGTGATGTTCAGATGTACCGATCCTATGCAGGTGTTGTTAGACGTGGTCTGCCACTGCACTTGGTCTGTCCGTCCTGTCTCCAAGTCAGTAGAAAGGCCTCTTTAGTGTCCTAAGTTTTCATAACTGTGACCTTAATTGCCTACTGTCTGTACGCTGTTAGTGTCTTAACAACCGTTCCACAGGTGCATGTTCATTAATTGTTTATGGTTCATTGATCAAACCCTTTACAATGAAGATCTGTGAAGTTATTTGGATTTTTACTAATTATCTTTGAAAGACAGGGTTCTGAAAAAGGGACGTTTCTTTTTTTGCTGAGTTTAGTTCACTTTTGACCAGAGGTCTATAGGCCCTGGTCAAAAGTAGTACACTATATAGAGAATATGGTGCCATTTGGGACTTAACCAGGGTCTCTGTGACCAGCCACATCAACAGGCACACAGAGCAACAGCCAGCAAGGCTTCTTCACTATTAAACTGGCAATCAGCAGTTGAAACAATAAGGTGAAATCGCCGCCCCTGTTTCTGTAAAAAGCTAACCACTCTCAAATTCATAGACAGATCTGTGGATGCAAGGTTGGAAGCAAGGACTGACCATACATGATATCAAAAGTATAGTTTTAACCATGTTGAGGCTACAGTGTCTTCAGAATGCATTCATACCTGTTAGAAATCACCTTTGGCAGCAATTACAGTTTTGAATCCCTCTGTAAGTCTCTAAGATACTTTTTTATATGCTTCAAGCTCTGTCAAGTTGGTAGTTCATTATTGCTAGACAGCCATACATTTAATGTCATCTTGGTAAGCAATTCCAGTGTATATTTTGCCATGTGTTTTAGGTTATTGTCCTGCTGAAAGGGGAATTTGTCTCCCAGTGTCTGTTGGAAAGCAGACCGAACCTGTTTTTCCTCTAGGATTTTGTGCTTAGCTCTATTCCGTTTATTGTGTTGGATTTGCCCCAAACATAACACTTTGAATTCAGGACAAAGCATTTTCTTTGCCACATTTTTTGCAGTTTTACTTTAGTGCCTTAATGCAAAAATTATGCATATTTTGATTCTGACAGGCTTCCATCTTTTCCGGCTGTCATTTAGGTGAGTATTGTGGATTAACTACAATGTTGTTGTTGTTCTTCTATCACAGCCATTAAACTTTAACTGTTTTAAAAAGTCACCATTGGCCTCGTGAAATCCCTGAGCGGTTTCTTTCATCTCCGGCAACTGAGTTAGGAAGGAAGCCTGCAGCTTTGCAGTGACTGGGTGTATTGATACACCATCCAGAGTGTAATAACTTCACCATGCTCAAAGGGATATTTAAAGTCTGCATTTTCTTTTTAACCCATCTACTAATAGGCGCCCTTCTTTGCGAGGCATTGGAAAACCTCTCTGGTGTTTGTGGTTGAATCTGTGTTTGAAATTCACTGCTCAACTGAGGGACTTTATAGATAATTGTATATGTGGGGTACAGAGATGAAGTAGTCGTTCAAAAATCATGTTGGACACTATTATTGCACACAGAGTGAGTCCATGCAACTTATTATGTGACCTGATAAGCACATTTTTATTCCTGAACTGATTTAGGCTTGCCATAACAAACAGGTTGAATACTTATTGACTCAAGACTTTTCAGCTTTTCATTTTAATTAATTTGTTAAAAAAATGTAAAAAACATAATTCCACTTTGATATTATGGGGTGTTGTGTGTAGGCTAGTAACACAAAGTCTCAATTTAATCCATTTTAAATTCAGTCTAACACAACAAAATGTGTAAAAAGTCAAGTGGTGTGAATACTTTCTGAAGGCACTGTATATAGTGTTCCTTCACATTTACCTTGGTTTACAAACATTGGAGTAAAACAAGCTTATATTTTGGGTACTGATGGGGTACGACAATTTAACTAAGTTAATGAGGCATTTATACATTATATTCTTCATGAATCAATGGGTACATATCATTAATTTATAAGTGAAAAAAATGGTTGTAGCAACTGCGGATTGAGGTCCTATCAATCAAATTAAACTGTATTTGTCACATGCTTCGTAAACAACAGGTGTAGACTAACAGTGAAATGCTTCCTTACAGGCCCTCCCCAACAATACAGAGAGAAAGAAAATAGAGAAATAATAGAAAAAGTAAAACATGTAATAATAAAAGTAATAAACACACAATGAGCAACTTGACTATATACACGGGTTACCAGTACCGAGTCGATGTGCAGGGGTACGAGGTAATTGAGGTAGGTATGTACATAAACACTGAACAAAAATATAAACGTACATGTAAAGTGTTGGTACCATGTTTCATGAGCTGAAATAAAAAAATCTCAAAGATCTTACATACGCACAAAAAGCTTATTTCTCTCAAATGCTGTGCACAAATTTGTTTACATCCCTATTAGTGAGCATTTGTCCTTTGCCAAGATAATCCATCCACCTGACAGGTGTGGCATATCAAGAAGCTAATTAAACAGCATGATCATTAAACAGGTGCACCTTGTGCTGGGGACAATAAAAGGCCACTTTAAAATGTGCAGTTTTGCCACACAACACAATGCCACAGATGTCTCAAGTTTTGAGGGAGCATGAAATTGTCATGCTGATTGCAGGAATGTCCATCAGAGCTGTTGCCAGAGAATTGAATGTTAATTTCTCTATGACAAGCTGCTTCCAACTTGGTTTCAGAGAATTTGGCTGTATGTCCAACCGGCCTCACAACCACAGACCACGCGTAAACACGCCAGCCCAGGACCTCCACATCCGACTACTTCACCTGCACGTTTGTCTGAGGTTGTGTGTGTGTCGGGGTATTTCTGTCTGTCACAAAGCCATATTGTGAGGAAAAAGCCATTCTGATTGGTGAGGCCTGGCTCCCCAGTGGGTGGGCCTGGCTGCCAGGCATAGGCCCACCCATCTTTGAAATCGTTGCATGTTGTGTTTGTTTTTTGTTCAGTATAACTACGAATAAAGTGACAGATAATAAAGAGTAGCAGCAGCATATGTGATGAGACACACAAGTTAGTGCAAGAAAATGGTCAATGCAGATAGTTAAATAGTTAACAAAATAGCTACAGAGACTTACTATATATTTACAAGTCTTATGGCTTGGAGGTAGAAGCTGTTCAGGGACCTGTTGGTTCCAGACCTGGTGCATCGGCACCGCTCGCCGTGCGGTAGCTGAGAGAACAGTGTATTTGATTTGATACACGAGTTGGGTCCATTTTTAGGACCTTCCTTCCTCTATAGGCCACCCTGATTTATAGCAACCTGAGCTGCAAATAATGGGTTTGAGCTATGTAAATTCCAGAAGAAATGGAAGAAAGAAAATGGAAAGATTGAGGGAGGGGAAGAGGCTTTTCCTCTTTCATGACTGTCATATATTGTTACCCATTTGTGAGGAGGCCTATGTGTGTGTGTGTGTGTGTGTGTGTGTGTGCTGATTCTTCCCAATTTAATTGTGTTCGACATCCCTATTAGGTAATGTTTGATAAGATATTAAAGAAACATTTTCAAAATAATAACCACAGCAAGACCACACTCAGCAAGGCATTCTTCCACAGAAGAGCAACAGCTGCATTGCATTGAAAATAAACATGATCTCTTTAACAGAGAAACATTAGAGGCCATTGGTTGCTCAAAACAGTGCTTTACACAAAGCTCTCGAAGAGGCATCCAGAAATCTGTATTGATTTACAGTAAAACGTGTAATTAACAAAAACTGTGTTTCGTTACACAGCAGCCCTGAAATATAAATCTACTGACCTTTTAGCTTGAATTATTATTATTATATTATTATTTTACTAAACTAATTACACAACATGCCACTTAAAGCATGTAGGCCTATTGTGTAGTTTCACCTTGAGTTATCTTTATAAAACAGCTGAGGAGAGGGGTTCTGGTGTTTATCCCAAGTATAGCCCTCCTTTATACTTTTATTATGTGAGGCAATAGCAAACTAAAAGTGAGCTGTAAAGGTTTAAATTAATTTAATTTTAAATCATGTTCTAGTTTTAACATTTTTTGTAAAAATTAATCACAAGTCAACATATTTAAATAAGCTCCTACCGAAATCCCCAAGTGAACACGGCAACGAGTAGTCGTCTATTTTTGCTACTTACTTTGGGGATTTTGGATTGAATTATGGCGGCCTACCAACTCTGTCAATCCTAACTAAATATGCATTTGCAATCCAACACAAGAACACGCCCCCCCCCCCCCCCCCACACACACACACACACACACACACACACACACACACACACACACACACACACACACACACACACACACACACACACAGAATATTGATGTTGTCCAGTTGTCTGCAATAAACAACACCATTCTTATTCTATAGCACACCGCCACCCATCCCCTCTCCGGACAAAACTGTTTGGGGGAAGGTAGCTCAAGTTCTCGCCATTGAAATGCAGCCACTTTGATATGTAAATTGATAGTTACGAAAAAAACAGGAGAAATCACAGTAGCATACATGGAAGCCATTTGCACTCGAGCCGATGTGAGATGAGACGGCACTTCCCCCGGGGACCCCGGGCCTGGACAAATGGACCAACCTACAGAGATAGCGTCTGGGGCGGGGGAGCGGAGGAGTAGGGAGAAGGGGGGGGGGGGGGGGCAACGGGACATTTGTCCCAGTGAATTCCCCATCCCAACTCTGACATGAGTAAACGAAGCTCCTGCGGTTTCTAGACCGGTATTGAAAACAAATTAGACAGGATTCCATTTTACCATCAATTATAGGCCATTCCATTATTTTATCAAATAACCTTGTTAAAAATGCTTATATTTTCGAGTGCGTTCCCCATTCTGAATTGACTAAGTTAAATAGGCCACATCACCAGTGTAGAAAATGGAATGGGCCAACACAAACAACATTTACTCCCTGTAGTGAGTTGAGTGTTGTGTCTACAGGTAAGCTACTGCATCACCTCTGTTATATATAGTTTATTAGACTAATCATTTAGAAACTACGCTTTTCCACGCCCTAACTTTTACTATACCACAGGTCAGTATAGTCTACCTGTCTATCCATCATTCTTAGTGACAATAGTGGTTGGTAGATCATTTGTCCAGATTTGCAATAGGCTAACTAGCAATCATACCACACATAAAAGCCACATCAATTTTCAATTTGAATCCACAAGAACAAATAGGAATCGCTGATAGGCAGCAGAGAGGGCAGGTGCATCATTGCGCATGAAAGAACAGCGAAGACATGGGACATTCAGCTTAAAAAGCTCTGCTATTGATCTTGTTTAGGGACAATACAATTATCCTACCGAGCGGCTATTTTCTTGCGCATATATATATTGTTTCTATGCAGATTTTAGAATATTCACATTAAAATCTGTCAAAATTGGATGGAAACACAGCTGGATGGAAACCCAACCCATAGACAGCCTAAAGACTCTGGCAAGTGCGCTAGTCCAATGTCACTGTGATTATGCTGCACATCATGGTTCACCAGCAGCCCTAAACATCTAAAGAATAAGCTACAGACCAGCCAAAACAAGCTTGTAAGAATCGTCCCTAAAACGCCCCCTCATACTCATCTGGAGGTTGAGAATTTTTTTGTCTGCATCTCTGTAATTGTATATGTATTTACGTAAAAAAATGTAAATAAGTCCTTGACTTTATTGTTCAATCCAGATGACTTAAAAAAATCTTTGTACTGTGCATAAAAAAAAAAAAGTACTGACAAATAAAATCAACCCGAGTGGCGCAGCAGTCTAAGGCACTGCATCTCAGTGCTTGAGGCGTCACTACAGACCCTGGATCGATTCCAGGTTGTACCTCAACCGGCCGTGATTGGGAGTCCCAGAGGGACTTAACTGACTTGCTTAGTTAAATAAAAGTTAAATAATTAAATAAAAAATCCAAACTGTGCAGTGGCCATTTGGTGAATGGAAAGAGACATCTGTTACAGAACACCAAAAAGTTTAATGACACAGAGATTGTCAAACTAAGCCTTCGATACTGGGTAAGCCTACAAGGTAGGGAGAGATATATTTGATGTTTGTCGTGATTGGAATAGTCTACTTATTGTGGTGTAGGACAAGTAAAACATTATATTGAAGTGCCCAAAATCGGTATGCTTTGTACTTTGATTGTGTAGTGCATTTGCACAGAAACCTGTTGGTGGAAAATGTGTTGCATATATTCTATACAATTATAAATATGGCATCAAAATGTTGAAAATCTGATTTCCCCCTCGCTGATAATTGTCTGCAGCCAGCTCTGATCGTAGTGTGATGAAACATGCAGGGAGAGTGAACTCCTCCGTGCATGCTGATGTGGCAAAGTCAATATTCAGGTTTAATAACAGGGTCGCTACAGTTATTGTTATTTGCGGTAGTAAACATTATTTTTGAGTTCATTCTATGAGGGGAAGGTGTTCAATTTATTTTACAGTACAAGGGGAGGGTCATGTGAAAATATTTGTAATGTGGGGGGGGGGGGGGGGGGTGCAATTTTTTATGACACCTTGAGTTGGGCCAGCTCCCCCCTCCCCTCCCCAACTAAATTTCGACCTGTCCCTTAAATGAATGCTGTATTTGATGCCTTCAGTAGCCTAGGCCTCTCTCTATTCACGGCAGCACATCAAATCAATGTTTTTTTGTCCCATACAACAGGGTGTAGACCTTACACTGAAATGCTTACTTTACAAGCCCTGAGATGCTGAGCTCTCAGGGGCAATAAGATAAGGCACAGGCGTGTGTGTGCGTGTCATCACACATGGTTGGCTTAGATATCTGTGAATTATACATGTTCAGTGAAATTATCTCATGTTACTGCCGTGGAATTGAGAGGTCGATGAAGACAGCACCTGACTTAGGTCGTTGTGTCCACGGGATTACATGTAATGGGCGATGTTACATTTATTTGACAGTATCACTGCACTTCTGTAATTGAAAGCGTGTTACCTAGAAAAAGAATTATAGCCAAGCCACCATAATGCACATAAATTGTCATTTTCTTTCAAATCCAAGGTGACTATGCTACTGTCTCTTTTACAGTGACTCACCCAACACCTCAGCATCACAGGTGAGATCTATTCTGATGATCAAAACCGAGAGAATGAGAACCCCTCATTCCGAGACAGACATAATAAACACATAATAGTAGATTTCAGTTAGTAGCCCTCTTCTCCATCCATTCATTAATTGCATGTCATTGTATAACTAGCCTAGATTTTTTTTCTCATCACAATAGTTCGAATTGAATCCAATTCAGAGCAATGATTGCCGTTGAAGAAACCACATCTGGTTAAGCCTCATGCAACTTTTTTTGCATTTTTTTGCATATATATATAAAAACCCATGGCCCAGAGTCGCTTAATGTGAGAACCACTGATGTCTGGTAAAATGCAATTATTTCATTTTCTCAGAATGTCCAATCTTTAGGCTGGTATGTTATAGAATGCAGTAGCAGACAGACCTCATTTTCACAGATACTGGTTTATTTTCAAGCGATGTCAATACAAAGCAATCTGTAAGTGTTTTTAAAATGGAGTGAAATTCGGTAAAATGTCAGTTAGTGACTTGTACCACACCGATATCGTAAGGAATGAAGTGTCTATTTTCTCAACTTAGCCTCTAAGAACTCACACATGTCTCACAAGTAGGCTCACAAGTAGGCTGGCTCACAAGTAGGCTCACAAGTGTACAGACGCGACGATGGAATGCTATGCCAATGTTTGAATACTTACATTTGAGGTGAACAGTCCTAAATGGTGTTTGACGAATATTTCAGTTTGGCATTGAAGGAACACGGAGAGAGTGGTCACCCCTTCAGCAGGCTAGAGGCCCCCCTCAAGCTCGGAATACGCAGCGGGCAACACAAAGACGTACGTGGTTCCGATGCATGCTCCAATTACGAGGGACAGATCGTGTTGTTTCTTGTGGCAGGTATCTCTCTCTCTCCAAGTCCATGCGTCCCCAAGGACCGGACAAACTGTTCCTTAGCGAGATGCTGTTCGGAACTATTAATCAATAGTTTTTTTCCCATATCCCCCTCGCACGCATCCACATTTTCCCTTCGATTGGACACAATGAATTCAAAAACTGCACGGTTATTGTAGCCTAAAAGACCTAAAAGAGGCGAATGAGAAGCATATCAGCACATATCCTAAAAATAAAACATGCAGTCGTATTCCACGACGATGTCAAGCCTTTCGGAAAGTCGCCAATACAATGCTGAAACAGTCTACAATGCGACTATAGTTCGGGGGCCTGTGTCTGTGCGTCGGGCTTGTGCTCCAGGCAGTCTCTGCGTTGCTCCAATCACACACCGCTCTGCCAGCGCCAGTCGGACTCCTAAACCAAAAAATACGAGGAGAAACGTTGGGCCGGCTCCCCGCTCTGCAACAGCTGGCTTTCAATGGGCCACCCTAAAACCTGGCGCGGATCATGCTAAAAGGCAGGGAGGGACTGGTGTCTGGTGCTTTCAGCCGTTTTCTATAGGATTTGTCTATGAAGAATAGGGCCCCTAAAGGCAGGAGCTGGTAGCTGGATATTGATAGTGATAACAGGGACTGTCAAATAGCCTACAGATTTCAAGATTCATCTAAACACGGTGTATAATATATGGGTCTGTGAAATATGTCATTTATTTCAAAGTGGGCTATTATTATGGCACTCAGGAGGTTCATACTCATTCTCACAACAGGAGTTGTCACTACTAAAGAAAAACAGGAAAAGGGAAAATGCAGCTCTGTTATTATATTATCATTTCAGCTGGACCTGATGAGTAATCTGGATAAAGGTGTAAAAGCCACACCAGGAAGTTAAAGGTAGACTCAGCAAAATGGCGTTACGAGCAGCACCGCAGATATTGAGATGAGCGAGTTGCAAAACTTGGTTCTCACACAGTCACACACAGTATCTATGCATGTTGTATGGGTTTGCTTCACACTGTTTCAGTGTGGAACCAGGGGACCAAAACAGCGAAGTTGAGCCTCGCACTTCAACGCTCTTAGTTGTTGCAGAAATGGACCCACTATGCTGTTTACTTTCTGCATGTATGTCATATCGCGGAGTCTACCTTTAATAAGATTGTATGGGGCCACTGCTCATGGAAAAACATAAGTTTAAACGACATCACAGTTTAGCTTCCTCCACTGTCCCTGTCTCCGTA
The DNA here is from genome assembly GCF_965601325.2 of Salmo salar. Classification (NCBI taxonomy): domain Eukaryota; kingdom Metazoa; phylum Chordata; class Actinopteri; order Salmoniformes; family Salmonidae; genus Salmo; species Salmo salar. Next base: position 32,728,348 of record NC_138293.1, read on the forward strand.
CAGGGCTCAAACCAGTGATCCTCTGCAACACACGTGACTGCCCTTCTTGACAACGTGCAAACCAAATGAGCTATACAAAAGGTACCGATTGGATAGCTCTATCAGCGACATTTCAAGCTAGCTGTGGAGTGATCTTACAGCAGGTCCTTAACTCTGTTACATAAGCAAGCCAGCCAAGCACAAGAAGCCATCACATCGAAACGCATCCAACTTCAACACAAACCAAAAAGCATCCCTCTAGTAACCCACAGGCCAATAGGAACTGTTTGTCTACCTGTTTATATACATTTACCAGCTATGTATGTATACGCTATCAACATGACCACAGTCACTGCAATGCATAACCCCCAGAGCAAGTCCTCTGATGACAACATGTCGTTTTGGATTACAGGCAAGAAATTGTAATTCCCTGTTGTTTTATGACCTTGTTATGTGGGAACATCAAATGTGAACTGTATATGTCTTGTAGTCATTATGGACAACAATGGATGCACTGGAGGGGAAATTATATCCGTCAGCTGGATTGAACTCAGCAGATTTATAGTAATTTTGTTCAGTTTCCCAGAATTCCCAGGTATGTTTCCCTTTGACCGTAGTATCACACTGCCGATTATTAATATACTGTACAGTTTATGCACCATTACTTTCCACTATTTATAGAAATAGTGTTTGTTAAAACATGAAATTAAACAACAAAACTACAGGCTCCCTTACTAGTGCATTTTGACACAGCATACACCACTCTGGCACAGGCTGTGTCACAACCGGCTGTGATTGGGAGTCCCATAGGGCGGCGCACAATTGGCCCAGCGTCGTCCGGGTTTCATTGTACATAAGAATTTGTTCTTAACTGACTTGCCTAGTTACAGGAAAAAGATGCATTATTACCCTAAACAATGAGTACCCTACTCTAGCAAAAAGAAAAGGCAGAAAACACAACAGCGAAGTTTGAAGAAAAGTTATTGTCCTGAATGAAGATGAATTTACCCTCTTTTTCTCTCCCAAGTCAAAGTACATTGCAAGGTCAGTGGGCTCTGTTACACGTAAGCTTCAATAAAAAGCCGGTCTCCTGGCCGCACAGGGGAAATGTGAATTTGGGTCATATTCACCAGGTGGAAAGTGAGAGGATTAGTGAGGAGCTCATGTTTTTTGAGGCATAATTTTACAAAATAAAGAATAGTGCAGTAAGAGAAAACAGATGTAATGATGGTAATCCGCTGGCACATATTCCTATTTAGAGAAATAATGTTTATGTATAGAGTACTACTGAAAGTATAAACACTCTTCTTTATTTGAACTGAACTGCGAAGGTCCTGAAATATTTGTGTGTTTTACTCTTTCGGGGCTTGTGGTCAATCCCATATATGTCCAAAAGACACACAAGTAGCCCCTTCCCTGTGTTTTCAGAACACTTATGGTGCTCTCAGAAAATGCTTATTCTTGCCATTTCACTGTAGCCTCGCATTGTTGCCCTTACTCAATGTGGGGCTGACGTTTCAGTCCATTTTGTTTACATTTTTTTGGGTGCGAGCCTGTGAAGAAAAGCTCCCACCTATACAAATGCATCACCTCACCCTGGATTCTTTCTCAAGATTGTCAAGTTTCCCTGTTTTTCTGAGTAATGAAGCCTTAGAATGGGTGAAAGAAAAAAACCAACAATAACAGGATCTCATATTGAAGTACTAAGACAGTCCTTCCTTTCCTACTACAAACCGATGCTGGCACTTCGGTAGCACAGCACAGACTGGAATATGTTCTGGGATTCATCCGATGGTATTGAGGAGTTTACCACATCAGTCACCGGCTTCATTAATAAATGCATCGACGTCGTCCCCACAGTGACGTACATACATTTCCCAACCAGAAGCCATGGATTACAGGCAATATCCGCACTGGGCAAAAGGCTAGAACTTCTGCTTTCAAGGAGTGGGAAACTAATGCAGACGCTTATAAGAAATCCTGTTTCGACCTCCAATGAGCCACTAAACAGGCAAAGCATCAATACAGGACTAAGATCGAATCGTACTATGCAGATGATGCTCATCGGATGTGGCAGGGCTTGCAAACTATCATTGATTACAAAGGGAAACCAGGCCACGAGCTTCCCAGTGAAAAGGGCCTACCAGATGAGCTAAATGCCTTCTATGCTCGCTTCGAGGCAAGCAACACTGAACCATGCATGAGAGCAGTGATTGTTGCCGGGCGACTGTGTGATCAGTAGCCGATGTGAGTAAGACCTTTAAACAGGTTAACATTCACAAGGCCACAGGGCCAAACGGAATACCATGACGCGTACTCAGAGCATGTGCTGACCAGCTGACAAGTGTCTTCACTGACATTTTAACCTCTTCCTCTGTAATCCTTACAGCGCCTTCAGAAAATATTCATACCTCTTGACTTATTCCACATTTTGTTGTGTTACAGCCTGATTTCAAAATGGATAAAATAAAAATTACCCATCTACACACAATAGCCATAGTGACAAAGTGAAAACATGTTTTTAGACATTTTGGCAAATGTATTGAGAATGTCTAATTTACGTAAGTATTCACACCCCAGAGTCAATACTTTATAGAAGCATCTTTGGTGGTGATTACAGCTGTGAGTCTTCTTGGGTAAGTCTCTATGAGCTTTGCACACCTGGATTGTACAATATTTGCCATTATTCTTTAAAATATTATTCAAGCTCTGTCAAATTGATTGTTGATCATTGTTAGAGAGCCATAGATTTCTAAGACGATTTAAGTCAAAACTGTAACTCAGCCACTCAGGAACATTCAATGTTGTCTTGGTAAGCAACTCCATTGTATACTTGGCCTTGTGTTTTAGGTTATTATGCTGCTGAAAGGTGAATTTGTCACCTAGTGTTTGTTGGAAAGCTGACAGAACCAGGTTTTCCTCTTGGATTTAGCCTGTACTTATAGCTGTATTCCGTTTCTTATTATCCCCTCAAAAAACTCCCTTGTCCTTGCTGATGGCAAGCATATCCATAACATGATGCAACCACCACCATGCTTGAAAATATGAAGAGTGGTACTCAGTGATATGTTGTGTTCGATTTTCCACAAACATAAGGATTTTATATTCAGGACAAAAAAGTTTGTTTCCAACATTTTTTGCAGTATTACTTAAAGGGAAATGTAAAAACATTCTACTTCATATTCATCATCTCCAGCACCAGCCCAACATCAACATATGTGAAAATGGTACTTGTCTATGTTTTGTATTAACAAATATAGAGGAAGATTTATTTCCAAACTGTGCATGTGTGCAAATGTGTGCATCATGTGATTTTTAACCAGTTATTAATTGTCTACTAATTGGTTGATGATGTAATTGGAAACACTTATCTTCCTCTCTTTTTGACTACAAAACATAGAAACGCGCCATTTCACATATGTTAAGGATGGGGTATTGTGTAGTGCTTTGTTGCAAACAGGGTGCATGTTTTGGAATATTTGTATTCTGTACAGGCTTCTTTCTCTTCACTCTGTCATTTAGGTTAGTGTTGTGGAGTAACTACAATGTTGTTGATCAATCCTCAGTTTTCTTTTATCACAACTATTAAACTCTGTAACTGTTTTAAAATCACCATTGGCCTCATGGTGAAATCCCTGAACAGTTTCCTTCCTTTCCAGCAAATGAGTTAGGAAGGACGCCTGTATCTTTCTAGTGACTGGGTTTATTGATACACCATCCAAAGCCAAATTAAAATTTCAGCATGCTCTAAGGGATGTTCAGTGTCTGATTTTTTTTTTTTTTTTACATATCTACTAGTCGGTGCCCTTCTTTGCAAGGCATTGAAAAACTTCCCTGGTCTTTTGTGGTTGAATCTGTGCTTGAAAGTCACTACTCGATTGAGGGAACTTACAATTAATTGTATGTGTGGGGTACAGAGATGGGGAACTCATTCAAAAATAATGTTAACCACTATTATTGAACACAGAATGAGTCCATGCAACTTATTATACGATTTGGGGCTACAGGTTAGCAATGAACCCCGAGTCGGGATTGCTAACAAGGCTGGAAATTCAAAACATCAAAAATCTAATAATTTCAATTTCTCAAACAATCAACTATTTTACACAATTTAAAAGATAAACATCTCCTTAATCTAACCACATTGTTCGATTTTCAAAGAGGCTTTACGGCAAAAGCATAAAGTTAGATTATGTTAGGACAGTACATAGCCACAAAAGTACAAACATCCATTTTCAATTCAAGGTCAGGCGTCACCAAAAGCAGAAACCAGCTAGAATTATGCACTAACCTTTGTCAATCTCCATCAGATGACACTCCTAGGACATTATGTTATACAATACATGCATTTTTTGTTCCATCAAGTTCATATTTATATCCAAAAACAGCATTTTACAGTAGCGTGAAATTCAGATTTTTTTCTTCTCTGAAATGCTTCCGGTGAACATAACAAAATTACTATTCGAAAACATTGGTAAATTATAATATTGTCATTCAAAGAATAATATATTATCATCTCGTAATTGCTACCGAATGGCCAGATCTCAAAATAACTTTACTGGGAAATCACATTTTGCAATAAACGGGGTGCTATGCTAAGAACAATAAGCTATGCTATACAGTTAGCATCATCTAATATCGATAATAACATTGTAAATATCCCCTTACCTTTGATTATCTCCATCAGAAGGCACTGCCAGGAATCCCAGGTCCGGAACAAATGTGGTTTCTTTTGACAAAGTTCATAATTTATGTCCAAATAACACCAAGTAGTTAGCGTTCATTATGCTCCCATAAAACGTGGTGGGGGGGGGGCGGGGCGGGGGTGTAAAATCACGCCGAAAAGCTAAAAAAACCTAGTAAATAATCTATTTACGTTCGTTCAAACATGTCAAATGTTGTTTAGCATTAATCTTTTGGTCCATTTTTAACGTTAAACATCAGTAATATTTTCACACAACCTATCCTATGTCTAGATAAACAATAATGACAAACTCACGCTTCTCAGATTTATGCGCAGGCGCAAAGAAATTAAGTGACGACATGTCAACTTCCTTGCATTCTAATTTGCTCTCTGTTTATCATAGACGCTTCAAACAACTTTATAAAGATCGTTGACATCTAGTGGAAGCCGTAGGTGTTGCGAAATGAATCCTTTCTCACTATGGTATCTATAAAACAATGACACTAAATAGTACAGTCACAAAATTCACATTTTTTTAAATCTATTTTTCACAGGTTTTTGCCTGCAATATGAGTTTTGTTATACTTACAGACACCATTCAAACTGTTTTAGAAAATTCAGAGTGTTTTCTATCCGAATGTGTTAATAATAAGCATATCCTAGCTTCTGAGTTGGTGTAGGAGGCAGTTGGGCACATATTGGGCACATATTTCTTTCAAAATTTCTCAAAACTGCCCCCAAGCCCCAACAGGTTAATTGAAATGCATTCCAGGTGACTACCTCATGAAGCTGGTTGAGAGAATGCCAAGAGTAGGCAAAGCTGTCATCAAGGCAAAGGGTTTTGGTTACTACATGATTTATATGTGTTATTTGATCGTTTTGACATCTTCATTATTATTCCACAATGTAGAAAATAGTAAAAATTAACTTGTTATGGATAGGGGCAGTATTTTCACGGCCGGATAAAAAACGTACCCGATTTCATCTGGTTATTACTCCTGCCCAGAAACTAGAATATGCATATAATTATTAGCTTTGGATAGAAAACACTCCAAAGTTTCTAAAACTGTTTGAATGGTGTCTGTGAGTATAACAGAACTCATTTGGCAGGCCAAAATCTGAGAAGATTCCAAACAGGAAGCGCCCTCTCTGACTATTTCTTGGCCTTCTTGATCATCTCTATCCAAAACAGGGGATCTCTGCTGTAACGTGACATTTTCTAACGCTCCCATAGGCTCTCAGAAGGTGCCAGAACGTTGAATGATGACTTTGCAGGCCATGGCTGAAAAACAGTAGCGCATTTGGTAAGTGGTCGATCTGAGAACAATGAGATTGGCGCTCGCGTGCACGAGACGACTCCATGTTTTTATTTTCAGTCTTTGAACGAAAACAGGGTTTCCCGGTCGGAATATTATCGATTTTTTATGAGAAAAATCGCATAAAAATGGATTTTAAACAGCGTTTGACATGCTTCGAAGTACGGTAATGGAATATTTTTAAATTTTTTGTCACGAAACGCGCCGGGCGCGTCACCCTTCTTTACCCTTCGGATAGTGTCTTGAACGCACAACAAAACGCCGCTATTTGGATATAACTATGGATTATTTGGAACCAAACCAACATTTGTTATTGAAGTAAAAGTCCTGGGAGTGCATTCTGACGAAGAACAGCAAAGGTAATCCAATTTTTCTTATAGTAGATCTGAGTTTGGTGAGTACCAAACTTGGTGGGTGTCAAAATAGCTAGCCATGATGGCCGGGCTATCTACTCAGAATATTGCAAAATGTGCTTTCACCGAAAAGCTATTTTAAAATCGGACACCGCGATTGCATAAAGGAGTTCTGTATCTATAATTCTTAAAATAATTGTTGTTTTTTGTGAACGTTTATCGTGAGTAATTTAGTAAATTCACCGGAAGTGTTCGGTGGGAATGCTAGTTCTGAACGTCACATGCTAATGTAAAAAGCTGGTTTTTGATATAAATATGAACTTGATTGAACAAAACATGCATGTATTGTATAACATAATGTCCTAGGAGTGTCATCTGATGAAGATCATCAAAGCTTAGTGCTGCATTTAGTTGTGGTTTTGTTTTTTGTGACATTATATGCTAGCTTGAAAAATGGGTGTCTGATTATTTCTGTCTGGGTACTCTGCTGACATAATCTAATGTTTTGCTTTCGCTGTAAAGCCTTTTTGAAATCGGACAGTGTGGTTAGATAAAGGATAGTCTTGTCTTTAAAATGGTGTAAAATAGTCATATGTTTGAAAAATTGAAGTTTTCGGATTTTCGAGGAATTTGTATTTCGCGCCACGCCCATCATTGGATATTGGAGCAGGTGTTCCGCTAGCGGAACGTCTAGATGTAAGAGGTTTTAAGAAAATCCCATGAATGAGTAGATGTTCTAAATCTTTTGACCGGCAATGTATATAAACTGAGACACAACTCCTCTTTTTTGGGCTCTCAACCATACACCATTGAGGTGATGTTTGACCGGTCTCATTTTTGCAAATCTTAATTAAAAAAGGTTGTTTGAATAACAACAGTCTCTCTCCTTTCTGGTTAGAATTTCCATGACAGCAAGAGACTGCTAAATAGTTAGTCCATGTAGCTATTTAGTTAACTATTTACCTATCTGCATTGACCTTTTTTGCACTAACTGTTTTGACTCATCACATACTGTATGCTATTGCTACTGTTTATTATCTATCCTGTTGTCACTTTATTCCTAGTTATATGTACATATCTACCTCAATTACCTCGTACCCCTGCACATCGACTTGGTACTGGTACCCAGTGTATATATAGCTATCATTACTCATTGTGTATTTATTATTACTTGTATTATTACGTGTTTTACACTTCTATTATTTCTCTATTTTCTTTCTCTCTGCATTGTTGGGAAGGACACGTAAATAAGCATATCGCTGTTAGTCTACACCTGTTGTTTATGAAGCATGTGACAAATAACATTGGATTTGATTTGATTTTGAGTTGTCTCAGGCAAGGTTATTTATAATTTGACTGCATTTCAGTGAAACATCTGCACGACACATTTCACAATTTCACAGTACACATTTTCTTCTACTAAAGTGTATAACAAACAAAGCACATTGAGATAACCTTTTAACACTTGTGTAACCTATAAGAAGTAAATATACTATACAGTTTTTTTTTGTTTTTTTAAATGATCTGAGGATTAGTTCAATCTTTGCTGCCTCTGCATCAGTACTGGTTGTCTTCAGATACTATGCTTAAGTCTTTGAGAACTACCTTTTATGTTGCCTTTTTGGGGGGCTGTCGGATAAAGACCCCCCAAAAAAGTCCCATGTGACGTCTCCCATTCCTCCACCCCTACATATTTTCTTTGATTTTGCTTCCCATGGATGTGTTTTCCCCCCAAATGTGTTGTGCAGATTATTGTCAAAACCTCATGCAGGATTGTGGACCGTTTCAACAAACCTTAACGCCGTTAATAAGAGGGTACAAGAGAGTGTTGTGGTAAGTATGTCTTGAGTCATTATTCAGTGGTTTTACTCATTATGATCAAAAGCCCAAACATTCAAAGGCAATCTGAAGTGAGAGAGGGAAAAGGACATACATTGAAAGAATACAAATATTCTAAAAGAAGGTTTGAGGGATTTGCTCTGGCATTCGATAAATGCTTGTTCCATTCAGACAATAAACACTCACTGCTGTTCTCAGTCTGTGTTCAGACGAGGCCAGTTCCATTTCACAACATATTTGTGTGCATCTCTTTTAGTCTCATTGTTGTCACGTGGTACCAAACATGTTCCCATAAAGCTCAAGGATAAAACCACCTGAAAGGCAAGCAAAGTTTGGACCGCAAGAAGAGAAACCGCCTGTCAGTTTTTCAAGATTGGCAATGTTAGGGAAAATGTTATTGTATCAGTACATTTTGTGGTGATTACGTTCATCATCTTGTTCATGATAAAGTAATTCTAATTCACAAGACAGGGCAACAAGTTCCACATTCAAAATCAAACGTTCAATCTTAGATCTGACTGAATTTAAATGATCAAGTGAATTGTGGAACTTGCAAGGAAGCGACTCTACAACACTCTATTTTTTTTTTTGTATTTCAAAAGCGCACAGCTATACTGCTAACTCTCCTTTTCTGAAACCCATGTCTAGACTTCCTCCTCTATTCTCATAGGACTTCCTCTGACTGCAGCCAGCCAGGCAGCCCAGATGACACAAGTTAGATCAAGCATAGAAAAAGAATCCAGGCCTCCACATCGGATTACATCTGACAAGCAACATGGACCCAGATTTGTCCACTCTCAAGATCTTCCTTGGCTCACAGAACTTTTCCTTCCCTCTGTCATCCAAAAATGTTTTGGACGTAAGTGAAATGTTATAGAGAATGCAACTAAACTGGGAAAACATTTGAGATCTTTCAAACATTTGGGCTGTACTTCAAATATCAACATTCTGATCCTTGAATATGTCCCTGATCTTTGTTGATATAATAATCTATGCCATGTGTATCAATAACAAAAAAAATCAGTTATGACCACATTTTAATAAGTTGAAAATAGTTTACCTTTTTTTTCCTGTGTAAACTATTGACTTGCAGACATTGCAATGTTACTTTCCTTGCTAGGTTTTTTATTTATTTGTTTGAGGTTTTGTTATGTGACTTGGTTCAGGGGAGTGCGATGGTGTCAAGGTTCGGTTGTTGTGAGTCTGATCTCTTTTTTTATTTTTTTTCTCCCCAAGCATATGCAGCTAAATGGAAACAGATGCCCCTCGCGCCAGTGAAAGAAAGAGAAAGAAAGGAATAAAAAAATAAAAATTTGATTTATTGTGTCTAACAGTTCCATTCAACAGTGCATTAGCATGTGCTACTATGGGCTTCCACAAAATATATGGATAATTCGTAATTATCTCACACGCACACACACACACAGTCAAAGGCACCCTTTCCTTTGTTTTACTTTTCATAACTAATTCTCAGAGCATTGTTATAGCATGATTAACGTTTCACTTTTTAGGAACCAGGAAATGGATCATCTTTGCGTGCCACCGAAAAAGGAATCTGTTGATACTCAAGGCGGAGCTCTAGGCTCAGGGACTGTCTCTAATTTTAGCACCTGGAGTTCAGAAGCATACCATATATTTTAGCCATGACACACAGAAACAATAAATCCTAAAACCAAACACCAAACATAGAGGCACACACTATGTTCTCATGACTTAAACGATTCAGTCATTTGAAATGGTAATAAGCACCTTTAATGAAAATAGAGTGAGAGAATTGACTCTGAAAAAAAATCTGAAAAAAAATGTCAACTGAAGTATACAAGGCTTGTAAAACATAATGTATGTATCTCTGTCATTTTATACTTTCCTTATAGAATGTAATGAAACCTAAAACATTTCATACGAACTGAAATAACTTAAATAGCCCATGAATTCATCCTGCACTTCCATTTGCACGAGACCCCTCATGTGCAAATGTTTATGAGGGAATGAATACATAATTGTATTCTTTCAAAAATATTGGTTCAATCATTCTGCAGAGACTTTTTACACATCCCCAAATATAATTATGTTAGTAACGTTCCTACCACAATTATTTGAGAATTTATGGGCATTCGATTTTTTCCCCTCCTTGTTGCTATGTCTTTTTACTTGACTTACTCTATGTCTAAGCCTTCTAAAAGTAATGCCAATAGTTGAATCAATAACAACGCTAACAACTTCAATGCCCTCCACTGACTTTATCACCTTTTATGTTTTATATGATTATGGCTCTCATCTCCCGCTCATTCTCCTGTGAGCACAGCCTTGAGCCCTGTCTGTTACAGCTACTATGGAAGGCTGAGTAAATGTTTCCTTTTGTGCGGGAGCTCCGCTTCTGTAAAGGACAGACGTTATATTTCTCAACCTCTACAGTATAGAAACACAAATAGAACTGTACAATGGAGGATGTCAGAGGAGTGCAGATGACAAAACTCTGTAGGGAGTCATGTACTGTAAGTGCAGGCTCTCATCTCAACTGCTAGGAATCAATATGTCATTTCCCCCCTACCTGTCAGAAGTGTGCAGAGACCCAGATCTAAGTTTTTCTTTTTTATATATACAGTTCAAGGTATGTGTGCTGTAGATTCTGTCTTTGAATTTCTCTTAACAAGTGCTACATTGATACATATTGGAAATATGTGTAGAAAGCCAGGTATCTAATGCTCTATTCTTCAGCAAATGCCTATTTTTAGGTAACACTTTATGTGACGTTGCCCTTATAGCCTACCCACGTAATAACATAATTATTACTATAGTTACAATAATGTATGGACATGTTACTACGTGGTTATTTAGTAATTATTTGTAGTTGTCTTTGTTGGAACCCGCAGAACTGTGATTGGGTGTGGGCCTAATGTTATTATCATTTCCTTTCTTTTCCTGTGCGTGGAGGCTCATAGTGACAGACAAATGAATAACATGGGTTGATATAAGCACTACTCTGTAGGCATGTATTGCATGTATGTGATTGCATATTGTATACTGGTAGCAGATGAGGTGATTCTCCCTTGACAATATGAAGCACTTTTAGCTCCCTGGAAAAGCCTGTACAAATCCAATCCGTTATTATTCTAATCGCATATGGCCTTCAAAATTGCCCAGATGGCAAATGTGAAAGCTTCAAATATACTTGCGAGCAATTTTATTGTCATTTATGAAAGCTGCAATAGTATTTACCAAGGTGTCCGTGGGGTTTTATTGGTCAGCCCAGTTATTTCCCCATGTGTTTAGTGCTGGCTGTTTTCTTCATTGTCCCACACAATTCAATCGGGGAGGGGCTGTGGATCTGTCTCTGTCCGTTAATATGTTCGTACGTTCGTCAAACGCAAAATCTCAGACAGCACTGGCCTGATTTTGATGAAACTTGGGTGATTGATATGTCTTTCCACAGAGTACCGACATTCACAAAATTACACTGATTGACAAGATGGTGGCGCTATAACAAGTGATTGAAAATGCAAACTTTGAAAGGTCCCGCCCCTCACGCCATTCGACCTAAAGTCATGAAAATCAGTACATAGGTCCCTCTCCTATGTAAATTTACTTCTGGTACCCTTTAGGTCGGCCATTATGTATTTTCCGACATTTTGAATTTTGTGGATTTAAAAAAAAACGCTAGCACGGAATGACCGATCTGCATAAAACTTGATATGTGGCATCTATGGAAAAAGGTCTCTCAACGCAACTTTTTTTCCAGACTAGTACCTAAAACAATATGGTCGCTATTGACCAATAAACATTCTGTCAAAACCTCATTGTGCTTGACTATTGTGTGCCTTTTATGCCTTTCAATCAGATATATCGCTTAGCATATTAATATTTCTCCACTGTTGGATTTCACTGTTCTCTTTCGTATGCATACCATGTGTGGACTGGAGACAGGGAAGCAGGCTGAGCTGTTTGACTTGGTGGTAGTGCGGTAGTGCTCAGGCGTTAGACCTCATGACAGATACTTTACACATGCCAGACTTTCAGACAATGGAAGACTGTGAGACAACGATAAAATGTTCATATCAAAAGCATTTACCCCTCTCCGGGCGCCAGGCTGTCTGACACTGGCTGAAATTGATTCTTAATTGGGTTTGTATGGACCCTGGGTCTACTGTTGGGGAGCAGCACACTGTGTTGCGCTGAGGAGGAGTGGACTGAGACTTGCTCCAGTTCTGCCGACTGCCCAGGAAATGTGATAACACCACCCGACCGACCCCACTGGAGAAAGGAAATACATCACATAATTTTTTTTTTTTTTTTTTATCTTGCAGGAAGAAATTATGAAATGGATTATCTAGCACATCTTGAAAAATTATTCAAAGGAGTGATCCATCATTTAGACACGCAAGAACAAAGTCTCTAATTCAAAGGGATGTCATTACTCATCAGCAGTCACAACCAGTTGGCGTTAACCAGCTGTGGTAGCTAAATGTCTTTTCTGGAAGACTTGTCTTTTTTTGTTGCAATAAATCACTCCAGGTTGCTGTGGAATGTAAATGCTGGACCAGTGCTCCAGAACAGCTTGGTCTTGGTAGTGGGGATTTTCATTTTCTAGGCTAACATTCCTTATTATCTATTTTGGCTTGCCTTGCGTGCATACTGGGTTGTGCTGCAGAGGCCTGACTGGTTAAAAAGTGAGCCAAGGGTGGGGGGCCCATTTGCTCCCCAGTGTTTTTTTTACCCTGGCCCTCCAGTGAAGATCAGCATGCCAGTGCCTCCCCCGAAGTGGGAGGGAGGAAGGGAATAAGGGAGGGCACAAGGGAAGGAGGGAGGTTACCCCCACCTTGTTTGAGCTTAATCCACAGCAGATTTCTCCCCCGGTCACAGAAGAAGCTTGTTAACAGTACAGGCAGAGGAACTGGAGAGAGACTGGAGAGCCGCTCCACAATGCCTTATCTGCTGTGGATTATGCCACATCTTTGGCTTCATTCGTTCTCATTTTCATTGCTTTTATTCAGACTCGATGGGTGCTTCTTGTTAGTCTCCATTTTTGAAGGCCTAACAAAATATAATAATATAATTCAGAAATATTGCCCAGACTCTGTTGTTATTATTCATTTTTATTATTATTATTATTATTATTTATCTTGCGTCCTGAGTTTTTCCTGGTCAGGTCAAAATCAACCAGCCCTAATTATCAGTATTGTCAAGGTTGTCGTTGTTGTTTGTGTTGTTGTTGTTGTTGTTGTTGTTGTTAACATTGTATCATTTGCCCTCATGCTGTGATCCCCTTGATAACAGCAGGGGAGGTATTGTTGAACATGCCCCTGCCGTACAGCACAAAGCTTTGTACATTGCATTGCCAGAAACCTGCAGAGAGCAGGTGAGCAGTGTGACATTGGATCATACCCTCCCTGTGTCTGACACCCTCACTCGCCGACACCTCCTGCTGCCCTGCAATCAGCTGGTGGGGGTGAGGCTGCTGCTGTAACCGTAAATTGGGCCAGTCACCCAGGGTGGTCATCCTCCTCACCCATCCCAGCTAGGGTGGGCCTGACTGGGCCTGGGACCCTCTCTCTCTACCTACCCATAGCAGGCCCAGTGGCCTTGTCAATGTCACTTTGACATTTCTATTCTGTTCCAGTTCACAAGTCAAAATGAAGAAGGGATTTGGCAAGTCGGTGCAGGGGAAGAGCCTGCTGTAATTATGTTATATTGTTTTTGTGCATCTCTGAACGCTGTTCTATCGATTCCCATGGTCATTTCATGTTTTCAAGTGTATCTGAGGTAGTGCCGTTGCATGTCCGTTGCGAATGTCAGACTCCACTCTGTGAGGCACATCGATCTGCAGGCTGAACATGGTGAGATTGTAGACTCCTAAATTGCTAGCGCAGTTTGTTTATGCGATTTTACAGCAAACTATTTACTTCACATGCTGATTTGGCCTTTGGTATTATTGTGTGTAGCTACGTTTGCTAGCTACCTACACGACTTGGCCAAAAGTATGTGGACACCCCTTCAAATTAGTGGATTCGGCTATTTCAGCCACACCCATTGCTGACAGGTGCATGAAACCGAGCACACAGCCATGCAATCTCCGTCAACAAACATTGGCAGTAAAATGGCCTTACTGAAGCGCTCAGTGACTTTCAACGTGGCACCGTCATTGGATGCAACCTTACTAACAAGTCAGTTCGTCAAATGTCTGCCCTGCTAGAGCTGCCCCGGTCAACTATAAGTGCTGTTATAGTGAAGTGGAAACGTCTAGGAGCATCAATGGCTCAGACGCAAAGTGGTAGGCCACACAAGCTCACAGAAAGGGACTGCCGAGTGCTGAAGTGCGTAGCATGTAAAAATTGTCTGTCCTCAGTTGCAATACACACTACAGAGTTCCAAACTGCCTCTGGAAGCAACGTCAGCACAATAACTCTTCGTCGGGAGATTCATGAAATGGGTTTCAATGGCCGAGCAGCCGCACACAAGCCTAAGATCACCATGCACAATGCCAAGCATCGGCTGGAGTGGTGTAAAGCTCACCACCATTGAACTCTGGAGCAGTGGAAACGCGCTCTCTGGAGTAATGAATCACGCTTCACCATCTGGTAGTCCGACTGACGAATCTGGGTTTGGCGGATACCAGGAGAACACTACCTTCACGAATGCATAGTGCCAACTGTAACGTTTGGTGGAGGAGGAATAATGGCCTGGGGCTGTTTTTCATGGTTCGGGCTAGGCCCCTGACCTCAGCCCTATCGACCACCTTTGGGATGAATTGGAACGCCGACTATGAGCCAGGCCTAATTGGCCACCATCAGTGCCTGACCTCACTAATGTTCTTGCAGCAATGTTCCAACATCTAGTGGAAAGCCTTCCCAGAGGAGTGGAGGTTGTTATAGCAGCAAGAGGGGGGGGGCAACTGATTTTGTAATGAGATGTTCGACGAGCACGTGTCCACATACATTTGGTCATGTAGCGTAGTTAGCTAGCGAGACAGCACATCGAGAGAGCATTGCATTGTGATTCCACAATGATTTTCACGTCCTGCTACCAACCTTATTATAACAACAAAATGAAACATTTGTTCACAATTAATATTGTTCTCACATATTAGTGGTCCCAGCTTCCTTTCCCCTTTCACACCACTAGAACACTGTGGAGTACCTCCTGTAAAGTGGGAAGGAAGAATTTACAAGGCAAGCCTGGGAAGCACCTCTTAAATGTAATCCTTAAAACTTCCGTTGAGAATTACTATACGAGTCACAAACTGACAGGAATATGAAACTGTTGTCTAGGTCTGTGCTAGCTCGGTCGGTCGGTGGCACAGTATCACAGTGATTCCCCCCTGGATCATGATCATGATGCAGTTGGAAAACACTCAAACTAGGACCAGTTTTGACTTCATAAGCAGCTTATCTGCTCTCCAGCAAATATAGTGGATAAAATACTAAAACAGTGAATACTTCCAGTATTATAATTTTCTGGACTTTTCACATCCTGGTTTTGAAACTGGTCTCTCCAGGTCCATAACTCCTCCCTCATTCCCCTTTTCTGATCAACGGAAAAATAATAGTGTCTCTCTCTTTCTTGTTCTCTTTCCTTCTCTCTCTTTCTTTTAGAACACAGTGGTCATTAATCCTGAAAAAACATGAATAATAGGAAAAAGGGGGGTTTGCTGCCAAGAAAGTAGGAGTTGCTATTTTTCACAACCATGGTATTTTTCTTCTATAGTGGTCTTTTCTTCAATGTACAGAGGGCTATTTTTCATACTACGTAGAACAAAGATATAATCTGTTGCCAAGTCAGATTCAAGTGTTCCTGTTTAACAGACTTAAATACATGATTGTCTATTCAAGTCTTGACATTTTGTTAATTGGACAAGTGAGTATGGAGAGGGTAAAAGGGAAACATTCCATTCCATTCTGTTAGTTAGTAATAAGCAGATTAATCATTTGTAATTATTTGTAAATAAATGGGTATTCATTTAATTAAGAGAGTTGGTACTCAATGCACAATTAACTAATGAACTAGAATGATATGTTATTTCCCAAATCTTTTCTATTTTTCTGGAATAATCCAATGGTTGGCGAGGAAGTTTGTCCTGTTGCCATTCAATTATGTGTATGATAATCACAAGAAATGCTAATCATTTTTGTATTTTTCATTATAAAGAAATGTTTTCTATGATTATGTGTAAAACCTTCCAACGGATATGGAAGGCATTATTCTGTCATATTCCATAAATAAATGCTTCCTCTGATCCAGTTGTTCCCATATATCTCTTTTTAGGTTCTTAGATGTTTTGAGGTCATTTGTGTAAAGTCAAATTTGGCTTTTTTAGACTTTATTGCATTCCATCCCTAACCAGATTGCTCTTGTATTTTAATGGGTAGAATGTTCCTCTATAGTTGTACTCAGAGAGGCAGCAACCATTGCCAGATTTGTGGCCTGTTGTGGTCCATAAGAACAGCACTACAGGGAACTTCAGAAAAATTCACTCAGATTTCAGTTTTTGAAATACAGTCCCTGCCTGGGGGAACAGACCATTTCTCAGTACAATATTTCAAATCAGAGAAGGGGTGGTGCTGTAGCTAGGCTCCATGGGAGAAGACCAAGAGGATTAGGAAGAGATCTCCTTGTAGGAAGAATTTTAAAAACATTAGAGAAGTAAGGGGAAACCAAACAGAGGTAGAGAGACAGACAGCATCAGATCAGTTGAATACAGCACATGTTTCTGGGTGCCAATAGCTTCAGCCCAACACATGAATGACCCCTGGACAGGTGCAGAGGTCTTATGCGTCTGGAGGGAAGCTTTAGAGCTCTCAGCACTTTTACAAGGCAAGCCTGGATTTTCTGCTGGATTCACCCAGCACATGTCTCTATTTTACAGTGCTCTGGCACGTGGTATGTGAGATGTGTCTCAACTCTCAGCTTCATTATGCACTTGTGTTCATACAATGGATGAATGGAGTTTATTTGTCACATGAAACCCATTCCATGTATGTTGTGTAATATGACATGTATTTCTGTTCTCTGGGGCCTTCAATACCAAGTCAATGCTATACTCTGCAACTCAACTTTATTGAAGACCAAATTGAAAATGTAATGGAAGGAATAGCTCTCTGTATGTCTGTATATTTTGAATTACAAATATATTCATGAGACACTAGCATTTTCCTAACTGAGCTTTCTTCCTTTACTTCCTATGTAGTGGAAATGAAGCATCGTGTTGGTGAAACAGCCAGCTGCATTGTGTGTACACAGCATAGGCCTACATTGATTTGTTCCTGTGTGGAATATTTCTTTCCCCCTCTCTGCCTCTAAAAGTCCCTCATTTGGAATATGATAATGAGATCCGTCACGATCGTTGATTCCCTTTGAACTTTTTTATTTCTTTGTAGGCGGAGTCATAGAGGTAGAGAGCAGGAGCTTTCTGCCGCAAGCCCATGGCCCCTCTCACACCATCTGCCGGACCTCATTTCATTTGAATAAATACTTTTTTTTCAGAGGCGCTTGCTTCGGTTCACTGACATGTTTTTGCAGTTCAAGGCAACAGCCACCAGCAATGAGTGAGGATTGTTGTTTCTTCTCTCTCAGAGACTTCCTACCCTACCAATGGTCTAAGGCTGCAGCATAGCATGTAGGATTCCTTGAACCCACCAGCAGCAGCCGGCAGCATTCTAAAGGGGGATTCAAAGCTGAATGTATTCTGAGCCTTGCTGTGAAGGGATAGGGTTGTTCTTTATTTGGAGTAACTGCAGATTAATAGAAAAAATAATATGCATGCTGTTTGTTTTAGGAACAGATACCTGGAAAAAAAATGTCATTTGGAGTTAATTCATTCAGCCAGAAAATACTGTTCAAGACAATACCAAAAGTAAGAACCGGAAATAGAACGTGTCGTTTTATGTCTCATGGGTTTAATAACCACATCTTTGTAACAATTCAATAATGATGAGATGGGAGACAGGAATTAGTTAAACTATGTATCTGGAAAGTGCTCATCTTAACACATAGATCCCCCTGACGCTCTGGCACAACCCCAATATGCCACATCTCCTCCTCTTCTACATAAAGTGTCCCCATTATGAACAACAGTCCTGAGAAGGTGACTGTGAGGCCCTAGGTGAACAATACTGGGTCAGGGTGTAACAGTTCTGGACCACTCATGACTGGTGGTTCTGTCGGTATTTCTTTACTCAACAGTAACTGATCTGTGTGCCTTTTCCAGATGACCTCCTCTGCAGTCTGGACAGTGTAGGACACAGGACCAGTCTGAGCAATGACCATAGCAAGGACCCACTTTGGTCCTTTGAGGCAGTTCCTAGCTAAGACAGTTTCTCCCTCAAATACAATTTTATTTGTCACATGCTTCATAAACAACAGGTGTAGACTAACAGTGAAATGCTGACGGACCCTTCCCGTCAATGCAGAGAGAAAGAAAATAGAGAAATAATAGAAAAGTAAAACACATAATAATAAAAGTAATAATAAATACACAATGAGTGATGATAACTTGCTATATTAACAGGGTACCAGTACCGAGTTGATGTGCAGGTGTACGAGGTAATTGAGGTAGATATGTACATATAAATAGGAATAAAGTGACAGATAATAAACAGTAGCAGCAGCGTATGTGATGAGTCAAAAAAAGTTAGTGCAAAAAGGATCAATGCAGATAGTTAAATAACCACATAGCTACCAGGACTAACTTTTTAGCAGTTTTATGGCATGATTGAAAGCTCTGTTCTCTGCTCTCAGTTCACAACGTTTGACATAAATCTCCAGTTGACGTTGCACGTCCTTTGCGTTCTGAGGTTTGAGTAGGTGGAAGCTTGTGCTTAGCTCTCTCTTCATGAGTGGCGATGTAGGCGAAGCCTTGGTGGTTGCATGAGGTGTGTTCCTGTGTCCCTCGACTCTAATAAGCTTTTAAGGCATGTTTCATGGTCTGTATGAACCTCTCCGCCAGCCCGTTGGTAGATGGATGGTACAGTGCGGACCTGATATGTTGTACGCCATCCACATGTAGGAATATCGCCATTTCTCAGGACACTAGCTACTGTCCACTCTCGCTAATGAGTTGGAGAAGCAATCTGAACCTACTAAATAAACACTTTCCCAAGCTTCTCGATGGTCTTCTCTGAAGTACAACACCCTATGATGGCAACCTCTGGCCACTTGGTTTGAGCATCTACGACCTCGAGAAACATTCTGTCTTCGAATGAACCTGCGAAGTTGACATGTATGCATTGCCACACCTCCTCAGACCAATCCAATGCATGAAAAGCATGTTACGAGGAACATGTTTTCACTTTCTCCTCAATGCTTCCATTCTATCCAGGCCACAATGACCTGAGTGTAGCTGTTGCAACACTGGTTTTCTCAGCAAGGGCGTAATGATAACTCTCCTCCCCCACAGCAGACAACTGGACTGTACTGACAGTTCAGTTCTCCTGGAAAGATAAGGTTCCGGAGCATTTCCTGTGGCTTTACCTTTGTTAATAATGTCCATCACTTCAGATAACATCGGGTCATTCCTGGTGTTTCTCCACACTTGTTGAATTGATTGGTGTGTTTTACACTTGTCTGAAGTAGAATATCTCCACTTTGTGTGACTCTGGCTTGACCACAGGTATTGGCAACCTGTAAAGTTCATCTATATTGCAGTGCAGTTCTGACTTGCAGTACTTGATGTCGTAGGTGTGTGCTGACAAAAGCCCACCTTTGTATTCTGCTTGCCTCAAGTGATGGAATTCCAGTATGCGGTCCAACGATTCTCGTCAGTGGGCGATGATCTGTAAGAAGGGTGAACTTCCTCCCTTACAGACACTGGTGAAACTTACAAACTCTAATAACAACGAACAGGGCTTTTTGTTATTTCTGTGCGTTGTTACTTTCTGCTTTGTTCAATGTCCTCAATACGAAAGAGATCGGCTTCTCTTCACAAGAAGGCATGATATGGGACACGACTGCTCCCACACCATAGCTACTTGGATGGTGGATCGAAGTAAGTCAATGCCTCAGATTTCAGGAGTGTTTTTTTGTCCTGACAAAACAACTGATGCAGTGGCTTCAGTTTAGTTGCTAAACTCGGAATAAAACATCTGTAGTAATTCAATAACCCCAGGAAAGAACATAGATAGCTCCATTCTGAGGAGCTTGGGCATCCAAAATAGCCTTGACTTTGGACGGAGACTTGTGAACGTCCGAGGTATTCAACCAAAGATTGGAGGAATGCACATTTTTCCTTATGAACTCGCAGTTTGTAGTCCTTAAACCTCTGAAATGTTGCATCTAAGTTCTGGAGATGGTCCTCTTCGTCCTTTCCAGTAACGAGGATGTCATTCAAGTGCAGTGCCCTAAGAAAGTATTCACACAATTTGACTTTTTCCACATTTTGTTGTGTTACAGCCTGGCCTACACACAATACCTTTTCAAAATGTTTACAAATTAATACAAAATTCAAAGCTGAAATGTCTTGAGTCAATAAGTATTAAACCCCTTTGTTATGGCAAGCCTAAATAGGTGCAGGAGTAAAAGTATGCTTAACAAGTCATATAATAAGCTGCATGGACTCCTTAATAGTGTTTAACATGATTTTTGAATGCCTACCTCATCTCTGTAGCCCACATATAATTATCTGTAAGGTTCCTCAGTCGAGCAGTGAATTTCGAACACAGATTCAACCACAAAGACCAGGGAGGTTTTCCAATGACTCGCAAAGAATGGCACCTACTGGTAGATGGGTAAAAAAAGAAGCTGATATTGAATATCCTTTGGAGCAATGTGATGTTATTAATCACACTTTGGATGGTGTATCAATACACCCAGTCACTACAAAGATACAGGCGTCCTTCCTAACTCAGTTGCCGGAGAGGAAGGAAACCGCTCAGGGTTTTCAACATGATGCCAAAATGTGACATTAAAATAGTTACAGAATTTAAAGGACGTGATAGGAGAAAACTGAGGATGGATCAACAACAATGTAGTTACTCCAAAATACTAACCTAAATGATAGAGTGAAAAGAAGGAATTCTGCACAGAGTAAAAATTGGCCAAAACATGGATTGTGTTTTACTAAAGTAAAAATGCAAACATTTGGAAAATAAATTAACTTTATGCACTGTATACAAAGTGTGGTCTTTGTGGTGGTTGCTGAATCTGGTGGCTGCATCTTGTTCTATGTATCCTTGTCATCGGCAAGGACTAGGGAGTTTTTTTTATAAAAAGAAACGGAATATAACTAAGTACAGGCAAAATCCTAGAGGAAAACCTGCTTTCCAACAGTCACTGGGAGACAAATTCACCTTTCAGCAGGACAATAACCTAAAACTTGAAGATGCACGTAAATGAAAAGTCAAAGGAGCTGCACCAGTGCTGTTCCAGAGGACAATGGACCAGATCTTGAGTGGATTGCCAGGAGTACAATGCTACAGTGCCTTCAGAAAGTACTGCCGGCAGAGGACGATTTTGCTGAAGTTTTGACCCCCAGCTAAATCCGTGAAAATGTTGTTCCAAAATGATGTGTGGTCGGGGATACTGCTCAGTGGGAAAACACAGGGTTAACTGTGACTTTTTAAAGTCTCAACATACAGGCATCCTGATTCCACCATACTTCTAAAGGACTGGTACGATGGGTTTTGCCCATTCAAGCTTATCGACTCGAGTCAGCCTTAACTTTTGGTCTGATAGCATAAGTTTCGGATTGGGCTTTCATAAACTTTGGTTTGCCATCTGGCTTAATGCTAAGCTTTACTGTAGTGTATTTCATTCTACCCAGCTCTCCATTAAAAACTTCTCCATGTTTATTTTAGATGGCAGGTAGGCTTGTGTCTCCATGTGTCATTGTACGCACTGATGACCAGTCCAGTGGGATTTTCTCTAGCCACGAACGTCCCAGTAATGATAGATAGTCTCCTTTCACGACTTAGAGTGGCAGCGTTTTAGCTTGCCCGTTTAACTGAACTGTGACCTCAGTGATGTCTCACGGCGACAGATTCACCTGTGTAAGTCTTGAACATGATGTGCGCTGGCTGAAGTGGTAGGTGTTTCAATGTCTTTTTGTAGACTGTGTCTGACATAAGAGATACAGCTGCCCCTGTGTCAATCTCCATATGGACCGGCTGCCCCTCTAGTAAGGGAGAGACATAGTAGCCGTGCGTCCCCACCCCCCAGCAACAGTCATTAGATTCAGTGTGAATTCCTCGTCTGATGAGTCACTTACCTCTGTGTTCTCTTGCTCAATAGTGTGAAAGTCACGCTTTCTTCCATAGGAATGTCTTTCTTGTTTTTAGTCTTCAACAATTTCTCTGAGCTCTTTTTGTTTCTGCAGACTCATTCGATGTGGCCCTTTTTTCTCCGACAAATACATGTCCTTATTCCAGCACGTAGATGCCTGATATCCCACTTTGCTACAGAGGAAGCATGTGCCTTGATATCCCTGTCTCTGATTTTCAGTTGCAACTCTGTGCACTTTTCCTGTTGAACCTTGGACACACTGACTTCAATAGCCTTTGCCCAGGTCAGATTACTTTGTCAATGGTCTCTTTTGTGTAGCTTCACTCTGTAGCCCACATACTAGTCTGTCTCCAACAGTGTCAATTAGAACATCATTAAACTCACAGTGTTCTGATAGTTTATTTAATTCAGCAGCAAACATTGTCACTGATTCTTTCTCTCCTTGATTTCTTCTGTGGAACCTAACCCTTTCAGCAGTAACTAGTGGGGACCAGATCTTATTTCTTCCGTGGAACCTAAACCTTTCAGCAGTAACTAGTGGTTTTGGTGAAAAGTGTCCTTTCAGTATTTCCACAATATCCCCATCTTATTACCTGGCCTGTCTGGCTGTAGTAGGCTGCGTTGTAAATAAAATGTATTTGGCCCAATTACACAAAAAGATGTAGGCACAACTTTGTTTTCATGAACGTAATTTGCGAGAATAAAATATTCAAACCGCTCTGTATATGAGCTCCACTGCTCAACACTTTCATCAAACTGCTCAATGTTTCCAACAATTCCAAGCCATTTTTCATTTCTCAATAGGCTCCTGATTGTCACTCACTTCAATATTTTGCTCAACAACTGCAATATTTTCCTCAGTCACGGGATCTTCATTCACTTCACTCACTGACATTTCATCCTTAAATTCGCTAATTTAGCAGTTTTTAATTTCCAAAGTTTGTCTTCACAGTTGAATAAATGTCCTTTCCTTTACTCATTGTATATTCCTCCCTTTTTAATCACGTTGTTTTTCTGCTCCAACATCCGTCTTGAATCTTTTTCTGCCATCCATGACGATGGTAACTCTCCTTCTTAGCTAACTCAACTATGCACTTGCCTCTGCTAGCAATACATTGTTTCAAAATTGTAAAAAACGACTTCCTCCGGACAGAATAGTTCCCGTAGGTTCAGACTTACTCGTCGACAATCTTTTGTTATGTCTCGTGGGTTTCATAGCCATGTCTTTATAACAATTCAATAATGATGAGACGGGAGACAGGAATTAATTCAACTATTTATCTGGAACGTGCTCATCTCAACACATAGAACCCCCATGACGCTCTGCGGCACAACCCCAATATACCACATCATTGGATTTACTCGACATGGGCTTACCTATATGAACACATGGGGACTTTCCAATCAAAACCCACGATCACTCATAATGATTGCCCTGGGTAAAAGTGAAAGAACAAGTAGCACACTACCAGTAGCAGAACCAGTAGTAGCAGAGGCACTAACTTCAGCTTGCACATATAAAGGTGGCTCATTGATTTAACAAAGTCCCCAGCTGGAGGTGTACTGAGGCAAATCAGATTTAGACTCTTACTCAAAGACACACAGCAGTGCCCCACATAGCCACATAGCTCCTAGCCTCTGCTCTCGAGGCTGGCTCCCAATCTCCACACTCCACAGCCCCCCCGTTTCCTATGTAAAGCTTTTAACATGTGCTCACAAATGGATTCAAATCCAGTCAACGATAGCCTCTTCCCCTGACAAAGAGAAGAACAGCATGTGGCTTCTCAAATAGCTGATGCAGTGTGTATCTTGCAATTGTTAATATTAAAATACTTGGCCATGATTCAGTCAATTATCATTTACAGCTCATTCATGCAAAAATATATCTGAATATAAATGACATCTTGGTTAATCCCCTTTCCCTGGAAGGAATACAAAAACCAATCAACTGACAGCAGATTTTGGAACACTGAATCCTGTATTCTAGCATGCCGTATTCTAAAGAGAGAAGAGTATGACCAAATCAAATCAAATTGTATTTGTCATATGTGCCGAATACAACAGGCATTTCACCTTACAGTGAAATGCTTACAAGCCATTAACCAACAATGCAAGTTTAAGAAAAATAAGTGTTAAGAAAGTATTTACTCAAATAAACTGAAGTAAAAAAAAAAAAGACATTTAAAATTTAAAAGAAGAAAATTAAAAATAACAAATAATTAAAGAGCAACAATAAAATAACTGTAGCGAGGCTATACCGGCACCGGTACAGAGTCAATGTGCTGGGGCACAGGTTAGTCGAGGTAATTGAGGTATGTACATGTAGGTAGAGGTAAAGTGACTATGCATAGACAACAAACAGAGAGAAGCAGCAGCGTAAAAATGGGACTCCACACCGGATCCACTACTTCATTGCCTTCTCCAGAGTTTCTGGCATTATGACCTCTTTTAGTTTTTCGGATAGAGTACCTGGAAAGGGGAATGCCCCTGATACACTGGTTATGATGGAAAGAAAAACGAGCAGAAGCCCCTGGGATTGGTGGGGCAGCGAACCAGACCTTTCCATTTCCCTCTCCTATAAAACCACTCCCTGGCTCTCTGCACACCATGACCCACAGGCCCTGGACAGAACAATAGAATGCAGCTTGCCATAATTAAACAATTATCAGTAATGCCTAAACATGAACTAACTTCCCAAATCATTATGCAGTCTGCTGTTGCGCCACAGAATTACAGAATAAGTAGGAGTGAAATAAACATAGGTCCCATAATGGAACAACACTGAGTCTTAATAAACTCTGTGCGATTCCGGGGCCCCCAAGTAGAGAGCGATGGGCCCTCCTGTTTCCTCTTCCCATCAAAACCATTAGCGGTGATAATGGCTAAGCATACATAGGCCTACCAGCTGCTGCCTTGAAACAACATCCCAATGAGCTGGGAGTTTAAGTCTCTCGTTATCATTCCTAAAGTGTTGATCTCCCTCCAACTGTATACCAGCTGAGCTTCATCCAGCACTCCTAGCGGCAATGTGGCGCTAATCATGGGATAAGCTGGAGTGCCATACTGTGAAAACATATCACATTGTCACCTTTGAGTCCCACCACCCAGCCACATGAGAGTCAGGAAATGCTGGTGGCACTGAGCTGAAACAGCGGGATGCAGTTTGTTGCAGCGTTTAGCGTTTGTTTCAAAAGCCTGTTCTGATCCCAAGAGGGACTTTCAATATGAACTGACAATGTTGTTGCAACACCTTGGGGTAGCTATTACGTCTAGTTTTATGGCTAGTGGAGTGTAGCATACTAGTCATAGTGGACACTGAGCATTCTAAGCCAGAGGAAGTCTAAATCCTCGACTGTCATTTCAGAGTAGACGGGCTTTATTGCAAAACAGTTGATGTAACTGCTCTCAAGCCCTGTTTCCACTGGCACTTAAAATCAGTGGTGGAAGAAGTACCCAATAGTCATACTTGAGTAAAAGTAAAGATATCTTAATATAAAATGACTCAAGTAAAAGTGAAAGTCACAGAGTAAAATATTACTTGAGCAAAAGTAAAAAAGTATTTGGTTTTAAATATACTTAAGCACCAAAAGCAAATGTAATTGCTAAAATATACTTAAGTATCAAAAGCAAAAGTATGAATAATTTCAAATGCCTTATATTAAACAAACCAGACGGCACAATTTTTTTGTTTTTTTAATTTATTAATAGCCAAGGGCACACTCCGACACTCAGACATAATTTACAAACGAAGCATTTGTGCTAATTGAGTCCGCCAGATCAGAGACAGTATGGATGACCAGGAATGTTCTCTTGGTAAGTGCATGCATTGGATCATTTTCCAGTCCTGCTAAGCATTCAAAATGTATCAAGTACTTTTGGGTGTCAGGGAATATGTGTGGAGTAAAAAGTATTTTCTTCAGGAATGTAGTGAAGCAAAAGTAAAAGTAGTCAAAAATATAAATAGTAAAGTACAGATACCCCAAAAAACTACTTAAGTAGATATTTAAAGTATTTTTACTTCAGTACTTTACACCACTGCTTAAAATTAGGGCCAAATTCGAGCTGCCAAATTCGAGCTGGCGAATGGAACTCTCAAATTTGAGCTGGGTCGAGGGAAACCCGGGCTAGCGCAGCCCAGTTTCACAACTGGTGCCAGGTCGATTAGAATTCGGGCTGGTGACGCCGTTACTATGCAACCATCAAGCTGATCACTGCTGGATGCTGACACGTTTAGCTAGCTCATCTGGGCTTGTTGGTGTTAGCAAGCACATGGGCAAGCATAGCTGGATCCTTCATTAATTTTTGCACTAAACAAACTTTTATGAGAACAGTCAGCCCTCGAATGCTAGCTACCTAATGTTAGCTAGCAAATCAGAGTTAGTTAGCTAACATGCAGACATTTTAGCTGGCCATGTCATATTGAAAGCCAGCTACATCATATTAAACCTGTTGTCTGATTTGCTTGGTTAGCTAGCTAGCTAATAGCAAATACCATGGCAAGCAAGGTAGGAATTAAGCCAGCTAGCTAGCCTGTTATGATAGCGATGATGCTGATCCTTTAGCTAGCTAGCTAATGTCAGCAAGCTAAATATATAAATTTGAGTATGGCTGGCACTAGCAGGAGTATGGGGTAACGTTAGTTACAGCATGGTAAGGGTGAATTACATTTTCCAACATATTGCTAGCTAGCTAGCCAGCAACATTAGCAAAGCCAGCTGCAGTCACATATTGGCTACCTAGCAACATGACATAATTTCTCATTTCTGGAGGCAGAGGAAACGCAATTTGAGCTAGCCCACCAAGGCCAGCCCAACCTGGGTTGACTTCAAAGTGCTAATGGAAACGGGGCTTCAGTGTGTCGCTGGTAAAAAGGAGCAGTGTAATCACTGGCAATTTAGTATGTAATTCTTGGTGGGGCAAACAAAGACAAAAATGTGTATGCATGCCATCAAATGCCAAGAGTGTGCAAAGCTGTCATCAAGGCATAGGGTGCCTACTTTGAAGAATCTCAAATATAAAATATATGTTGATTTGTTTAACAGTTTTTTGGTTACTACATGAGTCCATATGTGTTATTATATAGTTTTGATGTCTTCACTATTATTCTACAATTTAGAAAATAGTACAAATAAAGAGAACCCCTTTAATGAGTAGGTGTGTCCAAACTTTTGACTAGTACTGTATATATATATTTTTTTAACTAAACAGGTGCAACTCAAAACAGGTTTGGCTCGGCCCTACTTGTCCTGAATGACGCGTCACCACTGAGTGTAATAATACCACAGAAATAACTCAAGGACACAGTGTGCCTGTTGGCACAGACTCAGTGTTGGGGAAGCTACACTGAAAATATAGTTAACCAAGCTATCAATTACTTCACTATGGAAGAAGTTAAGATACACTAAAGCTAACCTTATGAAAAATATAGTTTACTTAGCTAAAGTTAGTTTGAAAAAGTAGTTCACTATATCCCAACTATTTTGTGATAAATTATCATATCTAAATCTGAAATGTCATAGTCCAAATATTGCAAGAGGGAATTTCCAGGTAAAAAGCTCTGCTTACATGTGAACATCATAGAAATGTAATGTCAAATGACAGCTAAGTCTATTTTTGAGAAATTAAGGCATATATACATTTTTTTAAATAAGCAAAGGCTTTGATTTCTGGTCAAATCGATTAAAAATGGGTCTTAGAAAACATCTAGCAGAAAAAGTATTAAAGAAATACATCAATAATGTTGAACTAAAGACCCCTGCCAACTAATATCAACATATACTGTATTTTAAATATTTTGTAGTGTCATTCTGTTACCAAAACCCAACATATCTTTTAGATATTTTTAAATGTCTTTCCCTCATGAGGAGGGACAATAATGAAAGTTCACAGAAGTAACAAGTAAAGATAGACATACCAATTAGTTAGTGTTTTTACTGATAACGATTCGTTTTTTATGTGATTAAAATGTGTCATTCTGCTACCAAATTGATTAACTTTGCAATCAATGGTTTTTGTTTGGCATACTTTAAAAGTCAGTATGTTATCGTGGAATTGCCCACTCAGATCACTCTGAAGTCAGACGTTAACAGAATGGGTAATTTAGCCTATTGAACACAATAACTTTGTTTCAAGTGAGAATCAGGCAGGTCTGATGCTGAAAAAGAAAGGAAACGATTGCCTACTTCACCCATATTTTCTTTTCTTTTTACAAAAAAAGTAGTGTGTAGTTCCAGTGGTTAGCTACACCGCTACATGGCAAAAAAGTGATTAACTACTGGAAACACTACCAAGATTACAATTTTGTTCAACTACTCCCAAGCTACTGCAAAATGTAGTTAAATTACTAGTTGAACTACATGTAGTTCACTACTCTCCAACACTGCTGAGACTTTACCCAATGTCCAGTATGCCCAGTCAGGTGTGAAAAATTTGAATAACATTTCAGTAAATGTGGACTCTAGAATTATAGTGGGCAGACTGGATCCGGGCCGGGAGAGAGGGAGAAAGAGAGAGCCCCAGGCAATCTGCCCTGGCTTTGTTTACAACAAGAAGCCATTGTTTGATGTGGCCGCGCAGCCCTCTCCAAAGCTCCCACAGGATGTGCTCTGGGTAACATGCCAGATGGAGGCCACTGCTGTATGACTTCCACCCAAGCCAGTTCAACTGCATGCATGGGACTAACAGTCCAGGCCTCTTGGGGCCCTCCCGAGACTTCTCTCTCTGTCTATCGCCATCAACCCAACTTATAGAACAATAGCAGAGTTGTTGCAAGGCCAAGAGGTGTTTTTTTCTGTCTAGTCAACCGGCCCAAAATATTTCTTATTTAACTAAGCAAGTCAGTTATGAACAAACTCTTATTTACAATGACTGCTTAGGAACAGGGGATTAACTGCCTTGTTCAGGGGCAGAACGACAGATTTTTACCTTGTCAGCTCGGGGATTCAATCTAGCAACCTTTCGGTTACTGGCCCAACGCTCTAACCACTAGGCTAATATGTGGATAATGTTTGTAATTTGTTGATATGCAATTGTGTTGGAGCTTCCTTATTATGTCTATCCGCTCTGAAGGTATCAGTGGAAATTGGAAAATGGAAAATGAAGACAAAAACATCAGTGCCTAACCTGAACATGTTCCAGAGACAACACTGATTAGTATTAGTTTAAAACAACAAAGTTAATGTAACTGCCTGAAGTGTTGTCTATTAATACAAAGATTTACACCGACTCCTTCATAAATCGGTTTGTTTGTACTCTTTGCTCAAGTGTTCCTTACTGCCATGCTGCTTTTCAAAGGAAGAACAGAAGTTATGAATTCATAAGTGGTGTAGTATTCACACTGAGACGAGTCAAGTGTAATTAGAAGAAAACAAATTTGCAGTCTAAGGTTGAAAAAAAAGCCATGCCAGGCATGGTAATTTATTTTCTTCCTTCTCTTCCTCTGCATTCTACTGGAAACATAAGTGGCCTTGATTTTTCATGCAATAGAACCTTTCTCTCTCAGCCTGAGCCTAGCCTATGTACACTGCATTCGGAAAGTGTTCAGACCCCACCCCTTTTACCACATTTCGTTACATTACAGACTTATTCTAAAACGGATAAAATAATATTTTTTTCCTCATCAATCTGCACACAGTACCCCATAATGACAAAGCAAAAACTGTTTTTTTTTACACTTTTGCTAATTTATAAAAAATGCAAAACAGAAATACCTTATTTACATAAGTATTCAGACCCTTTGCTATGAGACTCGAAATTGAGCTCAGGTACATCCTGTTTCCATTGATCATCCTTGAGATGTTTCTACAACTTGACTGGAGTCCACCTGTGGTAAATTAAATTGATTGGACATGATTTGGAAAGGCACACACCTGTCTATATAAGGTCCCACAGTTGACAGTGCATGTCAGAGCAAAAACCAAGCCAAGAGGTGAAAGGAATTGTCCTTAGAGCTCCAAGACAGGATTGTGTCGAGGCACAGATCTGGTGAAGGATATCAAACATTTCTGCAGCATTGAAGGTCCCCAAGAACACCGTGGCCTCCATTATTCCTAAATGGAAGAAGTTTGGAACCACCAAGACTCTTCCTAAGGCTGAGCGCCCAGCCAAACTGAGCAATCGTGGAAGAAGGGCCTTGGTCAGGGAGGTGGCCAAGAGGTCTCTTCACAGTTCGCAAGTCCAGAACAGACTGTGGGAGGCGCACAGTACTACAGTACATAGAGGCATGACTACATGGAACTCTGTTCCACATCAAGTAACTGATGCAAGCAGTGAAAATTGATTTAAAAACAGATAGAAATACACCTTATGGAACAGCGGGGACTGTGAAGCAACACAAACATAAGCAAAGACATATGCATACACACACACACACGATAACATACACACTATACACACATGTATGCATGGATTTTGTACTGTAGATATGTGGTAGTGGTGGAGTAGGGGCCTGAGGGCACACCGTGTGTTGTGAAATCTGTGAATGTATTGTAATGTTTTTAAATTGTATAAACTGCCTTAATTTTGCTGGACCCCAGGAAGCGTAGCTGCTGCCATAATAAATACAAATACAAATACCAAGAACCCGATTGTCACTCTGACAGAGCACAGTTCCTCTGTGGGGATGGGAGAAACTTCCAGAAGGACCACCTCTGCAGCACTCACCAATCAGGCTTTTATGGTAGAGTGGCCAGATGAAAGCCACTTCTCGGTAAAAGGCACATGACAGCCTGCTTGGAGTTTGCCAAAAGGCACCTAAAGGACTCAGACCATGAGAAACAAGATTCTCTGGTCTGATGAAACTAAGATTGAACTCTTTGGCCTGAATGCCAAGCGTCACGTCTGGAGGAAACCTGGCACCATCCCTACAGTGATGTGGGGATGTTTTTCAGAGGCAGAGACTGGCAGACTAGTCAGGATCGAGGGAAAGATGAACGGAGCACAGTGCAGAGAGACCCTTGATAAAAACCTGCTCCAGAGTGCTCAGGACCTCAGACTGGGGCGAAGGTTCACCTTTCAACAGGACAACGGCCCAAAGCACACAGCCAAGACAATGAAGGAGTGGCTTCGGGACAAGTCTCTGAATGTCCTTGAGGGGCCCAGACAAAGCCCGGAATTGAACTCGATCAAACATCTCTGGAGAGACCTGAAAATAGTTGTGCAATGACGCTCCCCATCCAACCTGACAGAGCTTGAGAGGATCTGCAGAGAAGAATGGGAGAAACTCCGCAAATACTGGTGTACCAAGCTTGTAGGGTCATCCCCATGAAGACTCGAGGCTGTATTCGCTGCCAAAGGTGCTTCAACAAAGTACTGAGGAAAGGGTCTGAATACTGATATATATACATTTGCAAAAATGCCTAAAAACCTGTTTTAGTTCTGTTAAAAGCAATTTAATCCATTTCAGAATAAGGCTGTAATGTAGCAAAATGTGGAAAAAGTCAAGGGGTCTGAATACTTTCCGAATGCAGTGTATATCTGCCTGCCTGGGTTTCCACAGAGCCAAATCATTAACAGAATTAGGCTACATGCTCTTACTCTCCTACCTCATTGGCCGAGCCACTTGGAGACAAGACCAGACCAGTGCCATGTTTATGATATGATTGTTCAATTTAAACAGTATGGGCCATATGTATAGGCAACCGGCTAGGCACTCAAAGAATGTGCATGTAAAAATAAAAACGTATTCTGGTTATTCTTAATCTTTTCTCACTCCAGGCCCTTGGAAAAGGTGAACGGCCATATGCCTGCCAGCCCGACGTCTTGTCGCTAAATCCAGCTTCGAGTAAGTTGGTCTTTTTTAATTCTCTCTCCGTTGATGTTGTTTGATGATCAGGAAAAAAGGCAGCGGTTACATAAACATGCAAGACTAGGTAGGATAGAAATATTATCGGCGAGGCGGCCAATCGGATCTCAGTGTGTTAGCAAGGAGCTGTTGTGCCACACAGACACAAAGGTTTGTTGTAACAGTAGCCAGTGTGTGGGGATAATCTGTGCCTTAAAGCAAGACTGGGCTAGCAGAGAAACATGTGGTGGTAAGCCAAGCTTAAATCCCCTCTGACCTTGCCCCCTTCCCTTCCTTCCCTTCCTTCCCTTCCTTGGAGCAGCCAGGAGAGGAGATGAAAGGGTGTGGTGATGCCTTTACTGCCACCTAGAGGATGGTTCACAGACTAGTGGGGGAAAACATCTTCAAGGCCACTCTTCTTCTGTTAACTTCAAGTATTTATTCAATAATTATTGAATGTTTTTGAGTGATCATCTACATACAATTCTAGTGAAATACATTTACAGAGTTCCTTTTGATAAAACATTAAATACATTCATTTAAAAGGGACTGTTCCTTATTCCACTTGTTTAAAAATAGAATTATGCCGAATTCTCAAATACAAATGACTCAAGTACAATGTAACCACATCTTAATACAATGTTGTTACTATAGTTATTCCAGTGATACTACACAGGTGCACTGTATAGATACAGATATTGCATTTAGTGTGCATTTTTTAGTTACAATCATGCCCGATAGTTTGGTTTCTGACAACACCAGCAGTAACTGCACCGAACATTTTGGCTTGTTTTGCAGTCTCTTCTCCTCTGGCATACATACCAGCCTGTAATGTCCTTCAGAGATCTCAATGAACAGTCAAGTGAATCATCATTGAGAGCATAAAATGTCCTCATACCCTTTGCAATAAATTGTGGTGTAGGAGGAGGAGTGGTGGTGGTGAAGGGATGTAATACAGCTAGATGATAGAGGAAATTAAATCTCTCAAACAAAAGACGGGACTAACGAAGGTCGACAGGCTCCTTTTCATTTCACGTTGCACAAGTTTGTCACAATGGTTTATGGCCAGCCGTTTCATCTTTCAGCAGCCATAGCTTGGGATTAATAGCCCCTTAAAGGCACACAGCTGTGAATGCTCTATGGCTTGTGGCAGGCTATGTTTGTCAGGGTCGCCGTTGGCATTTTGATATGAAGAGACATCCTCTAATGTATGGCATGGGGGCTGTGTTTAATCTTGCCTATAGCTCCCGCTATACGACAGGATCACCAAGCCCAACAACATTATCTCAATTTTCCTGAGCTTTCTCTGAGGAAAGCTATCCAGCTTATTGCATTATAGCTCAACATAGTTATTATTGAAGACAGACGTAGTACAAATCCAAGCATCACATAAATATCTTGCAGTTATATTTTTTGTTGCGTGAAAATAATTTTGATGAATAGAATCTATACACTAAAAACATGAGTGATGTGGAGTGCCTCGATGCAAATATCGCACACTTCTATAGTTGCCATGGTGCCCTAAGTAGCAGCCTATGCAGAGAGCTCCTGTAGATACAGTGCATTCGGAAAGTTTTCAGACACCGTGACTTTTTCAAAAAAAAATTACGTTACAGCCTTATTCACCTCCCTGACCAAGGCCCTTCTCCCCCGATTGCTCAGTTTGGCCGGGATGCCAGCTCTAGGAAGAGTCTTGCTGGTTACAAACTTCTTCCATTTAGGAATGATGGATGCCACTGTGTTCTTGGGGACCTTCAATGCTGCAGAAATGTTTTGGTACCCTTCCCCAGATCGATGCTTCGACACAATCCTGTCTCGGAGTTCTACGGACAATTTCTTCACCCTCATGACTTTGTTTTTGCTCTGATGTGCACTGTCAACTGTGGGACGTTATATAGACAGGTGTGTGCCTTTCCAAATCATGTCTAATCAATTGAATTTACCACAGGTTATCACATTTCAGGAGAAGACCCAGATGATCTCAATGCAGACAGTGTCGAAGTAACAAAGGTGCATTACTAGAACAGGGGGCAGGCAAAACGACAGGTCAAGGACAGGCAGAGTCAGTAATCCAGATCAGAGTCCATAAGGTATAGAACAGCAGGCAGTCTCAGTGTCAGGGCAGGCAGAGGTCAGTAATCCAGGGTGGTGTGACAAGGTACAGAACGGCAGCCAGGCTCAGGGTCAGGAGAGGCAGAAATTGTCAAAACCAGGAAAACTAGAAAACAGGAACTATAAAAAGACAGGAGCAAGGGGAAAACCACTGGGAGGCTTGATGAACAAAACGAAATGGCAAAAGACAAACAAAGAACACAGGTATAAATACACTGGGGATAATGGGGAAGATGGGCAACATCTGGAGGGGGGTGGAGACAAGCACAAAGACAGGTGAAACAGATCAGGTTGTGACACAGGTGGACTCCAATCAAGTTGTAGAAACATCTCAAGGAGAATCAATGGAAACAGGATGCACCTGTGCTCAATTTCTAGTCTCATAGCAAAGGGTCTGAATACTTAAGTTTTCAGGTTTTTTTCTGTTTTTGATTTTTAATACATTTGCAAAAAATTCTAAAAACCTGTTTCCGCTTCGTCATCATGGTGTATTGTGTGTAGATTGATGAGGAACATTTTTTATTTAATACATTTTAGAACAAGGCTGTAGCGTAACAAAATGTGGTAAAACGGAAGGGGTCTGAATACTTT
This sequence comes from Salmo salar, assembly GCF_965601325.2. Lineage (NCBI taxonomy): Eukaryota > Metazoa > Chordata > Actinopteri > Salmoniformes > Salmonidae > Salmo > Salmo salar. Next base: position 32,763,211 of record NC_138293.1, read on the forward strand.
TCGAATACACTGTATGTAGCTACATATTTAATTATTTTTAAGTGTTTTTAATTTTGTTTTGTTTTATCAGCTGTTTTGTTTTTGATTTTTGGAGGCTGCGGGCTTCGGCACTCAGCGATCCCGTTCTGTGAGCTTGTGTTGCCTACCACTTCGTGGCTAAGCCGTTGTTGCTTTTTGTCACGCCCTGACCTGAGAGAGACGGTTTATTTCTCTATTTTGTTAGGTCAGGGTGTGGGGTGGGCAGTCTATGTGTTATATTTCTATGTTGTCCTTTTCTTTGATTGGCTGAGTATGGTTCCTAATCAGAGGCAGCTGTCTATCGTTTTCTCTGATTGGGAATCATACTTAGGCAGCCCTTTTTCCCTCCTTCAGTGTGGGATCTTGTTTTTGTACAGCTCAGTTTAGCCTGCAGAACGTGACGGTCGTGTTCTGTTGTTTTGATTTAGTGTTCTGAGTTAAAATAAATGTATCATGAGCACTCACCACGCTGCACCTTGGTCTCTTCATTACGACGATCATCACACTTTTAAACGTTTCCACTTCACAATAACAGCAGTTACAGTCGACCGGGGCAGCTCTTGCAAGGCAGAAATTTGACGAACTGACTTATTGGAAAGGTGGCATCCTATGACGGTGCCACGTTAAAAGTCACTGAGCTTTTCAGTAAGGACATTCTACTGTCAATGTTTTATACACCTGTCAGCAACGGGTGTGACTGAAATAGCTAAATCCACTAATTTGAATTGGTGTCCACATACTTTTGCACATTTAGTGTATGTATGTATATATATTTGTACTGCTCTAGAGATATAATTATTGTTTGAATATTCTTATTTACTATTATGTATTGATTTACTTTTTACTCTTAATGTGGTGCGTACTGCAGAGAACACTGGAACAATTATCACTGTGAATTATTGTAATGTTTGTTTATGTGTCTATTAATCCCATAAAAGATGGGATGCCAACTCGCGATTTGACACACAAATAAAATGTAATTCATTCATTCATTGTCATTCATTGTAGGCAGAGGTTAGGAGAAAGTGACTGGCAACAGGATAAATAATAATAGTAAACAGTACTGGAGCAGCATACTGTAAGTGGTGGGTGAGTGTGTGCATGTAAGTATAAGTGTGTGGGTGTTAGTGGAGTGTGTGAGTGTGCAAGAGTGTCAGTGTAGACGAGATAGGCGAAAATATATGTAAACAGGGCCGAAAAGTGACTGGTAGCAGGAATATATAAATACTTATGGTAATATACCAATGGTAATATATACAGTTGAAGTCGGAAGTTAACATACACTTAGGTTGGAGTCATTAAAAATCATTTTTGAACCACTCCACAAATGTCTTGTTATCAAACTATAGTTTTGGCAAGTCAGTTAGGACATCTACTTTGTGCATGACACAAGTCATTTTTCCAACAATTGTTTACAGACAGATTATTTCACTTATAATTCACTGTATCACAAGTCCAGTGGGTCAGACGTTTACATACACTAAGTTGACTGTGCCTTTAAACAGCTTGGAAAATTCCAGAAAATAATGTCATGGCTTTAGAAGCTTCTGACAGGCTAATTGACATCATTTGAGTCAATTGGAGGTGTACCTGTGGATGTATTTCAAGGCCTACCTTCAAACTCAGTGCCTCTTTGCTTGACATCATGCGAAAATCAAAAGAAATCAGCCAAGACCTCAGAAAATAAATTGTAGACCTCCACAAGTCTGGTTCATCCTTGGGAGCAATTTCCAAATGCCTGAAGGTACCACGTTCATCTGTACAACCAATAGTACGCAAGTATGAACATCATGGGACCACGCAGCCGTCATACCGCTCAGGAAGGAGACACGTTCTGTCTCCTAGAGATGAACGTACTTTGGTGCGAAAAGTGCAAATCAATCCCAGAACAAAGGCAAAGGACCTTGTGAAGATGCTGGAGGAAACAGGCACAAAGGTATATATATATCCACAGTAAAACGAGTCCTATATCAACATAACCTGAAAGACTGCTCAGCAAGGAAGAAGCCACTGCTCCAAAACCGCCATAAAAAAGCCAGACTACGGTTTGCAACTGCACATGGGGACAAAGATCGTACTTTTTGGAGAAAATGTCTTCTGGTCTGATGAAACAAAAATAGAATGGTTTGGCCATAATAACCATCATTATGTTTGGAGGAAAAATGGGGACGCTTGCAAGCTGAAGAACACCATCCCAGCCGTAAAGCACGGGGGTGGCAGCATCATGTTGTGGGGGTGCTTTGCTGCAGGAGTGACTGGTGCACTTCACAAAATAGATGGCATCATGAGGACGGAAAATTATGTGGATATATTGAAGCAACATCTCAAGACATCAGTCAGGAAGTTGAAGCTTGATCGCAAATGGGTCTTCCAAATGGACAATGACCCCAATCATACTTCCAAAGTTGTGGCAAAATGGCTTAAGTACAACAAAGTCAAGGTATTGGAGTGGCCACCACAAAGCCCTGACCTCAATCCTATAGAACATTTGTGGGCAGAACTGAGTAAGCGTGTGCAAGTAAGGAGGCCAACAAACCTGACTCAGTTACACCAGCTCTGTCAGGAGGAATGGGCCAGAATTCACCCAACTTTATGTGGGAAGCTTGTGGAAGGCTACCTGAAATGTTTGACCAAAGTTAAACAATTAAAGGCAATGCTACCAAATACTAATTGAGTGTATGTAAACTTCTGACCCACTGGGAATGTGATGAAAGAAATAAAAGCTGAAATAAATCATTCTCTCTACTCTTATTCTGACATTTCACATTCTTAAAATAAAGTGGTGATCCTAACTGACCTAAGACAGGGAATTTCTACTAGGATTAAATGTCAGGAATTGTGAAAAACTGAGTTTAAATGTATTTGGCTAAGGTGTATGTCAACTTCCGACTTCAACTGTAGTTGATGCTTTTACAGTGGCTAATGGGGATCCTAATAAATACCAAATACCAAGGAGTGTGGCACCTGTAGCTTGTTGTTGTTGTCTTGGGCCAATCACAAGTTATCAAAGCGGTACTAGGCTCTGGCTTTGTGTTGGAAGATGGAAGATGGAATGAAAATGATGGAATTAAAAGGTAAAGGTCCAATGCAGCCATTTTTATGTCAATATCAAGTAATTTCTGGGTAACAATTTAGTACCTTACTGGGATTGTTTTCAATTAAAATGGTCAAATAGAAACAAAAATAGCTTCTTAACAAATAGCAATTTCTCAAGTAAGAGTTTTGATGACTGTCATGGAGTGTTTGAGTGGGGAGGGGAAAAATTAAATTAGCTGTTATTGGCAAAGAAGTTTGGAGATCTTTCTTATTGGCCTATTAATTAATTTACCGCATGGTAATGTCGCCATGGAAGGCCAATACTCCTTCCCACCAAAACAGGCTGACATTTTTCAAACAGGACTAACGATGTTAGACCTACAACGTGTTCTCTACCAGGATCTGTACCGAAGTCCGTATATTGAGTATCCTTAAATACACATGATATTGGTTTATCTTGGTCGTGAATACGTTGTAGGCCTAACATGTCATTTATGATTGGGAACCCAGGCCAGAACGTGTGCCACTTAGAATACATATCTCAAAACAGTATAATTTGTCATCTAGTTAGAAGTTAGGCTAGTGGTTAATAGTGTTGGTCCAGTAACCGAAAGGCCGACTAGGTGAAGCAGATACATTTTTTTTAATGTGCCGTGGGCAAGGCACTTAACCTGTGAGGGTCTGCTAAATGACCAAAAAAATAAATGTAGTCTCACAATTAATGACATAATAGCACAACAATTATTACCGCTTGTGTGTGTGTGCATGCGTGTCGGTGCGTGTGCGTGTGCGTGTGCGTGTGCGTGTGCGTGTGCGTGTGCGTGTGCGTGTGCGTGTGCGGGGGTGTGTGTGTGTGTGTGTGTGTGTGGAAGGGACAAAAAAAAAGTAGAGACCCCTGATTGTCACGGTATAATTTGCACTCTGGTCACAACAACCAATCACAAACAGGTAGGCTATTTAATATGGAGTTGTTGTAATTGTGTAGCTAGCTAGCATAACTAGCTTCTCTTCTCGGTTTGATGCAGTCAAAAGAAGTATTACGTGATCGGATTGGATGATAAATAACCTAGGTTTAGCAGCTAGAATTTAGTAACTATTATGAGTTGGCTTGGTTGCTGCTCTCTCTCCCTCCTCCCTACTGCCTGCACCCAGGGTTGCCAGGGCAAGCAAAAATGTCCAGCCCAATGACCACTCAAAACCAGCCCAAAAGGCCTGAAATCTAGCCCAATTTTTTTTCACAGCAAGAGAGGAGTAGCTATATCTATACAATAAACCATTTTTCCATAACGTTATCGAGCCAATTAAGAAGGAATATCCTAGTAACTTGTAACGATGTTAGAAGCTAAATTCTGGTTTCCTCAAAATAATAATTAATGCAAGCTATGACATGACAATTGTACCCACAAACTGTTATGGCCTACATAAGGCTGTCCCAACGGCAGAGCTTTTCAGCACCATGGAGTGAATCCTTACCACCGCTACACCTGGCTATCAGCGAGGTCTTGTCTGGCAGCGAAACAATTCATTCAGTCTAATTTACTGCCTTTTTAAAAAACATAGCTGATATGGCTGACTTGCTTAAACAAATGTGGTTTCTACTGATGTACAAACTATGGCATAAGGGAATAATGATGAGAGGATAAGAGGCACTCCGTTGATTAAGACAATGCGTGAGCTAAGACGGACATATAACTATTTGTTCAGCAATTTTGAAATGTACATCAACAGAATTCAGAACATGAGCTGTTCTTACAGTATTCTCCCTGTACACCAAGTCAGAACCTGGCATATTACATAATTTATGCAGCAGCATACAAAACATTTATGGACTCACCATTGTACTTTTCCCACTTGAACAGGAAGGTGGCACGACAGTCCATATTGTGGGCAAATTTTGTCATGAAACTTTGTCATCAAAGTCTGGCATTTCCCCAGATTTAAAGTGCTTCGAAGACAACTGGGAACTGTGAAAAAAACTAAATTGAATCATGACATCAGTGATCTTCAGGTTGGAGCTGTAGAAGAGACCAAAGTTTCCGACTTGGAATTTCGAGTTCTTGGAATACTCTTCAAGACGTATTTTCCCAGTCTGAGTTCTCAGTTGTCTTGAACTCAGGGAAGTCTAAAATTTCCTAGTTCCGAGTTTCCAGTTGTTTTGAATGCGGCAGAAGTCATGCTGGATTGACAGCATGGCCAAAGTATTGAATGTTTATCCTTTTAAGTTTGGAAAAGAGACCCTTAAACCCAGACTTGGACCACATGCCCTCTCCACCGAATAGCAGGGTAAGCAAAATAGTGATTGCTTTGCAACACTTGCAGTTAGCAGTGGTGGAAAAAGTACCCAATTGTCATACTTGAGTAAAAGTAAAGATACCTTAATAGAAAATGACTCAAGTAAAAGTAACTCAGTAAAATTCTACTTGAGTGAAAGTCTAAAAGTATTTGGTTTAAAATATACTTAAGTATCAAAAGTATATGTAATTACTCAAATATACTTAAGTATCAAAAGTAAACGTAAAAGTATAAATAATTAAACATTTCTTACAAGGATCGGACCCTTTTTTTCAATTTTCAAACTTGTGGAAATGTGAAATTAAATATAGGAGAATATAACACCTTCATCTGGTAAAAGATAATACAAAGAAAAAACATGCGTTTAAAAAAATAAATAATGTTTCATCTTTGAAATGCAAGAGAAAGACCACAATGTATTATTCCAGTTTAGGCGCAATTTAGATTTTGGCCACCAGATGGCAGCAGGGTATGTGCAAAGCTTTAGACAGATCCAATGAACCATTGCATTACTGTTCAAAATATTGTATCAAGTCTACCCAAATGTGCCTAATTGGTTTATTGATACATTTTAAAATTCATAACTGTGCACTCTCCTCAAACAATAGCATGGTATTCTTCCACTGTAATAGCTGCTGTAAATTGGACAGTGCAGTTAGATTAACAAACTGGAATAATACATTATGGCCTTTCTCTTGCATTTCAAAGATGATGGTACAAAAAAATATTAAAAAACTAATGTTTTTTTCTTTGTATTATCTTTTACCAGATCTAATGTCTAGTATTCTCCTACATTAATTTCACATTCCCACAAATTTCAAAGCGTTTCCTTTCAAATGGTATTAAGAATATGCATATCCTTGCTTCAGGTCCTGAGCTACAGGCAGTTAGATTTGGGTATGTAATTTTAGACAACAATTTTAAAAAAGGTTCCAATCCTTGACCAATCTGTGAAAGGCCTACTTATATATTTTGGGGATTTTTCACAGTGGACTATTTTCTTTTGGATTATGATACTCAGCTGTCCAACTGAACTGTAAAATCAAGCTTTATTTCATTTCTCAGAGCTGAATTATTGGATTTTTGCTAACTTCTGGATTTCTTACTGGATTTTGAGACTGAACTGAACATTTACTTTTATTGGAGGACAAACACATTGTACCAAAACAGAGATTTGTTTTTGCATTTTTATTTGTGTTTCAGACTGAGCCTATACATTTCAGATTATTGTCTGTGGGGTTGGTCCTTCAGATGGTTGAAATTTGAGACAAAATATCCACAGGAAAGAATTATTAAACTGACTTCAAAACGCGTCTCTCCAACTGGTCATAAACTGGTTAAATCAGTGTTGTTTCAAACCTAATTTTTCAATATGTGGAATCTGGAAAATATAGAATTTGAAAAAAGTCAACCTAAACTGTTGTTTTGAGGTTGAAATTTCCACCACAGTTTTCGACGTAGACAAACTTATGAAATATTTTGAATTTGTAACTTTGAAACAATATCAGAGATTCAACATAATATCCACTATAAGAAAAATCCATAGGCTGGAAAGCACCTCCTACTGGAGAGTTTAACCAAACCCTTCACTGCTTAGCTTTGGTATTTTTACTTGACTATAACCAATGTGCTATTGTGAGAATGACTGGTGAGGACCTCCATTTAATAGATTTACTGTTGCTATCGAAGTCATTCCAAATGAAATATGACCATACTTTATCAATTAAATATCATCAATGATGCTATTTAGGCCTTGGTTAATTTCAAATGGAATAAAAGTTAATATGACATATGTTCAATTCACCTCTTGATCTCAACCAAAAATCTAAGTTAAAGAATAGCATTAAATCAAATCAAACTTTATTTAAAGTGCATTTAAAGTTTGATTTGATTTAGTCCTATTCTTTAACTGATATTCAACCTTAAAATGAATAACATCCATGGCCACATTTAGAGGTTACTTTAACAAATGGATTCTTATGTAATCACAGAAAGAATCTATGTTCAGGGTTGCAGTTCTGTGGAATTCTTCACAATTGCTATGATAATCTGCACAGAATCTCAAACCGAATTGATCACTTGCTCCATGTACAATAACTTTAATGTAACCTCAACTGCAATCGAGATAATTTGGTTGTGCTATTAGATGAAGCCAGTGCTAACACAATATGTTGTTGTATAAATAAATAAATGAAGTATCTTACATTGTATTCTCATTTGAACTTGGTGCTTTAATTTGGTTGGAAGTGCAGCAACAGTACATTTAGGTGACAACTAAACCAAAAATCTGACAGATTTATTGGAATTTGGATGTGCTTTTAGATGGTTGAAAGCATACTGATAACATATTGTCTTTTTGAGTGGGTGAAAATATTTTGGAATATCATTGATCAACGTATCTACCAAATATTACCCAGTTCTTCACATTGAAATGACGTGGTGTGCCCACTGGGCTGTGTTTGGCAATCAAGATTGGTTTGCTCATGACCTAAGGCATGTGCACAAGACAGAAGTACATGCACACAGTGCATGCATACTAACCGAAGTCTTGCAGGTGTTAGCCTTACAAAGCTTGCAGTCACATATACAGTTATAACAGCAATTACAGTTATTTTAACAGTAACGTTCCATCTTCAGCCATTGCTGAGATTAGTACTTGGCCAATGACTGTAAATGTTTTAGCAGCACATGTCTCGCGTTGGACGGTAACCGTAATTGGTTGACTGTTCTGATTGAAACATTATTGTTTGCGTCACCTAGCAGTACCCAAGTAAGTATTACAGTACATCCTATAGTTTGATGCTACCTCCATGGCTCACCCACTCCAATCTAATTCAAATAAGGATTACCCGGCTGTGCACCCACATGGTACGCTCTCAGTTACAGGTACATTATCCATTTCAAATTATAAGTTTATAAAACATGTACCCGTAGGCTGCCATTTTTAAATATTATTTAGAGGCTTCTCACACAGTGCAATAGCAACAAAGCTGACATAGTAGGCCAAATCAAAGTGACATACCAAAATGTGCTCCTTGATACGCACTAGCTCAGCACCGGGATTAAAACTCTAGTTTCATGTCAAATCAAATCAAATCATTATATACAGATCTCTACTCCTCATAAAGCCAGCCAGCTGCCCTTCAAATAGCCTTCGCTCCCGCTCCCAGGCATCTGCATCATACTAAAGTCATCCCTTTAATACCGCTAAACTGTATTTGCCTTTTAATAGGGATTGGAATGATTTTAATAGCTTATTTTAAATTGTTGGTGTTGAGCTAGGGTATGGAGACTGAGTATGGGCATGCCATTTTGATTCCCAGTTACAATCTTTTTCAATTTTGCGCCAAATAGAAATTGTGTGAGCAATAATAGGACCAAAGCGTAGTTTACATTGTTTAAGGGATATATCAGTGAAGACCACATCTTCCAGGGTAATAGGAAACGCCATATTTCTCTCTATACTTAGCCAGGGGGCGGAAGAATCATGTCTAAACCAATTCAGGGTGGGATGAAATTCTAGTGCCTGGAAATACAATTTAAAGTTTGGTATGGATAGTCCTCCTAAGTCTTTCCCACTTTGCAAGTTTGTTAATTTTATCCGGGCTCGCTTACCTTGCCATATACATTTCTTATCTGCACTATGGATTTTATCCCAATAGCCTGAAGGGGGAGACATGGGAAGCATTGAACTACAGAAATTTAGCCGTGGCAACATTAAATTTGACAATAGATATTCTGCTCCTTAAAGCAACTGGGATATTAGTCCATCTACTGTGGTCAGATTTATTATATTTGAGTGTTCTGTTAAAGTTTCCGGCAATGTTTTTTTCTATTCCCAGATATTTAAAATGGGAAACGAGTGGGATTCCATAAGTATAGATGGAGACCTCCATCGGGGTCTTGAGAGGCAGTAGGGCAGATTTGGTTAGATGCATTTTATAACTTGAGATGGAGGTGAATTTGTCTGATCTTCCAAAGCTTTTGGGAGGGATTGAGATACATTGTCTAAATAAAGTAAGATATTGTCAGTGTATAATGAGATGACGTGATATGTAGAATTGAGAGATATGGGTGTAATTTCTTTCGATTGTCGAATTGCCAGGGTCAGGGGCTCCAGTGACAAAAATTACAGAGGTGAGATGGGATCACCTTGCCTGCTACTTTTAGTTTTTCTGAATGAAACAAAGCAGGTATTACCTGTTATTACTATGGCTGAGGAATTGGAGTATAGTATTTTAATCATATAATGAAATTGGAATCCCATACGTTCCAAAACTGATCAAAGATATGACCATTCTTGTCTATCAAAAGCTTGTTCTGTGTCCAGAGATAGAACTGCCCAAAGAGCTTTGGTTTCTGATGAAGCATGTTAAGTACGTAATAGACAGAGCTTATCTGAGGATAATCATTTTTTTAACAAACCCGCTTTGGTCCAGATGTACCAATTTGGGTGAGTTTCGAGACAGGATGACAACATTTTTGAAAATAGTTTAATATCTGTGTTTATCAAAGATAGAGGGTGATAGTGAGAGCACTGGCTGGCGTCCTTACCCTTTAAAAATAAATACAAGATAAATTAGTGCTGTATGTTAAATCCCTTCCAAAGAAACCTGTGTGAACGGCTCATTTCAAATGAAAGTGAACATAATTGGTTCCAAAATGTTAATTAGATCTCAGAAGGAATACCGTCACAACCAGGTGATTTGCCTTTTTTCATGTTATCCAATGCCCTTTTGTGTTCATGGAGAGAGATTTGGGCTCCCAACAAGCCGGCTTCCTGAGTTGAAAGAAGAGGAGTTCATATTTTTTTTAAAGGAGTCGTTCTGGCTTGGTGTGGATTTACAATCAGAGCTGCACAATTCTACATAGAAACAGGATAATCTTTGGTTGATTCATTTGGGTTCTGATTGTAATTCATTCGATTCAGATTTAATTGTTGAAATATCATTACTGCGAGGCTTGTTAGCCAGTAGACGACTGGGTCGATTACCATAGAGGTAATGGTCTAACTCGATGGATGGCAAATTATGCTCTGCCTTAACAATATATTTGGTTCAGTCTTGACTTTGAAGAGAGTAGTCGCTACCTGGTAGTAGAGTAGTCGCTCTAATGTCATTAACAACTTTTCAAATTTCTGATATCTTCTTTAATTGTGATTTATTCAGCCCAGATGCAAATGCAGTTGCATTATTTTTAATAAAACCTTTAATGGCGTCCCATAAAATCAGAAGATCATCGACTGAATTTTTGTTAATCATTATGAATTCATTCAATTCAGTTTCAAATTGTTCACAGAGAGTACGATTTTGTAGTAAGGAAACATTAAAGCACCATCTTGTGGCTCTTTTAGGAGATTCTGACATTTGTATCTGGCAATGTGTCGAATTTCTATTTTCTTGATTAAAAGAAAATAGAGGAGTAGATAATAGCACAAAATCGATTTGGGAGAATGTTTTGTGCCTGTTTGAATAGATGGTGTACTCTTTTACTTTAGGGTTATGAGCTCACTAGGCATCAATTAGGTTGTCATCAGAGAATATATGTTGAAAAGCCTCGGCTGCCTGTGGATTGTAGTTGGTCTTATTAGATTTGTCCCACATGTCCAGAATGGCATTCATGTCTGTCCCAATAACCAGTTGGAATTCTGTTCATTCTAACAATATGCGGTTCAGAGAATCAAAAAAAATGTAGGATCGTATACATTTGGAGCATACACATTAATAAAACCTATTTTCTTTCCATTATGGGTACATTTAAGGAAAGGGATTCTGCCTTCTTGGTTTTGCCTTTACCAAAGATGGTATAAGTTTCTTATTTATCATTGATCAGTTTAAGAAAAATTGAATAGCACTTTTTTACGAAGATTGAGTCAGAACACATCATCAATTACATTAAGAAATGTATTATGATCATCAGATGAATTACTGTCATCACTGAATAACGATCTTACTAAGATTTCTGACAGTGTTGTTTTTTTGCCTGCATGCCATTACTGCTGACTAGACTAGCCTAGACCATACTTAGATGGCAAAGGAGTGTTCTGATCAGTCCGTCTGTATTTGTTCAGGCTTGTGATTGTATTGCAGATAGATTCTTATAGTGCTAAATTGAAATGGGTTTATGCAGATAGAACTTTCTATTTTTTTCCCACTTAAAGTGTACTTTAAAAATGTTTTTAGTGAACTTCAATCATATGTACAACCATCTAACTGTCAATTATGTGACCAACTCATTTTTGACAAAAATGTCAGACAGAACCTTATAGTCCCAAAGTCGAGCTGTCAGACATGGTCTGCAGGGTTGACCTTGGTGTTAACATGTCTCCACTGCGTGACGTATGATGCTTCTCTGATGGTGCTTACCCTGTTTGCCACAAACGTCTGACATCTTTTGGTCTCATTCTTGATGTACTTCAAGACAGATTCACCATCTGTCCAAATTGTAGATTTCTCCAGTGGAAGCTGTAGCTCTGTAGCCGACATCCTTTCAACACTCAGCACTGCTGCAGCAAGTTCCATGCTTTGCATTGTCATCCATTTCAATGGTGATACTCTTGCCTTTCCCATTATGAAAGCTAAGTGCACCTGATCTTCAGACTTTGTCAGTCTTAAGTAGCTTACGATGCCGTACCCTGTTTCACTTGCATCACAGAAGTGTTGCAGTAGGGTGGACTTGATCTTTCCAAAGTTCTTTGACTTGATGCACCTGTCGATGCTGAAGCCAGCCATCTGCTGTAGCCCTACCAGCCATCTTTGCCTTGGTTGAGCTGGGATAACTACTGCAGGATGTGGTTTTTCAGTGAATATGAATTAAGCAAGAAATTCAAGTGGATCTTCCACACAACTAACAGTAGACAGAATACCTCTCCTGATAAAGGATTGATTCTTCATGGACACCTGAAACTTGGTGTATTCTCTTCCACACACCACTAAACCCCCAGGGCTCCTTCTAAAGATAGGTGTTCTTTGTCCAAGTCGAGGTCCTTCATCTCCTTGGCTCTTTCTGCCTGGAATCAAGGGCAACTCAGCTAGTCTTTTGCTGATCCATTTCGTCAAGAGAAAACAACCCTTTGCATAGACAGCCTTGAGTTCTTCATACAGCGCTATGGCTTGCCTTTCTTTTGGTACAGACTTCAACAGTCATCCACATAGAAGTTGTCATTGATGGTGTCAATTTCCTCAGCTGAGAAGCTGCTCTTGTTGTCCTCTGCAGTCTTCTTCAGGGCATAACTAGCACAACTGGATGGGGGATTGGAATGCACAGTCATCCTGTACTCAGTAAGGCTCTGACTGAAATCATCTCCTGGCCACCATAGAAAGCGGAGAAAGCCTGTCTGTTGCTGTTACCTTGACTTGATGAATACCTGCCTTCTATGGCTGCCATCATGGAGAAAAGTAACAACTCTCAAATTCAAAGGCAGTGCTATGGATGCAAGGACTGACCATGATAGTTTTAACTATGTTTTTAGGCTATAGAGTATTTGTTTTCATCTACTTTGTTTACAAACATTGGAGTAAAACATGTTTATATTTTGGTTTCCTATGGGCTAAGCTCATGAGGCATTTCTAAGTTGTATTCTTCAAGGATCAATGGGTACATATCATTCATTTTCCAAAAATGGATGTAGCAACTGCTGATTGCCCCTTTAACATGCGACATGTCAGGATCACTCTGTTGGCATGGAACTTCCACTGGTGCTTCTAATCCTACTACCATTGTTTCTTCAACATTACTTCCTTCTTACACTCTTCTCACCGCCTCCAGATAGGAGGCGCACTAGACAGCGCTTGTTCTTGCCACTGTCTCCTTCACCCCAACAGGGCACTTAAGGAATTTGGGCGCATGTTCGCCACCACAGTTGCAGCATTTAACCTCAGCTGGCATACGATGTCCAAATATTTTGCATTTATCACAATGCATGGGTTTGGGCACAAAGGCTCTTACAGGGTATCTCACATAACCCCAAAATACGTGAGAAGGGAGCGACCCCTTCTTCAAAGAACAATAGAATGGATACAGGTCAGTCGGCGTGCACCAACCACTCCATCTATTTCTTCAGTTATATCCTTTGCATTCCCTTCTAGCGCCATGCCAGGGATAACCCCCTTCATAGGTGCCCTGCTTCGAAGATCCACACACATTACAATCCAATAACTTTTTGACGGGCAAAGCATGCTCCTTCTGCTCTACGGACACACGTAAATCCAAAATAAGCCCACTTGTTATTCCCGCTGACTCCACCTCATCCAATGCATCTATGATTTTCACAGAGATGACAACAACTGTTAGAACTATGCTAGGATTTACTAGATTTCACCACCACTTTACTTCTCCTTTGCTTTTTTGTTCACCACTGTAATCCATTCCTTCTCACGCATCTCCACTCAATGCGCCATCAGTTTCAAACAGAACATCCGCTTCAGCCATCTTTCCTTGCAGTTCCTGCTGCAAGTGACAGATGTGCTGAGTCACCTCTACCGTCATCTTTACCCATAACCCCCTTATGCTAGCCTGCAGGTAAACCCAAAAGGTGGCCACCAGGTGTCACAATAGCAATAAGAGGAATTCCACACAAATAAAGTGCACAGTACGTTTCCAATATATACTGTACATAAGTATTTCTATTCAATTTCTTTCCAAATCAAAATGGCTCTTACAGCATTGTTAATAAATCCCAATTCAAATCAAATGTTATTGGTCACATACACATGGTTAGCAGATGTTAATGCGAGTTTAGCGAAATGCTTGTGCTTCTAGTTCCCGACAGTGCAGTAATATCTAACAAGTAATCTAACAAATCCCAACAACTACCTAATACACACAAATCTAAAGGGATGGAACAAGAATATGTACATATAAATATATGGATGAGCGATGGCCAAGTGGCATAGGCAAGGTGCAATAGGTGGTATAAGGTAGAGTATATACATATGAGATGAGAAATGTAAGATATGTTAACATTATTAAAGTGGCATTGTTTAGAGTGACTAGTGATCCATTTATTAAAGTGGCCAGTGATTTGAGTCTCTATGTAGGCAGCAGCCTCTCTGAGTTTGTGATTGCTGTTTAGCAGTCTGATGGCCTTGCGATATAAGCTGTTTTTCAGTCTCTCGGTCCCAGCTTTGATGCACCTGTACTGACCTCGCCTTCTGGATGGTAGTGGGGTGAACAGGCAGTGAGTGGCTCAGGTGGTTGTTGTCCTTGATGATCTTTATGGCCTTCCTGTGATATCGGGTGGTGTAGCTGTCCTGGAGGGCAAGTAGTTTGCCCCCGGTGATGCGTTGTGCAGACTGCACTACCCTCTGGAGAGCCTTGCAGTGGAGGGCGGTGCAGTTGCTGTTGTGTCAGGGTTTTAGGTGACAAGCCACATTTCTTCAGCCTCCTGAGGTTGAAGAAGCGCTGTTGCGCCTTCTTCACCACACTGTCTGTGTGGGTGGACCATTTCAGTTTGTCCGTGATGTGTACGCCGAGGAACTTAAAACTTTCCACCTTCTCCACTACTGTCCCTTTGATGTGGATGGGGGGGTGCTCCCTCTGCTGTTTCCTGAAGTCCACGATCATCTGCGTTGTTTTGTTGACGTTGTGTGAGAGGTTGTTTTCCTGACACCACACTCCGAGTGCCCTCACCTCCTCCCTGTAGGCTGTCTCGTCATTGTTGGTAGGCAAGCCCACTACTGTTGTGTTGTCTGCAAACTTGATGATTGAGTTGGAGGTGTGCATGGCCACGCAGTCATGGTTGAACAGGGAGTACAGGAGGGGGTTGAGCACACACCCATGTTGTGCCCCAGTGTTGAGGATCGGCGAAGTGGAGATGTTGTTTCCTACCTTCACCACTTGGGGGCGGACCGTCAGAAAGTCCAGGACCCAGTTGGACAGGGCGGGGTTGAGACCCAGGGTTTCCAGTTTAATGATGAGCTTGGAGGGTACTATAGTGTTGAATGCTGAGCTGTAGTTAATGAACAGCATTCTTACATAGGTATTCCTATAAATGTATTCCTCTTGTCCAGATGGGATAGGGCAGAGTGCAGTGTGATGGTGATTGCATCGTCTGTGGACTTGTTGGGGCGGTATGCACACTGAAGTGGGTCTAGGGTGGCTGGTAAGGTGGGGGTGATATGATCCTTGAATAGTCTCTCAAAGTACTTCATGATGACAGAAGTGCGTGCTACGGGGCGGTAGTCATTTAGTCCAGTTATCTTTGCCTTCTTGGGTACAGGAACAATGGGGGCCATTTTGAAGTATGTGGGGACAGCAGACTGGGATAGGGAGCTATTGAATATGTCCGCAAACACACCAGCCAGCTGGTCTGTGCATGCTCTGAGGAAGCGGCTAGGGATGCCGTCTGGGTCAGCAGCCTTGCGAGAGTTAACACGTTTAAATGTCTTACTCACGTTGGCCACGAAGAAGGAGAGGGGGGTGCTGGAGTCCTTGTCCTTGCGATGGTGACACTGTATTATCCTCAAAGCGAGCAAAGAAGGTGTTTAGTTTGTCTGGAAGCGAGACGTTGGTGTCTGTGACGTTGCTGGTTTTATTTTTGTAGTCCGTGATTGCCTGTAGACCCTGCTATATACGTTTTGTGTCTGAGCCGTTGAATTGCGACTCCACTTTGTCCCTAAACCGACATTTCGCTTGTTTGATTGCCCTGCGGAGGGAATAACTACACTCTTCATATTCGGCCACATTCCCAGTCCTCTTTCCATGATTAAATGCGGTGGGAGATATACAGTGGCTTGCGAAAGTCTTCACCCCCCCTTGGCATTTTTCCTTTTTTGTTGCCTTACAACCTGGAATTAAAATAGATTGTTTGGGGGGGTTGTATCATTTGATTTACACAACATGCCTACCACTTTGAAGATGCAAAATATTTTTTATTGTGAAACAAACAACAAATAAGACAAACAATGAAAACTTGAGCGTGCATAACTATTCACCACCACCAAAGTCAATTCTTTGTAGAGCCACCTTTTGCAGCAATTACAGCTGCAAGTCTCTTATGGTATGTCTCTATAAGCTTAGCACATCTAGCCACTGGGATTTTTGCCCATTCTTCAAGGCAAAACTGCTCCAGCTCATTCAAGTTGGATGGGTTACGCTGGTGTACAGCAATCTTTAAGTCATACCACAGATTCTCAATTGGATTGAGGTCTGGGCTTTGACTGGGCCATTCCAAGACATTTAAATGTTTCCCCTTAAACCACTCGAGTGTTGCTTTAGCAGTACGCTTAGGGTCATCGTCCTCCTGGAAGGTGAACCTCCGTCCTAGTCTCAAATCTCTGGAAGACTGAAACAGGTTTCCCTCAAGAAATTCCCTGTTTTTAGCGCCATCCATCATTCCTTCAATTATGATAAGTTTCCCAGTCCCTGCTGATGAAAAACATCCCCACAGCATGATGCTGCCACCACCATGCTTCACTGTGGGGATGGTGTTCTCGGAGTGATGAGAGGTGTTGGGTTCGCGCCAGACATAGCGTTTTCCATGATGGTCAAAAAGCTACATTTTTGTCTCATCTGACCAGAGTACCTTCTTCCATATGTTTGGGGAGTCCCCCACATGCCTTTTGGCGAAGACCAAATGTGGTATTATTTTTTATTTTTAAGCAATGGCTTTTTTTTGGCCCCTCTTCCATAAAGCCCAGCTCTGTGGAGTGTATGGCTTAAAGTGGTCCTATGGACAGATGCTCCAATCTCCTTTGCAGCTCCTTCAGGGTTATCTTTGGTCTCTTTGTTACCTCTCTGATTAATGCCTTTCTTGCCTGGTCCATGAGTTTTGGTGGGCGACCCTCTCTTGGCAGGTTTGTTGTGGTGCCATATTCTTTCCATGTTTTAATAATGGATTTAATGGTGCTCCATGAGATGTTCAAAGTTTCTGATATGTACATCTCCACAACTTTGTCCCTGACTTGTTTGAAGATCTCATTGGTCTTCATGGTGCCGCTTGCTTGGTGGTGCCCCTTGCTTAGTGGTGTTGCAGACTCTGGGGCCTTTCAGAGCAGGTGTATATATATACTGAGATCATGTGACAGATCATGTGACACTTAGATTGCACACAGGTGGACTTTAGTTTACTAATTATGGGACTTCTGAAGGTAATTGGTTGCACCAGATCTTATTTAGGGGCTTCATATCAAAGTGGGTGAATACATATACACGCACCACTTTTCCATTTAAAAAAAAAAGAAAACATTTTGAAACAATTAATATTTTTCATATCACTTCACCAAATTGGGCTATTTTTTGTATGTCCATTACTTGAAATCCAAATGAAAATCAATTTAAATTACAGGTTGTAACGCAACAAAACAGGAAAAACGCCAAGGGGGATGAATACTTTTGCAAGGCACTGTACCACCATAATACCACAGGGAGAAATGAACAAATGCAGGCCTATGCTCTTTGATAATCAGGGGCAGGGTGCACTGTACACACATATGCACACGAATCCCTAGTCTATATACTCATGTATGTGGTCTACCTATGTGAGGCATGCTCTAGTCCAGGGGTCCAGATCCAGCTGGTTTTCAGTTTTACCTGATACTTAACTGTACCCACCAGGTGAAAAAAAAGCTGTGAAACTGGCTTTGAGGTCCTGAGTTGACTTTGAGGACTCTAGTCTATTGCAAGTTCTCTTCATAACATTTTCCAACCAAGAATGACATCACTTATTGCCTTGCAGAAGAGTAATTTATCTCTTGTTTTGCCTGAAGGGCCCCTTAGGTGGGACCAGGCTTTTAATCTCTCTTCCAGCTGACTAACACCACTTCGTCTTCTATGTAGAAATAACAAACATACTTAATCATTTAATATCAGTCATTAAAACCAGTGCGCACCGGGAGGCTTTCTAAGTCTGTGTTCAAAGTGCAGACGTCATGTGATATTGAAAGGGACAAACTTACATGCAGAAGTTAAACTTTGTAGGCCTAGATAGGAGAGAAGCTTACACATGTACACCTTTCAAACCAATATGTTTTGCCACAACTTTTTGCAGACTGCTTAATCTGAAAGGTATTGCCGACAACAAAGCCCGTAGGGGACAGTGGAGTAAATTGAGATTTTTTTTTTACATTCAGCATCACTCCGTCAAGGGAAATAGTATTCTTTCTAACAAAGATATCTACAGTACCAATCAAAAGTTTGGACACACCTACTCATTCCAGAGTTTTTCTTTATTTTTACTATTTTCTACATTGTAGCATAATAGTGGAAACATCAAAACTATGAAATAACACATGTAGTAACCAAAAAAGTGTTAAACAAATCAAAATATATTTTATATTTGATATTCTTCAAAGTTGCCACCCTTTGCCTTGATGACAGATTTGCACACTTTTGGCATTCTCTCAACATGTTTCACCTGGAATGCTTTTCCAACAGTCTTGATGGAGTTCCTACATATGCTGAGCACTTGTTGGCTGCTTTTCCTTCACTCTACCGTCCAACTCATCCCAAACCATCTCAATTGGGTTGAGGTCGGGTGATTGTCGAGGCCAGGTCATCTGATGCAGCACTCCATTATTCTCCTTCTTGGTCAAATAGCGCTTACACAGCCTGGAGGTGTGTTGGGTCGGTGTCCTGTTGAAAATGAAAATGATAGTCCCACTAGGTGCAAACCAGATGGGATGGCGTATCGCTGCAGAATGCTGTGGTAGCCATGCTGGTTAAGTGTGCCTTGAGTTTAACACTTTTTTGGTTACTACATCATTCCATATGTGTTATTTAATAGTTTTTATGTATTCACTATTATTCTACAATGTAGAAAATAGTAAAAATAAAGCAAAACCCTGGAATGAGTAGTTGTGTCCAAGCTTTTGACTGCTATTGTACATGTTTCAGGATGTATCCTTGATGTATCCTTGGAAATAATCAGAATTCATGTAAACAGTTTAGAAGACATAGCTTGTCACACAAAAAATATCTTGACACGACCCAGGCATGGGTTAAGTTTTTCTGCCCAATTTTGTGATATCCAATTGGTAGTTATAGTCTTTTCCCATCGCTGCAACTTCCTACGGACTCGGGAGAGGCGAAGGTCGAGAGCTGACCAGGGACAGGGTAATTCCTGCCACCTACAAATTTCTGTACTGAATTAAATATTAACCCCTACCTTAAAAAATGTTTTCTTTATTTCCCAAACAATTCAACACTTTTGTATTTTCATAATTTTAAGCATCTTTTAAACAAGCTTAACACTAGTACTTTTTAAAACACTTTTAACATAGGCCAGGCCTTGTTAACGCATATCCCAGCAATAATGCCTTGCATTAGCTCAATTTACCCAAGGCAAACATTGACCACATTAGCCCACAGCTACAAGAATGCATTTCAATGCTAGGTTTAAGACCTCCTATTGAAGCTTATAGAGACCCCAAATGATGTATAAAACAATCTTGAAATGGTCAGCTTTGGTTTCGAGACAAGAATCATGAAACCTCTAACAAATTCATTTGACTTGGTGAAACTCCGTTTTTTGGAGCCAACTTGTCTTTTCACTATGGTTTTCTCCTTCAAACTCCA
The DNA here is from genome assembly GCF_965601325.2 of Salmo salar. Taxonomy (NCBI): domain Eukaryota; kingdom Metazoa; phylum Chordata; class Actinopteri; order Salmoniformes; family Salmonidae; genus Salmo; species Salmo salar. Next base: position 32,783,071 of record NC_138293.1, read on the forward strand.
TAAAATGACCTTTTCTAAATATAGGTCAAATTCTAAATTTTGTGTGTGGTTCCTAGAAACAAGGGTGGCCCACTCTACCATACTTACATTTCTGCTAACTGACCTAGTCATGATTGCGGTATCTTTAAAAGTCCTGCCAACCTCACAGTATAAATGTCCCCTTTCATCTTACAGGCCTTGGCACTCATTATGATCATTCTATTGTTGGCCTTGTCATTATGAAAAGCATAAACAAGTTTATTCTGCATGCAGCATTCTGGTCCAAATAACAACATTGACTGCTATTTTTTGCACAAAAAATAAAATAAACTTTCTAGACAATGTTTTTTTAATTTATTTTTTATTTTATTTCACTAGGCAAGTCAGTTAGGAACAAATTCTTATTTACAATGACGGCCTTCCCTCGGCCAAACCCTCACTAACTCGGACGATGCTGGGCCAATTGTGCGCCACTCTATGGGACTTCTGACCACAGCCGGTTGTGATACATCCCAGGATCAAACCCGGGTCTGTAGTGACGCCTCTAGCACTGTGATGCAGTGCCTTAGACCGCTGTACCACTCGGCTTTAGTTTGTTGCTGGCTAACTAAAAGCCAATAAAGACCTAAACTGAATACTGGATCAGGGAAGACACTCTAATGTACTTGTCCTCTTGCTCAGTTGTGCACCGGGGCCTCCCACTCCTCTTTCTATTCTGGTTAGAGCCAGTTTGCTCTGATCTGTGAATGGAGTAGAACACAGCGTTGTACAAGATCTTCAGTTTCTTGGAATAGCCTTCATTTCTCAGAACAAGAATAGACTGACGAGTTTCAGAAGAAAGGACTTTGTTTCTGGCCATTTTGAAAACATAGCCTATCCTAAAAACAGGACAGGTCAAAGTAAAATGGACAATTACTGTAGGCTACTCACAACTGGGGTCCAGGAGTTTCATCCCTTGGGCTAAATTGTCATGATCAGTGGTTTCAAGTTTCTATCCATACATTTTTAACGAGCTGATCATAGCAAAAAATAAAATACTTCTGCATTTCCCGCTGTGTTAACACATTGCAAATAGTCTAAGGATAACTCCTCCTGATAAAGTTGGGTAGCTGATATTTAAAGCTTAAATAACCAAATTGATTAGTCACAGGAATCATGACTAATAAAGCCAATGCAATGATATGTTTTACAAATGGTGGGCCTACCACATAGATGGGCATTCCTAAAATTCAATTTCAGGCGACACTGTAGGCTATACCTCAGTAAGCATGGGCCGACGCCTTTCGGACTGTGGCAATGTTTTGGTCTCGCCTAGGGAGGCAGAGCGGCCCGGACTGGCCCTGAATACAGAGAAATAGATTAAAACTATTTACATTTGCTGGTCACCAAATCTACATACCTTTCCAATAAATACTCAATATACACTACAATTCAATAGTTCAAACAATAGACACCAAACTTTGCTTCTTTGTTAAGCGCAGCATGTAGATTTGGAAACAACAACTGCTGTCCCTGTTTTTCCCTTAATTCTCCAGAACGGGAAATACACAAACCTTTTAAACCCCACCGTTACAAAAAAAGATTTCAGTTTTGTAACTGCAGTCGACTGGTATTTTAGATGCAGTAATTGCAGAATAACTTCGGTGCCATTAGTCTTACTAATGGTGCCGGAAAAGAAGGCAGACGTTTTACGTGCCCCTAGCCGATTGTGTTTTTTCTTTGTTTCTCCCTCAACGTGATCAAGACAAAGGAGATGATCGTGGACTACAGGAAAAAGAGGACCGAGCAAGCCCCCATTCTCATCGACAGGGCTGCAGTGGAGCAGGTTGAGAGCTTTAAGTTCCTCAGTGTCCACATCACCAACAAACTAACGTGGTCCAAGCCTACCACGACAGTTGTAAAGAGGACATGACAAAACCTATTCCCCCTCAGGAGACTGAAAAGATTTGGCATGAATCCTCAGAACCTCAAAAGGTTCTACAGCTGCACCATCGAGAGCATCCTGACTGGTTGCATCACATCACTGGGGCCAAGCTTCCTGCCATCCAGGACCTCTATACCAGGCGATGTCAAAGGAAGGCCCTAAAATCTTTCACAGACTCCAGCCACCCTTGTCATAGACTGTGGAAACCCAGCGCCAAGTCTAGGTCCAAGAGGCTTCTAAACAGCTTACCGGTGTCCCCGCACATTGACTCTGTATCGGTACCCCCCTGTATATAGTCTCGCAATTGTTATTTTACTGCTGCTCTTTAATTACTTGTTATACTTTATCTCTTATTCTTATCCGATTTTGTTTAAACTGCATTGTCGGTTAGGGGCTCGTGTTTGGCGCATGTGACTAATACAATTTGATTTGATTTGAGTGTACTAAGTTATACTGCACTCTAACTGCAGTAACATTGCAAAATTACTGCAGTAAAAAATATATATATTTTGGATGCAGTATTTGCAGCATACTGCAGTTATAATGCACTCTGACTGCAATCTTTTTTTCCAAGGGCAGGCACACCTGAAAACAATCAAAGCAACAGACAATTAGCAACAGCATTCACAGTTCAAACTATCCAATAGAAACATCACAAATCTCTTGACTCAAATTAACCACTTGTCTCCCAGTCCACCCTGTTGTAGCGATCTAGTTGGCTAGCCAGCTCATGTAATTACCAGAACATATCTGACAATGTTTTGAGTTTAACTGTAGCCAACTTTTATTCACCATGAGAGGAAAATTAACACATTACAAGGTAATTATTTACAAATATGGTGAGCTGCTAACTTAGTGTTGTGAATGTGAAGAAATTAAAGCAGTGCATTGCATTCCGTCCAATCAAGGAATTTAGAACTTGATAAATGTTGCTTGCTGTGTCAGGTTACCATGACAACGGTGGCTACAACAGGGTCGAAGTTTAATCTCCTGCTCAGTTGCCGTCAAATCAATGGCAATATAAAAGGTGCATGCTAACAAGAGCGGTAAAGACTGAGCTTTTTGAAAAGGGATCATATAAACATTGCCCAATTGTTTTTACAGGCAACATACTGTAAATCCTAAGTGAAAGAAGTAATAGACACGCGCACACACACACCACACACACACACACACACACACACACACACACACACACACACACACACACACACCACACACACACAGGCATCCCATTTCCTCCTCTCCTGCTGCTCTGCCCTTAAACCCCTTCACCCTCCATGCAGGGAGTAGACACAACACTCTTTTACTCTTTGTCATGGTAATAACACTAAGCCTAACTGTCCCCATTTTGCCTGTCAACTTACGTTTATTTTGCATTTCTTTTTTCTGTATGTACTGTCAGATTGTTGGGGTATGTATAAGTACTCCCTTCCTCCTCCTCCTGCTCTCACACTCCTGGAACCAATTATATTATCCCACCAACTCTTTCAAATTCTGACAAAAAGGACGAAAAAAAAATATTCTCTACCCCAGCAAATTTCACAACTTTACTGACCTTCTCTCAAGAGGCGCTAAAAATCTGTTGAGAATTTTGTACTTTCTTTCACTTTTTTTAATCGCTCCCACTCACTCTCTCCCAGCTGTCTTTCATTCTTCTATGTGAAGGCCTTCTTGACAGTGCGCAGAACAGACTTCTTGTTTGTGACACCTACATATCGCAGTGTGACACATGGTGTACTAAACCACTGCAGCGTGATGCAGCCTAGAGAGTCCAGTTGTATAGTGTTAGTCCCAGCCTCTCCCCAGGCCATCCTTTGCTTCCCACTGCAGCATTGCTACAGGCTAATCCCCTGGCTTCTCTCCTGGGCTGGGAGACAGCCTAGCATCAGCAACTCTTATTTCAGCCATTTATTTCACATTCAATAACATGTTATACCACTGCATCTATTATAACTACCACCACTACTACTTCTGCTACCTTTAGTACAACTACCACCACTTACCGAATGATGATTCCAGCCACACTTTTTACTTATGTGTAAGTGATTTTTGTATAGAAAACTGTATTATAGGGGTTAGGATTTGTGTGTGGGAGTCTCACTACAGCAGGTGTGAGTAGGCTAGCAATCTTTCCTTCTCTGCTCCCATACCATTTCAAATTGCACAGTGAACAAATGATCATTACATACATATATGAAACTGTTCTTTCATCTCCTTCCAGCCAGATGCCTTTTTCAGCGAGGCAAGGTTTTTAATATTCCAAGTCAACATGTACTGTATAACTCATTTGCTTTGATGCAGATTAAATTTCATAGAGATCAATGTATCTTTAATTATTTGTATTTTGCTTTCTCTCCACTTATAGGGACATTGGTCTTACTGAATTACATTCATGTCATGGAAAAAGGGATTGTAAGCACCATGGATGATTGTAGCCAATCTACTCCCCCTGGTTTAAAGAGGTGAGGTCCTCTGCTAAACAACTAAATACAACTAAACAATACCAAGGTAAAACATGTTATTGTACATCAAGGGTGGAGCCTGAGAATAAAAAACAAAGATAGTGTAACAATTTATTTTCTGCTTCTCGTAGTTCAGAAATGCACAATAATCAGATAGTCAATACGAGCTCCATGCTGTACTACAGACAGTGATTCAGTTTAGAGTTGCTGCCAATATACATTTGTTTCCATCAAAACAAGACAGTGAACATGTTTACATGCACACCGATATCCTATTATTATTTTGGATACTCAACTATTCTGTTTTTGTGTTGAAGCACATAAACATATCCAGTTTACAATGACCTGAAAAAGCTTGTATCCCGGTTATGAAAAACCCGGATTAGATGCCTGGGATATGCTGATCTTCGACGGGATACTGTGGCATGTAAACATCTTATCCGGTTTACTGTTGTTTTCCGCGGTCTGCGCAAAATCAGTTTTGCATATCATGGGTGTTGTATGATGTTTTCATCTCATTGTCAAATAAATCACTAAGCCTACCTGTGCTGATCCATCCACCATAATAATACATTTTTCTGATATTCCGTACTGGAACACATAGCCTACTGGCTACTTTCACCCCTAAGTTTCTGCTAATAATTTCCAACATTTGGTAGGCCATATAATTTCCGACATTTAGTAGGCCAGTTCTTTGTCAACTATAGTTAGATGCATCTTTTCTTCTGTCACAACTTGTTGCCCCAGAAGACTAAATAGAGTAGTGCACCCCAGAATGTCTTACATCAATAGAATGGATGCGTTAGTAATCTTTTATTTCTTTTTTTATTTATCCTTTATTTAACTTGTGTCACGGCTGTGATAAGGAGCGGACCAAGATGCAGCGTTTGTGTTCCACATATTTATTATATTCGTGAAACGTAATGCAAATACAGAAAACTTGAAATACCAAAACAACAAACTGTGACGCAGAGAGGGAAAAAACACACTACTCAAAGGATAATCACCCACAAGGACAGGTGGGACAAACATCAACTTAAGTATGGCCTCCAATTCGAGACAACGACAACCAGCTGCCTCTAATTGGAGGTCATGCCAAACAACAACCCACATAGAAATACAACAACTAGAACCTGAACATAGACATACAAAAACAGATCAACAACCCCTGTCACGCCCTGACCACTCTACCATAGAAAATAACAACTTACTATGGTCAGGACGTGACAACTTGGCATGTCAGTTAAGAACAAATTCTTATTTACAATGACGGCCTACCAAAAGGCAAAAGGCCTCCTATGGGGATGGGGGCTGGGATTAAAAATACTAATAAATTAAATGAAAATCTAGGACAAAACACACATCACGACAAAAGAGACAAAACAACACTATATAAAGAAAGACCTAAGACGACAACATAGCATGGCAGCAACACATAACAAGACAGCATGTTAGCAACACAACATGGCAGCAGCACAACATGGTAGCAGCACAAAACAGGGTACTAACATTGTTGGGCACAGACAACAGCACAAAGGGCAAGAAGGTAGAGACAACAATACATCATATAAAGCAGCCACAGCTGTGTCCATGATTGATTCTTTGAATGAAGACTCAGATAAAACTGTCCAGTTTGAGTGTTTGTTGCAGCTCGTTCAAGTCGCTAGCTGCAGCGAGCTGAAAAGATGAGTGACTCAAGGATGTGTGTGCTTTGGGGACCTTAACAAAATGTGACTGGCAGAACGAGTGTTGTATGTGGAGGATGAGGGCTGCAGTAGATATCTCAGATAGGGGGGTGTGATGCCTAAGAGGGTTTTCTAAATAAGCATCAACCAGTGGGTCTTGCGACAGGTTTACAGAGATGACCAGTTTACAGAAGAGTATAGAGTGCAGTGATGTGTCCTATAAGGAGCATTGGTGGCAAATCTGATGGCCGAATGGTAAAGAACATCTAGCCGCTCGAGAGCACCCTTACCTGTCGATCAATAAATTACTTCTCCGTAATCTACTATGGGTAGAATGGTTAGTTTGGCAGCTGGGGTGAAAGAGGAGCAATTATGATAGAGGAAACCAAGTCCAGATTTAACTTTAGCCTGCAGCTTTGATATGTGCTTTCCAAGTACTTGTATGAGGTGACTACCTCAAGCTCTAAACCCTCAGAGGTAGTAATCACACCTGTGGGGAGAGGAGTATTCTTCTTACCAAACCACATGACCTTTGATTTGGAGGTGTTCAGAACAAGGTTCTAGTTAATCTAATCTAGTTAACACCGGTAAAGTTGTCTGTTTTGTTTGGTGACTGGGGGAAAACGCAATAACTCCAAAACAGTGGAAAGATTGGTCCTGTGCAAAATGTCCAAATGTCATCAGTTTGAACGGTTTTAAGGAAATGAAAAGCTGAGAAAAAGAAAAAAGTCTTCAGTTCATCTTTTGTGCATATTTAATGTGGTTGAAATACTGTCTGCTAGTGTAAGTGTCAAAGATTACACATTACATGCGCAGTCATATTTTCTCAAGAGATACTGAAAGAAAGAAATCATATTTCTCCTGTTCCCCACTCCTGTTGTATAAATTTACTGAAAGAAATGCATAATTCTGCAGGAGTTAATATTATATTACGCTACATGCGAGAGTTTTAGGCCTAATGTCAGTGTCCATATTTCAGTTACAATTCCATTTAATCCACTTAAATTAGGAATATTCTGTTTATTCATGGCTACAGGGATACTCGTGAGTGGGATATCAAATTTGCATGTAAACAGCTTATCCCAAATAAGACCTTAAGAGGGATATGAGTTACTGTGCGCATGTAAACGTAGTAATGTTGCAACACTTACTGGAAGGTGTGCCCAGGGAGAAGGATAATGGCTCTAGGTGGACTAAGAACATTGCCATAAAACTACTTTTAAATTGATTATACTTACTTTCAGAGCGTGAAAAACACCCATCACACCTCCTGTCCTCTCAGAGCACTCCAACCAACACAAAGGGGATCCCCTGACTTCTTCTTTGGAGTTTAACAGCAGTTGGCATCCAATATGTTGTATTACTGCTGGACTATAATATAAATCCATTATACGATGTGATACAAAAGAAATTAAAAAATAACTACAATTAAAAAATAAAATAAATAACACCCTTCCAATTAACCCTACACTCATTAAAAACCCACTACCTGATTCCACTACCTTGACCCTATCTGCTCCTGCAAATGCCAACGGCCTGGGAGGACAGACACCACCACTCAACACACCCTGTAACTCTTCTGAAGTCAAATCTCATACACCCATATACTTCTCTGGTGCCACCACAACATCTATTTTCTGTTATTTGTGCGATACAGTTGTGCGATGCAGTTGATAACCTTTGCTATGAACGCTAAGAAGCCAACCATACTGAAGCATATATCACTCGTTGGCCTATCCCTCTGTGCTGGCACAGATCTACTACTCACAGGGATCCTCTCAGGATCCCTCACCCTTGACCCATCCTCCTCTACTTTCTTTACTGCTTCAGCATACGACATCTTCTGCACTACTCTGACTCTGGCCACCTCAACCTGCCTCTCTCACACCGGACACTTCTGATCCCCAGCAACATGGGCACCCCTACAGTTGACACACAACTTTATCCACCAAAACTACACAATCCTCTATCCCATGCCCTCCTGCACACTTCCCTTATCTTGGAATCTCCCTCCTACAAGCTAATGCAACTTGACCATAAAAGTTGCACCTGAAACACCGCATTGGATTCGGCACAAAAGCTCTAACAGGATAACTGATATATCCTAAAATGACTTTGTCGAGTAAAGACTGACTCAAAACTCAAAAGAACTGACAGTGACTCCCCTGTTTCATCACACTTGCCACTGGGTCTGTGTCGCACCAAAGGGCAGGCATCACAAACACCACGAATTTTCAACTTCAAATGTTCACCTCCACACTTAACTCTACCCCAGAAATCACTCCTTTCAATAGTGCCCTGTTCCTAAGAGCATAGCAAGAAACCGATCATGGCCCAAGTTACGTGACATGGACCGTTCACTCCCTCTGGTCAGAAGAAACACAAACAAATATCTCAAGTCCACTACAGGTTACCTTCACTGATTCAACTGCACCCAACTCCTTTCCCACCCACCCTGAAACTACAAATGAATCCGCCAAAAGGCAAGGATCCACTTTCTCCAAAAATGTAACTCCTACTGGACCAGATTCTTCTTTATCATGTCCTTTGATGCCAGGCTCTGGTTCTGAGCTCTTCACCACACCTTCCACCTAACTTCACTTCCATTTCACCTCCAGAACTCAGTCTGGCGCACAGCCCACTCTGTTTGCACTTGAAACCAATCTTCTTCGACACCCCATCTCCATTCTTATCGCCATCTTCCTCAAATTCAAATCCAACCTCGGCTTTCCTCATTCTCTTTGACCTCTACTTCCTCTTTTTTCTCCTCCATTCCTCCTCAGAAATCCACCTTTCTGTGTCCCTGTCCCAATATTCCTCTTCTCCCAACTTTGCTGGCGGCCCGGTGGCATCCCGACGTAACTCCAACTCATAATCGTCCTGCTCACTTTGGAAACGTGTCCTCCGGGTGCCAACATTTTGAGAGCATGAGCAGTGGCCACACACAGAAAAGCAAACCCCAAACTCAACTGTGTTCTACACCCGTCGTGGTGGAAAACCTTCAGAGCTCTCTTTTGGTACTCAACCGGATCCCCTGATTGAACTGACAGCTAACCATTTTTCTAGAGGCCACACCCTTAATTAACAATAAGGAATACCTGTGCTACAGTCCATGAGGCTGCATTCAAGAGCTCATGCCTTTTACATGATGTATCCATTGAATTGTTAGATTCTGAGAAAGGATGGTCCATTGAAGTGGTAGATTCTGAGAATGGATGGTCAGAGAAAGAGTTTAGGGGGAGAAATGATAGAGAAATATCCTTGTTGGGTATGAGTCTGATTTAAATTCCATCGGTTCATTCAAAGCTGGCCTCAGTTTCTCCTGAAAAGCCGCTCTATGTAATTACCGTAACCACAGTTTAAAAAGCAATATGGCTGTCAAATATTCCCCGGGAACATGTACAATATTGGTGGAAAAAAGCAACTCTGTCTGATGCCCTGAAGTGAACATCTTGACAGGCACATCCCCCCTCCTGAGCAAGGTGCCCTCTGAGAGTGCATGTGACAATATTTATGAAATCACCTTTTTTATACAAGTTGTAATTAAGAGCTCAAAAGAATGATACAGTGCAGCCGCGGCACCCATACTCATTATGGTGTCCTCTGAATCGGTCCTGGTGGGTAAGCATCAGCAATACCCACCAGGGCTATTCATATTCAGTTGATGTGTTTCTAAGGCACACAAAAACAAGGATAGACAAGTACTGTGTGGCATGAAAAGAGCATCATTGCTCAGGGACGTCATGGCCGGCTTTCATACACTTTCAACTGTTTCCTGTCAGTCATTTTCATTTTGTCAGTTGACTTTGAGTGTTTGCGTCAGTGTACTTTATTCTTAGGTGTGGAGCTTTTGTGTGGGACTCTATTGTAACATTAGGCATAAGAAATAGACCCCCTTTTTCATATTATCTTTAGACATGTGGCTCATTCACATGGTACTGTAAAGCAGACTAGTATATTAGGACATGAGATGGTTGTTGTGGTAATGACTTAATAATGTCAGGCACTGTTAGACCAGCTAAGAGATCTCAGAGGTCTTACGGGTCTTAGATTACTGACCATCAGTAGAACGAGACCTATTGATGACACAGTCTGTCTGATGTGTCGTGTTGTGTTGTGGTTTCAGGTGAGCAAAGTCACGAAGTGCATAAAAATGTTATTTTGCACATGTTAAGTGAATGTATACACCAGTAAGGGTATCAGGGAAATAAATGAGGTGTGTGTAAAAGTTTGCCAGTTCAAGAGAAATATACCTACTGTGTTGTATGCTAACCGAGTGCCTAGCTAGCCAACTGGCTAGATGAGATATGAAATTAGTCATCTGTAACAGAAAATACGGAAATGTGAATGTGTCCATATTACCAGTATTTCGCTATGTTTGTTCATGTTAGAGAAGTGTTTTGTATAAGTTTATATCCTTTAAGAGAATGAAAATGTACATATTTGGGATAGAGATTATTGACCATTAGTAAAAGAGACCTAGTGGTGATACAGGCAGCATGTCTGATGTGCATGTATGTCTTGTGATTTCAGAAAAGAAAAGTAAACGTTCTAATCTCCTGCATGCTTGAAAGTCGTCATTATTACATTGTGCAATAAAATTGGCGAGCTTGCCAAGAAAAACATTGTGCCATGGTGTGGATGACGCGGCTAAAAATAGAACCGGACCTCGATTGACACAATCAGGCTACTGAAAGCCATACAGTGGGCGACATCATCAGCACTCCTCCCACAAGTCTCCAGAAAAATTATGTTTTGGTTTTGGGACCCCGTATCACCTTTTCATTATAACGTTGTAGGAAATATGTTCCTAGCGTGTGAAGAATGTGTTTGCTGGCCTCATCAATGCTAGCCAGCTAGCTAATATTTAGACAAACAATTATTTTGCTTGGCTAAAGTTATGCTAACCTGTTTGCAAACCCTTTAGTATTGCTTACCAGCTTGCTGGCTAGCCACAGAGGTTAGCTGGCTAGTTGGCTACTGTAGTTAGCTACTGTCATCAGATGTTGTGTTATTATCATATTTTGCCTATTCCACCATTTGTAGAATGCATACTGGCATTTGAATATAGTGCGGGAATCTGGACACACTGTGGACACGGTAGACACATTTAAATGTAGGCGTAGAAGCATGGCGTGTTCGAAATTCCATGATCAGAACTCTATAATCAGAATACTAAAGCTGCATGAACAGTCAAGTCTGGACATGGCCAGAGAGTATGGAGCTGGAACAGTGACAATATAGGGTGAGTGAGAATGAAAGATGAAGCAATCTGAGAAAGAACACAAGCAGTACAGTAACCAAAGTGAGTGAACTGCAGACCTAAGGTGCAGATCCAGCAGTTGTAAAGCACCAGCAGCAGCTAGTCAAAGGGATGCTGAGTTTTATGAAATGGTGAAGAAACTGAAGGAGGAAGTGGAGGAAATGCAGAAAAGTATACACAACCCCACTGCGCCTGCTCATCAGCCTAGATGGAATGGAAAGAGAGGATGACGAGTCTGTCAGGAAAATGATACAGGTAATCGGTGTGAACACTGCTTTAAGTGTGGACAACCTGGGTACTTCTCAAAGGGCTGTAGAGCACAAAGGAAGCCAGTAGGAAAAACTGATCAGGTGAACGTAGCAGGCCATACTGTCACCGCCAAACGTATTATCTCAGAGCCAAGAACAATGTGACAATGTTCATAAGCTTCTGTGTGATAGAATCAGAGAGTTAGAGGCTAGTGAGGCAGCAAAGCGGAGTCAATGGGGGTCAGGGAGTAAGTTGGAGGGGTCCACCTATGTAAGCCACCTCTCCATGCTGCGTCACTCAAAGCTACTGAACCTGATTGGGGAAAAGTGTATGGTGAACTGTTTCTACAATGAAGTTGCGACTCAAGCATTGTGGGATACAGGGTCGCAGGTCAGTCTCCTCAACAAGGAATGGAGAAGGGACCACCTCCCATACACAACGGTGTGCAGCACAGAAGAGATCCTGGGATCTGGGACAGTTAAAAAGGTTAATCAGACAGCCATCCCCTTCACAGGATGGGTGGAGGTGAATGGAGCAACAACCACATCAAAGACTGAGCAAAGCTTTCTCCCTTAACTGTAAGAAGACAGAAGTACTAGTACAGCTCATTCAAAGCAGTGATATGGACGCGAAAGAAGGAGCGGTGAGAGTTAGATGACTATATGCAGTGATTCCAGCCGGCCAGAGGAAAGAGGTGAGGTGCCAATCCAGAGCTTTTGATTGAGGAAGCGGCAAACCTTCACTGTGGGGATGACGTCAGTGATGCATTTCCTGATGATGCCGGTGACAGGTGGTTAGCTCTTCGACACTATCGGCAGAGTCCCAGTACCCATGGTCTACCGAAGGACTATCGAAGCAGAGGCTATGCAGCAGCACCTCCGTCACTGGCTTCATCAGGAAATGCATCGCTGATATGGTCCCCACAGTGAAGGTTCGCTGCTTCCCCAATGAAATACCTTGGATTAACACAAGGTATGCGCTAAGCTAAGGGACAGATTTACCACTCACAGGGCTATCACAGCTAACGGCTATGGCTGAGGACACTAATGCGTACAAGAAGTGCTGCTACGACTTCCCCAAAGCCATCAAACAGGCAAAAGGACAATATCGGAACAAGGTGGAATCCTAATATACCGGCTCCGATGCTCGACAAGTGACAGGGGCTACAGTAAATTACAGACTACAAAGGAAGCCCTTGCCGTGATCTACCCAATGTTGCCTCTCTACCAGACTAATTCAATGATTTTTAACCTCTTAAATGTAAAGTCCCCATATTTGGGGAACCTATTTGATTTTTTTATTCAATTCAGTCTGGTATGAGAACGGTAGCTCTTATCTGTCTGCGGAAAGCTGGGTATCTTGGTGTGACTTACTACCATATTTGGGCATACGAATGTATAAGGACAGACCGTGCCGATGATCTCAGGGCATGTGCTGATCAGCTGGCAGGCGTCTTCAGACATTTTCAACCTCTCCTTGTCCAAGTCTGTAATCCCCACATGTTTCAAGCTGACTACCATCCTTCCTGTTCCCAAAAACTCTAAGACTTCCTGCCACAATGACTACTGCCCTCTAGCACACATCTGTAATAATGAAGTGCTTTGAAAGGCTGATCATGGCACACATCAACTCCATCATACTAGACACATTGGACCCACTCCAATTTTCATACTGTCCCAACAGATCCGCAGACGACACAATCTCAATTGACACAATCTCAATTGCACTCCACACTGCCCACCTAGAAAAGGGGAATACCTACAGTTGAAGTCGGAAGTTTACATACACCTTAGCCAAATACATTTAAACTATTTTTTTCACAATTCCTAACATTTAATCAGAATAAAAATTCCATGTCTTAGGTCAGTTAGGATCACGACTTTATTTTAAGAATGTGAAATGTCCGAATAATTGTAGAGAGAATGATTTATTTCATATTTTGTTTCTTTCATCACATTCCCAGTGGGTCAGAAGTTTACATACACTAAATTAGTATTTGGTAGCATTGCCTTTAAATTGTTTAACTTGGGTCAAATGTTTCTGGTATCCTTCCACAAGCTTCCCACAATAAGTTGGGTGAATTTTGGCCAATTCCTCCTGACAGAGCTGGTGTAACTGAGTCAGGTTTGTAGGCCTCCTTGCTAGCACACGCTTTTCAGTTCTGCCCACACATTTTCTATAGGATTGAGGTCAGGGCTTTGTGATGGCCACACCAATACCTTGACTTTGTTGTCCTTAAGCCATTTTGACACAACTTTGGAAGTGTGCTTGGGGCCATTGTCCATTTGTAAGACCCATTTGCGACAAAGCTTCAACTTCCTGACCGATGTCTTGAGATGTTACTTCAATATATCCACATAATTTTCCTCCCTCATGATGCCATCTATTTTGTGAAGTGCACCAGTCCCTCCTGCAGCAAAGCACCCCCACAACATGATGCTGCCACCCCCGTGCTTCACGGTTGGGATGGTGTTCTTCGGCTTGCAAGCCTCCCCCTTGTTTCTCCAAACATAACAATGGTCATTATGGCCAAACAGTTCTATTTGAGTTTCACCAGACCAGAGGACATTTCTCCAAAAAGTATGATTCATTGCAAACTGTAGTCTGGCTTTTTTTAAGGCAGTTTTGGAGCAGTGGCTTCTTCCTTGCTGAGAGGCCTTTCAGGTTATGTCGATATAGCTCTTGTTTTACTGTGGATATAGATACTTTTGTACCTGTTTCTTCCAGCATCTTCATAAGGTTCTTTGCTGTCTTTCTGGGATTGATTTGCACTTTTCGCACCAAAGTACGTTCATCAGAATGTGTCTCCTTCCTGAGCGGTATGACGGCTGCGTGGTCCCGTGGTGTTTATAGTTGCGTACTATTGTTTGTACAGATGAACGTGTTACCTTCAGGCGTTTGGAAATTGCTCCCAAGGATGAACCAGACTTGTGGAGGTCTCCACATTTTTTTCTGAGGTCTTGGCTGATTTATTTTGATTTTACCATGATGTCAAGCAAAGAGGCAGAGTTTGAAGGTAGGCTTTGAAATACATCCACAGGTACACCTCCAATTGACTCAAATGATGTCAGTTAGCCTGTCAGAAGCTTCTAAAAAGCCATGACATCATTTTCTGGAATTTTCCAAGCTGTTTAAAGGCACAGTCAACTTAGTGTATGTAAACGTCTGACCCACTGGAATTGTGATACAGTGAATTATAAGTGAAATAATCTGTCTGTAAACAATTGTTGGAAAAATGACTTGTGTCATGTACAAAGTAGATGTCCTAACCGACTTGCCAAAACTATAGTTTGTTAACAAGAAAATTGTGGAATGGTTGAAAAACGAGTTTTAATGACTCCAACCTAAGTGTATGTAAACCTCCGAGGTGGAGGGTGCATCATGGTCTGGGGCGGTGTGTCACAGCATCATCGGACTGAGCTTGTTGTCATTGCAGGCAATCTCAACGCTATGCGTTACAGGGAAGACATCCTCCTCCCTCATGTGGTACCCTTCCTGTAGGCTCATCCTAACATGACCCTCTAGCATGACAATGCCACCAGCCATACTGCTGGTTCTGTGCGTGATTTCCTGCAAGACAGGAATGTCAGTGATCTGCCATGGCCAGTGAAGAGCCCAGATCTCAATCCCATTGAGCACGTCTGGGACCTGTTGGATCAGAGGGTGAGGGCTAGGGCCATTCCCCCCAGAAATGTCTGGGAACTTGCAGGTGCCTTGGTGGAAGAGTGGGTTAACATCTCACAGCAAGAACTGGCAAATCTGGTGCAGTCCATGAGGAGGAGATGCACTGCAGTACTTAATGCAGCTGGTGGCCACACCACATACTGACTGTTACTTTTCATTTTGACCCCCCCCCCCCCCCCCCCCCCCCTTTGTTCAGGGACACATTATTCCATTTTTGTTAGTCACATGTCTGTGGAACGTGTTCAGTTTATGTCTCAGTTGTTGAATCTTGTTTTGTTCATACAAATATTTACACATGTTAAGTTTGATGAAAAGACATGCAGTTGACAGTGAGAGGACGTTTCTTTTTTGCTGAGTTTATATAGGCTAGGAATAAGGTAATATGTTTATTATTGTATAGGTTGAACCTGTTTTAAAGAATGGAAGTGCTCTAGCAGAATGAACTTTACTCCTGACATTGAGAACCCTGGTAGATTCGTACATTTTTTGGGAATGCTGCTGGGAATGGAAACATATCTGATTTTGTCCGTCAATGTTTTAAATCAACAAAAATATCCATTACTAGACGCTATCTAAGAGTGACCACTCTACAAAATATGTTGTCTTGGTTATCTCTTGTGCTGTTCAATCTGGACTGCACTGCATAACATTTACTTAGGATATATATATTCCCCATATCTGATTGAAAGTTAAGCCTGGACCAGACCCTCCTGGAACTATATTATGTCTTTAAATCCAAATTACACTGTTATAATTTTTCTGTGACATTAACAAGCAGGGAATTTGCTCACTCTATTTCAGGACTCAATTCTCAATTACATGTATCTGATTAGGTGTTGTGTTTTCTTGTCTGACTGTCCAGTACAGGTCTTCCACCATTTATTATTACTTTATTTTCTCTTACCACTCGACTCCCCACTGACTTTTTATGGCAGGCTATTTTCGTATTACTTTGGATTTAATGTGCTAGGGATTATCAGGTAGTTTGCCCCTCATACTACCTTCCCAGAGCCAAAACGATTCAGTTGGACGGGACTCTGATATCCATAGCGGGGCACTTTTCTTTCACGGGACCTCCTATGTCTGCATGCGCTTGCGTTATAGTAAAGGCCATAGGTAGCTTGTGAGTTTCAAGTTTGGTGAAGCTTACAATTTATCTGACCATTTCTACCGATCTGCGTGAAAGTTATTTTTATATGTGTATTTTCGTGGAACAGTTTCATTTCAATAATTACTTTTTTGTTTCACAAAATCACTGTCACGTGGTTAATCATAAACATCTGAAGTGAAATGATAAAAATCTAAAAGTTAAAATTCATCTAAGGAGAGAGCACCATCCTCTGCCATATGGACACATTGATACACCGTGATCCATTAGCAGCTAAAGAACTGAGCGTATGCAACACAGACATAGCAGTAGGTCTACATTGTCAACTCACTAAGCAAAATACACAGGCCTAAAGCCGACAAATTAAAACAGTAGACAATATCTTGATGAAAATTCTGGTTCTTTACAATCACCTTTATCTCTCTATCTGCCTGTCAGCCTCCCTTTCTATCTGTCTTAACTTGAGCTATTGCTAGTGAAGTGGAACATTTGTGTTAAATTATCAACTGGATCCAGCCTGAAGCTGTTGCTAGTGAACTTGCATCAACTAGAATATTCCGGGCCCACAGAGTTTTGCATGCCAGTGAGTTCCACTGGAAATATTGCTCAATCACACCAAGGCTGGGTTATTATCGAGGCAGCGAGGGTTGGAAAAGGATTTCAAATACAGAAGAGCTATCATTTGTAATGGATGTAAAAAAAAAAGACTTATTTTACAATGTGTGAGGTGAAGAAACAATTACTGAGAAGTTAGACTTGGTGGATATGGTGAGTTAAGACAATCAGAAATCAGACATTGCCAAATGGGCACATAAAATCTAAATTTAGTGGTCCCGTACACATATTTAGCAGATGTTATTGCGGGTGTAGCGAAATGCTTAGCTAGCTCCATCAGTACAGTAGTATCTACAGTGCTTTCTGAAAGTATTCAGACCCTTTCCCTTTTTCCACATTTTGTTATGTTACAGCCTTATTCTAAAATGGACAAAATGATTTTTAGAAATTTTTGCAAATTTATGACAAATTAAAAACTGAATTTCCTTATTTACATAAGTATTAAGACCCTTTGCTATGAAACTCAAAATTGAGCTCAGGTGCAACTGCTTCCATTGATCATTCTTGAGATGTTTCTACAACTTGATTGGAGTCCACCTGTGGTAAATTCAATTGATTGGACATGATTTGGAAAGGCACACCTGTCTATATAAGGTCTCGCAGTTGACAGCGGATGTCAAAGCAAAAACCAAGCCATGAGGTTCAAGGAATTGTCCGTAGAGCTACGAGACAGGATTGTGTCGAGACACAGATCTGGGGAAGGGTACCACAACATTTTTTGCAGCATTGAAGGTGCAAGAATAGAGTGGCCTCCATCAATCTTCAATGGAAGAAGTTTGGAACCACCAAGACTCTAACTAGAGTTGGCCGCCCAGCCAAACTGAGCAATCGGGGGAGAAGGGTCTTGGTCAGGGAGGTGACCAAGAAACCAATGGTCACTCTGACAGAGCTCCAGAGATCCTCTGTGGAGATGGGAGAACCTTCCAGAAGGACAACCATCTTTGCAGCACCAACAATCAGGCCTTTAAGGTAGAGTGGCCAGACGGAAGCCACACCTCAGTAAAAGGCACATGACAGCCCACTTGGAGTTTGCCAAAAGGCACCTAAATGACTCAAACAATGAGAAACAAGATCTGATGAAACCAAAATTGAACTCTTTGACCTGAATACCAAGCGTCACTTCTGGAGGAAACCTGGCACCACCCCTACGGTGAAGCATGGTGGTGGCAGCATCATGCTGTGGGGACGTTTTTCAGCGGCAGGGACTGGGAGACTAGTCAGGATCAAGGGAAAAGTGAACGGATCAAAGAACAGAGAGATCTTTGATGAAAAACTGCTCCAGAGCACTCAGGACCTCTGACTGGGGAGAAGGTTCACCTTCCAACAGGACAACGACCATAAGCACACAGCAAAGTCAGCACAGGAGTGGCTTCGGGACAGGTCTCTAAATGTCCAGCCAGAGCCCGGACTTGAACTCAATCAAACATCTCTGGAGATACATGAAAATAGATGTACAGCGACGCTCCTCATCCAACCTGACACAGCTTGAGAGGATCTACAGAGAAGAATGTGAGAAACTCCCCAAATACAGGTGTGCCAAGCTTGCGGTGTCATACCCAAGAAGACTCAAGGCTGTAAGTGCCTTCGGAAGGTTTTCAGACCTTTTGACTTTTTCCATGTTTTGTTACGTTACAGCCTTGTTTCAAAATGGATTCAATATAAAATAAAATCCTCAGCAATCTACACACAATACCCCATAATGACAAAGTGAAAACAGATTTTTTTACTTTTTTTACATTTATTAAAAATAAAAAAATGAAATACCTTATTTATATAAGTATACAGACCATTTGCTATGAGACTCGAAATTGAGCTCAGGTGGAATCCTGTTTCCATTGATCATCCTTGAGATGTTTTTACAACTGGATTGGAGTGCACCTGTCACGCTTTTGTGGAGAGACGGACCAAAGCCCAGCGTG
Source organism: Salmo salar (assembly GCF_965601325.2). Taxonomy (NCBI): domain Eukaryota; kingdom Metazoa; phylum Chordata; class Actinopteri; order Salmoniformes; family Salmonidae; genus Salmo; species Salmo salar. The sequence continues at coordinate 32,801,962 of NC_138293.1, forward strand.
ATCTGGGTTCCACATATTTATTTGTGAAGCTCATTAAACAATAAACAGCAAACGAAACGTGAAGCAAATGCAGTGCTCACAGGCAACTACACACAAAAAAGATCCCACAAACACAGATGGGAAAAATAACTACTTAAATATGATCCCCAATTAGAGACAACGATTACGAGCTGCCTCTAATTGGGAATCATACAAAACACCCTCATAGAAAAAGAAACTAGAACACAACATAGACATAGATATACTAGATCACCCCCTAGTCACAGTACACCCCCCAAAGGTGCAGACTCCGGCCGCAAAACCTGAAACCAAATGGGGAGGGTAGGGGGGGTGATTAGTGTCGGTCGCGGCTCCGGTGCGGGGCGAAGTACCCACTCAGCTCGCGGATCCGCCAGCATTGGTGGCGGCTCTGGTGCGGGATGAAGAACCCGCTCATCCCGCAGATCCGCCAGCATCGGGGACGGCTCTGGCGGGGACAGAAGATCCCACCACAACAGGACAGGACCAAGCAGCGTGCCCAGGAGGAGAAGGTATCCTGGGCTTGGGAGGAGATCAAGGAGGAGAAGACATCCTGGACATGGTAGGAAATCATGGAGGGACACAAAAGCCTTCCTCGGAAGCAGACGCAAGGAGATAAGGGAGGACAGCGGCGATGCCGGGGTTCGCGGCCACAAGGAAAGCCCAAAGGACAGCCCCCCCCAAAAATAGTGGAGGGGCACACGGGGTGGTCGGCGGAGCCGAGGAGCGAACCAGAGCCAATCTGGGGGAAGAGGGAGAAATTGGAGGAGAGTGAACGGAGAGAGTCAGAGACCGTCAGTGAGTTGATGGAGAAATTGGAGGAGAGAGAAATGAGAGAGTTGTTGTGTTGGTGTATGATGCTCGACATTCGCCCTAAGGAGCGTGTTATATGTTTGATGCCACCTGAGTCAGCTCTCCGTACTCATCCTGAGGAGCGTGCTATCAGTTTGGTAAAAACTGTGCCGGCTCCACGCACCAGGTCTCCAGTATGCCTCCACAGCCCTGTACGTCCTGTGCCAGCTCTCCGCACTCGCCTTATTAAGGAGCGTATCATTTGTCCGGTACCATGTGTGCCAGCTTTACGCATCAGCTCTCCAGTGCACCTCCACAGCCCAGTACATCCTGTGCCAGCTCCCCGCACTTGCCGTGCGAAGTGTGTCATCATTCCGGTACATTTTGTGCCGGCTCTACGCACCAGGTTTCCAGTGCGCCTCCACAGCCTAGTACATCCTGTGCCAGCTCCCCGCACTTGCCGTGCTAAGTGTGTCATCGTTCCAGTACGATTTGTGCCGGCCCTTCGCACCTGGTCTCCAGTGCGCTTCCACAGCCCAGTACGTCCTGTGCCAGCTCCTCGCACTCGCCCTGAAGAGTGTGTCACCAGTCCGGTGCAACCTGTGCCGGTCCCCAGTCCAGAGCTTCCGGCGATGGTTCCCAGTCCAGAGCTTCCGGCGATGGTTCCCAGGCCAGAGCTTCCGGCGATGGTTCCCAGTCCAGAGCTTCCGGCGACGGTTCTCAGTCCAGAGCTTCCGGCGACGGTTCACAGTCCGGAACCTCCTACGACGGTCCACAGTCCGGAATCTCCTACGACGGTCCACAGGCCGGAGCCCTCCGATGCGCCAGTGCCCAGTCCGGGTGCGGCGTTCAACCCAACTCCATGGCCGGAGCCCTCTTCTGCGCCAGTGCCCAGTCCAGGCACAACGTTCAGTCCGGCGCCATGGCCGGATCCGGGGTCTGGGCGGGGGTTATGACCTGCACTGGAGCCGCCACCAACGCTATATGCGCACCCAGGCCCTCCCCTATTGAGTCAGGTTTTGCGGCCAGAGTCCGCACCTTTGGGGGCATATAGCCTTTTATTCTCTATGTTGGTTAGGTCGGGGTGTGACTAGGGTGGGTAATCTAGATTGTTTTGTTTCTATGTTGGCCTGTTATGGTTCCCAATCAGAGGCAGCTGTTTATCGTTGTCTCTGATTGGGGATCATATTTAGGCAGCCATTTCCCCACTGTGTTTTATGGGATCTTGTTTTATTTTTGTGTAGTTGCCTGTGATCATGCCAGAACGTCACGTTTTGTTTGTTCTTTATTGTTTTTAATCACGCTGCGCCTTGGTCCAGTTCTTACAATGATCGTGACACAACCTGTGGTAAATTCAAATGATTGGACATGATTTGGAAAGGCACATACCTGTCTATATAAGGCCCCACAAATGACAGCGCATGTCAGAGCAAAACCAAGCCATGAGGTCCAAGGAATTGTCAAGGCAGAGATCTGGGGAAGGGTACAAAAAAAGGATGAAGGTCCCCAAGAATACAGTGGCCTCCCTCATTCTTAAATGGAAGAAGTTTTGAATGACAAAGACTCTTCCTAGACCTGGCGCCCGGTCAAACTGAGCAATAGGGGGAGAAGGGCCTTGGTCAGGGAGGTGACCAAGAACCCAATGATCACTCTGACAGTGCTCTAGTATTCCTCTATGAAGATGGGAGAACCTTCCAGAAGGACACCATCTCTGCAGCACTCCACCAATCAGGCATTTATGGTAGAGTGGCCAGACGGAAGCCACTCCTCGGTAAAAGGCACATGACAGCCTGCGTAGAGTTTGCTAAAATGCACCTAAAGACTCTCAGACCATAAGAAACAAGATTCTCTGGTCTGATGAAACCAAAATGGAAATATTTGGCCTGAATGCCAAGCGGCACTTCAGGAGGAAAGCTGGAACAATCCCTACAGTGAAGCATGGTGGTGGCAGCATCATGCTGTAGGGATGTTTTTCAGCAGCAGGGACTGGGAGACTAGTCAGGATCGAGGCAAAGATGAACGGAGCAAAGTACAGAGAGATCCTTGATGAAAACATGCTCCAGGGGGCTCAGGACCTCAGACTGGGGTGAAGGTTCACCTTCCAACAGGACAACGACCATAAGCACATACCCAAGACAACGCAGGAGTGGCTTTGAGACAAGTCCCTGGATGAACTTCTCGCCTGTGGTCTTGATGTGGATAGGGGCGTGCTTCCTCTGCTGTCTCCTGAAGTCCACGATCAGCTCCTTTGTTTTGTTGACGTTGAAGGAGAGGGTATTTTCCTGGTACCACTCTGCCAGGGCCCTCACCTCCTCCCTTTAGACTGTCTCGTCATTGTTGGTAATCAGGCCTACTACTGTTGTGTCGTGTGCAAACTTGATGATTGAGTTGAAGGCGTGCGTGGCCATGGGGATTATGGTCACGGACAGTGCTATTCGCCTGTGTTACGCCGAACACGAAAGCCCAGGAAAAGTAACAGGTACAGTAGGCTACAATACTGTAAAGTAGGCCTAATAATGCAAAAAATAATGCTTAAATACATCGACTGCTGGTCTTTAATGTAAGCTGCACATTCAAGCCATCAACTCACTAATGGTTGAAGATGATGAGCAATCTGCAAAGGCAATTTGGAATCTGCTGGCATCACAGCACAACATCAACATTGCTTTAATTGCAGTCAGAAGACAGTTGAAGGAATTTGAGTGGACTTATAGAAAGGCTCTGTAAGACATGTTATAGATGTGTATATGTGTGTATATATATATATATATATATATATATATATATATATATATATATATATATATATATATACACTTTTTTTCTTCTTTTTTTTCAGAACATTAACCATGTGTGTTCTCTTGTTTTGTACTGTTCTGTAGTTTCGACCCAATGATTCGTCTGACAAAGACATTTGCGTGCTGCAGGCCCAGGCATGGATCAAAGCTGGTGAGACATTCAATGACATCTTCAAGATATATGCTGGACCAGATGTCAGAGAGGAGTTTTTGGGACCACATCGTGTCTATTGTCCTGCTAATAGCCCTTGTGAAAAACAAGCACGTTTTCAAAATGCCTCCAGGGCCGACAGACAAGTTTCTTACTTTTTCCCCCTTCCATTTGCCCCTTCCATTTTTGCGGTAATGCTGCAATTAGTTGGTTGTAATTTTGTATAGAGCAGACATTTCCATATATTTGTGCTAGCTGCATGTGTGACATAACTTGAACATGGGGTGAGACATTGTTACTTATTTGCTAGAGAACCAGTTCGGATTTAAGTATAATTTTTGTATGACTGATGCCTTTATTGAGAGGTCTAATGCTTTAATATTTAATCATTTCTGCCCTCGGAATTCATATTCATTATATAAATAGGCCCATGTGCACATTCATCAGATGAACCGCAACATGTCAGCTAAAGTGATTTAATTCATGAATGCATTTGAACGTTTTTAACATTGTGATAGTAAAGAACAAAATAATCCTAACATTTCCAAATAAAAATCTGATTGATATATCAAGACCAGTCCCCATGTAATTTAGTGATATTTCTTCCCATAGCAATTTGTTCCATTAATGTACTTAATGTCCCTAAACTTGGCAAGAGTCTATTAACCTGCTGATAGTTGAAATAAACATCTGCATCTTGAAAGAGTATTTTATCATTATTTAATAAAAATAAAGAAAGCATAAAGATGTTGATGAAGAAATACTGTACAGTATATGCTTTATCCGACATGTTGCGGTAGCATGAGGTTTGGAGTTAGAAATGTAAAACTTTAGAGTACTTAACACATTGCAAGTTGGAGGGACTTTTTTTCACACCTAGCCCAGCTATCCTTTTGATAGGTGTCTATTGTCCTGCAAATAGCCCATCATAGAAACGTTTACACCCCTAGGTTTTAGGCCTGCAGTAGGTTATAATAATCCGTGCCTTTCGGGAATGTTTAAAAGTCCAAAAGTTACGGGTGGAGTTCTAATTTTGGCTGTCAGAAGTATTAAAATCAACCAATGTGTCACTGTTGTCGAAAGGAGAAGTGGACCAAAGTGCAGCGTGTGTGTCGTTCCACATTTTATTTACACTGTGAAACTATGCAATACATAAATAAACTGAATGACAAAAACAAACCGTGATGCAGTGGTGAAACATACACTGACTCAAAGATAATCTCCCACAAACCTAGGTGGGACAAACACCAACTTAAATATGACCTCCAATTAGAGATAACGATGACCAGCTGCCTCTAATTGGAGAACACCCCAAACAAAGCCCAACATAGAAATAAAAAACTAGAACAACCCAACATAGAAATATAAAACTAGAACATAACAACATAGAAACACTAAACTAGAAAACCCCCTGTCACGCCCTGACCTACTCTACCATAGAAAATAACAGCTTACTATGGTCAGGACGTGACACAATGTCAGTCTTTAAATGTTTTTTTTATCCAAATGTTTAAAGTGCAACACACATCTGATTATTCAATATGAAAACACCTCCATTCATTTACAAACAGATAGTCAATTTGTGCCACAGTTTAGACTACCGATGAGCGATATGAGATGAGCGATATTTTGGAGATTATTTCGTTTTCAAATAACCAAAAGTGAGCGGTTGTAATCAAAATAAAGGGAAAAAGGCCATTCTTGAACATTGGGTGATACAATAGGCCCTTTTCATTTTGTCTGGCTTGCCATTCCAAATAATATATAAGGTTTTTTGCTCATATCATTTCAACAGGTCGCTAAGTGTAGGCAAAACCATAAGCAAATAGGTAAACTGTGATATGACTAAAGCGTTAATCAGGGTGATTTTTCCACAAATAAACAGGTATTTTCATCAAGGTCACATTGTTTGCAGAGTCCACAAACAGGTGGAGTTCCAGAGCTCACAGGTGTGCCTGGCATGGATTGTGACTCCATCTCGTTCCTCGCCCTCTTCAACGCGTCATTCTCCGCCTGACTCTCCGCCAATGACACCTGGCTCTGGACCAATGCATCAGCTGATTCATTTTACAATCACAATCTTATTTGTGTAACATGGTGCCAACAGAGGTGGTCGCCTTGCTTCAGGTCCTTAGGAAACTATGCAGCAATTTGTTTTTTGATGTATTTATTCTTACATTGTTAACCCAGAAAATCTCAAGTGTTATTACATACAGCCGGGAGGAACTATTGGATATAAAAGCGATGTCAACTTACCAACATTATGACCAGGAATACGTCTTTCCTGAAGCGGATCCTATGTTCGGACCTCCATCCTGGACATGGGATCTTATCCCAAAGGCCGACCCAAAACAATTATTACTCGCCAATGTCCAATCTCTAGATAACAAGGTGGACGAAGTTAGGGCACGAGTTGCCTTCCAGAGAGACATCAGAGATTGTAACATTCTCTGTTTCACGGAAACATGGCTCACTCGCAATATGTTGTCAGAGTCGGTACAGCCACCCGGTTTCTTCATGCATCACGGAGACAGAAACAAACATCTCTCTGGCAAGAAGAAGGGTGGGGGAAGGGTGGGGGTGTATGTCTTATGATTAACCACTCATGGTGTAATCACAACAACATACAGGAACTAATGTCCTTTTGTTCACCTGACCTAGAACTCCTTACAATCCAATTCCGAACGCATTATCTTCCAAGAGAATTCTCTTCGATTATAGTCACAGCCGTGTATATCCCCCCCAAGCAGATACCTCGTCGGCCCTGAAATAAATTCACTGGACTCTATGTAAACTGCAAACCATACATCCTAAGGCTACATTTATTGTAGCTGGGGATTTTAACAAAGCTAATCTGAGAACAAGACTTCCTAAATTCTATCAGCATCTCAAAAGCACGACACGAGCTGGTTGCATTCTGGATCATTGCTACTCTAACTTCTGCAATGCATACAAAGCCCTCCTCCGCCATGCCTTCGGCAAATCTGACCATGATTCAGAAACAGAAACAGGAAACGCCGTGCTCAGGTCTATCCGACGCTGGTCTGACCAATCGGATTCCACACTTCAAGATATTGCTTCGATCACGTGGACTGGGATATGTTCCGGATAGCCTCAGACAACAACATTGATGTATACGCTGACTCGGTCAGCGAGTTTATTAGCAAGTGCATCGGAGATGTTGTACCCACTGTGACTATTAAAACCTTTCCTAACCAGAAACCGTGGAATGATGGCAGCATTCGCGTAAAACTGAAAGCGCGAACCACCACTTTTAATCATGGCAAGGCAACTGGAAACATGACCGAATGCAAACAGTGCAGCTATTCCCTCCGCAAAGCAATCAAATGAGCAAAGCGTCAGTATAGAGACAAAGTAGAGTCGCAATTCAACGGCTCAAACATGAGACGTATGTGGCAGGGTCTACAGTCAATCACGTATTACAAAAAGAAAACCAGCCCCGTTGCGGATATCGACGTCCTGCTCCCAGACAAACTAAACAACTTCTTTGCTCACTTTGAGGACAATACAGTGCCACTGACATGGCCCGCTACCAAAGCCTGTGGGCTCTCCTTCTCCGTGGCCAACATGAGTAATACATTTAAATGTGTTAACCCTTGCAAGGCTGCCGTCCCAGACATCCCTAGCCGCGTCCTCAGAGCATGTGCAGACCAGCTGGCTGGTGTGTTTACGGACATATTCAATCAATCCCTATCCCAGTCTGCTGTCCCCAGATGCTTCAAGATGGCCACCATTGTTCCTGTTCCCAAGAAAGCTAAGGTAACTGAACTAAATGACTATCGCCCCGTTGCACTCACTTCTGTCATCATGAAGTGCTTTAAAAGACTAGTCAAGAATCATATCACCTCCACCCTACCTGATACCCTAGACCCACTCCAATTTCCTTACCGCCCCAATAGGTCCACTGACGATGCAATCGCCATCACAATGCACACTGCCCTATCCCATCTGGACAAGAGGAATACCTATGTAAGAATGCTATTCATTGACTATAGCTCAGCATTTAACACCATAGTGCCCTCCAAACTCATCATTTAGCTTGGGACCCTGGGTCTCAACCCCGCCCTGTGCAACTGGGTCCTGGACTTTCTGACGGGCCGCCCCCAGATGGTAAAGGTAGGAAACAACATCTCCAGCCTGCTGATCCTCAACACTGGGGCCCCACAAGGGTGCCTTCTCAGCCCTCTCCTGTACTCCCTGTTCACCCATGACTGCGGGACCATGCACGCCTCCAACTCAATCATCAAGATTGCAGACGACACTACAGTGGTAGGCCTGATTACCAACAACGATGAGACAGCCTACAGGGAGGAGGTGAGGGCCCTCGGTGTGTGGTGTCAGGAAAATAGCCACTCACTCAACGTCAACAAAACAAAGGAGATGATCGTGGAAACAGCAGAGGGAGCACCCCCACATCCACATCGACGGGACAGTAGTGGAGAAGGTGGAAAGTTTTAAGTTCCTCGGCGTACACATCACGGACAAACTGAAATGGTCCACCCACACAGACAGTGTGGTGAAGAAGGCACAACAGCACCTCTTCAACCTCAGGAGGCTGAAGAAATTTGGCTTGTCACCTAAAACACTCACAAACTTCTACATATGCACAATCGAGAGCATCCTGTTGGGCTGTATCACCGCTTGGTACAGCAACTGCACCGCCCTCCACTGCAAGGCTCTCCAGAGGGTAGTGCAGTCTGCACAACGCATCACCGGGGGCAAACTACCTGCCCTCCAGGACAGCTACACCACTGATATGACAGGAAGGCCAAAAAGATCATCAAGGACAACAACCACCCGAGCCACTGCCTGTTCACCCCACTATCATCCAGAAGGCGAGGTCAGTACAGGTGCATAAAAGCTGGGACCGAGAGACATAAAAACAGCTTATATCGCAAGGCCATCAGACTGTTGAAAAGCCATCACTAACATAGAGAGGCTGCTGCCAACATACAGACTCAAATCTCTGGCCACTTTAATAAATGGATTTAATAAAGGTATCACTAGTCACTTTAAATAACGCCACTTTAATAATGTTTACATATCCTACATTACTCATCTCATATATATATATATATATATATATATATATATATATATATATATATATATATATATATATATATATATGTATATATATATATATATATATATATATATATATATATACTGTATTCTATACCATCTACTGCATCTTGCCTATGTCGCACGGCCATCGCTCATACATACATTTATATGCACATATTCTTATTCATCCCTTTACATTTGTGTATATAAGGTAGTTGTTGTGAATTTGTTAGATTACTTGTTACATATTACTGCATTGTCGGAACTAGAAGCACAAGCATTTCGCTACACTCGCATTAACATCTGCTAACCATGTGTATGTGACCAATACAATTTGATTTGATGAATTTTACAAGCATATACCTGACATTTCCAAATAAAAATCGCATTGATTTATCAAGACCAGTCCCCATTATCTGTCATTCTCTAGTAATAATAAGAACAATAAGAATAATAATCGTTGGAAAACAGATCGGCTCTCGGAATTCATTAAGAGGCGGCTATCTTCAATATAATCATTAATTCAGAAGGTTAAACCCATAGGTTTTAGGCCTGCAATAGGTTATAATAAATGGAAAATTGCGTGCCATGGAATCGGTACATCTTTTCCCAACTATTTTGCAATCTATATGGCACAGCTGTCAATTCTTTGTTCCTTAAATGAAACTGGTATATATTTTTATTTATCACAATTTTCTTTAACCAATTTTGGTCTTTAATGCAGGGCCGACAGACAAGTTCCTTACTTTTACCCCTTCCACTTGATAAAGGTTCCAATTGATGAAGTAATTTCTAATTTCTGCACTCCGAATTCATATTCATTCTATAAATAGGCCCTCTTACTTTTGTCTGGCTTGCCATTCCAAATAAAATGGAATATTTTTTGCTCATATAATGTAATCAGGTCGCTAGGTGTAGGCAAAACCATAAGCAAATAGGTCAACTGTGATATGACTAAAGAGTTAATCATGGTGATTTTCCACAAATAGACAGGTATTTTCCTTTCCTGTAGCAAGATCTTGTCTATTTTTGCTAACTTTCTATTAACATTTATTGGAGTGAGATTATTTATTTATTTCGGGATATGTATACCAAGTATGTCCACATCCCCGTCAGTCCATTTTATTGGTAAACTACAAGGTAATGTAAAAGTAATCTTTTTTTGTGATCCAATACCTAATATAGTAAGCAAAAAAATAAATCTAGCTTGCAACACGCATCTGATTATTCATTATCACTAGGATTTATTTCTGGTCTGTGAGAATATCTAAGGGGCTTTTATATAATTATAATGCAGAGTTAATAATAACAATAATAATCATTGGATAACAGATTGGCTCTCGGAACTCATTAAGAGGCGGCTTCTATCTTCAATATGCTTTAAATGCTTTATTATCCAAATGTTTAAAGTGCATGTGGGCGACGGAGAAAATGCATTTGTGTCACGTCCAGACCAGTAAAAGGGGTTATTTGTTATTGTAGTTTGGTCAGGGTGTGGCAGGGGGTGTTTGTTTTGTGTGTTTTGGGTTTTTTGGGTTATGTTCTATGTTAGTCTATTTCTATGTTTATTCTAGGTTGTCTATGTCTAGGTTGGAAGTGTTTGGGATTGGTCTCTAATTGGAGGCAGCTGTATCTCGTTGCCTCTGATTAGAGACTATATTTAAGTAGGGTTTTTTTCTCATTGTGTTTGTGGGTGGTTATTTTCTGTTCAGTGTTTCGTGTACCTGACAGTACTGTTTGGCTGTCGTGTTTTTTCTTGTTTTGTTTAGTGTTCTAAATAAAGTTAATTATGAGCACTCAAACCGCTGCGCCTTGGCCTACTCCCTTCAACGGCCGTTACAGAACCACCCACCAAAGTAGGACCAAGCAGCGGAGGAAGGAGCAGCAGGAGAGCTTCTTGGAGTCTTGGACATGGGAGGAGATCCTGGATGGTAAAGGACCATGGCACCAGGCTGGGGAGTACAAGCGCCCGAAGGAGGAGCTGGAGGAAGCTAAAAGGGAACGACGGAGGTATGAGGCATTATATCCTCCATTTCAGGAGGAGAGGAGGCAGCCCCCAAAAATGTTTTGGGGGGGCATACGGGGAGTTTAGCTAAGTCAGGGGGGAGCCCTGACCTAACTTCCCGGGTGTACAGGAGAGAGTTGTGGAGCATAAAGGAGCCAGTCAAGGAATCAAGCGAGGAGCTTGACGCGAGATTCCGGAGAGAGGTACTGGCGGAAAGGGCACGAAGGAGCACCTGTGCTTATTATGGGGAGCGACGGATTAAGCAAGCACCATGTTATGTGGAGATACGCACGGTATCGCCAGTGCGCAGCTACAGCCCGGTGCGGTTGATGAAAGCTCCTCACAGGTGTCATGCTAGAGCCAGCATCGAGCCAGGACCGGTGATGCAAGTTGCAAGCATCAGACCGCCGGTGAGGGTTCATGGCCCAGTGTATCCTGTTCCTGCTCCTCGTACTCTTCCTCTAGTGCGCCTGCCCAGTCCAGTACGTCCTGTTCCTGCTCCTCGCACTAGCCCTGAGGTGCGTGTCAATAGTCTGGCGCCTCCAAAGCCAGCCCCACGCATCAGGCCTTTAGTGCACCTGCCCAGTCCAGTACGTCCTGTTCCTGCTCCTCGCACTAGCCCTGAGGTGCATGTCAATAGTCTGGCGCCTCCTAAGCCAGCCCCACGCATCAGGCCTTCAGTGCGCAGTCCCCGTCCAGAGCTTCCAGCGACAGTTCCCCGTCCAGGGCTTCCGGCGACAGTACCCCGTCCAGAGCTTCCGGCGACAGTTCCCTGTCCAGTGCTTCCGGCGATGTCCTACAGTCCGAAACGGCCTACAGTCCGGAACCGGCAGAGACGGCCCACAGTCCGGAGCCTGCAGAGACGGCCCACAGTCCGGAGCCTGCAGAGACGGCCCACAGTCCGGAGCCTGCAGAGACGGCCCACAGTCCGGAGCCTGCAGAGACGGCCCACAGTCCGGAGCCTGCAGAGACGGCCCACAGCCCGGAGCCTGCAGAGACGGCCCACAGCCCGGAGCCTGCAGAGACGGCCCACAGCCCGGAGCCTGCAGAGACGGCCCACAGCCCGGAGCCTGCAGAGACGGCCCACAGCCCGGAGCCTGCAGCGACGCCCCTCAGCCCGGAGTCTCCAGCAACGCACCTCAGCCCAGAGCCTTCAGCAGTGGTCTACAGCCATGAGCCTTCAGCGGGGGTGGGCAGGTTAGAATGGGGACTAAGCCCGGAGCCAGAGCCACCTCTGTATTTGGAGGATTGGGGGGGGTGTAGCACGGGAGCCGTAGTTGACGGTGGCCACCCTCCCTTCCCTCCCTTTAAGTTTGGGGTTGTTTTTGTGTTTTTTTTGTTTGAGGTGCATTTCGGGGTCTGCACCTTTGGGGAGGGGGGGGGGGGGGGGTACTGTCACGTCCTGACCAGTAAAAGGGGTTATTTGTTATTGTAGTTTGGTCAGAGCGTGGCAGGGGGTGTTTGTTTTGTGTGTTTTGGGGTTTTTGGGTTATGTTCTATGTTAGTCTATTTCTATGTTTATTCTAGGTTGTCTATGTCTAGGTTGGAAGTGTTTGGGATTGGTCCCTAACTGGAGGCAGCTGTATCTTGTTGCCTCTGATTAGAGACTATATTTAAGTAGGGTTTTTTTCTCATTGTGTTTGTGGGTGGTTATTTTCTGTTCAGTGTTTTGTGTACCTGACAGTACTGTTTGGCTGTCGTGTTTTTTCTTGTTTTGTTTAGTGTTCTAAATAAAGTTAATTATGAGCACTCAAACCGCTGCGCCTTGGTCTACTCCCTTCGACGGCCGTTACAATTTGACTGTTTTTAATATTAGGGCTTTCAGGAGGAACGGAAAATTACGTGTCAATTCATAAACCATGTGCCATGGAATCAGTACATCGAAAATCTCTTCCCAACTATTTTGCAATCTATATGGCACAGCTGTCAATTTTACGAACAGGTAGTCAATTTGTACCACAGTTTAGACTACCGATAGATCAGCATTCTAACTCCCCCTTGTGATAGTGTGGTGCAATGAAAGAATGCCACCATCTACCACAAACGGTTGCAGCATAAGCTCTAAACTTTTAAAGGAAGAATCACTGTATTCTAGGTCAGGTGACCATAAGGACTTGAGTTCCTGTATGTTATCACAATCACACCATGAGTAGTTAACTTCTTAGGGATAGGGGGCAGTATTCAGAAGTTTGGATGAATGAGGTGCCCAAAGTAAACTAACTGTTACTCAGGCCCAGAAGCTAGGATATGCATATAATTGCTAGTATTGGATAGAAAACTCTCTAAGGTTTCCAAAACTGTTAACATAATGTTTGTGAGTATAACAGAACTGATATAGCAAGTGAAAACCCGAGGAGGATCCATCCGGATTTATTGTTTTTGGAGGTGACACCATTTAAAATGCCTGTCTATGGGGAAATCAATGTAAATCCTCCCAGATCGCAGTTCCTAGGGCTTCCAGCAGATGTCAACAGTCTTTAGAAAGAGTTTCAGGCTTGTTTTTTGAAAAATGAGCTACAATTTGTAGTTTTTGTAAGTGGCTTCCATTTTGGCTGTAGTGTTGTGGCGCGCATGGTTCATTTTTGAGCAGTGAGGTTAATTTCTCCTCCCGTGGCCTTATGTTTCTGCTCTATTCTCCTCAGGATGAAGCACATCCCACCTCATCACCCAAACAGATGTAAAGAACTTGGGAACCTCCCATCCACCAGGAAAATCACCCTATCCCAGGAGTTAGTCAGGAGTTTATTCAGCAGTGTGCAGCATCACTATGTTAGAAGTAGATCCAAACATTATTCTCTGTCATGCAGAATTGTCATCTTATTGTAGCTTATTATAAAATAGACGTGGGTGATTTCTGCCCCAGGGTACTGCTCAGTGCAAGTTTTTATTCCTGCCCAGCAAATACCATAACATACCACAATTAGTTGAATGAGGTGTTAGTAATTGGTTGGAACAAAAGCTGTGAGCTCCTGTCCAGTGTACAAAAAAACTCTGGTTTGCCCTCATGTACTGAACAAGCTTTCGAATGTTAATCTCCTTGATGTCCCTTACTTGGGGATGGTAAAAGGTTTATTCTACTGAGCCATTTACTTTATTTTCATATTCTTATCTTTAATTATTTCTTATTGTTGTTGCGTTGTCGAGAAGGAACCTGTAAGTAAGCATTTCGTTGGACTATGTGTATCCTGTACATACGACTAATAAAACTTGAAACTTGGCTTATTTTGTACAATGGACTGTGTTCTAAGGATTAATGCACAGATACAGGAAAAACAATAAAAGTGTTCATATTTATTAAACATGAGAAGTGTTCATGTCTCCCCAGGGTTCTGGTTTTGAGGCTCTGTCTAATCCCCTGCAATGAGAGAGAAAGGCATTCATAATATTACAATGGTGAATTGATTTAACTGAATATACAGTGCATTCGGAAAATATTCAGACCCCTTGACAGTTTTCAAATTTTGTAACATTTGGCAGCGATTAAAGCGTTGAGCCTTCTTGGGGAGTTTCTCCCATTCTTCTCTGCAGATCCTCTCAAGCTCTATCACGTTGGATTTGGAGCGTCGCTGCACAGCTATTTCCAGGTCTCTCCAGAGATGTTCGATCGTGTTCAAGTCCGGGCTCTGATTGGGCCACTCAAGGACATTGAGAGACTTGTCCCGAACCCACTCCTACGTTGTCTTGGCTGTGTGCTTAGGGTCATTATCCTGTTGAAAGGTGAACCTTCTCCCCACTCTGAGGTCCTGAGTGCTCTGGAGAAGGTTTTCATCAACAATCTTTCTGTACATTGCTGCGTTCATCTTTCCCTCAATCCTGACTAGTCTGCCAGTCCTTGCTGCTGAAAAACATCACAACAGCATGATGCTGCCACCAACATGCTTCACCGTTGGTATGGTTTCAGGTTTCCTCCAGACCTGATGCTTGGCATTCAGGGCAGGGAGTTCAATCTTGGTTTCATCAGACCAGAGAATCTTGTTTCTCATGGTCTGAGAGTCATTTAGGTGCATTTGGCAAACTCCAACCCGTCTGTCATATGCCTTTTATTGAGGTGTGGCTTCCGTCTGGCCACTCTACCATAAAGGCCTAATTGGTGGAGTACTGCAGCGATGGTTGTTCTTCTGGAAGGTTCTCCCATCTCCAAAGAGGATCTCTGGAGCTCTGTCAGAGTGACCATTGGGTTCTTGGTCACCTCCCTAACCAAGGTCCCTTTCCCCCGATTGCTCAGTTTGGCTGGGTGGCCAGCTCTAGGAAGAGTCTTGGTACACTTCCCCAAATCTGTGTCTCACAAAAATCCTGTCTTGGAGCTCTACGGACAATTCCTTTGACCTCATAACTTGGTTTTTGCTCTGACATGCACTGTCAACTGTGGGACCTTATATAGACAGTTGTGCCTTTCCAAATCAGGTCCAATCAATTGAATTTACCACAGGATGACTCCAATCTGGTTGTAGAAACATCTCCAGGATGCACCTGAGCTCAATTTTGAGTCTCAAAGCAAAGGGTCTACATACTTATGTAAAATCGGTATTTCTATTTTTATATTTTATACATTTAAAAAAATGTATAAAAACCTGTTTTTGCTTTGTCATTATGGGGTATTGTATGTAGGTTGAGGAGGGAAAAAACGATTTAAACCATTTCAGAATAAGGTTGTAACGTAACAAAATGTGGGAAAAAGGAAGGGGTCTGAAACTTTCTGAATGCACTGTATTTTCTTGTTTGATATGAATCAATATAATTACATTGGATATGTTCTCCTTTATAATATGCCAGTGTTTGTTTTGTATCCAATGCATTTAACTTACACTACCGGTCAAATGTTTGAGAACACCTACTCATTCAAGTATTTTTCTTTATTTTTCCTATTTTCTACATTGTAAAATAATAGTGGAGACACCAAACTGAGTAATAACATATATGGAATCATGTAGTAAACAAAAAAGTGTTGAACAAATCAAAATATATTTTATATACCCTTTGCCTTCATGACAGCTTTATGGGTGTGTCTCAGTGTGTCAAATACATTATTAATATTTCATTTGGACGGGCAAGGAGGTGCGGTAGGGCGGACCAGGCCCCTTAAGGCCCACCCATAACGCCAGCCCTGTACGTTCATATTATGGCATATTCCCAAAGACAGCAGCTCAGTAGTTGGTCATGATATCTACACTCACATTGTCCTGTTGGTGATGGTCTGTCTATTTCTATTGGCATCAGGTATACAAATATGATTATATGATAAGTTAGTTCTATAGTATGGCTTTTTCCAGTATTTTGTGTTTCAGAATAATTGATCCTTCAGTCAACATGGATTTGATAGAATTCCAAATTAACTATCGCTACTCCCAGCTATTTACTGGGAGTACCAGTACCAGGACAAGTCTGGTACTGGTACTCCCAGTATACAGCTCCTTTCTTGTGTATTTTATTTTATTCCTCTGCATTTTGGGAAGGGCTCGTAAGCCAGAATTTGACGGTGAAGTCTACACTAGTTGTATTCGGTGCATGTGACATAAAATTTGATTTGATTTGAAGCCATTTATCAATGGTTATAGTGAGGGCACCAGTCACCCAGAGCTAGCAGCTATTATACAAATTCTGCTCTTGTGTACTGGACATGTTCTGGCACCATGTAACCATGTAAAGTATTGTGCACTACGTGACATTTCTCTAACTGTGTGCCCAACAGCCTTCACATACGACCTGACACTAATGTCAGTCAATTGGATATCTTGTTATGGCATCCTCCTTTCGTTTTACTGTCCAACTTCCCAGTGGCAACAGTTTATCTCTCTTGGCTTAGCAAACTTGTTCTGTTTTGAGTGGTGTTGTCATTGTGTAAACTGCTGTTGTGTACGCTGTAACTGTAATTGTAGTCCATTGACAGCTGTATTTCCATGTGCCTGGCCACTCTGAATGTTTACACAAACACAGGCTGATGGATGGAGGAAACGAGGTGGAGAGTGTCTGACAAATGCGTTGTGTCGTGATGAGCATGACACAGAACATTGTGCTGGCAGAGTGTAGGGGGAATTATGCACCCAAGGAATATGCTTTCTGGGACTGGCCTTAAACACAAGATGAGTGTCAAAAAGGATTTGAGTCACAATTACTGTGGTTTGGTCACTGTTGCAATAGCTCCCAGGGATCTTATTATTACCAATTATTGACACAATTGCATAAAAATTGGGATTCCACAGAATTCCAGAATTGAGATCAACAAGATTTAAAAGACAGACATCAGTGCCCCTCAGATTATAGATAATATCGGTTTGATTTGCCACCCTCGCAGACCAAATAATTTAAAAGCATGACAAAATATGTCCTCGACTTGCCCCTGAAAAACAAATGTATCTACATTTCCCAGCTTGTTCATGAGATCATCCAACTTCTTACTGGTTGTATACGTAAATCTCAGTGTGTGTTCTTTAAAATATGCACATTGTTGGCAAAATACACCTTAATTTAAAGACCTGTCTCGGTCTCCTCACTCCTCATGAAAATTCATAGGATTAGAATAAAATAAAAAAAATCCATCAGGAGGGCTTAAAAAGGAAGACAGGAAAAGTAGGCCATCCTGATTAGCCCCGCAGGGTGTTTTAGAAAAAGTGGATCTTCCAGCAAGACAATAACCCCAAGCACACATCAAAATCCACTAAGAAAATGTTAATTGGCAACAAAATCAACATTTTGCAACGGCCAGCTCAGTCTCTGGACTTGAAACCCATTGAAAACATGGGTTATGAATTGAAAAGGGCAGTCCACAAGCGCAGACAAAGGACATCAAATCATCTGGAAGGATTCACCAACTCATAAAACATTTTAGAAAAAGGCTCAGTGCCGTTATCTTCACAAGGTAAGATATTGAAAACAGGGGTGTCAATAATTTTGACCACTACCTTTAAAAAATGTTATACTTGGATTAGTATAAAATAATACAATTCCCCTATAGAACGCGTTTCCACTGCCCCAGAGTCCAAGAACTTTACACCACTCCAGCCAAAGGCTTGGTGATCTTAGACTTGTGTGCTGCTGTATTATAATTCGTTATTTTATACAGTCATTTTTGCTCACCATTATCAAAGGTGTCAATAATTTCAGACCTCACTGTAAATGCAGAGAAGCAGTTATTGGCGGACTGAAATACTGTCTTTTGTTTCATGGCAGGTGCTTGCTAGAGGGAAATTGTCAGAGACAGAGAAAGAAAGTCATGATGTCTATGCACAGTACGAATCTGAATCCATGGCATGTTTTTCCTTATACAGTACATTATAACATAATTGCTTTATATAAATGTCATACGTGACGTCCTTTAAAAAAGATTTTGCAGCTATGATGATATATCAAAACCATATGGTCTCAAAAATAAAGGTCTTGATATTGCCTGATATTCCCAATGGTGTTCTGTCAGAAAATAATTGTTTTCAATTGTCTCTAGTGTGTCACTTTCAGACAGATAGTGTGTTCCTTCCTTTGGCTGGCTTACCACAGTTGTGTCTCCTTCTTTTCTGCCTTTTAAGAGTTAAACTGTGCAATAAATTATTACCAACAATACTTACAGGGAATCAAAGCAGAGTGCGGTATATATCATATGTTGGCCTCTGTAGAGGATACAACTGTATGGGAATGGAAAAGTAATGAACCTTGACTCCTACCATTGAGAGCTTCTCCCATGTGAAGGATACACATTTATCTACTGAGTGTATGCTGAAGCAAGGTTCAGACCTTAAACCTCTCGATATGAATAAGAATTCCATATGAAATATCAATATGAAACATCCAAGTTTTCACATGGCTCTCTAACCAACGGATAAAATAAAATATTTGTTGTTGATCTAAATATTTAGCAAAAAGGAAGCGGAGTTCAACTATGTTGACTTATAGCTGAGTAACTGCAGATGAATAACCTTTGTAATTACTGTAACAAGCTAGTAATAAGTTACATTTGTGGATGTACTTACCACTTTTGATCTCATATGTTTGGATTTAGTTAGAAATTAGCCAGGTATTATGCTACAGACTAGTCTAAGATGCCTGGTACATTGTAATGACATAAATCCTTTCCCTTATAGTTACCCTGAAATAATGCCTCTATAATTACATGTTTTGCACAAATTAGTCTGGACTCTTAGTGTGGTGTTATAATTACTGAAATAATATTGATGAAGCTAGTTATTTATTAATACTATTATTTTTGTGTGCTTCAACTGTGCATAGCTATTGGACAAAAATAAATGAGGACTTTCCTGTCATACTATATATAAATTGTAGTTCACAGGAGGAATCCCGGGATGAATGTATGGACACCAAGGGTATTAGAGTTTGACTCCAGGACATTATCATAGAGTAGATCTGCTCTCTAAAATGGAGGGAAATTGAGAAAATGCAAACACATGTCAAATGGATGTCAGACCATGATCCCTGCTATGATTGACATGACACCTGAGAGACTGTCTTTCCATGCAGCCTTCCTACAGAGTAAAAAAAAAATCCCTTTGGGTATAGTCACTGTCTCATTCAACGATGGAAAAGTGACCTCACATCCCGTATATAAACCATGTTATGTGAGAAGGTTGGGCTCTCAATTCTACGAGCATGGAGCTAAAGAGAATTGTCCCATGACTCTGAGAACAGCTCAATGACATATGAAAGTTATTAACAAATTCAGAGGAATCACATTTCAGCATCAATAAAAACTTCAGCATCCCAACTAAGAACATCCCAATTAGTTAAAATTTGGCATTTTATAATTGAATAACTTGCGTTATTATTTGAATATTTTACTTTAGGTTATGATGAATCTGAAGTCAACATATTGTGTTGTGACTGGAATAATCAAGGATACAAGTGAATATAAATGATTAAATAATCCATCCACAGCTTTTATATTTAAAGGGAAATTTCAAAATAGATAGAGGAAGTGTTTCCAATGACATCATCAACCAATTAGTAGGCAATTAATTGGTTAGTAGGCAAGGAAGCAATTAGTAGGCAATACCTACTCATAATTGGTTACAATTATTTGATGCACACTGATGTCATTAGAAAAACGTATCTTCCTCTATCTATTTATCCATAGAACATACAGTACCAGTCAAACGTTTGGCCACTCCTACTCATTCAAGGGTTTTTCTTTATTTTTTACTATTTTCTACATTGTAGAATAATAATGAGTACATCAAAACTATGAAAAAACACAAATGGAATCATGTAGTAACCAAAAAAGTGTTAAATAAATAAATAAATATATATAATATAATATAATATATATTTGTATTCTCAAAGTAGCCACCCTTTGCCTTGATGGCAGCTTTGCACACTCTTGGTATTCTATCAACCAGCTTCGTGAGGTAGTCACCTTGAATGCATTTCAATTAACAGATGTTCCTTGTTAAACATTTATTTGTGTAATTTCTTTCTTTCTTAATGTGTTTGAGCCAATCAGTTGTGTTGTGATAAGGTAGGGGTGGTATACAGAAGATAGCCCTATTTGGTAAAAATAAAAATAAAAAATCCATATTATGGCAAGAACAGTTCAAATAAGCAAAGAGAAACGACACTTCATAATTTATTTAAGACATGAAGGTCAGTCAGTAAGGAACATTTCAAGAACTTTGAAAGTTTCTTCAAGTGCAGTCGCAAAAACCATCAAGTGCTCTGATGAAACTGCCTCTCATGAGAACCGCCAGAGGAAAGGAAGACTCAAAGTTACCTCTGCTGTAGAGGATATGTTCATTAGTTACCAGCCTCAGAAATTGTAGACCAAATCAATTCTTCACAGAGTTCAAGTAACAGACACATCTCAACATCATCTGTTTAGTTCTGTTCATAATCTAATTGCTGCAAAGAAACCACTACTAAACAACACCAATAATAAGAAGAGATTTGCTTGGGCCAAGAAACACGAGCAATGGACATTAGACCAGTGGAAATCTGTCCTTTGGTCTAATGATTCCAAATTTGACAGCCGTGTCTTTGTGAGACACAGAGCATGTGAACAGATGATCTCCACATGTGTGGTTCCCACTGTGAAGCATGGAGGAGATGGTGTGATGGTGTGGGGGTGCTTTGCTGGTGACACTGTCAGTGATTTATTTAGAATTCAAGGCAAACTTGAATTCAGCATGGCTAGCACAGCATTCCACAGCGATATGCCATCCCATCTGGTTTAAGCTTAGTGGGACTATCATTTGTTTTTCAACAGGGCAATGACCCAACATACTTCCAGGCTATGTAAGGGCTATTTGACCAAGAAGGAGAGTGATGGAGTGCTGCATCAGATGACCTGGCCTCCACATTCACCTGATCTCAACCAAATTGAGATGGCTTGGGATGAGTTGGACCGCAGAGTGAAGGAAAAGCAGCCAACAAGTGCTCAGGATATGTGGGAACTCCTTCAAGACTGTTTAAAAGCATTCCAGGTGAAGCTGGTTGAGAGAATGCCAAGAGTGTGCAGATCTGTCATTAAGGCAAAGGGTGGCTACTTTGAATAATCTAAAATCTAAAATGTATTTTGATTTGTTTAATACTTTCTTGGTTACTACATTATTCCATATGTGTTACTTCATAGTTTTGATGTCTTCACTATTATTCTACAATGTAAAAAATATTACAAATAAAGAAAAACCTTTGAATGAGTAGGTGTGTCTAAACTTTTGACTGGTACTGTAGAAACATGCCATTTGTTAATGTTGGGGTGGTGCTTGAGTTGATGAATATTAAGTAGAACATTTCTGAAATGTCCCTCTAAGTCAATATTCATGACACTTATTTTATTTGAATTTAATTTCAAAACTCATCTTAATGAGCAAAAAACAGTCTTCCTAATTTGAAATATACACGTTAGAGTTTTATATTACCCAAAACCACTCTGTGATGAAGGTTGAGCTACTGTGTCAAAATTGCAATAGCAGTTGGATTTAATTAATTGAGCTGCTTACAGGTTGGGTTTCAATCAAACATGTGGAGCTCAGGCAATTTAAAATAAAACAAAACACATTTTGATGTAAATGGAAATTATCCAATTTTTCTGCAGTGTGAGTTTGATTGAAAATGGCCCAGAATGGAAGTTGTTAAAAGTTTTCTAGTAATTCTTCTTACAAAATGTCAAACAAAAGTGAGCTGGGATCCTGCTTGGGAAGAGATTCTCTATTTCTGAAGGTACTATAGGAGAATTAAACATGTCACAGGTCTATTTTTCCTCCTGGAAATGACCCAAGAAGCAGTAATTTATGAAACAGGAATTGGATGGTATAAGTGTTCCTCTCCCTTGGTAATCCCTCTGGGTAACTGAGGAGACTGTACACACACTGAAACCCACACACTGAAACATACACACACTGGTAGACAGTGAGGGAAACAGGGCACATCCTCCTCCTTCATCCTCATTGCCTCTGTGTCACCATGGCGATTTGTTTCATTATCCAGCCAAACAGACTGTTTCACAGGTGGTTTTGGTTAATTGAAAATGGCACATTTTATCATGAGAAGTATCTTCCCACTCACTATATACACTGTGCAGAATCATTCCGTTTCATATTTTGCTTGATTAAATAGCTTTGACTTTATAAGAAGACAATGTATGAGTTGAATACATTTACTGTATTCAGCCTTCCCTGTAGCTCAGTTGGTAGAGCATGGTGTTTGCAACACCAGGGTTGTGGGTTCGATTCCCACGGGGGGCCAGCACAGGAAAAAAAAAAAAAAAAAAATGTATGAAATGTATGCATTCACTACTGTAAGTTGCTCTGGATAAGAGCGTCTGCTAAATGACTAAAATGTAAAAATGTAAAAAATGTACTGTAGCATACCTTTAACCTGGATGAGCCACTTCCCTTCACTAAAAACGACCAATGTGACGTGATTATATTACATACAGTGAAGTCCATTTATGATCATTTTGTGTTATCCAAATGAAACTGTCATTTAAGACCTGTGTTAGTAAAAAACCTGTCACTGTATGTTTTGAGTGGAGTGTGTATTTCTGAATGTATTTCTGACTCTACGATGTGCTCTGTGTGGTGTTGGTGTATGAGGCCCTGCAGCATGGCTGAGCAGTAATTGGTAGGGTGGTCAACCCGATAAGCGTTTGAAGATTGCAGGAAAAACTTAAATGGTCTGACTGATACGATTTAAGGAGCTGTTAGAGGCATAGTGAGGGAGATTTTACAATATGTTGGAACAATGACGTCACCGCTATTCTGCTGTAAAACCTCCACACATAGAAATAATGGATTTTCAGTCATTTTATTTATTTATTTATCCACTGTACTATTTCCGGACATCAGTACTGGCCTTGGCCAAAATGAGTGAGCGTACTTTCAATAAGTAACTGTACTTTCAATTGCCTATATTCCATGAGGGAAAATAGGCAAATCGTCATTACTTTCCAGAAAATTGTTAATATTCGCATTGCCAATATCAATCAAGCCTATTATTACCTTGATTTGATAATAAGGATATGGTTTTACGTCTGTGGACCTGTTTCAAAGCCAGCCAAAATGTGTTCCGTTCAGCATAGTAATTGCTCCAATTAGGAAAGTTGGACTTTAGATCTAAACACCTACTAGTTCAGTAGGAAGAATGTTGGGGTACACTGCAAGTTAACCATTTATGCTTGTTTCTGGTTCATGTGTGGCATTATCTGTAATCATTATAATAACAATTACCTTTCAAATCATACTTTTGTAGTCCAATTGGTCAAAGTTAGACCAATGTTGATGCATGTCAAAACCTTGAAATACACTGCTATTACTATTTAGTCATTTCAATTTTCATATTCAGTTTTCTTGATATTTGAGTTGTTGTTTTTCTGTTTCTTATCCCATTAACTCGATTCAATTAAATTGCCATGCTGAGAAAAAAATACTTGCTATCATCTCTAAACCACACATTTGAACCCCTAAACAACACATTCTGCAAAGATTTTGTCCGTTTTCATCAGTAATATATATTTTTCTGATCAACACGGACCAATGGATAGTTTCCCCAATAAAAACACAACATGGTTTTCCTTGTCAAATTTCACAGTGCTTTGAGGATTCCATCTGGTGCCGAGCTGTTTTGGTCCTATTTCCTGGTGCGGTGTAATTTAGAAACCAATACCGATGGCCCTGGATGTTTGTTTTGATTGTGATGACTTGATAACCATCAACAGCTCATGAATATGCATGAGGCTGCTGCTAGGTTTCTTTGCGGCAATTTCCCAGAAGGGCAAAGTCTTAACTTCATCATCTCTTATTAGTGAGTTAAAAGAACCATCTGAACTGCCTTGAGTGTTATTCTGTTGAACATCAAAGCCAATTGTTTTCAGAATATGGAATGGAGCCTCTCATAATAAATGTTTTCCTGTGACACACAAACACAGGTTAAATAGAACACACTTTCAGTAGCCTACAGCAGCATAAAGCCAGCCACCAAGACTATCATCATCATCATCATCCCCCTCACCCTCACTACAATCATCAGCATCACCCTCTATCCATCAACATCACTGTCGCCATCACAACAATAGTTGACATTTTGCATGTGTTCTCCCTACAACTTTTTGTCTTTGCCTGTCAGTCACTTCCATTCTAAACAGCCCCATGTTAGACTAATCCCTTGTCCCCTGCCCTGCCATCCACAGGGAACTCCTCAGTCCTCTCCACCCCCTGCCCTGCCATCTACAGGGCACTCCACAGCAGGACATGCTTGTCTTAGTGGGAGGCTACATATAAATCCACTCCTAATTCTCTCTCTTCCTCCTTTTCTCCTGTAAATATACCTTTCTCATTTGCTCTTGGTCTCATTAGCAGCAGATATATTCTTCTATTTAGATTGGCTCTCTGCCGCAGTTTCACACTCATATTGTTGAGAGTAACACTAGACCTTAGAGTCCTAACACACAAAATATGATGACAAAATATGGCATTTCACTTTCCCAACGTGCAGTGTGGCTGTTTTCTGTGCCTCTAGCTGGAGCATATATGATCCAGTTCTCTGAGAATGCTTTGAAGAAGGTTGGTTATAGCCGAATGAATGTGCTGGTTTCCCTCTTCTGCACCTCATCAAGGGTTCTCTCTCTCTCTCTCTTTCTTTCTTTGTTTCTTTCTTTCTCTCTCTCTCTCTTTGTGGCTGGCCTGTTAAGCTGTGCAGGGAGAGAAGCCTATACAAAGAGAATCCCTGATCAACCTCAGTACATGAATACAGTCAAACACAGGAAGACCCAAACAGGGACGCCTCTTTCTCTACCACAACAATAGAATTACAAATCCTATTCAACAAGGCGTGACCTATAAGCAAAAAAAGAAACCTTGCACATAATAGCAAGTATTAATACTCCTTTTTTATTTTTCAGTGGCTTGCAGATTGCATCTAAAACGTCAGAATTAATGTCCAGTTTTTTGTTACCATTGCATAAGAATTCATTCATTTTGATATTAATGTATTATTGTCAACATTATTAAGTAAATATTATTTGGCAGAAGATGTCTCAATAACATCTGTATTTCTATGAACTATTGATCCCTATACTGATTACACATGCTCAGTCTTTGACTCTCTCTGTGTGTTTTACCTGTGGATGCTCAAGCATGCCTTTGAATTAGCACCACACAAAATGAATGTGGTGTTGTTTCTCAGCAGGCTCTTCGCTATGTGTATTAAATGACTTGTATATTTAAATGTCTAACTGAGTGATGAATTAAGAGCATAATTTATGAAATTATTCACCAAATAAAAGTTTAAATGCAATACATCAGGGGGCTGATAGGCTTATTAAATAAATGTATTTGCCATGAATCAAATGCCTCTCGCTCGATCTCCCTACCCTCTTTCATTTACTAAATGTATTAATCTATTCTCTTTCATCCATCTGAGATGTTACCCAACCTTTGCTGTATCAGTGTAATTGCAGTCTACAGAAAGAGTCACCGTACTGTGGTCATCTACTCCTAACACTCCATCGATGGTCTTTTACTTCACTTGATATTACTCTTGGTACATTTTGAAAACACAAAGAGAAAAATTGCATCTTTTGTAATGGATTAAATACCATCTGTAATTTTTGTCCATGTTAAATTAATCATCTTAACTGTTCAGATTTAATTATTTTTTACACATTTTACACATAAAAAAAAAAACATAGGAAGGTGGAAAAGTAAATAAAGAATAATTCCTAAGATACTGGATAGTTACAAAAATATATATTTGATAAAAAAAATGACATTTTGATTTTAAATATATTTCCATTTTAATCAGTTCTCATTACTGTTACGTGTGGCATGTTCATAACCTGGATTGTTAATTATTTATGTTTTAAACTATTATTATTATTATTGTTTAAAAAGTACACAAATATAAAGAGCAAATAATTTTATGCACAGCTCAAATATTTTGAATTCTGTAATATTATTCTAGGAATATTTTATCATTGATGTTGTATTTTGGTAATGAGATCCATGTTACAGTAGATGAGAGACTGCATTATGGTAATGAGCAAATGAGCAAACAGTGCTTCATCAAGAGCAAAAAAATATAAATTTTTTAAACATATTAACAATTTGAAGCATTAAGCAATGTTTTAATCATCACAACAAATTAATCATAACTCCCCACCACTGCCCAGCTCCTCCCTATTCCTCTTGTGTAATTACATACACATCTAAACTCCATTAGCATGCAATTACAATGCAATAACATGATTACAGTTCTACTAGTGTAGGCTTACAGTGTTACAACCAACGCCTAAAATAATGCTAATCGCTAACTAGCTAGCTGGCTAGCTAAATGCCATTTAGCTAAATGCACTAGCTAGGGAAAAGCAAACATTAGCTCTAATACAGGTTGCTACAAGTGGTGGTGCTACAATCTAGATCAGCATGTTGTTTGTACAATGGCATGTTCTGAATCAGATAGCCTACTCTAAAATCTTTGTTTAAATGCTATTCAAATGTGATTAGGGTCCCCTGGGAAACATCAGCCAACACTTTGATTCCTATCCTATTATAACTCCTACCTGGCTTTTTCGTTTGTTGTCATGCCAAACAGCACCAACCATAGAATTAGAATAACCAATATATTTCTATGATTACAACAGTTCACCCTGTTCTGATCTATAGCGCAAGTCAAATCGCAATCTTTGGTTGAAAAATCGCAATATGATTATTTTGGGCCCATATCGTGCAGCCCTACTAATAACTTGGTACCAGTATATGCAAACATTTGGTGGCACAGAAAGAAAGGAAAATGGCTATCTTCTTCAGGAGATGAGCTTCAAAAGTAAGTAGGATTCACATTGGCCCATTGTAGGCCATATCTCATTCAGTTTATAAATCTATTTTTCTGGTGCTTCTAAATTGTATGTGGTGCTCCTAAAATTTCTACCAATGAAAAACAGTGTTACCAATGAACATTATTAAAAAAGCCATGGTTACAACACAGGTATAAAAGCAATGTTGTGCATTGTTACCAAACACTTCTGTAAGGACAAGGGAGTGAGCAATAACACTCTTGTTGGCAACTTTTCTCTATATACCTCTTTTCCTTTCTTCTGTACTCCTCAAGAAGCTCTGGATTTCTGTACAGTTACTCTCTATGCTTTTCCACCCTGGCTTCTGATGCAGCCCGCTTTCCTTATCTGCCAATCTTAACAACAAGAAGTTTAGATTAATTCAATTGTTCGGTTTATTAGACTACTACATTACTACACAACACCTACATGGGCATTACACTCAAAACATTTTAAGTCTGTCAGATGTTTCAATACCTGAAAAGTAGTCTTATGGGGATAGTTCACACAAATTGCATCATTGGTACAGCTGTTTCCTTAACCAGTAAGCAGTCATTGGACAAGGTAAGACCGTATTCTATGCTTTGGTTTTGTTTAGCATTTTATAGCACAAAACCAATGCAAGGGGGTATCCTCATTATAAGCATTTTCACATTCCAAGCCCAAATCATCCCAAAGGTGTCAACAATTGACTGTATAGCTCAATAAAGCTACTTGAAGATGATTTGGAAATGAAAAGCGAAAAATGCTAATATCAGGGATATTCACATACATTGGTTTTGTGCTATGAAAACTAAAAAGGAGACAGTGACCAGGTAAACAAAACCCAAGCATCGATTGCTGTCTTATGTTGTTCATAGACTGCTTACAGGGTAGGGAAACCGATATGTAATTTTGTAATTTGTGTGAACTATCCCTTTAAGTCCACATCCCAGGGCATTAATTGTGTAGATACACCTATATGCAAAAACCCCACATGAATAAGAAAAGATAAGCACCAAATAAGACCTGGAAATCATAAGGCGTTCCTCTTTTCCTGTTGGTGTTGAGGCATACAGCTGGCTCTACACAATCAATCACATGGGGTCTGCATTTATCTTGTATAAAGCATGAGCTGGTGCACACCCCAAAAACGTTAGTAGAGGTGCTGATTAACAATGAGTAAGCTGTAGGCTCTAAAATATAGATAGTCAGACACAATGCATAAGCTCCCAGTAATGTCTATGGGTAAACCACCAACGTTTCGGCATCTTCTTGTATTCAATCTGACAATAGTTAATTTTTTATTTTTGAGTGTAACGCCCCTTTAACAGTTTATATCACAGTTTGTCAGGTGTTTTCAGATCTCAAAAGTAGTACAATGTCAAGAGTCCACTACGCATGCAAACAATTATAACATAGTGCTATATGCCTCAACACCAAATTAGTAATTGTATTTATTTTTATTTGGATCCCGATTAGCTGTTGAAGAAGCAGCAGCTATTCTTCTTGGGGTCCACACAAAACATAGAACAGATCAAATACAGAACACTAATGGACAGGAACAGCAACAAAAATTTTAACTATGAATAATTAACTGGCTGAACAGACAATTTGGTACTTTCAGCATGTCAATACTTATAACAAAGACCAGCAGTGATGCAGTCAATCTCTCCTCCACCTTAAACCAGGAAAGACAAACCTGCATGTTATTGACATTGGCCCTCTGTGTACATTTGAGGGCCAGACGTGCTGCTCTGTTCGGGGGCCAGCTGCAGCTTTTCTAAGTCCTATTTTGCCACACCTGACCATACAACTGGAAAATAGTCAAGATGCGACAAAACCTGAGCATGCAGGACTTGTTTAGTTGCGTTTGATGTTAAAAAAGCACAGCATTTCTTTATCACAGACGAACCTCTCCCCATCGTTACAACAATATAATCAATATGCTTTGAACATGACAGTTTACAATCTAATATAACACCAAGAGCTTCAGTTTTTAGTGTAAAAGATAAGCACCACAAATCTGGAAATTATTTGGTGGTCATTTTTTCCATTCATTTTGGATTGTTTGCAAACAGCTGGATCTACAGATGGTCTAGGATGGGAAAATGTGTTGACAGAAGACCACTTCTGAGTTCTGAAAACAGACAAACTTTAGATTTTTAAGTGTAATGTCCCTTTAAAAAGCCTAATTATAAATGGTAACTCAGTGTTGCCCCTCCAGTATATTTTTTCTAGCAGTGGTGGTACTGAAAAGGCCGTGGAAGGGGGAAGGGGTGGTGGTTGTTCAGATTTTTACTTCAGGTTTTCACACTGTTACACCTTTCTAATAGAAAAACAGCAACATTAGATGAGCTAGCTAAGCTTAAACCACACCAGGAGACAATTTTTGAGGTCTGGGACAAATACATTAAATAAAAAAGATTTTGTAGTGTAGTTACCCTTTAATTCAGGTGTGCATGCACCTAGCATTGTTGTTTGGTTAGCGGTGTGATGGAGTTACATTGTACATGCACCAGAAACAGTTTTTATCGTTACCGTAACTGAACTTATAATTACCGTAACAGAGAACCATATGGCATGATGAGAAATGGGCATTATGGTAATAAGAAGCCCTCAGCAAATTTCAGAAGCCATTATGGCAGAAAAAATTACATAATCAATTCATGCTCTTTCTAATCTATTATACTGTAAATAGTTGAATCAATAATTTTGCTCAACATCAAGTATTACAAAGCGAAAACACTAGCTTACCTTGTAGTCATCTTTGATCTTCTCTTCTTAGTAATGCGTTCAGGGTAAAATAAAATAAAAATGATAAATAAATAATAAAAAATACTTTGTACAGGAACTTGAAGAAATGCTATGGTAATGAGAAACATTCGCTCGGACACACGTTTTTTGTCTAAAATATAACTAGATTGTAATGTGAATACCCAGAAATGCTAACTGTCTTTGAATATGCAAAACTTTAAACAATATATCATTGGTAGTAATTAAATATACTGAACAAAAATATAAATGCAACATGCTACAATTTCAAATATTTTACTGAGTTACAGTTCATATAAGGAAATCAGTCAACTGAAATAAATTGGTCACGGATACGTAAAAAAAAAGTAGGAGAAGGATCAAAAGACCATGGTACATATACCGTACCAGTCAAAGTTTGGGCACCTACTCATTCAAGGGTTTTGCTTTGTTTTTACTATTTTCTACATTGTAGAATATATATATATATATATATTTACATTGTTTACATCACAATAGTGAAGACATAAAAACGATGAAATAACACATATGGAATCATGTAGTAACCAAAAAAGTGTTGGTAAAAGACCAAGTCCATTTTATGGTAAGAACAGCTCAAATAAGCAAAGAGAAACGACAGTCCATCATTACTTTAAGACATGAAAGTCAGTCACTCCGGAAAATTTAAAGAACTTGAAAAGTTTCTTCAAGTGCAGTCGCAAAAACCATCAAGCGCTATGATGAATCTGACTCTCATGAGGACCGCCACAGGAAAAGAAGACTCAGAGTTACCTCTGTTGTTCACCCAGAAAATGGTGGCGGAAGAAATGGCAGCAGTTTTACGGGCGCCCAACCAATTGTGGTATTATGGGTTTTTTTGCGTTATTTGTAACTTATTTTGTACATAATGTTTCTGCAACCGTATCTTATGGCAAAAAAAGCTTCTGCATATCAGGACAGTGACCACTCACCTCGGATTAGACAAAGATTTTTTCTACAACAAGGACGACGCACAAGACATTCTCCAAACACCCCACAGGGCCGACATCCCCATTATTTGTAAGAGGAAGCGACACAGGTACAGAGGACAAAGAGCCTGGTCAGGACCCGGAGAAGGCGACTGGGAAAGCTGCCGTTACCGTCAATACTACTCGCCAACGTGCAATCATTGGACAATAAATTAGACGAGGTACGATCACGAATATCCTACCAACGGGACATCAAAAACTGTAAAATCCTATGTTTCACGGAATCGTGGCTGAATGACGACAAGAATATTCAGCTAGTCAGCTACTCAGTCAGCTGTAAAGGAAATAAGCAAATATGAAACCACTCACCCAGAGGCGGCGCTCCTAGTGGCCGGAGACTTTAATGCAGGGAAACTTAAATCAGTTCTACCACTTTCTATCAACATGTCAAATGTGCAACCAGAGGGAAAAACATTCTAGATCACCTGTACTCCACACACAGAGACACGTACAAAGCTCTCCCTTGCCCTCCATTTGGTAAATCCGACCACAACT
Source organism: Salmo salar (assembly GCF_965601325.2). Classification (NCBI taxonomy): domain Eukaryota; kingdom Metazoa; phylum Chordata; class Actinopteri; order Salmoniformes; family Salmonidae; genus Salmo; species Salmo salar. Next base: position 32,833,340 of record NC_138293.1, read on the forward strand.
CAAATCCTCCAGATTCCTGCTTACAAACAAAAATTAAAGCAGGAAGCACCAGTGACTTGGTCTATAAAAAAGTGGTCAGATGAAGCAGATGCTAAACTACAGGACTGTTTTGCTATCACAGACTGGAACATGTTCCGGGATTCTTCCGATGGCATTGAGGAGTACACCCCATCAGTCACTGGCTTTATCAATAAGTGCATTGAGGACGTCGTCCCCACAGTGACTGTACATACATACCCCAACCAGAAGCCATGGAACAGGCAACATTCGCACTGAGCTAAAGGTTAGAGCTGCCGCTTTCAAGGTGCGGGACTCTAACCCGGAAGCTTACAAGAAATCCTGCTATACCCTGCGACAAACCATCTAACAGGCAAAGCGTCAATACACGGCTAAGATTGAATCATACTACACCGGCTCCAACGCTCATCTTATGTGGCAGGGCTTGCAAACAATTACAGACTGCAAAGGGAAGCACAGCCGCGAGCTGCACAGTGACACGAGCCTACCAGACGAGCTAAATCACTTCTATGCTCGCTTCGAGGCAAGCAACACTGAGGCATGCATGAGAGCATCAGCTGTTCCGGATGACTGTGTGATCACGCTCTCCGTAGCCGACGTGAGTAAGACCTTTAAACAGGTCAACATACACAAGGCTGCGGGGCCAGACGGACTACCAGGACATGTGCTCTAGGCATGTGCTGATCAACTGGCAGGTGTCTTCATTGACATTTCAACATGTCCCTGATTGAGTCTGTGATACCAACATGTTTCAAGCAGACCACCATAGTCCCTGTGCCCAAGAACACAAAGGCAACCTGCCTAAATGACTAAAGACCCATAGCACTCACGTCCGTAGCCATGAAAAGCTTTGAAAGGTTGGTCATGGCTCACATCAACACCATTATCCCAGAAATCCTAGACCCACTCCAATTTGCATACTGCCCAAACAGATCCACAGATGATGCAATCTCTATTGCACTCCACACTGCCCTTTCCCACCTGGACAAAAGGAACACTTATGTGAGAATGCTATTCATTGACTACAGCTGAGTGTTCAACACCATAGTACCCTCAAAGCTCATCACTTAGCTAAGGATCCTGGGACTAAACACCTCCCTCTGCAACTGGAGCCTGGACTTCCTGACGGGCCGCCCCCAGATGGTGAGGGTAGGAAGCAACACATCTGCTACGCTGATCCTCAACACTGGAGCTCCACAGGGGTGCGTGCTCAGTCCCCTCCTGTACTCCCCGTTCACCCACGACTGCATGGCCAGGCACGACCCCAACACCATCATTAAGTTTGCAGACGACACAACAGTGGTAGGCCTGGTCACCGACAACGACGAGACAGCCTATAGGGAGGAGGTCAGCGACCTGGCCGGGTGGTGCCAGAATAACAACCTATCCCTCAACATAACCAAGACTAAGGAGATGATTGTGGACTACAGGAAAAGGAGGACCGAGCATGCCCCCATTCTCATCAAGGGGGCTGTAGCGGAGCAGGTTGAGAGCTTCAAGTTCCTTGATGTCCACATCAACAACAACTAGAATGGTCCAAACACACCAAGACAGTCGTGAAAAGGGCATGACAAAGCCTATTCCCCCTCAGGAAACTTAAAAGATTTGACATGGGTCCTGAGATCCTCAAAAGATTCTACAGCTGCAACATAGAGAGCATCCTGACTGGTTGCATCACTGCCTGGTACGGCAATTGCTCAGCCTCTGACCGCAAGGCACTACTGAGGGTAGTGCGTATGGCCCAGTACATCACTGGGGCTAAGCTGCCTGACATCCAGGACCTCTACACCAGGGGGTGTCAGAGGAAGGCCCTAAAAATTGTCAAAGACCCCAGCGACCCCAGACATAGACTGTTCTCTCTACTATCGCATGGCAAGCTGTACCGGAGTGCCAAGTCTAGGACAAAAAGGCTTCTCAACAGTTTTTACCCCCAAGCCATAAGACACTTGAACAGGTAATCAAATGGCTAACCGGACTATTTGCATTGTGTGCCCCCCACAACCCCTCTTTTTACGCTGCTGCTACTCTCTGTTTATCATATATGCATAGTCACTTTAACTATACAGTCATGTCCATACTACCTCAATTGGACCAACCAACCAGTGCTCCCGCACATTGGCTAACCGGGCTATCTGCATTGTGTCCCGCCACCCACCACCCGCCAACCGCTCTTTTACGCTACTGCTACTCTCTGTTCATCATGTATGCATAGTCACTTTAACCATATCTACATGTACATACTACCTCAATCAGCCTGACTAACCGATGTCTGTATGTAGCCTCGCTACTTTTATAGCCTCACTACTGTATATAGCCTGTCTTTTTACTTTTGTTTTATTTCTTTACTTACCTATTGTTCACCTAACACCTTTTTTGCACTATTGGTTAGAGCCTGTAAGTAAGCATTTCAATGTAAGGTTTACACCTGTTGTATTCGGCGCACGTGACAAATAAACGTTGAATTTATTTTCATTTGCCAAGGATAAGTTCATTAGAGTTAACTACTCCTCAGATTGCAGCCCAAAAAAAGTATTCACAGAATTCAAGTAAATGCTTCACAGAGTTCAAGTAACAGATACATCTCGACATCAACTGTTCAGAGGAGACAGCGTGAATTAGGCCTTCACGGTCGAATTGCTGCAAAGAAACCACTACTAAAGGACACCAATAAGAAGAAGAGACTTGCTTGAGTCAAGAAACACGAGCAATGGACATTAAACCAGTGGAAATCTGTCCTTTGGTCTGATGAGTCCAAATTTGAGATTTTTGGTTCCGACTGCCGTGTCTTTGTGAGACGCCAAGAAGGTGAATGGATGATCTCCACATGTGTAGTTCCAACAGTGAAGAATGGAAGAGGAGGTGTGATGGTGTGGGGGTGCTTTGCTGGTTACACTGTCAGTAATTTATTGAGAATTCAAGGCACACTTAACTAGCATGGCTACCACAGCATTCTGCAGCAATACGCCATCCCATCTGGTTTGCACTTATTGGGACTGTCATTTATTTGTCAACAGGACAATGACCCAACACATCTCTAGGCTGTGTAAGGGCTATTTGACCAAGAAGGAGGTTAATGGAGTGCTGCATCAGATGACCTGGCCTCCATAATCACCTGACCTCAACCGCAGAGTGAAGGAAAAGCAGCCAACAAGTGCACAGCATATGTGCGAACTCCTTCAAGACTGTTGGAAAAGCATTCCAGGTGAAGCTGGTTTAGAGAATGCCAAGAGTGTGCAAAGTTGTCATCAAGGCAAAGGGTCACTACTTTGAAGAATTTAAAATCAAAAATATATTTTGATTTGTTCAACACTTTTTTGGTTACTACATGATTCCAATGTGTTACTTCATAGTTGTGATGTCTTCACTATTATTATACAATGTAGAAAATAGTAAAAATAAAGAAAATCCCTTGAATGAGTAGGTGTGCCCAAACTTTTGACAGGTACTGTATGTTCAAACTACAGATGCACTGACAGATATGTAAATATTTAATGATCAATATGCCATTGATCATCAACAAATATGCAAATTCATTATTGATGATAACATGATTGAAATAAAATGAATATCAAACTGACATATCATTTTGCTGACACCTCAATAACAATACTTCCATCTGCAAGCTAGACCTTTTTTAGCTGGGTAGTCAACTCTGCACTGCACACTAACTCTCTGCCATGCTCTATCTGACAGGCATGGCAGGAGTCAGTTGTATTATATGAGAACATTGCCCCCTGCTGATATACACAAGCAAATACTAGAAAAAAAACAGAAGAGCAACTGTCTCCTGAATGGAGCAGCGGTCTAAGGCACTGCATCACATTGAAGTTCTTGAGGCATCACTACAGGCCTGGGTTTGATCCCAGGCTGTGTCACAAATGGCTGTGACCGGGAGTCACATGGGACTTCGCACAATTGGCCCAGCATTTTTAGGGTAGGGTTTGCCGGGGGGGGGGGGGGGGCGGGGGCTCATCGTGCTTTTGCGACTCCTTTTGACGGGCCGGGCACCTGCAGGCTGACTTCGGTAGTCAGTTGAACTGTGTTTCCTCTGACATATTGGTGTGGCTGGCTTCCGGGTTAAGTGGATGGGTTATCAACACAGCATTATTTCACACTGTGGAACCATAAGGCTCCTCCGCTCTCTCCACTGGCTTCCAGTTGAAGCTCGCATCCGCTACAAGACCATGGTGATTGCCTACGGAGCTGTGAAGGGAATGGCACCTCCATACCTTCAGGCTCTGATCAGGCCCTACACCCAAACAAGGGCACTGCGTTCATCCACCACTGGCCTGCTGGCCCCCCTACCTCTGAGGAAGCACAGTTCCCGCTCAGCCCAGTCAAAACTGTTCGCTGCTCTGGCACCCCAATGGTGGAACAAGCTCCCTCACGACGCCAGGACAGCGGAGTCAATCACCACCTTCCGGAGACACCTGAAACCCCACCTCTTTAAGGAATACCTAGGATAGGATAAAGTAATCCTTCTAACCCCCCCCCCCCCCCCCCCCCTAAAAGATTTAGATGCACTATTGTAAAGTGGTTGTTCCACTGGATATCATAAGGTGAATGCACCATTTTGTAAGTCGCTCTGGATAAGAGCGTCTGCTAAATGACTTAAATGTAATGTAAATGTAATAAGGAAAGAATAAAACCAGCAGTGATGTGGTCCTTCAATGTTGTGATTGAATAGCTCTGGTATAGGACGAAACGCCCATGTACTGGTTTCTAATATTCCATTTAGTGAACTCCAATTGGATGTCTCAAATGTCTCATGAGGCTAAATCTTTGTTGAACCAACAATGTGCAGTACAAGATGAATGTCAATGAATAATCAATTGCATATACACCAGCTCATTCTGAGAGAAAAAGTAGCTTTAAGCATACTGTGAAGAGACCAATGATCTTAATAGATATATTTCTTATAGACCCGACATATACTGAACAGAAATATCAAAGCAACATGTAAAGCGTTGGTCTCATGTTTCATTAGCTGAAATAAAATATCACAGAAATGTTCCAAATGCACAAAAATTTTGTGCAGAAATTTGTTTACATACCTGTTTGTGAGTAGGCTATGATAATCCATCCACCTGACAGGCGACATATGTCAAGAAGCTGATTATAATCAAAGTCTAAGCCGTTGGGGGGAGTACTAAGCTAACATATGGAATTGTTTTAAGATAGACCCCCCTTAAGAAAATAAATCATAAGGAATAAGATTTTGAAGTGTGTCCTATATCTAGGAGGGATAAGAAAGCTCAGGAAATGTGTGTTATTTATTTTATTATTATTTTTTTTTATACATATTTAACCCCTTATTTTTGTTGGCACAAAACTAACTCCATAATTCCATTCATTTGTATGGGTTACCTTCAGATGAGTCTTGTGGCACTTGTGAAGAACACCATCATGTTCGTGGGGTCATATTAGTCAGTAGGCCAAACTGTTGGGACGCTACAGACGTTTTCGTGAGAAGACCAATTTTCGGGATGTCTCATGGTCTGACAAACATCGCTCTAGCTTGGTCACCTTCCACCGCAGATGCGGAAGGTCACCATAGGCGGATGCGGCAGATTGAGACACAGCCCATGAAAAACGCTAGCGAAATCCCCTCTACTGCTATCATCGCCTCCACCCCTAATATCCCCTCCACCCCTATTATCCCCCCCATAGTAGGGATGGAGGGGTTAGTAGGGGTGGAGGGGATATCTCTATCTTAAACTGACGGGTTTTGATAGGGATTTTTTTTATTGTGGTACTTAAATTGACACACGGGTATGTCACTAGACTCTTGAGGATTAAACAGCATGATCATTAGATAGGTGCAGCTTGTGCTCGGGACAATAAAACGGCACTCTAAAATGTGCAGTTTTGTCACACAACACAATGTTACAGATGTCTCACGTTTTGAGGAGTGTGTAATTGGCATGCTGACTGCAGGAATGTCCACCAGAGCTGTTGCCAGAGAATTTAATGTTAATTTCTCTACCATAAGCCACTGTCTTTTCAGAGAATTTGACCTCACAAATGCAGACCACGTGTAACCACGCCAGCCCATGACCTACACATCTGGCTTCTTCATCTGCGGGATGGTTTGAGACGAGCCACCTGGACAGCTGATGAAACTGTGGGTTTAGACAACCCGAAGAATTTCTGCACAAACTGTCAGAAACCATCTCAGGGAAGCTCATCTCGTGCTCGTCATCCTCACCCAGGTCTTGACCCGACTGCAGTTCGGCGTTGTAACTCACTTCAGTGGGCAAATGCTTACCTTCGATGGCCACTGGCACACTGGAGAAGTGTACTCTTCACGGATGAATCCCGGTTTCAAATGTACCTGGCACATGGCAGACAGTGTGTATGGTGTTGTGTGTGCGAGCCGTTTGGTGCTGATGTCAACGTTGTGAACAGAGTGCCCCATGGTGGTGGTGGGGTTATGGTATGGGCAGGCAGGCATAAGCTACGGACAATGAACACAATTTGCATTTTATCAATGGCAATTTGAATGGACAAAGATACCTTGACGAGATCCTAAGGCCCATTGTCGTGCCATTCATGATAATGCATGGCCCCATGTCACAAGGATCTGTACACAATTCCTGGAAGCTGAACATTTCCCAGTTCTTCAATGGCCTGCATACTCATCAGACATGTCACCGATTGAGCGTGTTTGGGATGCTCTGGATCGACGTGTACAACAGCGTGTTCCAGTTCCTGCCAATATCCAACAACTTCAAACAGCCTGATCAACATTCCACAGGCCACAACCAACAGCCTAATCAACTCTATGTGAAGGAGAAGTGTCACGCTGCATGAGGTAAATGGTGGTCACACCAGATACTGACTGGTTTTCTGATCCACACCCCTACTGTTTTTTAAGGTATCTGTGAACAACATATGCATATCTGTATTCCCAGTCATGTGAAATCCATAGATTAGGGCCTAATGAATTCATTTCAATTGACTGATTTCCTTATATGAATTGAAACTCAGCAAAATCTTTGAAATTGTTGCATGTTGCATTACATATTTTTGTTCAGCGTAGCTCTTCTTCAACTGAGTACCACATACTGTTTTAGCCTTAGGCCTTGCATCATAGACAATAAGACCATCTTGAATATAATTCCTGATGGAGATGTATGGATACAGCTATTAAACATTAAGGTCCGTGGACCACAAGAAATGGGTAACATAGCCCCGAGTGAGCAGAATCAGTATTCCAGGAGTGGCCCTTCCACGAACTGACGCTGTTAATCTGTATTCGAACAGGCTGTCATGTCAGATGAAAGCATCCAATTAGTAGTCAATTCTATGCAGTATCTCCCATCATGCCCACAATTTACATTCTCACTCAACGCACGAGAAAGATCACTGCCTGACAGACAGTTGCGTTGGCAGGGATCAGTCCTGATGAGAATAGGGGGACCCCTACTGTGAACAAAGTGTGCAAACAAGTGTTTTATTGTACGGTAGACTGGTAATACCACCCAATCCCTGCTTCATGGCTGTGACTAGGCGGCATGTTAAAATGCCATCCTTTTCAGTCTTAACCCCGAGATGAAAAAGTGAAAAATCCGGCGAAGAGATGAAACATCCCCCGATGCTTTGAATTGGAGCATCATGCTGAGGGTTTAGCAAAGACCCACAGCGTGATGCATGTCCCCTCACCAGGTGTTCTAAGTAGAGGTGAGCCTCTGATTAAATTTTTACTCTACCACCTACATGCCTCTACTGCTATACTGGATGTATTTGCTTGCACACAATAGTTTCTATTCTGTTCATTCCCATTGCAGCACAAAGGCAGAGTATAATGGTACACTACATGACCAAAAGTATGTGGACACCTGCTCGTCAAACATCTCATTCTAAAATAATGGGCATTGATATGGAGTTAGTTCCCCCTTTGCTGCTATAACAGCCTCCACTCTTCTGGGAAGGCTTTCTTCTAGATGTTGGAACATTGCTGCAGAGAATTGTTTCCATTCAGCCACAAGAGCATTAGTGAGGTCGGGCACTGATATGGAGCAATTAGGCGTGGCTCGCAGTCGGCGTTCCAATTCATCCCAAAGGTGTTCGATGGGGTTGAGGTCAGGGATCTGTGCAGGCCAGTCAAGTTCTTCCACACCGGTCTCGACAAACTATTTCTGTATGGACCTCGCTTTGTGCACAGGGGCATTGTCATGCTGAAACAGGAAAGGGCCTACGCCAAACTGTTGCCACAAAGTTGGAAGCACAGAATTGTCTAGAATGTCATTGTATGCTGTAGCGTTAAGATTTCCCTTCACTGGATCTTAGTGGCCTCTTACCCCAATCCTTTGCAGGTTTGGTGTACAGAGAGAACCGTGTGGTAGCGGTATCAATCACTTAAGTAGGAATGTGAGTGAAATTAGTGAGTTGATAGAATAAAGATATGCATTGGGTCTTTATTTATTATTTTTATTTTATTTTTCTCACTTTTATTTATGATCTAATAAGCACGTGCACTGTAGCCTATAGCGCAGTAGTCCATACAGGCCGAAGGGTCAAGTGCAAAAAGGTCAGGGCAATTCCAGCCAGGAGGTTCACAGTGGGGTTCCACTCTAGAGGAGATAGGTCAGGCCAAGGTCAAAGTCCACTCAACAGGGCCTTGGCAGCTTCAGCTCAGCTCTGTCAGGAACGGATGGCTCCCCACTGATGCTATGTCGGGGAAGATAAATGGAGAAGGGTACATCAGAGACAGTAGCATTAAACAGCAAAAGTGTTAAACCATTTAAGTACCAGAAGAAAAGTGAAGAATACTTCAACCATGGAAGTTCCAGTGTTAATTGCTAAACGTGTGCCCAAAACTATATGATTTAAATTCAAGAAATTGTTCAATTTAAGGAATTGTTTATGTCAGTGAATGTATTCATATAGATAATAGTAAATGTACAATCTTTGGTATTCATTGAGATGAGTGATATTTCCTCATGCAGACAAATTATGAACAATGTACAGATGGCTCTGAGACATCATTCTGTGCACTGACTTAACAAACCTTTTGGAGGCAGTATCAACAGGGATACTTTAACAAGTTACTTAAAGTATGCCTAGTATTAACACAGGGAAGCGTCATTTGGCTCGTATTGTGGATGGGAAAAGGGATGAATGCCTATTGGTTTTAGTGCTGTATCATGACGTTCTCCCGACACGTAATGCTGGGGTATGTGAGATACGGTTTGAAAGTGTATGTGCAAAACCCACTACAATGTTGCAAGTGTAAGAAGTAAACCGTGGAAATAGTTGAAGGACCGAATGGAGATGAGGAAGACATGGCAGTGTATGTCCCTGCAGCATGCTGAGAATGTTGTTCAGCAGTTAAGGAATCCTGAAACACTGATCTTGAAGAAAGTGGACTTTTTGCATTTATTGCGCAGATGATAAATTATACTGGCCAAACTAACAAGAAATCTAAGAAACTTGATATCATTGTGAATGCAGCTAAAAGGTTTTTGGATCTCAAGGACTTCACACCCGAAAAACATTGCAGGGAATACTCTGAGAATAAGTTCCCCCTTCCTCTCAGGCCCCAGAGCCTTTGTAGGGATCTGAGTAGACATGAATAAGACTAAGGTTTTTTGTTGGCTCTTTGATTTCAGTTTTTTGGGGAATATTATGAGTACGTTTTCACCCTTGCGTTAAAGTTTCTCAGTTTGGGGGGGCGGTGGTGAGCAGCAACATGTGAAGACACGTTTTCTCGGTGCTCCTATCCAGGGCGAACAATTTACTATTAATACTTGATCAGCACCTCCCCCACCGTGTTCATTTTGTAACATTTCATTTGGAATCGAACCCAATTTACTAATCTGACTTTTTTTGTCTGAAAATGTTGGCCTTTTAATCGTAAAATGTCGAGACAACAACGGCCGTGGGCCACAAAGGAGCAGGCTTCCGCAGAAGCCTCGGGCTCACCTGTCACGGACTCTGATCCCCCCGACCGAGCCATGGTAATGGTGGCTATCATTAACACTGTGCTGGCTAAGGTGGAGTCATTATCCACTGACCTATCCGCACAAATAGCTATTCTCGCACCAAGGTCAACATAAACATTGACTCCGTTAACGAAGACTTGGCGAGACATGACACCCATCTGAATAGCCTGGAAGATGGCGCAAATATTTACTCCGACAAAGTGGTGACACTGGAAGAGCAAGTCACCCGGCTATCATCAGATGTCGTCAAACTCACTTCCAAGGTTGAGGACCTCGAGAACAGACAGCGCCGGGGAACGGTTGCATTTTCTGAATGAGAGAGGGACTCAAGACCGTAGGCGGAATGCGGCCTACCCTGTCCATAGCTAAACAGGTACAGGAAATTCTAGGCCTCGTTTACGCCCCCACTCGTGACCGTGCGCACAGAAGCATACAGTCCGAATCAAAGAATGGGGAGCCACCCAGACCCATAGTAGATACATTTCACTACCTTCAGGGGAAGGAGGATATCTTCAGTAATTAAGCACGAGTGTCTCCCATCACCCACGGGTGGCCGGAATATTCACATTTACCTGGACTACACCACGGCAGTCATGAAGAAGAGGTCAGCTTTAAACTAGGTGATGGGGCTCCAACAACGCTCTGGACACCAAGTTCGGCATACTTTACCCAGCTGTACTGAAGAACACTAATCCCTCCAGCGAGCAGAATACATTCTTAGACCCAACCAAGTCCAAAGAATACATTATCGCACACCCACATCCACTGGAGGACAGGCGACAAAATACTAACTAGCCATTGTGGGCTTATACTGTGACCCTGCACTATCCGTGTTAATGCGACCAGGGATCAACTAGTGAAGTCATATCTTGATTAGTAACGTGCCTCCACGAGGCTGCCAAAAGAATTACAAATATTCATCCAGTAACTTAACGTCATGAACAATGAAGGTATGTATAGGGTGACATGTTCTCACAAGGACAATATAGTTTGAATAGTAGTTTATTTACAGTACATGGCACAATTAGCTTTTACCAACTAGCTGCGACTGTATTGCCACTGTGCTATATGGCGCGGTAATTAGATGGCGTGGTAATTAGCCTAGTCGCTACCTAAGGCTAGCCAATGAGCTCTCTTTCCATGCCTTAATAAGATACCCTACTAACATAATCTGAGCATGTTTAATACATACAAGCGTATACTCCCAAAGGACCATGTGTATTATTCTTTACTATTTGACTGGTTGGTTCGCCTTGGTGCTTGGTGGCAGATGGCACGGGTTTGCAGATTGTATAGCCGAGTGAACACTGCAGCTCTGCAGGACGGGTATTAATTACCAAGCATTTGCCAGTCAATTTTCTGTGTTCTGGCTTGTTAGGATGTTCAACAGAGGGTTACATTTATACAAATGTTGAATTTTACTGGGTTTGTTTTCCTATTTAATTGAATGTTTTTGGAGTATACAGCGGCTTGTGTAAGTATTCATCCCCCTTGGCATTTTTCCTATTTTGTTGCCTTACAACCTGGAATTAAAATAGATTTTTTGAAGGTTTTTATAATTTGATTTACACAACATACCTACCACTTTGAAGATACAAAATATATTTTATTGTGAAACAAACAAGAAAAAAGACAAAAAAACATTAAGTCATACCACAGATTCTCAATTGGATTGGGGTCAGGGCTTTGACGAGGCCATTCCAAGACATTTAAATGTTTCCCCTTAAACCACTCGAGTGTTGCTTTAGCATTATGCTTAGGGTCATTGTTCTGCTGGAAGGTGAACCTCCGTCCCAGTCTCAAATCTCTGGAAGACTGAAACAGGTTTTCCTCAAGAATTTCCCTGTATTTAGCACCATCCATCATTCCTTCAATTCTGACCAGTTTCCCAGTCCCTGCAGATGAAAAACATCCCCACAGCATGATTCTGCCACCACCATACTTCACTGTGGGGATGGTGTTGGGATGAGAGGTGTTGGGTTTTGTGCCAGACATAGCATTTTCCTTGATGGCCAAAAAGCTCAATTTTAGTCTCACCTGACCAGAGTACCTTCTTCCATATGTTTGGGGAGTCTTCCACACGCCTTTTGGTGAACACCAAACGAGTTTGCTTATTTATTTCTTTAAGCAATGGCTTTTTTTCCAGCCACTCTTTTGTAAAGCCCAGCTCTGTGGCGTGTATGGCTTAAGGTGGTCCTATGGGCAGATACTCCAGTCTCCGCTGTGGAGCTTTGCAGCTCCTTCAGGGTTATCTTTGGTCTCTTTGTTGCCTCTGATTAATGCCCTCCTTGCGTGGTCCGTGAGTTTTGGTGGGCGGCCCTCTCTTAGCAGGTTTGTTGTGGTGCCATATTCTTTCCATTTTTTAATAATGGATTCAATGGTGCTCCGTGGGATGTTCAAAGTTTCTGATATTTTTTTATAACCCAACCCTGATCTGTACTTCCCCACACCTTTGTCCCTGACCTGTTTGGAGAGCTACTTGGTCTTCATGGTGCCGCTTGCTTGGTAGTGTCGCTTGCTGAGCGGTGTTGCAGACTCTGCGACCTTTCAGAACAGGTGTATATACTGAGATCATGTGACAGATCATGTGACACTTAGGTTGCACACAGGTGGACTTTTTTTTTTTTACTTCTGAAGGTAATTGGTTGCACCAGATCTTATTTAGGGGCTTCATAGCAAAGGGGGTAAATACATATGCATGCACCACTTTTCCGTAATTTTTTTTGTAGAATTCTTTGAAACAAGTTATTTTTTTCATTTCACTTCACCAATTTGGACTATTTTGTGTATGTCCATTACATGAAATCCAAATAAAAATATATAATGTAATAAAATAGGAAAAACGCCAAGGGAGATTAATACTTTTGCAAGGCCGGGACGGGTGTATGTTGTGTATGTGATGTATGTATGTATGTAGTATGTATGTATGTATGTATGTATGTATGTATGTATGTATGTACACTGCTAAAAAAATAAAGGGAACACTAAAATAACACATCCTAGATCTGAATGAATGAAATAATCTTATTAAATACATTTTTCTTTACATAGTTGAATGTGCTGACAACAAAATCACACAAAAATAATCAATGGAAATCCAATTTATCAACCCATGGAGGTCTGGATTTGGAGTCACACTCAAAATTAAAGTGGAAAGCCACACTACAGGCTGATCCAACTTTGATGTAATGTCCTTAAAACAAGTCAAAATGAGGCTCAGTAGTGTGTGTGGCCTCCACGTGCCTGTATGACCTCCCTACAACGCCTGGGCATGCTCCTGATGAGGTGGCGGATGGTCTCCTGAGGGATCTCCTCCCAGACCTGGACTAAAGCATCCGCCAACTCCTGGACAGTCTGTGGTGCAATGTGGCATTGGTGGATGGAGCGAGACATGATGTCCCAGATGTGCTCAATTGGATTCAGGTCTGGGGAGCGGGCGGGCCAGTCCATAGCATCAATGCCTTCCTCTTGCAGGAACTGCTGACACACTCCAGCCACATGAGGTCTAGCATTGTCTTGCATTAGGAGGAACCCAGGGCCAACCGCACCAGCATATGGTCTCACAAGGGGTCTGAGGATCTCATCTCGGTACCTAATGGCAGTCAGGCTACCTCTGGCGAGCACATGGAGGGCTGTGCGGCCCCCCAAAGAAATGCCACCCCACACCATGACTGACCCACCGCCAAACCGGTCATGCTGGAGGATGTTGCAGGCAGCAGAACGTTCTCCACGGCGTCTCCAGACTGTCACGTCTGTCACATGTGCTCAGTGTGAACCTGCTTTCATCTGTGAAGAGCACAGGGTGCCAGTGGCGAATTTGCCAATCTTGGTGTTCTCTGGCAAATGCCAAACGTCCTGCACGGTGTTGGGCTGTAAGCACAACCCCCACCTGTGGACATTGGGCCCTCATACCACCCTCATGGAGTCTGTTTCTGACCGTTTGAGCAGACACATGCACATTTGTGGCCTGCAGGAGGTAATTTTGCAGGGCTCTGGCAGTGCTCCTCCTGCTCCTCTTTGCACAAAGGCGGAGGTAGCGGTCCTGCTGCTGGGTTGTTGCCCTCCTACGGCCTCCTCCACGTCTCCTGATGTACTGGCCTGTCTCCTGGTAGCGCCTCCATGCTCTGGACACTATGCTGACAGACACAGCAAACCTCCTTGCCACAGCTCGCATTGATGTACCATCCTGGATGAGCTGCACTACCTGAGCCACTTGTGTGGGTTGTAGACTCCGTCTCATGCTACCACTAGAGTGAAAGCACCGCCAGCATTCAAAAGTGACCAAAACATCAGCCAGGAAGCATAGGAACTGAGAAGTGGTCTGTGGTTACCACCTGCAGAACCACTCCTTTATTGGGGGTGTCTTGCTAATTGCCTATAATTTCCACCTGTTGTCTATTCCATTTGCACAACAGCATGTGACATTTATTGTCAATCAGTGTTGCTTCCTAAGTGGACAGTTTGATTTCACAAAAGTGTGATTGACTTGGAGTTACATTGTGTTGTTTAAGTGTTCCCTTTATTTTTTTGAGCAGTATATGTCTATATGTACTGTAACTGTTGATGAGCTGCACCTTCAGGCAGTACATACCGTCTAAACCCGCAAAATATGCAATCAAGATCTGGGCTGCTTGTGATGCTGCTTCATCATATGCGTGGCACTTGCAAGTGTATACGGGGAAGCTAGATAGAGGAGCCCCTGAGAAGAACCAAGGGATGCGGGTTGTCCTGGATGTGACACAGGGACTCCATGGCAACAACATCACAAGCGATAACGTTTTTACTTCGCACAAGCTGGGAAATAGGAGCCCCTCAAGTGGAAGCTGACGCTGGTCGGAACAGTTCGAAAAAACAAGCCAGTGCTCCCACCTCAGCTATTGAATACACGGAACAGGCCTATAAATTAGCTTCTGTTTGTGTTCACGGCCGACACGTCCCTAGTATCCTACGTGCCAAAGAAAGGCAAAAATGTGGTACTCATGAGTACGCTGCATAGGGATGGGAGAATCTGTGACCAGGAACATAAAAAAACAGAAATCATAATGGATTACAATGCCACAAAAGGAGGGGTGGACAATTTAGACAAGCTGGTTACTGGCTACAGCTGCAAAAGAAGAACCCTACGCTGGCCACTTGTTATATTCTTCAACATCTTGGACATCTCGGCGTACAACGTGTTTGTCATCTGGATGGTGTTGGACCCAGATTGGAACAGAGGGAAGCTCCAGATGAGATGGCTCTTTCTCGAGGAGTTGGGCAAGGCATTGGTAAGACCTCAAATCCAGAGGAGGCAACCAATCCCAATGACCCCAGCTTCTGCTGGTCTTGCGGATGGGGCACCAGCATCCTCCTTTTGAATCCTCCCCACGCACAGCAACTTGCCCAAACCTCCCCCACTTCTCCTTCACCCAAATCCAGATAGCTGATGTTCTGAAAGAGCTGCAAAATCTGGACCCCTACAAATCAGCTGGGCTAGACAATCTGGACCCTCTCTGTCTAAAATGATCTGCCAAAATTATCGCAATGCCTACTACTAGCTTGTTCAAACTCTCGTATCGTCTGAGATTCCCATAGATTGGAAAGCTGCTGCGGTCATCCACCTCTGCAAAGGGGGAGACACTCTAGACACAAACTGCTACAGACCTATATCTATTCTACCCTGCCTTTCTAAGGTCTTCGAAAGCCAAGTTAACAAACAGATTACCGACCATTTCGAATCCCACCGTACCTTCTCCGCTATGCAATCTGGTTTCAGAGCTGGTCTTGGTTGCACCTCAGCCACGCTCAAGGTCCTAAACGATATCATATCCGCCATCGATAAGAGACATATTCATCGACCTGGCTAAGGCTTTCGACTCTGTCAATCACAACATTCTTATTGGCAGACTCAACAGCTTTGGTTTCTCAAATGATTGCCTCGCCTGGTTCACCAACTACTTCTCTGATAGAGTTCAGTATGTCAAATCGGAGGGCCTGTTGTCCGGACCTGTGGCAGTCTCTATGGGGGTGCTACAGGGTTCAATTCTCGGGCCGACTCTATTCTCTGTATACATCAATGATATCGCTCTTGCTGCTGGTGATTCTTTGATCCACCTCTACGCAGACGACACCATTCTGTATACCTCTGGCCCTTCTTTGGACACTGTGTTAACTAACCTCCAGATGAGCTTCAATGCCATACAACTCTGCTTCCGTGGCCTCCAACTGCTCTTAAATGCAAGTAAAACTAAATGCATGCTCTTCAACCGATTGCTGCCTGCACCTGCCCGCCCGTCCAGCATCACTACTCTGGACGGTTCTGACTTAGAATATGTGGACAACTACAAATACCTAGGTCTCTGGTTAGACTGTAAACTCTCCTTCCAGACTCACATTAAACATCTCCAATCCTAAATTAAATCTAGAATCGGCTTCCTATTTCGCAACAAAGCATCCTTCACTCATGCTGCCAAACATACCGTCGTAAAACTGACAATTCTACCGATCCTTGACTTCGGCGATGTCATTTAGAAAATAGCCTCCAACACTCTACTCAACAAATTGGATGCAGTCTATCACAGTACCATCCGTTTTGTCACCAAAGCTCCATATACTACCCACCACTGCGACCTGTATGCTCTCGTTGGCTGGCCCTCGCTTCATGCTCGTCGCCAAACCCACTGGCTCCAGATCATCTAGAAGTCTCTGCTAGGTAAAGCCTCGCCTTATCTCAGCTCACTGGTCACCATAGCATCACCAACTCGTAGCACTCGCTATATCTCACTGGTCATCCCCAAAGCCAATTCTTCCATTGGCCGCCTCTCCTTCCAGTTCTCTGCTGCCAATTACTGGAACGAACTGCAAAAATCACTAAGCTGGAGACTCTTACCTCTCTCACTAGCTTTAAGCACCAGCTGTCAGAGCAGCTCACAGATCACTGCACCTGTACATAGCTCATCTGTAAATAGCCAATCCAATCTACCTCATCCCCATACTGTATTTATTTATTTATCTTGCTCCTTTCCACCCCAGTATCTCTACTTGCACATTCATCCTCTGCACATCCAACCATTCCAGTGTTTAATTGCTATATTGTAATTACTTCGCCACCATGGCCTATTTATTGTCTTACCTCTCTTATCCTACCTCATTTGCACATGCTGTATATAGATTTTTCTACTGTATTATTGATTGTATGTTTGTTTATTCCATGTGTAACTCTGTGTTGTTGTATGTGTCGAACTGCTTTGCTTTATCTTGGTCAGGTCGCAGCTGCAAATGAGAACTTGTTCTCAACTAGCCTACCTGGTTAAATAAAGGCGAAATATATATTTTTAATTATAATTGATTTTTGTTTACATAAATTACATTTTATCAAAGCAAACGAATAGCGCTTTTATTGATAAATGTGATCTAGCAGAGGTAAATGGCAAATATTAACCATGTAAGCTGTCTATATTGCTTGTAATTGATATAAGTCAACATCTAAGTATTAAGTATTAAATATTTTTACGTAAATTGTTATGGCTGTATTGTTTTAAAAACCCAATAATGTTGTGGGTCCATCAGACCCGCGAACATTGGGTGAATAACAAAACATGAACACCACACAAGGGTTAAATGGTGGTCTATAGGTGTAGGGTAAATTGGTGGTGCAATTTATTCCTTTCCCCTTTATTTTTGTTATCACAAAATGCAACGTGATTGACCACACACTCCGGCACAGTAGGTGGCGGCATGTACAACAAAATGTGCGAACACAATGATAGCAAAGAAGAAAATCAAGGAAGCTGCCAGTGTGGGCGGCTCTGTCAGATGTTCAACATCAAAACAACATTATTAGCGCGTCAGATGCATTTACGACTGCACAGACATTTAAACCATTTTGGTTAGATGTATACTGGCTTGGAAGTGCTACTAAAAGTAACTTGATGTATAGCTTACACTGTATACCGTCTTTCGCTCAGTAGCTATCTCAAAACCGCCATTTTAACTTCTGGTTGTGCCTTGGGCGGTGGGTTGAGCGGCCAGTGTCAAAATAGCTGCTAGCTATTAGCTCACTATTTTAGACGTTGACCCAGTACAACGAGCTTTCAAAATATCATGCTAGCTGTCTAACAAGCTTAGCTACATGCTTGGTAGCTCATGGTAGTAGTTTCAAATTACGACGTTAGCTAGCTAACGTTAGCCAGGTAGCTAGTTAGCCAAGCGACTAGCTAGTTGGCTAACAACAAGCCTTATCAGATAATCAACTGTAGCACTGACTAGCTACCTAGAGGACTTTATACAACAACCAAACTGGATAAAACGTTGGATTTGGTCGGTTTTAAGTCGGGCTCAGCGGGTTCGCTGACCCCACAGAAGAGGATGAAGAAGAGGAAAGAACTCGATGCATTGATCGGACTTGGGGACAGTAAAAGGAAGAAAACCAAAAAGGGGTCCGGCCACAGGCTCCTCAGAACCGAGCCTCCACTAGACTCAGAATCCGAATCAAGCTCAGATGATGATGAATTCAGCAACCTTGGTACTGTCGCTGCTTTTGGAAAGTAAGTGATCGATCTAGCTACTTAGCCCCTGTGTATTTCCCGCTGACGCAACGTCAATTCCAAATATGTGACTGACTGCCTCAATTCGTCTTATGTAGCAACATTTTTAAATCGTTTTTTTATAATTTTATTTTTTACATATGATAAAAGTAGAGACTCAGAGCTACAACACGATATATAATAATACACTGCAGTTGAGGAACAATGTGAAAGTTGATAAACTTGTAACCCCACTTTTGAGAAAATGTCCCTTAAATGTGTTGGTACACCTACTCGTGGGGCAGCGGTCTAAGGCACTGCATCTCGGTGCAAGAGGCGTCACTACAGACCCTGGTTTGATTCCAGTCTATATCACAACCGGCTGTGATTGGGTGGCACAAAAAAAAAATAGTTAGGGTTTGGCCAGGGTAGGCCGTCATTGTACCTAGGTGTCTGGCTAAACTGTAAACTCTCCTTCCAGACTCATATTAAACATCTCCAATCCAAAATCAAATCTGTCGGCTTTCTATTTCGCAACAAAACCACCTTCAATCACGCAGCCAAACTTACCCTAGTAAAACTGACTATCCTACCGATCCTCGACTTTGGCGATGTCATCTACAAAATAGTTTCCAATACTCTACTCAGCAAACTGGATGCAGTCTATCACAGTGCCATCCGTTTGTTACCAAATCACCTTATACCACCCACCACTGCGACCTGTATTCTCTTGTCAGCTGGCCCTCGCTACATATTCGTGCCAGACCCACTGGTTCCAGGTCATCTATAAGTCTATGCTAGGTAAAGCTCCGCCTTATCTCAGTTCACTGGTCACGATAACAACACCCACCTGTAGCACATGTTCCAGCAGGTATATCTCACTGATCATCCCCAAAGCCAACACCTCATTTGGCCGCCTTTCCTTCCAGTTCTCTGCTGCCAGTGACTGGAACGAATTGCAAAAATCGCTGAAGCTGGAGACTTATATTTCCCTCACCAACTTTAAACATCAGCTATCTGAGCAGCTAACCGATCGCTGCAGTTGTACATAGTCCATTTGTAAATAGCCCACCTAATCTACCTACCTCATCCCCATACTGTTTTTATTTACTTTTCTGCTCTTTTGCACACATCTCATCATCTGCTCTTTTATCACTCCAGTGTTAATCTGCTTAATTGTAATTCTTTGCTACTATGGCCTATTTATTGCCTTATCTCCTCATGCCTTTTGCACACACTGTATATATATAGACTTTCTTTTTTTCTACTGTGTCATTGACTTGTTTATTGTGTTATTGGCTTGTTTATTGTTTATTCCATGTTATTCTATGTGTAACTCTGTTGTCCGTGTCACACTGCTTTGCTTTATCTTGGCTAGGTCGCAGTTGGAAATGAGAACTTGTTCTCTACTAGCCTACCTGGTTAAATAAAGGTGAAATAAAAAAATTGTAAATTTAAAATGAGTTGTTAACTGATTTGCCTAGTTAAATAAAGGTTAAATAAAAAAGAGCTCTTTGTCTACACCTACTCAGCATCGTTCACACTAGAGGTCGACAGATTAATCGGCATGGCCTATTAATTAGGGCCGATTTCAAGTTTTCATAACTTGGCGCCGATTATGGCCGATTACATTGCAATCCACGAGGAGACTGCGTGGCAGGCTGACCACCTTTTACGTGAGTGCAGCATCAAAAGGACCTTGTGGCTGCAAGGAGCCAAGGTAAGTTGCTAGCTAGCATTAAACTTATCTTAAAAAAACAGTCAATCTTCACATAATCACTAGTTAACAACACATGGTTGATGATATTACTAGGTTAACTAGCTTGTTCTGCATTGCATATAATCAATGCGGTGCCTGTTAATTTATCATTGAATCACGTTGCACAAATTTACCTAACCATAAACATCAATGCATTTCTTAATCAATACACAAGCATATATTTTTTAACCATCATATGTAGTTAAAAGAAATTCATGTTAGCAGGCAGTATTAACTAGGGAAATTGTGTCACTTCTCTTGCGTTCAGTGCAAGCAGAGTCAGGGTATATGCAGCAGTTTGGGCCACCTGGCTCATGAACTGTTGAAAGGCCATTTATTCCTAACAAAGACTAATTCATTTGCCAGAATTTTACATAATTATGACATAACATTGAAGGTTGTGCAATGTAACAGTAATATTTAAACTTAGGACTGCCACCTGTTCGATAAAATACGGAACGGTTCTGTATTTCACTGAAAGAATAAACGTTTTGTTTCCGGAATTGACCATATTAATGACCAAAGGCTCGTATTTCTGTGTGTTTATTATAATTAAGTATATGATTTGTTATTTGATAGAGCAGTCTGACTGAGCGGTGGTAGGCAGCAGCAGGCTCGTAAGCATTCATTCAAACAGCAGCTCTTAGCAATGCTGGGATGCACAGCCTGGTTATGACTTCAGCCTTATCTCGGGAGTTGATAGGCTTGGCAATACTAAAGCTCCTATAAGAACATCCAATAGTCAAAGGTATATGAAATGGAAATGGTATAGAGAGAAATAGTCCTATAATAACTACAACCTAAAACTTCTTAACTGGGAATATTGAAGACTCATGTTAAAAGGAACCACCAGCTTTCATATGTTCTCATGTTCTGAGCAAGGAACTTAAAAGTTAGCTTTTTTGCATGGCACATTGTACTTTTACTTTCTTCTCCAACACTGTGTTTTTGCATTATTTAAACCAAATTGAACATGTTTCATTATTTATGAGACTAAATAGATTTTATTTCTGTATTATATTAAGTTAAAATAAGTGTTCATTCAGTATTGTTGTAATTGTCATTATTACATATATATATATAAAAATCGTCCGGTTAATTGGTATCGGCTTTTTTTTGGTCATAATCGGTCGACTTCTAGTTCACACCCTCTAAAGCCTTAGCCCCACCCATCTCTTTAAGGATTCACATGTGAGCCCATGTGCTAAATAGAGTGAGTAAGGTAGTGTAATAAACAACCAAAGATTTCAAGACTAAAAGTGGTGAAAGTAGTAGCCTACAATGAGGAAAAACTCCAGATAAAAATACACTTTATCTAGTCCTATATCCTAATCTGACTTTGGTGCAGGTCATGTTGTTCTTCACAAGTTTATTTGTCACATTCATAGGATACAGAGGTGGAAACAGTACAGTGAAATGGTTATTTGCGTAGTAGCAATATCAAAAATACAATATTTTTATCTGGACAATTTCTATCATTATTAGATGATGCTTATCCAGACACTAGGGGTGTGCCGAGTAGTCAGACAAAACGAGTATCTTAACGGATTTGGACAATTTTCTGGATACGATTATGATCCAAGTATATATATTTTTTATTTTCTATGATAAAAAAAAAAAAATGTGGGTGCCAGCAAGCATGTTTCTCGTGTCAGTCAGACTTTCTAAACCAAACTGTACTGTCATTGAGTCAGTCATGTGCGTGGTCAAAACGCAACTGTGTAGTTTGCCTGTCTTCAAAGAGAAGGGCGGGCTGTACATTGATCCTGCTGCTCTGATTGGATAGAGTGAAGCTGTATTTGTCCTGTACCACTCGCTTCATAATTTCACCGATCACTTTTCCTTGCATGTTTAGAGTCTGATCAATTAGATATCTGCTTCCTGCTACTATGATAAATCACATGGCAAGGACGTTTGATATCAAGCTGTCAATACGCATAATATCTAATAAGTGTGGCAAGGGTAGGGAAAAAAGATGAAACTAATGTACATTCTGATTTTAGTTGATTAGCTAAGTTCAATGTTAGCTAGCTAGCTAACATTAGGCAATGACTAGAAATGCAAATGGCTTACTGAGATACAAATAGTATTACTACACAGATCATACACTTAACGTTAGCTAGCGAGCCAGCAAGCTCTAAAACTACGCTTTAACTTGCAATGAAAACAACTTTCTGACAAAATTAGAAACAAATAATATATGAAATGTAGCTAGACTCTTACCCGTATACATGGATGAACGCTCCATGGCAGAATGTCTTTCCGTTTGGTTTGTAACTAGCAACTGCTTGTTTGGCCCGTTGTGTCAAGTCACTCCGGTTCACAGTGACCGTGGGCAAAAAGTAGTCCATCACAATGTTTTCCCACTGATCTTTGTCGATAGCGCCTGCTAAATTCTGGGCAGTTGATCCATAGCAACACTTTTGCAGTTCTCCATGGCTAACGTTATATCTTTCAAAAAGGCCACATTCGCAAGGATTATCTACACATGCTGAGCAGCTCATGTTATAGAGAGAAGCGTGCTACGTGGCAGACCAATCCAAACTCATCTCTCGGCATGTCCAAGCCCATCCATTATCTCAGCCAATCATGGCTAGCAGGAAGGTTCCTGTCTTTTTCTGTGGCTAAACCAACTAGGCTCGTAATTCTGTTTTATTCATATTACCAGATGGCATACAAGTTTGATATTAAGGCAGATGAAAGTTAACATGTTCCAGAAGGCATTTTTGCCCAAAAAAACACATACGCCTAGCTTCTTGAAACGGGTCACATAGGTCTATCAATGATCCATGTAGCCCTCTTGATCATGACTCTTTGTTCCATTTACATTACACAAGTCATTGGACAAGGCTTCTTCTGTATGGGGAAGTTTTGTTAAGAGCCCTGACGCTCGGCCTGAACATTAACACGCATCACTTCCGGACCTTATTTTTCATATCAGTGTGAAATAATAAAACAAATGTTTTAAAAAGGCTAAATTGATATATACCTTTTTATAGGGTTAAGGTTCCCACGCGGTCATATTTCTATGTTACCATGTTACAGCGCTTGTTTACGAAAACAGACGGAGGGCAGAGTGGACTATGCCATTGTCCACCATATGCGTTTTCTTTTGCCGGATGTCTAGCCAGCATTTTCCTTACTTGACGCTCATGTGCTTCAAGCTAGCTACAGTAGTTGGAGTCTGTCTGTGTACTTCCGATAGTACCACCACACGGTGAAGCAACGCACGAGTTGTCAATGGAGCAGTCCGCAAAGTTAGGGATGCCTCACTAGGCTGCGGTGGGTTCAGTGTACCGCAAGCGTTCAATACTTTCAAGTTGTGAGTTGCATTACCATGCAGTGGTACAAATGGAAGTTCGTAAAAGTTCCAATGGGGTGGCACCATACAGAGGCCAAATGATGATGACTTTTGTGTAGGTAGAGATGAGAAAATACCAGCTGACCGACTGTAAATTTGTCTGTTAAGAATGACGCTAGGACAATTCGTCATTACTACACTTGGTTAGTGAGCCCTGTTGGCTAGTTTTCATGAGACCAGCCAACCGAATGGCGTGCAAAATGAATACGTAATTTAGCAAGCTAGTGATTTGAAGTCAGTAATCTATATGGGAACAACCAGTTCAATTTATCAATGTTGCTAGAGATGGGTGACTGAAGAATAGAAACAAACTATATTAATTGTTGTAATGTGCCCTTGTGCACACCTCGACAACCACTGTGATTATTATTATTATTATTATTATTATTATTATTATTATTATTATTATTATATGACCTTGTTGGTCATATATGAACATTTGAACATCTTGGCCATCTTCTGTTATAATCTCCGCACAGCCAGAAGAGGACTGGCCACCCCTCATAGCCTGGTTCCTCTCTAGGTTTCTTCCTAGGTTCTGGCCTTTCTAGGGAGTTTTTCCTAGCCACCGTGTTCTATACTTGCATTGCTTGCTGTTTGGGCTATTAGGCTGGGTTTCTGTACAGCACTTTGTGACATCAGCTGATGTACGAAGGGCTTTATTAATAGATTTGATTGACCAGTCTTTTGGTAGCCCTGCAGTATATGAAACCAGTAGCTTGATGGGAGAATAACTTTAATCTGTTCTAATTATTAGCTTTGGTCGAACAGGGCGAAAATTATATACTCCGTGTACAGGAAAATGCGGGCTAGACATCCGGAAAAAACAACATAGGGCAAAACGCATGCGCATCTGGTAGACATGGCATAATGCGGCACCCCCAACATAGCGTTGACAGACTGCTCCATTGACAATTGCGGCATATACTATGCTAATGAGCTATCTGTGTTTCCGAATGGAAGACGGACGCCACAAGCATGTTGTCACTGTGTTAAAACAGTGTACAGTAAGTGTGTACTTTGCATTTGTGAAATAATTTTGATGTGATATGAAAGTAGAGGGATTTATGTTTCCAGAACCGTATCGGAATTGAGAATCCATTCATGTTTAGATGGAGTTTTTGGCTGTTTTGGCTGATGGAGCCAATTCACCTCTGAACAGAACGTGTAAGGTCCTTGGACTATAAGGAGTAACGTTAGGCTCCTTTAGTCCATTATTTAGCTATGATGCATAAAGCTTGTGAATGTAAAATATTAATAAAAACTTTCTCATTCTACATAGAAGAAGTTACGTGAAGTGCTGCAATGTCTGCTATCCCTTGTTCCTGTTCATCATACTGGCTGCCTGTGTTACGGCTTGTGCCGGACTGATATGGATGCAGATTGCCCTGAAAGAAGATCTAGACTCCCTCAAAGAAAAGCTGCATACAAGTAAGCCATCAGACAAACACTGCAACCTGTCATTTGTCCCATGTCAATCTTTAGAAAAGGCCTTCAGGTTCAAGCATGAATTCAGCCACAATAGTACACACTATCCCACTTTACTTCGCAATAAGTAGTAGGCTAACCTTTGCACATCCATTGCTTATGGCTGAGTTTTACAATCATACAGCTCAGTGACTACAGTTTTAGTACATTGTATGTTTCTTTTTTTTATGCATATTTTCTCTACAGTGGAATCCGGCCAGAAGGTGTCATCACATGAAATACTAAAACTAAGTGAAGATCTGAAGACAAAGCAGAGAATGCTGGAGGATATTGAAAGTGGAGACAAGGGTCTGAACAAACTGTGGTCCAACCTTACAGAGATTAACAGAAAGGTAAAGTGTTAAAGGGAAAGTGATGTTATCTGTAGAACTATCTTGTTTTGTCATCTGTCACCCCCATAGCAGGTTAAATCAAGGTTCGGATTGTAGAGTGAAAGGGAAGTCTGTTTGCCATGTGTAATTGAATGTTCTGTGTTCTGGAATGTTTCTCTCTCATTAGATCAGTTTTCTGGACACTGCGGTGAACCATCTAAAGGCCAACATCAAATCAGCCTCAGACTTAATCAACCTTCCAACTACACTTGAAGAGCTCCAAAAGGTAGATCTAAACTTGATCACTTCTGTGAAATATACAGAATGCAAGCATATGAAGCATATGAAGCATAATTGAGACACAAAAGAGAGACGAGTAAGGTTTCTCATATGTACAGTTGAAGTCGGAAGTTTACATACATTTAGGTTGGAGTCATTAAAACTCGTTTTTCAACCACTCCACAAATTTCTTGTTAACAAACTATAGTTTTGGCAAGTCGGTTAGGACATCTACTTTGTGCATGACACAAGTAATTTTTCCAACAATTGTTTGCAAACAGATTATTTCACTTATAATTCACCGTATCACAATTCCAATGGGTCAAAACTTTACATACACTAAATTGACTGTGCCTTTAAACAGCTTGGAAAATACCAGAAAATGATGTCATGGCTTTAGAAGCTTCTGAAAGGCAAATTGACATCATTTGAGTCAATTGGAGGTGTACCTGTTGATGTATTTCAAGGCCTACCTTCAAACAGTGCCCCTTTGCTTGACATCATGGGAAAATGAAAAGAAATCAGCCAAGACCTCAGAAAATAAATTGTAGACCTCCGCAAGTCTGGTTCATCCTTGGGAGCAATTTCCAAATGCCTGAAGGTACCACGTTCATCTGTACAAACAATAGTATGCAAGTATAAACCCCATGGGACCACGCAGCCGTCATACTGCTCAGGAAGGAGATGCATTCTGTCTCCTAGAGATGAACGTACTTTGGTGTGAACTGCAAATCAATCCCAGAACAACAGCAAAGGACCTTGTGAAGATTCTGGAGGAAACGGGTACAAAAGTATCTATATCCACAGTAAAACGAGTCTATATATCAACATAACCTGTAAGGCCGCTCAGCAAGGAAGAAGACACTGCTCTAAAACCGCCATTAAAAAAAGCCAGACTACGGTTTGCAACTGCACATGGGGACAAAGATCGTACTTTTTGGAGAAATGTCCTCTGGTCTGATGAAACAAAAATAGAACTGTTTGGCCATAATGACCATCGTTATATTTGAAGGAAAAAGTGGGAGGCTTACAAGCCGAAGAACACCATCCCAACCGTGAAGCACGGGGGTGGCGGCACTTTGCTGCAGGAGGGACTGGTGGACTTCACAAAATAGATGGCATTATGAGGGAGGAACATTATGTGGATATATTGAAGCAACATCTCAAGACATCAGTCAGGAAGTTAAAGCTTGGTCGCAAATGGGTCTTCCAAATGGACAATGACCCCAAGCATACTTCCAAAGTTGTGGCAAAATGGCTTAAGGACAACAGAGTCAAGGAATTGGAGTGGCCATCACAAAGCCCTGACCTCAATCCTATAGAAAATGTGTGGGAAGAACTGAAAAAGCGTGTGGGAGCAAGGAGGCCTACAAACCTGACTCAGTTACACCAGCTCTGTCAGGAGGAATGGGCCAAAATTCACCCAACTTATTGTGGGAAGCTTGTGGAAGGCTACCCGAAACGTTTGACCCAAGTTAAACAATTTAAAGGCAATGCTACCAAATACTAATTGAGTGTATGTAAACTTCTGACCCACTGGGAATGTGATGAAAGAAATAAAACATTCTCTCTACTATTATTCTGACATTTCACATTCTTAAAATAAAGTGGTGATCCTAACTGACCCAAGACAGGGAATTTTTACTAGGATTAAATGTCAGGAATTGTGAAAAACTGAGTTTAAATGTATTTGGCTAAGGTGTATGTGAACTTCCGACTTCAACTGTATATTCAGAAGTATTTGCCATGTTTGTTTGCAATTATTCCCATAAATATTGTCCGGTATTCACCCACGGTCTATTGGGTTGTCATATTGCTATTAAAAAATGTTTATGCATCTGGAAAGTAAGGCTTAAATGTTTTAATTTGCAGAGTGTGGCTACAATCGGCAGCACTTTAACCAGTGTGCAGCATGATGTCAAGACAATGCAGACGGCCCTTGAGGACCACAAGAAAGAAACAGACGACCTAAAGAAGACCATGGTAAAGAACATAAAAATACTAGCTTCCTTTACACATCACTCTTTTCAGCTTGAACCTATGCCTGCTTTTAGTTCGTCCGAGCCAGTTAGCGGTACCAGTGTCCAAATGCATGAGCTGCAGAATGAACTAGATGACAGATTATACAACATCTAGACCAGTAGAAAGAAGTAACAGGTCAGTACACTAATCTATCATTGAACTAGCTACAGTTTTTAGTTGTTTTTGTTATAGCTGCCAGAACTAGCAACTCTCCCCACTGATTTGTTGTGCACCTTTTGAATGTTGTAGCAGATTATACGTGAAATAAACATGGGGCCCCATGTTCAATGTGTAACATGGATGGGATTAGCTGTGTGTGCGTGCGCCATCCACATTACATGAAACAATCTAACAGTATCCGCACAAGTGCTGATCCCTGTTTTGGCATATAAAATAGGCCAGCCTGCAAAGTGCATCTGGGTCAGTTTCTGTCAGATCAACTAAAGACTTGCTATTTTATTCTCTGTGGGCAAAATAGGATGCCGAGGCTAAAGAACCAAATGTGAAATCGACAGCCTCAGTTGAAAAAGAAACAAGCAACCGCTCATCAACATTAGCTCAAAACCAGGTACTGGTACACTACTCTTACTGTTGATCAACTCCATTCTCTTACCCTTTCAAAGCATTCCATTCATGAAGTGTAGAATACTGAGTATTCTTCTCATGGATTCATTTTCTCACACAAAAGTACTTTGTTGGGATAAAATAGAGCGTGGTTCATTTAATATGATTTTATATTATTATATTAAGTTTCTTTTACATTTTATATTCAGTTTCTTACATATCAAAAATTCATTTTTAACACATATGTCCATCAATCAGATTAAGAAATAATATATATTTGTTTGTTTGTGTGGTATTCTTACAGGATGTAACTCACCTGAGAGAGGTTGTGAGCGAGGTTAACAAGACCCAAGGGCTGTACCACTCCTGGACTGGTGACCAGATCCAGAATCTCCAAACCGCTGTGTCCCACCTCACTCAGAGGGTGTCTTCCATGGAGCAGGGCTCTCCCCAGACAACACCACACAGTGTGAGTAATGGCATTGATGGTGTAATGGGAATATTTACAATGAATAAATATTCAGTAATTTAAGACTTCAAAATGTATTCAACATTAAAAATATTTATATGAATAACTCAAAAGTACCCTTTTTGGTTGATCTTATTTTTTTAGATGTGTCGTTTAGAACATTATAGTACTCTCTCAACGTGTCACATTTCCAGAGTGGGTGCTCTGCTACTTTTGAAGATGTGATCCATTTTATACATGACGAGTTTATTTCTAAAACGCTATATCCACCCATTTTTCACCTTTTTGTTCTTTTTTACCAGAAATGATTATTTATGGGTATCTTCATTTATGTGTAAAATATTACTGTTTTCAGATATTTCATTCATAGATTGTGTGTTATAATGTTCTTTTGCAAAACGCTATATATCCATTGTTTAGCTGGAATGGAATATTTGTATATTTGACTGTGATATTTAGTTGTCTCAGCTAGCTATCTTATGATGAATGCACAAACTAAGTCCCTCTGGATAAGAGCATCTGTTAAATTATTAAAATGTCCTACTGTAATTGATGATGATGACGATGATGATAATAATACAACATTTATAATAATATTGATGTCAAATGTATCATTTGTACAGTGCTTTATTAAAAATGTAGTTGTTACATTTGACTGTGTAAAACCTAGCAGTACTACTTATTTCTCTGAAAGTGAGGTGGCTATATATAGCGTTTTGCAATTTTTTTTTATTTGTCTCTGAAATGAAACCATCAATGATAGATTTCAAACAAATACACAACCCCATGCCATGATTCGATAGTGAAAAAACACACCAATCTCTTTCATTTCTTTAAACAATAAAAATTTCTTAACATGGATATATTGCGTTTTGGAAAGAAACTCTACACCATAGAAATGTATATTTATAGGTCATCAACAAATCACCAGTAGAAGGAGTTCTCTTTGAATCCATTTTCCCATTCACTGTGGTGGTGCTCATAAAATGTATCATGACTTCAGAAGTACTGTAACAGAGTACCCACTCTGATAATTTGATGTACTTGTAGAGTATTGTTTAAAGTACATGTCTAAAAATTTACAAAATCATAAAGGGTACTTTTGAGATATTCATACACATTTTTACTAATGTAAAATACATTTGTGAAAAATTGTATTTCAGAATCTAAACATGCTCCATATTTTAGAGCACACCTATAAGGAGTATAATGACACCACGATGTCTGTATCATGTATGGTTCACGGATCATAGGGTCTTACAGAAGGCATGTATAGGTCTAAAAGGGGCCTAAAATGGCCACTTTCATCATGATTTTCTCATATGGTTTGTGATACAAATGTAAAAAGCATATCAAATAGCCTTCTTCCCAATGTGAGACTTGCCACAACAATCTGAGAGGCGGAAAATATTTTTGGGCCTTCCTGCCGTGGAATCGCCCCATATCGTTTGTGGCAGCTGGCAAAGTCATTGTCTTTTGTTTTGACTTTGTACATGGTTCAAGCTTCTCAGGCTGAGGTTTAGAGAACATTTGTCACTTTCTGATTAGAATGTAAATGGCCTGTCTCCAAGAGGCTCGTTAGACATTTTTTCTTGTTCTGTTCTGGAGGTGTCTCTCTGCAACTTGGAATAAACCGGATTTATTTCTGATTGAATTTATCAATGATTGCTCTCCTTTTGGTTCACCTTGAAATTCCTGTTACAGATGGTTCAGATTACATAGTCCTGTTATGGCACACAGACCGATAAAATACAGATTCAGAATGAGCTGTAGAAAGAGCTGCTTGCCACGCAGTGGCTTTTTGCCCAGATAAGAAGTACTGTTCTTACTGCACTGGAGTTGAGATGCATTTCAAATTGGGGCGTTCATGATTTGTAGGTGTGCTCGCATGTATCACAATACCATCAATTATGCTATGATCACTTGAATGTAAAAAAGATTATCTACTGTGCATTCGGAAAGTATTCAGACCCCTAGACTTTCCACATTTTGTTACGTTACAGCCTTATTCTAAAATGAATTCAATTGTTTTTTTTCCCCTCATCAATCTACACTCAATACCCCATTATGACAAAGCAAAAAAAAATAAAAAATTTAAACAAAAAGTATTCAGACCCTTTACTCAGTACTTTGTTGAAGCATCTTTGCAGCGATTACAGCCTGGAGTCTTCTTGGGTATGACGCTACAAGCTTGGCACACCTGTATTTGGGGAGTTTCTCTCATTCTTCTCTGTAGATCCTCTCAAGCGCTGTGAAATTGGATTGGGAGCGTCGCTGCACAGCTATTTTCAGGTCTCCTGCATTGTTTTGGCTGTGTGCTTAGGGTCGTCCCGTTGGAAGTTGAACCTTCGCCCCAGTCTGAGGTCCTGAGCGTTCTGGAGCAGGTTTTCATTAAGGATCTATCTGTACTTTGCTCCGCTCATCTTTCCCTCGATCTTGACTAGTCTCCCAGTCCCTGCCGCTGAAAAACTTCCCCACAACATGATGCTGCCACCACCATGCCTCACCGTAGGGATGATGCCAGGTTTCCTCCAGATGTGACGTTTGGCATTCCGGCCAAAGAGTTTAATATTGGTTCTCCATTTCACTGTCAACTCTGGGACCTTATCTAGACAGATGTGCGCCTTTCCAAATCATATCCAATCAATTGAATTTACCACAGGTGGACTCCAAGTTGTAGAACAATTTCAGGGATGATCAATGGAAACAGGATGCACCTGAGCTCAAGTCTCATAGGGAAGGGTCTGAATACTTATGTAAATAAGGTATTTCAGTTTTTTACTTTTTAATACATTTGCAAACATTTCTAATAACATGTTTTCTCTTTGTCATTATGGGGTATTGTGTGTAGATTGATGAGGAAGAAAAATGTATTCAATCAATTTTAGAATATGGCTGTAACGTAACAAAATGTGGAAAAAGGGAAGGGGTTTGAATACTTTCTGAATGTACTGTATATAAAACAAAATTTACATTTCAACCTCTAAGGACCTGGTGGAGGTAGTTGAACCATTTCCTGTCAGTGGAGATGCAACAGAACCAGTAAAGGACCTGGTCACAGAGAGGGACACCAATGCAGATGGACTTAAAGCAGCAACTTCAGAAGCTACACATGGTATAAGTAAGACAAGAAAGCTTAATTGTCTATTACATTTTCATAAAAAAATAAGTACAGTGATGTACAATGTTACCTTTTGGATGACTTTGGCCTGTTCTTTCTCCAGAAAAATCCACAGGTTCAAAGCCAACGAAACGTCCGTGGTTTTTGACTCCAAACCGCACCAAGAGAGAGTCTGGAACAGAAAGCCCAAAGACTGTGTCATTCCCTGGAGTCAGCTCTCTTAAAGGTATTGGATACGTTTTTAGTTATGAAGTTTAATATCTGTGATCATACATCACAATCTTAGTCATACGCAGTGGTGGAAAAAGTACCCAATTGTCATAGTTGAGCAGGGGTGAATGTAAGTCGGTCCGGTATGGCGTCATGGCAAAATAAATAGTGGGGGTACACTGTACCGGTAAAACATGAGCCTATCACAATTAATATAACATGCCCAAAAAACTATAGGCTATTACACCCTTATTTAACATTACTGTATGTCAGCCGCATGCGAATTAACTGGAAACCGTGTGGTATACCCTGTAAATTGAGTTGTGGTTCGAGGAGAACACTTACATTTTGTCAAGTCGGAGATGAGGGGCCAAGACCGAGGCGTGCGTGGACAACAATGGATGCATCAATTCATGTTACAAGTGTAGGCCTAATGACAATCGCAGAATGTAGCCTACAGGAGTACCTTTAAGTGATTGTTTGACAATTAGATGAAAACATGACTGGTTGTGTTTACGCCACATTAAAAGGTATAGGCGGGGTGTCCATAAGGCTAGGGGAAGCTAAGCTTTCCCTAAAGTAAATAGAATTAAATTGCCAAAATTAGCTTACTCCTGTCTATACAGAAATAAATAAAATCACTCAAAATAGGCTACTACACCAGTAAAAACAGGATTTGAGCAGAGAGGATCATTAGCTTCTTACAACAACAACAACAAAGCTGTGGATTGTTTTAAATCGCATGGCCTACAGTTGGAAGGGCCTGCATTTTGTGCAGGGCTCACTGCAAATACCAAATATATTGTTGAGTTGCGACTGTCAGTGAAAAGCAGAGCAATCCAGCCAGGCATATAGCAATATTTAAAAATACCATCGCGGAAAAACTGTTTGGAAAGCAAATGGCTATTGCTGTAAAGAGATGACAATGAAAAGACTCCAATCTGTCTTTTAGTTAACAAAATGTGTAACTTAATTGAGCGAACATCTTATTGGCATGCGGAGGACATTAGCCATATTACCGGTGAGTGTGCATATTCACTGTCTTTATCATTGTGTCAGTGCCACTTTTGTTTGTTTTTGGACAATCATTTCCTCCAGGTTAGATGGACGTTATATTGTATTTGTGTCTCCCCTTTTCGTAGGCCGATTATATGGATCATTTTTTTTTTTTTTTTTCAATGTTGGCAGAGTAGGCTACCCAGTCATTTTTGTAGTATTAAAAAAGTGTACGCGCACTTGGGTGTCCCGTACCGGTAAAAAATGAGATCTACTTTCACCGCTGTACTTGAGTAAAAGTAAACATACCTTAACCCCCTGAGTCGATGTCCGCGCCCCCACGGAAGTATAATTAGATTTTTTTTTTTTAAATCCCCATAAAAATCTGTCAGTTTAAGCTAGAGATCTGTTTATTTTTATTTTTTTTACTATGTTAAGCTCTAAAAAACTCGAAGGACACTTTGAAAGCTTAACCAAGTTTAATTCTTCCCAGAGGATCAACACAGCTGCATTAGACAAAAACATTTTCACACAAGCACGGATATTTAACCGTTCCTTTCATGCTGAGTCTCCTCCTACACATCTGAACAAACATCGTTCTTTACTGCTAGGCGGGACACTAGTGATATGGGCCATAAACTTTTATTTCTCCCTTAAGGTGACCTGACCTCAACCCCCCCCCCCCTCCATCAGCATATCGAATGCACGACCCGGGCTGGCAAAATTCTGGATCATTGTTACTTTAACTTCCGTGACGCATACAAAGCCCTCCCTTGCCCTCCTTTTGGCAAATCTGACCACGACTCCATTTTGTTGTTCCCAGCCTATAGACAGAAACTTAAACAGGAAACGCACGTGCTCAGGTCTGGTCGGACCAGCGTTGAACAATCTGATTCCACGCTTAAAGATTGCTTTGATCACGTGGACTGGGATATGTTCCGGATAGCGTCGAACAACAACATTGATGTATACGCTGATTTGGTGAGCGAGTTTATTAGCAAGTGATGTTGTACCCACGATGACTATTAAAACCTTCCCCAACCAGAAACCGTGGATTGATGGCAGCATTCGTGCAAAACTGAAAGCGTGAACCACTGCTTTTAATCAGGGCAAGGTGACCGGAAACATGACCGAATACAAAGTGTAGCTATTCCCTCCGCAAGGCAATCAAACAAGCTAAGCGTCAGTATAGAGACAAAGTGGAGTTGCAATTCAATGGCTCAGACACGAGAGGTATTTTGCAGGGTCTACAGTCAATCACGGACTACAAAAAGAAAACCAGCCCCGTTGCGGACCCCGATGTCTTGCTCCCAGACAAACTAAACAACTTCTTTACTCGCTTTGAGGACAATACAGTGCCACCGACACGGCCCACTACCAAAACCTGTGGGCTCTCCACCGCAGCCAACGTGAGTAAAACATTTAAACGTGTTGACCCTCGCGAGGCTGCTGGCCCAGACGACATCCCTAGCCGTGTCGTCAGAGCATGCGCAGGCCAGCTGGCTGATGTGTTTACGGACATATTCAATCAATCCCTGTCCCAGTCTGCTGTTTCCACATGCTTCAAGAGGACCACCATTGTTCCTTTTCCCAAGAAAGCTAAGGTAATTGAGCTAAACGACTATCGCCCCGTAGCACTCACTTCCGTCATCATGAAGTGCTTTAAGAGACTGGTCAAGGATCATATCACCTCCACCCTACCTGACA
This sequence comes from Salmo salar, assembly GCF_965601325.2. Lineage (NCBI taxonomy): Eukaryota > Metazoa > Chordata > Actinopteri > Salmoniformes > Salmonidae > Salmo > Salmo salar. The sequence continues at coordinate 32,868,096 of NC_138293.1, forward strand.
CCCTAGGCCCACTCCAATAGGTCCACAGACGACGCAATCACACTGCCCTAACCCATCTGGACAAGAGGAATACTTATGTAAGAATGCTGTTCATTGACTTCGGCTCAGCATTTAACACCATTGTACCCTCCAAACTTGTCATTAAGCTTGAGATTCTGGGTCTCGACCCCCGCCCTGTGCAACTGGGTCCTGGACTTTCTGACGGGACGCCCCCAGGGTGATGAGGGTAGGAAACATCTCCACCCAGCTGATCCTCAACACATGGCCCCCACAAGGGTGCGTTCTCAGCCCTCTCCTGTACTCCCTGTTCACCCATGACTGCGTGGCAATGCACGCCTCCAACTCAATCATCAAGTTTGCAGACGACACTACAGTGGTAGGCTTGATTACCAACAATGACGAGACGGCATACAGGGAGGAGGTGAGGGCCCTCGGAGTGTGGTGTCAGAAAAATTATCTCACACTCAACATCAACAAAACAAAGGAGATGATCGTGGACTTCAGGAAACAGCAGAGGGAGCACCCCCCTATCCACATCGACGGGACAGTAGTGGAGAAGGTGGCAAGTTTTTAAGTTCCTCGGCGTACACATCACGGATAAACTGAAATGGTCCATTCACACAGACAGTGTGGTGAAGAAGGTGCAACAGCGCCTCTTCAATCTCAGGAGGCTGAAGAAATTTGGCTTGTCACCAAAAACACTCTCAAACTTTTACAGATGCACAATCGAGAGCATCCTGTCGGGCTGTATCACCGCATGGTACGGCAACTGCTCCGCCCACAAGCGTAAGGCTCGCCAGAGGGTAGTGAGGTCTGCACAACACATCACCGGGGGCAAACTACCTGCCCTCCAGGACACCTACAACACCCGATGTCACAAGAAGGCCAAAAAGATCATCAAGGACAACAACCACCCGAGCCACTGCCTGTTCACCCCGCTATCATCCAGAAGGCGAGGTCAGTACAGGTGCATCAAAGCTGGGACCGAGAGACTGAAAAACAGCTATCTCAAGGCCATCAGACTGTTAAACAGCCATCACTAACATTGAGTGGCTGCTGCCAACATACTGACTCAAATCTCTAGCCACTTTAATAATACAAAATTGGATGTAATAAATGTATCACTAGTCACTTTAAACAATGGCACTTAATATAATGTTTACATACCCTACATTACTCATCTCATATGTGTATATACACTGCTCAAAAAAATAAAGGGAACACTTAAACAACACATCCTAGATCTGAATGAAATAAATAATCTTATTAAATACTTTTTTCTTTACATAGTTGAATGTGCTGACAACAAAATCACACAAAAATAATCAATGGAAATCCAATTTATCAACCCATGGAGGTCTGGATTTGGAGTCACACTCAAAATTAAAGTGGAAAACCACACTACAGGCTGATCCAACTTTGATGCAATGTCCTTAAAACAAGTCAAAATGAGGCTCAGTAGTGTGTGGCCTCCACGTGCCTGTATGACCTCCCTACAACGCCTGGGCATGCTCCTGATGAGGTGGCGGATGGTCTCCTGAGGGATCTCCTCCCAGACCTGGACTAAAGCATCCGCCAACTCCTGGACAGTCTGTGGTGCAACGTGGCGTTGGTGGATGGAGTGAGACATGATGTCCCAGATGTGCTCAATTGGATTCAGGTCTGGGGAACGGGCGGGCCAGTCCATAGCATCAATGCCTTCCTCTTGCAGGAACTACTGACACACTCCAGCCACATGAGGTCTAGCATTGTCTTGCATTAGGAGGAACCCAGGGCCAACCGCACCAGCATATGGTCTCACAAGGGGTCTGAGGATCTCATCTCGGTACCTAATGGCAGTCAGGCTACCTCTGGCAAGCACATGGAGGGCTGCGCGGCCCCCCAAAGAAATGCCACCCCACACCATGACTGACCCACCGCCAAACCGGTCATGCTGGAGGATGTTGCAGGCAGCAGAACGTTCTCCACGGCGTCTCCAGACTCTGTCACGACTGTCACGTGCTCAGTGTGAACCTGCTTTCATCTGTGAAGAGCACAGGGCGCCAGTGGCGAATTTGCCAATCTTGGTGTTCTCTGGCAAATGCCAAACGTCCTGCACGGTGTTGGGCTGTAAGCACAACCCCCACCTGTGGACGTCGGGCCCTCATACCACCCTCATGGAGGCTGTTTCTGACCGTTTGAGCAGACACATGCACATTTGTGGCCTGCTGGAGGTCATTTTGCAGGGCTCTGGCAGTGCTCCTCCTTGCACAAAGGTGGAGGTAGCGGTCCTGCTGCTGGGTTGTTCCCCTCCTACGGCCTCCTCCATGTCTCCTGATGTACTGGCCTGTCTCCTGGTAGCGCCTCCATGCTCTGTAGACTACGCTGACAGACACAGCAAACCTTCTTGCCACAGCTTGCATTGATGTGCCATCCTGGATGAGCTGCACTACCTGAGCCACTTGTGTGGGTTGTAGACTCCGTCTCATGCTACCACTAGAGTGAAAGCACCGCCAGCATTCAAAAGTGACCAAAACATCAGCCAGGAAGCATAGGAACTGAGAAGTGGTCTGTGGTCACCACCTGCTGAACCACTCCTTTATTGGGGGTGTCTTGCTTATTGCCTATAATTTCCACCTGTTGTCTATTCCATTTGCACAACAGCATGTGAAATTTATTGTCAATCAGTGTTGCTTCCTAAGTGGACAGTTTGATTTCACAGAAGTGTGATTGACTTGGAGTTACATTGTGTTGTTTAAGTGTTCCCTTTATTTTTTTGAGCAGTGTACTTTACTCTATACCATCTACTGCATCTTGTCTATGCCGTTCGGCCATCGCTCATCCATATATGTATATGTACATATTCTTATTCATTCCTTTACACTTGTGTGTAAAAGGTAGTTGTTGTGAAATTGTTAGATTACGTGTTAGATGTTACTGCATGGTCGGAACTAGAAGCACAAGCATTTCGCTACACTCGCATTAACATCTGCTAACCATGTGTATGTGACCAATAAAATTTGGTTTGATCACCAATCCATGGCTCTCTCTCCTGTCACACATAATCGCTTCCCTGCACTCAACACATTCCAAGCTTAGTTGCGCACACTATATACCTTCCTCCAATAACCATTATCTTCTGGTGTAGACCCTCTAAACCTCAGCACTCCATCAGTTACCTGAATAAGTATATTTTCATATTCTCAGAACCCAACAACTGGATGCGTCTCAATCCACTGCATCCACCAATGTTGCACTTCCACATCTGATGTGAAAGGTGACGAAGCAATAGCTTCTGTGCTCTGTGCAGGCCAGTCAAGTTCTTCCACACCGATCTCAACAAACCATTTCTGTATGGACCTCTCTTTATGAGTGGGGGCATTTCATGCTGAAACAGGAAAGAGCCTTCCCCAAATTGTTGCCACAAAGTTGGAAGCACAGAATCGTCGCTTTGTCATTATGTGTGTAGATTGATGAGGGTGGAAAAAATATTGAATCCATTTTAGAATAAGGCTGTAATGTAATAAAACGTGGAAAAAGTCAAGGGGTCTGAATACTTTCCGAGTGCACTATTAGGGTTGCAACGTGTTGGAAACTTTCCGGTAAATTTCCATGTGATGTTAAGCCCGGAAATTTGGGGAATTTTGCTTAAATTCATCACAAGTTAGATTATAACAGTGAACCTTTTTTTGTGGGATACACAAGGCAATTCTAGGTTTTGTGGCATTTTTTGGTTAAACTATCCCTAATTCAATGGAATTGCAACCCTCCTCATGCATTCTTCCATTACATGTGCAGTGCACTCTTCCGTCAAGTACAGTTGAAGTTGGAAGTTTAAATACACCTTAGCCAAATACATTTAAACTCGGTTTTTAATAATTCCTGACATTTAATCCTAGTAAAAATACCCTGTATTAGGTCAGTTAGGATCACCACTTTATTTTAAGAATGTGAAATATCAGAATAATAGTAGAGTGATTTATTTCAGCTTTTATTTCTTTCATCACATTCCCAGTGGGTCAGACGTTTACATACACTCAATTAGTATTTGGTAGCATTGCCTTTAAATTGTTTAACTTGAGTCAAACGTTTCGGGTAGCCTTCCACAAGCTCCCCACATAAAGTTGGGTGAATTTTGGCCCATTCCTCCTGACAGAGCTGGTGTAACTGAGTCAGGTTTGTAAGCCTCCTTGCTCGCGCAAGCTTTTTCAGTTCTGCCCACAAATCTTCTATAGGATTGAGGTCAGGGCTTTGTGATGGCCACTCCAATACCTTGACTTTGTTGTCCTTAAGCCATTTTGCCACAACTTTGGAGGTGTATTTGGGGTCATTGTCCATTTGCGACCAAGCTATCTGATGTGTGGAGACATTTCACTGCAGCTAATGTAGAAGGAAAAGTTGTGTACATTTGCAAATACTGTGCCGAATCGTATGTGAAGAATGCAACAAAGATGCAGAATCATCTGGCCAAGTGCATAAAGTTCCCTCAGCACTCACAACAAGCAACCTCTGACAAAGATTCCCTCTACTTCTATTCGAGGTGAAAATGATGAATCAGACACCTTATCGATAGCAACAGCTCATGGTCCTCCTTGGAATCAAGTTTTTTTGACTCGATGCTGATGAATGTCTTGCTCGAGCTGTGTATGCAACTGGTTCACCTCAGATGCTCACAGGCAATGTATATTGGAAGAGATTTCTGAATGTTCTTCGCCCAGCATACACCCCTCCAACCAGACATACTTTATCTACTCATTTGCTGGATGCAGAGTTCAACAGAGTTCAAGTGAAGGTCAAGCAAATCATCGAGAAAGCAGATTATATTGCAATCATCTCTGATGGGTGGTCGAATGGTTGTGGGCAAGTAATAATTAACTACATCATCTCCACCCCTCAACCAGTATTCTACAAGAGCACAGACACAATGGACAACAGATACACTGGTCTCTACATTGCAGATGAGCTGAAGGCAGTCATCAATGACCTTGGACCACTACATTTAAATGTATTAATAAATAATTTGCATATATTTCCATTAATTCCCATGGAAAGTTTGCACTGGCGAACATGAGGACTGCTTGGTCTAAAGTGGAGGAGTCCTACTGTCACATCACACCCATTGGCTGTGCTGCTCATGCATTGAATCTGCTCCTCAAGGACATCATGGCACTGAAAACAATGGATACAATCTACAAGAGAGCCAAGGAAATGGTTAGGTATGTGAAGGGTCATCAAGTTATAGCAATAGTCTTCCTCGCCAAGCAAAGTGAGAAGAATAAGAGCACTACATTGCAGCTGCCCAACAACACTCGTTGGGGTGGTGTTGTCATCATGTTTGACAGTCTCCTGGAGAGGAAGGAGTCTCTCCAAGAAATGGCCATATCACAGTCTGCCGAGATCCTCCTGGATGATGTATTTTGGGAGAGAGTGGTAAGCAGCCTGAAACCTATAGCAGTAGCCATTGCACGGCTTGAGGGAGACAATGCCATCCTGTCTGATGTTCAGACTCTGCTTGCAGATGTAAGAGAAGAAATCCATACTGCCCTGCCCACTTCACTGTTGCTCCAAGCAGAGGAAACTGCAGTTCTGAAATACATCAAAATGCGTGAAGACTTCTGCCTGAAGCCCATACACACCACAGCGTACTTGTTGGACCCCAAGTATGCTGGCAAGAGCATCCTGTCTGGTGCAGAGATCAACAAGGCCTATGGTGTCATCACTACCGTGTCTCGCCATTTTCTTGGCAGTCTGGCGAAGTACACTTCCAAGCAAGGGCTTTGGGATGGAGATGCAATATGGCAGTCGTGCCAACATATCTCATCAGCCACCCGGTGGAAGGGTCTTTGTGGATCTGAGGCTCTTTCCCCTGTTGCCTCATCATCCTCCAAATCCCACCAACATCAGCCACCTCAGAGTGCAACTGGTCCTTGTTTGGGAACACGCATGCAACAGGCTGACCAATAAAAGGGTTGAAAAATTGGTGGCCAAATTAGAGATTTTGAGGCTGACAGCATGCCATCCTCAACAGGGTTGGAAGGTCACAGTGAAGATGAAGCCTCAGAGTCTTATGTTCAAGAGGTGGACATTGAGGAGGTCCAGGCAGAAGACATGGAAGCCTGAGAGGAAGACAACCAAAGCTTTAGTTTCTAGACTATCATTTTACAGATGTATGTTGAAAACGTTTTTAGGAGATGCGATGGATCATTGGGGATCATTCAATATTCCCTTTTGTTGTTCAGTGAAATCATCCCATGTGAAGAGACTACTCGTTTAATTAAAGTTCAATTTGTAACTAAATTGTTTTTTTATTTCTATTGGAAGGTTTTAATCATTTGCAATTAGACATAATTATAATAAGGTAAATGTTTCATGTTTCGTTCTCCATATGATATAAGTATATCCAATGCAAAAAAATTCTACATTTAAATGTCTAAATAAATAATTTGCATATATTTCCATTAATTCCCATGGAAAGTTTCCACCTCTGAATATTCCCCAAAATGTGCATCTCTCAGACACTTCAGAATAAACATCCTTTTGATTTTTTGGGTGGGGGGCTATCTGTTGTTCTATGTGTTTGTATGGGCTAATGGAAAATGTTTTGGGTTTTATATTTTAAAATTCAAAAAACAGTATGTAAGGCCAACATTGTTTTTTTTTTTCTTCATATTATTAAATTCTAAATCAAATCGCAAAATGATCCTTGTTATGACCTTCATAATACAATTCCATATAGCTCATTAGTAGAACCCCTCTCCCCTGGATTAGACAGGGCTTAGACTGCTATGGATTTTTAATAGAAAAAGACTCAAGTGAAAGTCACCCAGTAAAATACTACTTGAGTAAAAGTCTTAAAGTATTTGGTTTTAAATATACTTAAGTGTCCAAATTAAAGATATAAATCATTTCAATTTCCTTATATTAAGAAAACCAGACGGCATGTTGTTTTTTTAGCCAGGGGCACATTCCAACGCATAATTTACAAAGTATGTGTTTAGTGAGTCCGATAGATCAGCGGTAGTAGGGATGACCAGGTATGTTCTCTTGAGTGTGTAAGTTGCATTTTCCTATCCTGCTAAGCATTCAAAATGAAATGAGTACTTTTGGGTGTTAAGGAAAATGTATGGTGTGAAAAGTACAAGATTATCCACATTACCAGTGTGGCATATTAACAAGCTGATAAAACAGCATTATCATTACACAGGTGCACCTTGTGCTGGGGAGAATTAAAGGCCACTCTAACGTGCAGTTTTGTCACACAACACAATGTCACAAATGTCTCAAGTTTTGAGGGAGAGTGCAATTGGCATGCTGACTGCAAGAATGTTCACTAGAGCTGTTGCCAGAGAATTGAATATTAATTTCTCTACCATAAGCCGCCTCCAACGTCGTTTTAGAGAATTTGGCAGTACCTCCAACCGGCCTCACAGCCGCAGACCATATGTAACCATGCCAGCCCAGGACCTCCACATCCCGCATCTTCACCTGTGGGATCGTCTGAAACCAGCCACTCGGACAGCTGATGAAACTGGGTTTGCACAACCGAGGAACTTATGCACAAACTGTCAGAATCCGTCTCAGGGAAGCTCATAGGCGTGCTCGTCGTCCTCACAAGGGTCTTGACCTGACTGGAGTTCGCCGTCGTAACTGACTTAAGTGGGAAAATGCTCACCTTCGATGGCCACTGGATTAATCCTGTTTTTAATCCTGTTTTCAACTGTACTGGGCAGATGGCAGACAGCGTTGTGTGGGCGAGCGGTTTGCCAATGTCAACGTTGTGAACCGAGTGCCCCATGTTGGCAGTGGTTTTATGGTATAGGCAGGCATAAGCTATGGACAACGAACACAATTGCATTTTATCACTTAACCACCATGAAGTTCATTTTATTGAATCTGTCTATAAACTCTTAATGTGTTTCATGCGGTAGTAGTAGTACAACGTAGTATTTCATCCTGTGACTCCAAGTTTTCTTCAACATGGTTTATGATATCAATATTTGCACATAAAGGAGTTTCCAAGACAATTGATGCATAATGATTTTTTCGACACACAGATCCCACCATGTCGAACGAACAAATTGTCTCTCGACATTTGACATTGTACTGACACTTCCTGTTTCCATCATGCCTGTCATTTAATTTTATACTGCATGACTTTACTCACATAAAAACTGTGGATGGAAACGTGCTTGTTTACAAAGTATCCTGCATACATGCACAAGGAGAAATGCAGCTGTAAAAGTCAGATTGCATTTTATTTTGTGAACAATTACCTGAAACCTCTTCTACTTCCAATAGATCTCAAAGAGCTCTTTGAGCGCTCGGGTACCGACCCCGCCTCTCAGGGAATGTCTTACCAAGTCCTGAGGAAATTCTTTGACACAGCAACGCCAGACCCCCATAGCCTGGAACGCTACGACAAAGATGGGGACCAGAGGTTCTCACTGGCTGAAATGAAAGCTGCTGCAGGTCTGTGAGAAGAGGAGTGGCAGAGGCAGCAGTGGAAGAAGAGGTCTCTGGTGTGTGTGTGGAGTGCCACACAGTAAAGACGGTTGCACTTTTATTGAACTGAGTATTTAATAACAAACTGAATGTGGAACAGTAGCACTGGTATGCCCCCCGCCCTTTACACACCTTACTGGTCCTACACGCCTACGCTAGAGTAAGCAACACAGATCCAAGCTTTGATATTTCTTATTATTTTCCAAAACAGTTCACAAAATTGTACTTTACAGAAAAAAAATGTTTTATTCATTTATGACCAGTTGATGTCAAATGAATTGTTGAGAAGGGTCAAAATATCACTTATTATAATGTAGTTCCTACCACACACACACACTCCCATTTTAGATAAGTTCAGATCGTCTGCTTATTTTCTGTCTTTATACGTTTTGTTGTAAGTCTTGAGTTATTTTCTGCATTCTTATTTGGATTTTAATGTAACACAGAGACTGTAGACATCCTTAACCCAACCATAGTTTGTTTTTAAGTTGTTTTTAAGTCTGCAATATTTGAAGGGCTATAAACACACACTTTTAACTAGTTCAGAATGAATCATGTTGAAATATTAACTCCTGAAGCATATGTAGCAATAATACAGTGTAAATGAGCTTATACTAACGGACTATAGTGATCACTTCAATTTGCAGTATATTCAGTACCAGTCAAAAGTTTGGACACCTTTTTCTTTATTTTTACTATTTTCTACATTGTAGAGTCATAGTGAAGACATAAACTATGAAATAACACATATTGAATCATGTAGTAACCAAAAAAGTGTTAAACAAATATATTTTAGATTCTTCAAAGTAGCAACCCTTTGCCTTCTCTCCAACCAGCTTAACCTGGAATGCTTGTCCAACAGTCTTGAAGGAGTTCCCACGTATGCTGAGCACTTGTTGGCTGCTTTTCCTTCACTCTGCTGTCCAACTCATCCCAAACCATCTCAATTGGGTTGAGGTTGGGTGATTGTGGAGACCAGACCATCTGATGCAGCACTCCATCACTCTCCTTCTTGGTCAAATAGCCCTTACACAGTCTGGAGGTGTTTTGGGTCATTGTCCTGTTGAAAAACAAATGAGTCCCACTAAGCGCAAACCAGATGGGATGGCGTATCGCTGCAGAATGCTGTGGTAGCCATACTGGTTAAGTGTGCCTTGAATTCTAAATCACTGACAGTGTCACCAGCAAAGCACCCCCACACCACCTCCTTCATGCTTCACGGTGGGAACTACACATGCGGAGATCATCCGTTAACCTACTCTGCGTTTTACAAAGACAGCGGTTTGAATCAAAAATCGCAAATTTGGACTCATCAGACCAAAGGACAGATTTCCACCAGTCTAATGTCCATTGCTCATGTTTCTTGGCCCAAGCAAGTCTCTTCTTTTTATTGGTGTCCTTTAGTAGTGGTTTCTTTGCAGCAATTTGACCATGAAGGCCTGATTCACGCAGTCTCCTCTGAACAGTTGATGTTGAAATGTGTCTGTTACTTCTACTCTGAAGCATTTATTTGGGATGCAATTTCTGAGGCTGGTAGCTCTAATGAACTTATCCTCTGCAGCAGAGGTAACTCTGGGTCTTCCTTTCCTGTGGCGGTCCTCATAAGAGCCAGTTTCATTATAGCACTTGATGGTTTTTGCGCCTGCACTTGAAGAAACTTTGAAAGTTCTTGAAATGTTCCGTATTGACTGACCTTCATGTCTTAAAATAATGATGGACTGTCGTTTCGCTTTGCTTATTTGAGCTGTTCTTGCCATAATATGGACTTGGTCTGTTACCAAATAGGGCTATCTTCTGTATACCACCCCTACCTTGTCACAACTGATTTGCTCAAATGCATTAAGAAGGTAAGAAATTCCACAAATGAACTTTTAACAAGGCACACCTGTTAATTGAAATGCATTCCAGGTGACTACCTCATGAAGCTGGTTGAGAGAATACCAAGAGTATGAAAAGCTGTCATCAAGGCAAAGGGTGGCGACTTTGAAGAACCTCAAATATAAAATACATTTTGATTTGTTTAACACTTTTTGGTTATATGATTCCATATGCTATTTCATAGTTTTGATGTCATCACTATTATTCAACAATGTAGAAAATAGTAAATATAAAGTAAAACCATGGAATGAGTAGGTGTGTCCAAACTTTTGATTGGTACTGTAAGTGTTGTGTGTAGTACATTAGAAAGACCAAAGTAGGCACACCTGGCTGTGATAATGTAACTGGTAGTGAGAGAAGCACTGATCCCTCTTTATTTGATTTTGTCATTTTGTGTGGGCCTTTACATGATGAAATGCAAATGTACAAATCAGGACATGTCAAATCACTCAACACTGTCGAATGATGTAAATATGGTAGAATTGTTTTATATGGCATCATGTAAGATTGACTTACTTGGGGGGGGGGGGACTTGGGCTGCTTTATATAGCTAGAGGACTGTAGATAATCCTCAGCATTGTAACGGAAATTGTTTTATGAAGTTGTGCTTTGCATGTTTCTCAATGTAACATGAATAAATGTGTAATTTATCAATTTAACATAAAGGACTGTTTGAAAGTAATTTTGTTTTGCAGGGTAATGGTGTGGAATTCTGTCAAACAGATTTTGAATTGTCATTTAGATTTCCGACAGGAATATTATCCCTACAAAGATGTGTGCTTTGGGAATTTTATGAATGTTTTGTGCGAGCACTAATGAATAAATGAAAATGTGGATTAACAGGATTTTACAATGTGTAGTTTCCATACTTTTTCAAGCGTTAGACGGTATTCAAGTCAAGGTTCTCATAAAGGAGAACTCTGTAGTTTCTGTTTTGGAATGCAGTGTATCACGTACCAGTATGCACCAGGTTCCGATAATGAGAAACAGATGGGGTGTAAATTGAATGTTTTGTTTGTGTTAGCTGTGATGATATATTTGTTGTGCAACCACAGAGGAAACTAAATTAGTGTGGATTTTATTATGAGTTTGAGCTGTGTGTAAGGGATCCAGGAATGAGAATTCTGGATTTGGCTCCCGTTCATTTTTTTAATGAATGCTGATAGTATAGTATTTCTGCAAGTGTGTGACAGTCTGACAGTAGGAAAAACAGCATTTACCACAAAAGCATGTTATATAGACATAAAAACTGTAGAAGACAACACTTAGACATTCAATATCCTCAACAAATGTTTGTCACTGACATGGAGGGAGGAAAGAAGTGGCTTCCTATGCAACTTCACTCTTTTTTTTATAATCTGGAGAAACCTTTTGATGAAGTTAGGGTCAAAAGGCCCTGGGAGTTTTAAGCAAGGGCCCCTTTGGCCCTCCAGTCCCTTGACAACAAGTGGAGCAGCTCTTCTTCATCCTCATCACTTCTGCTGGAGTCTTCCTGGTCTTCTGTTTTCTCCTTCACAACCTTCTTCACCACATCTTGCTTATCTCTCAATACCTCAACCCTCCGGTAACATTCAATTTGCTCATCGATTTCATCAATCTGACGCTCAAGACGACCCTCCTCGTCATCCTCTGCTACAATGGCCTCTGATTTGGTGTTCACCTGACGCATTTCCTTTTGGAACTCTTCCCACTCCTTATCCATTTGATCTTTGGGAGCATCGACATTACGGACTTTGGCATCTCTCACTGGGTCGTCAAAGAAGCCTTCTGGTAGCGCTTCAGGTGTATTTCCCTTCTCCACACTCTTCTCAGTTTCATCTGGTTTGAGGATAGACCCTGAATGAGAAGCAGGTGGGACAGCTGGAATGGTGCTGTTGTCGAAGAAATCAGATGGGAGTCCTGGGGCGGGTTCCCCCTTCTGTACACCCAAGCTAGAATCTGCCCCCTGGTCACCAGCCTCCTCTTCATCATAGACTCCGGCCAAAAGACTCAGCCCAGCAGATGTCGTTTTTTTCAATATTCCAGGTAGTTTCTTCGGCCCAGGCGGGGCAGGTTTAGCAAAGAAATCATCAGGTAGCCCTGACATAGATAACTGCTCTGTACCTGCCACTGGTTTAAACTTCTTCCCATTCGTGTCTTCAGAATCCAAAGCTTTCCTTTTAAGCGGAGTCTGGGGTCCTTGACTTGTAGAACTCTGTTTAGACCCCTTGAGCTCGGAAACTTTCTCCTTGTGCTGTTTTCCAAGAATGTGAGTCTGCCACAATAGTTCATTCTTTACTCGCTCGTTGCAGAGTACGCAGCTAAGGTGATCGAGACTGTTGTACTTGGCGTATGGGGATTCGACACGTTTCTTCTTATCTATCGTTTGCCTTTGTTTCTCTCTCATTAACCGTCGCAGTTCATCTTGATGTATCACTTTCTTCAGCTTATTTTTTGGAGGCATTCTTTCATTGAGTTTCAAACCAAATTTCAGAAAGCTTGGGAAAGAAGAAAAATCCGGAGTGTCTTCATTCAAGACCCGTAGTAGGCGTCAAACATATTGCCAGATTTAAGTTTGAAAACAAATACTGTAAATTATACCTAACGCTGGTACTTTTACATTGCATGTATCATCACGAGTTTACAACATATTTTGTGTGCTTTAAAAAAAATATTTCGCGTTTCTAAATAGATGCACAACTAATTATCGCGATATCTAAGGGAATGTGGTCTGATGTTTGTCATTCTCGTGAGATACTAAGCGGAAAATGGCAGATAGTCTTTTCACTCGGTAATCTTGTTTTCTAGCTACTTAGTTAACCAAGGCAAGCAAACAACCGCACTGCAAGCTGCAACGAGCAAATTTTTGAAACAAGTGTTATCAAGGATGTAGCCGAAAAATTTGGTATTTCCATTCTTAATCGATTGTTACAATAGTGAGAGTATATTTTCCATCTGCATTGTTTTTACGTTTGTGTGTGTGTTGTTTCTGCTGTTGTCAACACTGCACCTCTACCCACATCCATTCTATGTTAGCAAAACTGCTAGCTAGGTTAGCTAAATACTAACTGTTAAGGTAGCAATTGCAGGTGTCGTTGGCAATTAGTCAACATCATTAATACAACATTTATTTTAGGTAGTCTGCTTGCTGGTTAGTTACGTTAAATCATGACCGGGGAAAAGATTCGCACGTTGCGGAAAGACCATAACAACAAGCCTAGTAAGGATGGGGATATAATGGAAACCTATGATGAATCTACAAATGGGACAATATCATCTCCAACCCCCAACGGTACCATCATCACGTACAAATCAAACAAGAACCATAACAAGACGGTAAAACCTTTGGTACTGCAGCAGCTGTCGAATATCAATGCAAACAATATCAATGGCAATCAATCAGTTGTCAGCATCATCGATGATAATAACAAGAACCCAATCCTTCTGACCAATGGCAATGAGGGCTTCAATTTGGAATTCCCTGTTCACGAATGTGTGTTCAAAGGAGATGTGCGTCGCTTGTCCTCACTCATTCGGACCCAGAACATCTCCCAGAAAGATGTACATGGTGAGTGCATGGTAACCCTTACCCATTTATAGACGCTAACTACCTTTAGCGCCTATTGATGATAGCTAGTATCTTCTGTCAGGGGGTGTTTTGATAAGGCCCGAACGCCCGTTAAAACGGTTTTCATATCAGCAGGAAATAATTGTCAAAAAACAAAAGGTTAAATTACTACACACCTTTTTTTATAAGGGTAGTGTTCCCATATAGCCATATTTCCATGTTACAGCGCATGTTTATGGAAGACATTGGCAGCCACTTGGGCTTCAGCTGTCTAGCATCCTCCGAACACCTGTATGTATGCATAACTGGGGAGAAAGTGTAGTTTGTCAACTGGAGGCACACAGCGTATGGATCTGTGCAACACTGCTACAGTATATGTGTATTTATTTTGTTTGAAAGATTATTTCTAGCTGATATGAAAGGTAAAGGGCATATCAGGATATATTTTAAACTGTTTTGCAAGCAGTGATTATTGACGTTTCTAAACGTTAAAGCACCGAGTCAGAATTGGAGTTAACATGCAGCAACCGTGGGGGATAACTGCTGAAAACCCTACGGATAAGAAGGGTTTTTGAAATCTAGGTAACCCGAACTTAGTACATGTAACTGATCTAGGAAATCACATAGCTAGGCTATCACTTCTACTTCTGGAGCCATGAAATCTTACCTGACAATCATGTGACCAACATAGTCAGTGCTTGCTCACAACAAGTACATTGAATTACACAAACATTGTCCTTGTGCACCAGCTGTGACAAATTATCTCATAACAGTTATCTGTCTATCTTTCCAGGAAACACACCTCTTCACTTAGCTGTGATGATGGGCCACAAAGGTAAAGGCTTTGACTTTTGTAATCAAGAATATCTGATATGGAGCATAACAGATACATAGGCAGGACAGAGACATGCAAACAGCCTTGTTTCCCATTGAGAGCAGACTGCCTAGTACATCTGTACTACTCTTCTCTAAACATCACATATCAGCCGAGTTTGATAGGATGTTTTGCCTCATATTCTCATCTCTGGCCTAAATCTAAGCCCAGCCAGGGGTTTTTCCATTTACATAACATAATCACCATGTTTTCCAGCTCTCCTTCAGTAAATCCTCCATATGGCTTTTTTTTCTGGGATAAATTCCCTTTTTGTTCTGCCGTACTGAGCTTATCCTGGCTGACCTCTGTAGACTGCAGTGTGTTACATAGTCTAGTCGTCTCATAGCAGCGGCTGGTCCCATGGGTGGGACAGGTCCACAGGATCCCTTAATCCCATTGATTAGTCTGACTCAAATGCAAAGCAACATCTCTCTTATGTGAAGGTCATAGACAGTAAATTAACTGTCAAAATGTAATATACTGGTAACATAATTAACTATGGTAATGAGAATCCACTGTCCAAGTACAAAGGCCATGGAGACGGGTAGTAGGCTTAGCCGAAAATAATTTGTCTAAAAGTAGCTTGATGTTTGTTAAATTCTTTTTTTTTTGTGCTACAGAGTGTGCCCTCCTGCTCCTCGCCCATAATGCCCCTGTGAAGGTGAAGAATGCACAGGGCTGGAGCCCCCTGGCAGAGGCCATCAGCTATGGAGACCGACAGATGAGTAAGGATATGGGCTATTTTATATCCTTTTTTTGTACCCGGGACCGGAAAGCTATTATTTTATATTATAGATTCTGCATCATTGAACAGTGATGTTCCATCCCTGAGTTTTCTTTATATATATTTTAGTTTATCCTGTATTTAAGTCTACAAATTTACACATTTACACTCAGGTTATCTCAGTTCATGGTCCTCCCTCTATTTGTTTTGTATTTGTTTGACGCTGTCCTAATTGGATCCTTCCTGGGCTGTCCGGCTGTAGACTAACTCTGATTTCTCTCTGATGCTGATGAGAGGTTGGGTTGTAGGTTGCCCTAGCCAGCCAAAGCCATGCAGGGGATTTTCTCTGAGCGCTCTATCCACATCCATACGGTCTGGAACCCAGCCTGGCCAGGGGCTTAGTGTGACTGCGAGGGCACTGAGCAGCTTTACAGCTGGCTGGCTTCCTCTCTGTCTGTTCACATTTAATGCCCCATACTAATGCTTTTAACACAGCACTGTAAAATACAGGCCTCAATATATGTTTTATGTGTATTGATTATTTGAATGTTTGTAAGGAATGCCAGTTAAGTGGAGTGTCCTTTTTGAAATGGTGGGAGTAGTGTAGAGAGGCTTGAATCCAATGCCATGTTTTCCCCGTGGGCTTTACTAGCTTACTGTTTTTTTTCTGTTTAATGCCTTGTTAGCAAAAAATCAACCTGCATAATATTATAAATAGGCTAGTTCATCAAAAATTCCATGTGAGTAATTGTTAAGGTTAGGCAAATCATTTTACTCAAATAATACCCAAAGATACTGATAATGTATACTGAACAAAAATAGAAACGCAATATGCAACATTTAAAATGATTTTACAGCGTTACAGTTAATATAAGGAAATCAGTCAATTGAAATAAATAATTAAGGCCCTAATCTATGGATTTCACATGACTGGGCAGGGGCGTAGCCATGGGAGGGCATAGGCCAACCCATTTGGGAGCCAGACCCAACCACTGGGGAGCCAGGCCCAGCCAATCAGAATGAGTTTTGTCCCACAAAAGGGCTTTATTACAGACAAATACTCCTCAGTTTCATCAGCTGTCATCAGCTTCCCGCAGGTGAAGAAGCTGGATGTGGTGGTCCTGGGCTGGCGTGGTTACACGTGGTCTGCGGTTGTGAGGCCGGTTGGACGTACTGCCAAATTCTCTAAAACAACATTGGAGGCGGTTTATGGTGGAGAAATTAACATGAAATTCTCTGGCAACAGCGCATTCCTCGTGTCAGCATGCCAATTGCACGCTCCCTCAAAACTTGAGACATCTGTGGCATTGTGTTTAGAGGTCGACCGATTAATCGGAATGGCCGATTAATTAGGGCCGATTTCAAGTTTTCATAACAATCGGAAATCGGTATTTTTGGATGCCGATTTGGCCGGTTTTTATTTTTACGCCTTTATTTAACTAGGCAAGTCAGTTAATAACACATTCTTATTTTCAATGACGGCCTAGGAACGGTGGGTTAACTGCCTTGTTCAGCGGCAGAACGACAGATTTTTACCTTGTCAGCTTGGGGATTCAATCTTGCAACCTTACGGTTAACTAGTCCAATGCTCTAACCACCTGCTTTACATTGCACTCCACGAGGAGCCTGCCTGTTACGCGAATGCAGTAAGAAGCCAAGGTAAGTTGCTAGCTAGCATTAAACTTATCTTATAAAAAACAATCAATCAATCAATCATAATCACTAGTTAACTACACATGGTTGATGATATTACTAGTTTATCTAGCCTGTCCTGCGTTGCATATAATCGCTTAGGTACACGTTGCTCCAACCATAAACATCAATGCCTTTCTTAAAATCAATGCACAATTATATATTTTTAAACCTGCATATTTAGTTAATATTTCCATCCAACATGAATTTATTTTAACTAGGGAAAATGTGTCACTTCTCTTGCAACAGAGTCAGGGTATATGCAGCAGTTTGGGCCGCCTGGCTCATTGCGAACTATGAAGACTATTTCTTCCTAACAAAGCCAGCCGACTTCGCCAAACGGGGGATGAATTAACAAAAGTGCATTTGCGGAAAAAAGCACAAACGTTGCAAGACTGTACCTAACCATAAACATCAATGCCTTTCTTAAAATCAATAATATTTTTAAACCTGTATATTTAGCTAAAAGAAATCCAGGTTAGCAGGCAATATTAACCAGGTGAAATTGTGTCACTTCTCTTGCATTCATTGCACGCAGAGTCAGGGTATATGCAACAGTTTGGGCCGCCTGGCTTGTTGCGAACTAATTTGCCAGAATTTTACGTAATTATGACATAACATTGAAGGTTGTGCAATGTAACAGGAATATTTAGACTTAGGGATGCCACCCGTTAGATAAAATACGGGATGGTTCCGTATTTCACTGAAAGGAAAAACGTTTTGTTTTCGATATGATAGTTTCCGGATTCGACCATATTAATGACCTAAGGCTCGTATTTCTGTTTGATAGAGCAGTCTGACTGAGCGGTGGTAGGCACCAGCACGCTCGTAAGCATTCATTCAAACAGCACTTTCGTGCATTTTGCCAGCAGCTCTTTGCTGTGCTTCAAGCATTGCGCTGTTTATGACTTCAAGCCTATCAACTCCCAAGATTAGGCTGGTGTAACCGATGTGAAATGGCTAGCTAGTTAGCAGGTGCGCGCTAATAGCGTTTCAAAAGTCACTCGCTCTGAGACTTGGAGTAGTTCTTCCCCTTGCTCTGCATGGGTAACGCTGCTTCGAGGGTGGCAGTTGTCGATGTGTTCCTGGTTCGAGCCCAGGTAGGAGCGAGGAGAGGGACGGAAGCTATATTTTACACTGGCAATACTAAAGTGCCTATAAGAACATCCAATAGTCAAAGGTATATGAAATACAAATCGTATAGAGAGAAATAGTCCTATATTAACTACAACCTAAAACTTCTTAACTGGGAATATTGAAGACTCATGTTAAAAGGAACCACCAGCTTTCATATGTTCTCATGTTCTGAGCAAGGAACTTAAACGTTAGCGTTCTTACATGGCACATATTGCACTTTTACTTTCTTCTCCAACACTTTGTTTTTGCGTTATTTAAACCAAATTGAACATGTTTCATTATTTATTTGAGGCTAAATTAATTTTATTGATGTATTATATTAAGTTAAAATAAGTGTTCATTCAGTATTGTTGTAATTGTCATTATTACAAATAAATACCAAAAATGTCCGATTAATCGGTATCGGCTTTTTTTGGGTCCTCCAATAATCGGAATCGGCGTTGAAAAATCATAATCGGTCGACCTCTAATTGTGTTGTGTGAAAAACGGCACATTTTAAAGTGCCATTTTATTGTCTTCAGCACAATGTGCACCTGTGTAATGATCATGCTGTTTAATCAGCTTCTTGGTATACCAAACCTGTCAGGTGGATGGATTATCTCGGCAAAGGAGAAATGCTCATTAACAATTTGAGAGAAATGTGTTTCTTTACGTATGGACCATTTCTGGGATCTTGTATTTCGGCTCATGAAACATGGGACCAACACTTTACGTGTTTTGTTTTATATTTTTGTTCAGTATGCAAATCTTTATTTCCCTCCTATTAAATTCCCTGTTATATGTTGAGCGGGTTAGCGCCATGACCCTGTCACCCCAGCATGTATTAGTATGCAGCTCCAGTCCTGCAGTAGGGATGATTTGGCAGACTGGGGACACAGAGGTCAGGCATGGGAAGGTCAGATCTCAGTGAGGGGTGTGGGGGGCAGGGATCAGAGGAAAGGACAGCATGGCTCTAGCCTCACAGTACAGCAAGGACACGCAAAGGCAGCCAAACTCTGGCCAGTGACTGGGGCAGTGCTAGTAGTGGTAAAATGAAAATAATGCAGCGTATACTAGGGCAGTGCTTCCCAACTCCAGTCCTCGAGTGCCCCCAACAGTACACATTTTATTGTAGCCCCGGACAAGCACACCTGATTCTACTTGTCAACTAATCACCAGGCCCTCCACGAGTTGAATCTGGTGTTTTTTGTCCGGTGCTACAACAGAAATGTGTTATGTTGGGGGTACTGGAGGACTGGAGTTGGGAACCACTGTACTAGGGCTTATTATTGAGAAAGATACAGAGAGGGAGGCCTACGGCGAGAAGAGAAGGTAATCTCGTATAGATGGAGCCCTGATTTTTTTTTTTTTCTTCCCCCCCTTCTTTTTCAATTGCATAAGATCAGATAATGTCATAGTAACTAGGCTTTCATCTCTCACACACGCACTGCGACAGCAGCTCACTCTAGGTGTCCATATCCGCCATGCAACACTGCTCTGCCCCTGCAGCGAGTGCTTGCTTTGTCAGCACTTCCTCACACTCAAAATCCCCATTCTAATGTTTCTCACTGGTCAAGATTACTGGATAGAAGATCACCCCAATTATAATTCATTGCATGATAGCACACACTTAGGACGTGAGTTTTTGGACAGATTGCTAAGTGGGGTTATATAACTGAGGTTCAGCCTGTATTAAATTGCATATTAGAACGAGCAGTGTGTAAGGTGACTCATGTCATGCGCAGCCTCCCCTGAATACTCTACTGCACCAACAATCCACAGTCCAGATAGCTGGCTGCGTCAGTGCTGAGCATTCATGTCTTGTAACAGTCACACACGTGTGTTTCATGATGACATGCAGCGACGTGACACGCTTTGGAGAGAAGACCTGGGGTCACCTTACCGCTCACTTACACTGTCAGTGTCAAAGTAGTATCATCCTAAACCCCATTGGATTACTGTTACAGTATATCACTTGTTTGAATGATTTATCGCTCGTGACTTTCACTGTCAATGAAGTGTGGGTTTGCAAAGTTCACTTTTCACTTTAGTGAACGTTGCTTTTTGAAAGAGCATGTGCCCTTGTAATCCCTTCTGCTGTTTGTGTAGAAACATACACATATAGAATGTCTAGGGCTATGGAATATATTGTCTCTTTTGTGTGGTGTTGGGCCTTGTTAAGGCTTTGTTTATCTCCCTCCTCTCCCCTCCTTAGTTACGGCTCTACTGCGGAAGCTGAAGCAGCAGTCCAGAGAGAGTGTGGAGGACAAGAGGCCCAAGCTGCTAAGAGCACTGAAAGAGGTGAGGTTCTGACAGCCGACTAGACGAGGGACTACTACAGTGTCTGGTTAGAAATAGGATCTTTGCACTCTATATACATATGTCAAATACTTGAGCTGCGCTTGATTTAGTTTGCCTGGTACAGTGGAATAAATGGAATAGTCCCAAAAGCATTTGGACGGATTTTATATGCATTTGAGGCAGGTCTGGTCCACTCCATACCGAGTTTCGGTTTACAACCACTATCTTGCTACACCTTTACCCCTTTTCTCCAACATTAGCATCTGTCCAATGTAACAGCCTCTACCGCTCACCAAAACACACTCTTTCCCTTATTAAAATGCTCTAACAAGTTATGCCTCAAGCTATAAAGAAAAAGTATTGATGGATTTTGTTTGGTGTTTCGTGGCTTGCATGACAAGTTAATAATGTACCACTTTTTTTCATAGCTTGGGGACTTCTACTTGGAGCTTCACTGGGACTTTCAAAGTTGGGGTGAGTCGACTCTACATCATATGCAGTACATTAAAATATGCTACAGCGATGAGCCAACATCTCCTTTCACACGCTCTGTCTGCATTCATTGTTATTCTTGGTGGAGGACACCTTAGCCAAGTAGTTTCATTCTCCACTCTAATTAGTGTTCTGTTCCCATTCTATCCTGGCTGTTAGTGTGATGTGTTAATTGCTCAGTGGGTTTGGGGCTCTCTGTCTCTTGGCTCAGGGATTCAGTGCCTAGCCACAGCCGTGTTCATTTATATACCATGTAATGATACCACGTATTATCTCTTCAGTTTCTTGGTTAATCTTACGAATCAAATGCTGTCGATCAGTACTTTCTCTTTCTCCTGTCTCATAGTGCCCTTGCTCTCCCGGATTCTGCCATCTGATAACTGCAAGATCTACAAGCAGGGGATCAACATCAGGTAAGGCATCAAATACACGTCTGACACCACTCACCTTCCAGAGTTAACCCTGTAAACTCTTTCTCTCCTCTCTCTCCGCTGACAGACTGGACACCACTCTGGTAGACTTCACAGATATGAAGTGTCAGAGAGGAGACCTCAGCTTCATCTTCAACGGAGACGCTCCGCCCGCCAAGTCCTTCTATGTTCTGGACAATGAACAGAAGGTGTACCAGCGTATACACCACGAGGTGAGCTGTCTGGTCAACATTTAACATCACCATCCTCCAAGCCAACCGATCTTACGGAAATGCTCTGCAGGGGGTCACAGTAAAATTAACATTTGCACGGATTCAATATTGTGCAGAAGTCATGTCACCATCCAGCGTGATACTATCTGGCTGACTGCCTGTTGTGTCCCTGCAGGAGTCTGAGATGGAGACTGAGGAGGAGGTGGACATCCTGATGAGCAGTGACGTCTATTCTGCCACCCTGTCCACCAAGTCCATCACCTTCTCCCGCAGTCAGATCGGCTGGCTCTTCAGGGAGGACAAGACGGTAAGCACCCCTCCCCGTCCTGGGTCCTGTTCAGAAGGGTGCAACATGTTTTGAAATGGGGATCTACCTGGAGTTGTCCAATTAGAACACAGATTTCTTTGACCGGTTGCAAAACATTTTCCCACAGTGTGTCGTTCTGAATACGACCCTGTGGTCAAACCAGGCCAGTCACTGGAATATAACGTTTATAATACAATGGGTCTCATAATCTGTGTACTGTATGGGGAATAGGGTGCCATAACTCAGCCAGTATTATACATCTGGCTTGTGTCTGTCCCTGAAGGAGAGGGTTGGTAACTTCCTGGCAGACTTTTACTCTGTCAACGGCCTGGTGCTGGAGTCCAGGAAGCGCCGGGAGCACCTGAGTGAGGAGGACATCCTGAGGAACAAGGCCATCGTGGAGAGCCTGAGCAAAGGAGGGAACCTGGTGGAGCAGAACTATGAGGTGAGGGATGGAAGGGAGGCACTAGGATGGAGGGAAGCTTTGGGCCTTCAGTCTCTTCTTCAGTGGTGGTTGTGGTGTGGTGCACATTAGATGGATATAAAAGTAAGCCTACATGTGATCCTCTCCCTTGCGGCCTTTCCCTCAGCCTCAGAGAAGGCTGTCCCTCATGGCTCCAGGTCCTAACACTATCTCCTGGGAGGAGTACATCTCTGCAGAGCACGTAAAGTAAGCCCTGCATTGTTCCTTTTAAGAAAGGTCACAGATGACACTACTGTCCAGAGGAATTTCAAGGCACTGTGTTTATTATTGAGTTATTGACAAGTCGGTGCATTGAAGATCATTACTAGCAGTGGCTTACTGTTAAACCTCCAAATGTATACGCCAATGATGCTGACTTAGCCAGTGTGTGTTCATCCCTAGGGCACCTCATCTTGGGAGAGAGCTTGTGTGTAAGGAGAGCAAGAAGAACTTCAAAGCGAATGTAGCCATGAGCCAGGACTTTCCTTTGGGCATTGAGTCGTGAGTAGAATCTTTCCTCTTATTGGCTAATAGTCTCTGGTCAGTCTCATCACTGACTGCAGTGCTATTGGAAACGTCCATGTATTGATCACTGTTGTGCACACAGGTTCTAGTTCAATGTATATTAGGCTGTTGCAGATTCGTGTCTAGCTAATTCTTTTCAAAGGCCTCTAATTTTATTTTTTTATTACTTATTGGTTTTATTGTTTAAATGGGACCTCATCAAATAATGTACTGTAAGAACATTTTCTATTTAACCCTGACCCTAATGATTTAGTGTTTCCCCTTTTTTTCGATCTTCTTCCAGGTTACTGAACGTGTTGGAGGTCATAGCCCCATTTAAGCACTTCAACAAACTCAGAGAATTTGTTCAATTGAAGCTTCCTCCTGGGTTCCCAGTCAAGCTTGGTATGCATCTACTGTACATCGTGTGGCCACATGGACGATTTTATTTTAAAGTTAAAAAATAAAGTGAAATAATGAAGAAATTGACAAATATTAAACGCTCTAAATAACCCCTCCTATTTCTGTGTGCCAGACATCCCTGTGTTCCCCACTATCACAGCTACGGTCACCTTCCAGGAGTTCCGCTATGATGACTTTGAGGAGTCCATCTTCTCCATCCCAGCGGACTACAAGGAGGATCCCAGTCGCTTCCCTGACCTCTGACCTGGTTGTCGTAGCAACCAGAGGTTCCCTTCCGCCCATTCGGAAACTGAGAGAGAAACGAACTCTACCTACCTACACTATTAAAAGGAAAAGAACCAACTAAAGACAGTTGAGATTAAATAAAGGATGCCAATGTATTATTTGATATCTGTCTGTGTGTTCTGATGAAAAAGGGGAATTATCTCTTGGCCCTGAGTTTTTTTTTTTCATTTTGTAGCTATTTCCTTATAGCAAACAAGAATCAATAATTTTCAGCTGTGTAGCAACAACAGCACAAGGTCAAACTCCAGAAGAGAAGAATTGAGGGGATGAGGAGTTTGAAAAAATATTTTATGTCATCTCCGTAACAGCTTATTGTTCACCGACTACGTGATCACTGCTTTGTACTGCAAACCAGCTCCTGTGAAATGTTATGGAGTTGGCTTCATCTGTGACATCTTAAGCGTGCACTTCTCCAGGTTTAGCACTCACTGCACCCAGTTTATCTAGCGTCTGCCCTTTGGGGACTGCCCCTTTTTCAACATGTTTAAGTACCCTTGGACATTCATTGCCTGTAAATGACTATGGTATAAATGAAGTGTTAGAAATATAAAGATGTCATAACTGAACTGAGAAAATGATGTACCAAATGTACTGTATGTATGTCAAAGGAGAAACACTGTGTAGCAATACATTTCCAGTACATAAGAATGTTTTTTTAAACCAGCTGGGAGAAAGTATGGTATAAAACTGCATTCTTACAAAGATATCAACACCCAAGCCTTTTCTCTCTAGCGCAGGTTAGCTCATCTATCTTACCTCCTGGCTATCACTGTCTGTTTCAAGTGACTGTGAATTTAATCGGTTTTGTGTGCGAGTGAGGACTTTAAAGGGTTGTGTGTGTGTGTGTGTGTGTGTGAGAGATTGTGTGAGCGAACCCAGATGGGGTATCAGGAAAGCTGTTCTGGTTTGATACTGCACTGACATTAAGTATATTTAATCGCATGCTACGTTGACCCAATTGGATTACTTGTATACTCTTGAGCGTATATTTCCTACACTTGTTATACCTGCTACCATCTCCCTATCCTTTCTGATTATTCAGGAAGACTAACTTCTACCGTATAAATATTGTAATCACACTAAAACCCTTTGGTCAAATGTACTTACTTTCATTGAGTGTATACCTGTCCGTATTACTTTACAGACTTTTCTGTACATTTCAATGAGCTTACAGTTGAACGGTATAAGCTCATTAAAATGTAAGATATATATGGTTTTTGAAATCAGATGTGTATCTGGCTTCGGGCCTACTGGTATTTCTAAATGTATTGCAGCTTTCCAACTTCCCATCCCTTTAAATAAAGCACCAGCACCATCATGTCTCAGCACTGACTGTTTCTTTGTATTTTATTCAGTGGTATTTTAATTGTAGTCTCCAGCAGACTGTAGCTAGGTGTCTCTGAATCCATGGAGTCAAGCCTCCAAGACATTGGCCATAATCCAATGGGAGTGTAATTTGGATTCAATCAGATCAACGTTAACCCACGGTAGCCGACATATGTATACCTTAATGCTTTTGTCGGCGGTGTAACTGCGTTGGAGCTGTCAAATTGGTGAATGACTGCTCCTGTGGTCATTGTCATGAAACCACACCCATCCTTATACCCTACCCATGTTACAAGTTAATGAGAAAGTGTAAGTTATATACCCGTGAATGCAGTCTCCACTAACACGACACCATTGCCTTTAAATCACACTGAACTTCCACGATACGTGATTGAATAGAGCCCCTGGCCTAATTCTCTATTGATCAACCAGGCCTGATAGCTCAGCATTTGATACTGGGTCATACAAGGGCCCATGTTAAAACTTTGCCCTAAACCTAAAATGAGCACCTGAAGTTTAAATCAAATTTTTCCCCAGGTTTTTATTGTATATAAAAAGTCACTGATAAAACAATACAAACTTCTAAGAATTACAACAAGCATCAGATCTACTGGGTATTGTGAATAGGTGAGAGATATAAGGACAGGTTATAGCGCCACAAGACTCAGTATAGGTATACATCTTCCGTATAATAACGGATGGGATATAAACACAATATACCACGTATAGGAGTGACAAAAGAGTAGATGGTGAATTTATTGAGGCGACTTCAATACAGAAGCTCAATAATAAAAAGCTAAGTCCACAGCGCTGTTCTATGTAGCAGCCATGTTGTCTGATGAAAATGGACATACAGTGAACTTGTCAAGCAGTGTAACTGGCTGCTTCTGCTCCTAGCAACGTGTAGAAACTAGATTTAAACAACAAAAAATACACAAATACCATTATCATGTGCTTGAAAAAAGAAAATCAAGTTGCACGCTTTGCCAAATAGTATCCACTTTCAAATTACAGCAATAAAACTTTCAACCAACCACAACCTTTTCACATTTTCACCTTCAAAATAGGAACAAGTAATTATGATACATACAGAAAATGATGACAAAACAGAAACATCTTTCGGTTCATCTTCTACTTGATCTATTTTGTCTAGTCAATCCAAAAGGAAAACTAACAATTCAACTGAGATAAAGAAGGGTTGAGTTGAATGAAGCACGAATACAGTAAGCTCAGTGGGGCATGGAGGTTTTGCTACAATGGAGGATTGGGTACATAGAGGTCTATACATCCGTCTCTATTATTGGGTGACTCAATCACTGACATCCATGTCGTCCTCTTCACGGTGGTCGTCTCCGTTGACTTTGGAAAGCCCAGTGCCATTGCCTTCCACCGAGTGAGGAGACTGGGCTCCGGAGTCCTGGTCGGAATCTTTCTTGTCCAGCCTCTCCCGCTCCTTCTCACTGTCGTAGCCCTGCTCTTCCTCATCATAGTCTCTGGTAACCTGCAAAGACGCCTAAGGAAATTTGAAATGACCAAGTTTAATATTTCGGACACTCATTCCATATTACTTGTTATTCTTTCATATACAGCGAGTAAACGCTAGATCTCTAACAGAGGTCAAAATACAGAAGGAAGAAAGAAAATTAACATGGACATCAAACATGTCATTGGTGCTGACCTTTACATCTCCTTTCTCCCCATCAGTTCTCTCCCTTTCCTTTTCTTTGTCTTTACTCCTTTCTTTCTTTTCCTTCCTTTCATCCCGACTGCGGTCTTTATCGCTCCTGCGCTCACGATCCTTCTCTCTTTCCTTGTCCCTCTTCTTCTCCTTCTTATGTCTGTAGGGAGAGGAGAGTTAAAAGCTTAAGGAACAAAGTCTCCAAATCCAAAGAGAAGTTGACTGTCTAAAATGGCTTATTTCCGGGTCAATTTAAAGAAACCTTGAAATTTGAATCTAAATAAATTATTTGAGTGAGTGTTCTGAGGGCATTTACAGTTACACTTTGCAAACAAAATGTCTCATCATTGTCAGTCTCTAAATAGCAATAAAATACCACTGGCAGCATATTGAAAATGTGTTCACTAAGAAAATTCTCTTGTTCTATGAGAATCATGAGAATCGAGATCCCCAAAACACCAACCTTCTAGGAGAGGGAGTCCTGGAGACTTTCCTCTTGGGGGATTTCTTAGGAGATCGGCTGGCACTGCGACTCCTTC
The DNA here is from genome assembly GCF_965601325.2 of Salmo salar. Classification (NCBI taxonomy): domain Eukaryota; kingdom Metazoa; phylum Chordata; class Actinopteri; order Salmoniformes; family Salmonidae; genus Salmo; species Salmo salar. The sequence goes on from NC_138293.1 coordinate 32,895,369, forward strand.
TCCGCCTTCTATACCCAACAGCATGAAAAAAAAAATGGTAGTAAATATCTGACCAATCAACAACATGTTGGGACAGCATGGTGAAACAGAGCCACAACTCTGACCAATGAAAGCTGCACTAACCGATCGATACTGCGAGACCTCCTGGCAGTACTGTAGCTTTTCGGAGGTGTTTTGGAGCGCTTTTTATCCCGCTCCTCTTTCTTCCTATCCCTGTGGATCGGAGACAAGTTAATTACATCTGATCAACATTTCTTACTGTATATTGGGATTAGAGTTGTGATAAGGAGGTAGACAGTAATCACAGGGCTGTCTCAGAAGTTCAGATTGTGCAGCTTGAGGATTAAGAATGGGTCAAGTCTGTGCTCTGTGGCTCACCTGGATTTGCTTGGTGATGGTCTGCTCCTGTCTTTGGAGTGGGACCTCCCACTCCTCCTTCGGGGGCTCTTGGAGCGTCTCCTGTTCCTGGAGTGCGAGCGTCGCCTTGACCTGCTCTTTGAACGCCTGCAGATCACACAAACACAACATTAGTCTCTACCCTCAATATGAAAACAAACAGAAAAACGTACTACCTTTATTTTTTAACACAATCCAAATTATTTGTCAGGAGAATAGAGTTTGTGTTCACCTGTGTCTGGAGCGAGAACGGGACCTTCTGCGTCTAGACCTGGACCTGGAACGCGAGTGCTTCCTCTTGCTCTCCTTGTCTGCATAAACAAAACATTAAATTACTTTGGTAGAGCAAATAACAGCTTATAGCTAGGGCTACCAGTAATTTATCAGACATAATATATCCTTTGGAGATGCAATGCTTGGGCTACTCACTCCCAGGCTCGATGGCAGCAGAGATGAGTGACTGGGCCTCTCTGACCCTCTTCATGGCCTCTTCTATCTCTTTGTTGGAGGAGTCTGCCTTCAGGCCCGGATTCATGTTTATGTTCATGTTCATCCCTACACCCATGTGGTTCATTCTGAAGAAGAGGACATTATTTAGTGGTGATTATAAACCGAGGAGTTTGGGTCCTAGACGCTGATAGGCTGAAACAGCATTCCAGCCGTGTGTATATCAGACCATATACTAAGGGTATGACACAAAACTACTTGTTTACTGTCATACTTATGTTGGCAAACGGTTTACAAAGCAATAAGGCACCTCGGGTTTGTGTTATGAGGAGGTGTGGTATATAGCCAATATACATCTGCTAAGCGCTGTATCTAGGCCCTCCGTGCACAAGAACAGCCCTGAGGCGTGGTATATTGGCTATATAACACACCTCCTCAGGCCTTATTGCTTAATTAGAACAGACTGGAGGGCCATCCAACAAATGAACAGCTCATAGGTGTTTAATGTCTTGTAATGGACATTTTCTAGAGGCATGATGACTTACTTTGGATCCACCTGCGACATAAACTTCAGAAGCTGGTCAGTGGGAAATGACTGTTGGGGAAGAAGAGTGAAGAAAAGTGTGAAATATATAATATACAAGTTAGATATCTGATATCCTTTAAACATTTCCCTTCAACACCAGCAGTTGTGCGCGGACACAAAAATATCACCAGATTTCAAGCCAACACTCACCTGGGGGTTCATATTCATATTGGGGTTTGGAAACCCGAACGCTGCCATCGCTTCCATGGAGGGACCGCCGAAAGGATTGCCACCCATCTAAAAAAAACAACAGCACATCATTAACCCCTTCATTGTCTATATATACACACGAGCGGACTATTATCAAGTCATTAAGACAGATGTTTAATTTGAATAACTTAATTAAGGACCATAGAATTAAATAGAACAATTAAACATTGTATCTCTGTGCTGAGGACCCACCTGTGGATAGGACATGGGGTTTGGTGTTGGGAGAAGTCCTACCTGTGGATTAGACATGGGGTTTGGTGTTGGAAGGAGACCTCCCCCGGGCAGAATCCCTGCAACAGCATTTGCTGGCGCCAGCAGTGACAAAGCTTTAGCCTCCTCCGGGATAACGCCTACAGAAAAACCAAACAGGCATTAGGGGAAGAAGAGAACATCAACGTCTTGACTCTACTAAAAAGGAGAGACATTTTGAAAAACAAAAAAAACACAGATGACTTGCTCAAGTATTCTTCAAAAACATTTGTAAAGCTTTCAATACTGTTACCTTTGATAGCTGCTAGATTTGAGAAGGTTTGTTCCCTTTATTATTTTAATCAGTGTAGATTGAAAAATAACTAAGATTGGGAAAATAGTATATCACAATACACACTACTCCAGTGAACACTGCCAAGATTGTATCACCTGAACGTGTTTTTTAAGTCATGAACCAAACGTTAGCTAGCACAGCGGCTTCTCCAGTGGGGTGTGCTCTCAATTTTCATTTAGATTGAACAAGCGACTCACGTTGGCGGCTTCACTACTAAGGAGCACACAGAGAAAAATCGAGATACACAAAACAAAAAGAATTTCAGAGAGTTGGAGGTCAACAGTGATTACTGACATTTTCTACTACTTACCAGCAATACAGTAATAAGTAGGGAAAAAAACCCAGCTAGCATTCACATTTTGGGTAGGTGATATCTACGCTCCCAAGAACCTTACCTGTCACTGCATTAAATATGCAACAAATGAACCAATGCCTTTTGTTTAAGTGTAAAATCATCTTGGCAACATTAGATTAGCTTGTTTGCCTAACATAGTGATCAGAAAAAGAAAAAAAACTATGGTTTCAGATCTCAATGTTGCCATTGCTACCTAAAAAAAGAAAACATACAATATCTTAATCAAGATACAATAGCAAAAATAACATTTTTTTTAATACAGAAGACACACAAACACACACACTCACAAACAACATTTAAAAAGGGCACATGGGGGAGAGAATTTAGCTGCAGGAGACAAAACGGTTGGGTGGTATTTTCAGCGGGGCCTGGTATACAGGACTGGCTGAGCCAGGAAAAAGAACTGTAAAACACAACAACAAAAAAGAAAGACCACTGTTAAAGAGAGAGCACTGAACCAGTTGCCATTGCCATGTGGGGTGGATATCTAAGACAATTAACAACTAGATACAGTCAGGAACCTTAAAGTACAGCATCACTGGTCAACATAGAAAACACACAGACTAGCTATTTTAATCTGCCAATTTCAGGGACAGAGTGGTGAGTGAGTGCATGTAATTTCTTGCTGAATTTAAATCGGATACTATTGGTCGCCCAATTCCCCAAACCAGGAAGTCCCTTAACGTTAAAGGTGAAAAAAGTATGAAATGCAGGTATACCAATAGCTGTGTTATTGAGAAGTGTATGGTTTATTGTTCTGATACTCTGCTATGGTTTACTTCTTACCACTTGGATCCAATGAGAAAACCAGATTGGACATTATACAGGTCAGATTATTAACACACCTGTTTTGATAAATATGTACTTGTGAGTGGTCAAGTAATATTTGTGTAATACATGTGATATGCATTATAGTATTAACAGTAATATCTATGCTACTGCATTCAATTTAAACTAAAATACCCTAAAGAAGAGAAAATGAGAGAGAAAGAGAGAAGAAAGGACACAGGAAAAAAGAGAAAGAGAAGGGTCTGGGGGGGCTGCTTGAACGCTTGCTGGCCTTTTGTAAATGCCTACAATCCCCTGTTGGCAGGCAGAGGACCACTTTCAGCCATCAAGGAGGGGGCTCTGCTTTTGCCTTCTCCACTACAACAAATCACACACACAAATAACAGAGAGAAGTTTAATAGAGGATAGTCCAATATGGGGGAGAAAATAAAAAGCATGGTTAAGTTTTTATACACATGTAAGTTCATCTCTGCTTTCTTTTGAGGAGGTGCGTCTGTCTGCCCACGGGTCTGGGCTTGTTCAGCCCTCTCAGTCGGAGCAAGTCCCAGTCCCTAAAGCAGACCTTGGTATACTGTGCTTACTGGTGGAGGAGGACAAAGAATTGGCTCTGGAGACAACTACAGACTACTCAAGGTCATCTGTGTTGTTTAGTGTCTACCAAGTCCAACGCATCATGGATGACATTATGACCTTACAGTGTGGCAGAAACTTTATATAAGACATAATATGTGTATGGTTATAGGTTTGGTCTTTAGTTCCATAGTATACCAAGGGTCTGGGTTGTGAGAGCTGGTATAGACACCCCTCTCATTGCAATTAACAGAGGGATCGTACAAGATAGGACAGGAAGAGTGGCATGACATCATTGATTACAGAATCAGATAGGCTTATCAGATCAAAAATGGATACTATTCAATTCAATGGGGTTTATTGGCATGGGAAAGATATGTTTACATTGCCAAAGCAAGTGAAACTGATATAATCTGAAATAGTTAGGATACATGTTTAGCAGTGGCTCAAACCACAGGCTCATAGAACTCCATCCTGAAATCAATGGGGGCGTCAGGCGTCACTCTCCCATCACTACATCATACAATCAAGGATCATTCATACAGAAAGGGAAGAACAAAGCACCAACCTTCGGCAAAAGGGACGACGATCAGCGCCCTGTCCACGAAGACTGTGTTGGTCAGATGTTGAGACACCCCCACGGACTCGGACTCTTGGAACTTCACAAAACACACACGCGACGTCACTGGCAGAGGCGATTCACTGCAATAAAAACATGATTTTGTAGTTAACTAACCTTAGTTAGTCCGCTAGCGACACCATAGTAGATTGTATCTAGCAAAACAACCCCGAAGTAGCTAAGCAACATATTGTTACCCAACTATAGTAGTTAATGATTCGCCTTCTTAAGTTTCGCGGACGGCCAGAGATGGGGCCTCCTGATGCTAACGTTAGCATCGTTAATAATACTACATTGAAATCAATCAAATCACAAAGTGGTAGGACGTGATTAACTAAATAAACAATAACTGTATATAGCTAGCGACAACCGTTCAACAAATATGAGCTACTTACTCTGGTGGAAACAATTTGAGTTCTTCAATGGTTCCAAGAAACCCGAACAGCATTCGCATCTGCTCGGATGTTGTGCTTGGCGACACGTTCGTCACCTGCACTACGTTCGTGGTACAATTCATTTTTTCACCAAATAGTCTAAACAAATATATATAAACAATTACCTCTCTATTCCAGAAGTATTATTCTATAAATATAGTCAATTAGTTGCTATCCTCGTCGAAGGCGTTTTAGAAACTCAAATAAAGATCTCGATTCGTTTCGCCGCCATGTTGTTTAGCTTGAATACACAAAACAGCGCATGCGCATTGTGAAAGTCCTGCGGTGATGTAGCTAGTGGTGATGTGTGCCAGTTAGAGGTCGCTCTCTCCCAGGAATCAAATGTGAAATTTCTCACGTTTCTGTGGCATGTAATAGACAGTGAATTTGATTTCTAGGCTAATTGAAATAGATGGTGCAACTCAGGCCAAGAGATATTTTATGTTCCGATGGTAATCATAATGATAACAGACATTGACTGTTTGAATATGCTTTCACAAAAGTGAAACAAACAAGCAAGAGCAATTGTTACTCCTCTGTCTGGTCCTCACTGTTGTGCACCATGTCTCTCAGCTCCTTCAGCTCAGTCCAAATCTCAGGGGTGGTGGTATTCTGGCCTATCGTCTGTTTGTCATTCATTTTTGGAGGTCATTTGTATCTGACGCTGTAAAGGGCTGTGGGAGTACACAACCTGTTTTTCAGTTGAAGGTCCCTCTTTATCTCCATAAAGTCTGTAAATGTTTTTGGTTATGTCACTTGACCTCAACAAAGCGCTCTTATAAGACGTATGTGTGCTTTTAGTGTGTTTTCAGTCTGTACTGTGCGTTGTTTGTGAATACACTTTATTACCTTCATATCTAATTCAGTCTCACACACTCCTGTGCAAACACAGACACAGACATTAGTTGTAGTCCAGTCTGGTCTGATCCAGTCCAGGCCACTGAGTGATTAGGTAGCCTACAGGTAGAGAAGTGGAGTATGCCACTAAAATACTAGTTAAACTAAAGACAGTTATTGAGCTTATTCCAAAATGGCACTAATTAACTACAAGATTGCTGTAAAACACTATGACAGGGGGAGAGTAGTTTGATAGTCATGAGGTGAAAACTGAGCCGCACTTCCTAACCTCCTGCCAAATGTATGACCTTATTAGAGACACATATTTCCCTCAGATTACAGACTCACAAAGACTTCCACAAAGAATTCCAAAACAAATCCAATGTTGATAAACTATTGGGTGAAATACCACAGTGTGCAACCACAGCAGAAAGATTTGTGACCTGTAGCCACAAGAAAAGTGAAGAACAAACACCATTTAATTTCCCATTCGTACTTTAACTATTTGTACTTTAACTAATGACATAAAAGGCATATACATTTGAAATGTCTTTATTCTTTTTTTAATATGCTTTATTCTAGTGAAATAGAATAAAGCCGATAAATTGAAATTAAATATTAAAAGTGTTTATGTGAAAATATGTGGGAAGAATTGTAAAATTTAAAAGCGTGGGGGGAGAGTAGTCTGAATTGGGTTCTGGAGGTATACTCCAACTCACACATCGCACTCATACGCCAGCCATGAGTGTTTCCAAGCCAGTGAGGTTCACATCCACCAGCAGTGCTGGAGAGCTGCACTTGCTGGTTTCTCCTGTAAAGACAACTCACAATGGCCCATTTTCTCTGTGCACTCACTCACCCAGATCAGGTGATACCCTGCTAGGGCAGTGATTGGCTCTTGTCTCAGACCTTCCCCAAGGTGATTGGTTGAGTGACTAGCACCCTGCACGTGACCTCTACAATGAGCTTCCTCCCACATGTTCAGAGGAAGTGTGAATGTTCTTATATAGTTTCACATCAGCCCAGACAATCTCTGTTACGGTTTTATGACAACATTTAAAATTAACTTTTAAAATTAACCATGATTATAGCAAACATATTTTATATGTATTATTTCTATGAAAATTCCCACATAGGTACAGTTGCCTGCATTTGTTTCTACTACAAAATCAGACAAACTAGAGTGAAGCATCCTGGGAATATGCAAATCAGGACAGCTGTGATTGGCAAGTAAAGGGATAGTTTGGGATTTTGGCAATCTACTTCCCCAAGTGGATACCACTCATGGATGTAAATTATGTTCATCCCATTTCAATCCAGTAGATAGAAGCAGTGTACTTTAAGAAAATAATGTGTTAGTCTTAGTAAAATGAAAATCATACGATAGCGTGCTTTTAAAAATGTTCTTTATTTTTTAACTGTTTATTTTTGATAATTTGGGGCTTTAACCCCAGAACCGCTCCCATCAGAAGGGAGCAACAGGTCTCAACCCAACTTCATAAAACTGTTAGGTGGATTGCAATATTACAGAGATTATATATTTAATATGTATACATATAAATACAGTGCCAGTCAAACGTTTGGACACACCTACTCATTCCAGGCCTTTTCTTTATTTTTACTATTTTCTACATTGTAGAATAATAGTGAAGACTTCAAAACTATTAAATAACACATTTGAGTTACCTCTGCTGCAGAGGATAAGTTCATTACAGTTGCCAACCTCAGAAATTGCAGCCCAAATAAATGCTTCACAGAGTTCAAGTAACAGATACATCTCAACATAAACTGTTCAGAGGAGCCTTCATGATCAAATTGCTGCAAAGAAACCACTACTAAACAACACCAATAAGAAGAAGAGACTTGCTTGGGCCAAGAAACACGAGCAATGGACATTAGACCGATGGAAATCTGTCCTTTGGTCTGATGAGTTCAAATTTGTGATTTTTGTTTCCAACCGCCATGTCTTTGTGAGACACAGAGTAGGTGAACAGATTATCTCTGCATGTGTGGTTCCCACCATGAAGCATGGAGGAGGAGGAGGTGTGGGGGTGCTTTGCTGGTGACTCTGTCTGTGATTTATTTACAATTCAAACCACACTTAACCAGCATGGCTACCACAGCATTCTGCAGCAATACGCCATCCCATTGCTCTTAGTGGGATCATCATTTGTTTTTCAACAGGACAAGGGATATTTGACCAAGAAGGAGAGTGATGGAGTGCTGCATCAGATGACCTGGCCTCCACAATCACGATTCCATGTATTATTTCATAGTTTTGATGTCTTCACTATTATTCTACAATGTAGAAAATAGCAAAAATAAAGAAATCCCTTGAATGAGTAGGTTTTCTAAAACGTTTGACCGGTAGTGTATACAGTGGCAAGAAAAAGTATGTGAACCCTTTGGAATTACCTGGATTTCTGCATAAATGGGTCAAAAAATGTGATCTGATCTTCCTCTAAGTCGCAAAAATAGACAAACACAGTGTGCTTAAACTAATAACACACAAATTATTGTTTTTTTCCTTGTCTATATTGAATCCATATTTTAAACATGCACAGTGTAGGTTGGAAAAAGTATGTGAACCCCTAGGCTAATGACTTCTCCAAAAGCTTATTGGAGTCAGGACTCCGCTAACCTGGAGTCCAATCAATGAGATGAGATTGGGGATGTTGGTTAGAGCTGCCCAGCAATATAAAAAACACTCACAAAATGTGAGTTTGCTATTCACATGAAGAATTGCCTGAAGTGGACCATGCCTCGAACAAAAGAGATCTCAGAAGACCTACGATTAAGAATCGTTGACTTGCATAAAGCTGGAAAGGGTTACACAAGTATCTCTAAAAGCCTTGATGTTCATCAGCCCACGTTAAGACAAATTATCTATAAATGGAAAAAGTTCAGCACTGTTGCAAATCTCCCTAGGAGTGGCCGTCCTGCAAAGATGACTGCAAGAGCACAGAGCAGAATGCTCAATGAGGTTAAGAAGAATACTGTGTCAGCTAAAGACTTACAGGAATCTCAGGAAAATGCAAACATCTCTGTTGACAAGTCTACGATATGTAAAACACTAACAAGAATGGTGTTCAAGGGAGGACACCACAGAAGAAGCCGCTGCTGTCTAAAAAAAACCATTGCTGCACATCTGAACTTTGCAGAAGAGCACCTGAATGTTCCATAGCACTACTGGCAAAATATTCTGTGGACAGATGGAACTAAAGTTGAGTAGTTTGTAAGGAAGGAACACACAACACTATGTGTGGAGAAAAAAAAGGCACAGCACACCAACATCAAAACCTCATCCCAACTGTAAAGTATGGTGGAGGGAGCATGATGGTTTGGGGCTGCTTTGATGCCTCAGGGCCTGGACAACTTGCTATCATCGACAGAAAAATGAATTCTCAAGTTTATCAAGACATTTTGCAGGAGAATGTAAGGCTATCTGTCTGCCAATTGAAGCTCAACAAAAGTTGGGTGATGCAACAGGACAACAACCCAAAACACAGAAGTAAATCAACAACAGAATGGCTTCATCAGAAGAAAATACACCTTCTGGAATGGCCCAGTCAGACTCCTGACCTCAACCCGATTGAGATGCTGTGGCATGACCTCGAGAGCAGTTCACACCAGACATCCCAAGAATATTGCTGAACTGAAACAGTTTGTAAAGAGGAATGGTCCAAAATTCCTCCTGACCGTTGTGCAGGTCTGATACGCAACTACAAAAAACCTTTTGTTTAGGTTCTTGCTGCCAAAGGAGGGTCAACAAGTTATTAAATCCAAGGGTTCACATACTTTTTCCACCCTGCACTGTGAATGTTTGCACGGTGTGTTCAATAAAGACATGAAAACGTATAATTGTTTGTGTGTTATTAGTTTAAGCAGACTGTATTTGTCTATTGTTATGACTTAGATGAAGATCAGATCAAATTTTATGACCAATTTATGCACAAATCCAGGTAATTCCAAAGGGTTCACATACTTTTTCTTGCCCATGTATATATATATATACATATAATCTCTGTAATATTACTATCCACCTAGCAATTTTATGAAGATGGCTTTAGCTACTCTCCCCACACACTATTACTACTATTAGTAAAAGTTCAGCGGAAAGTTATGTGTGTTAGTTGTGGAGGTGTCCGTGGAGCTGGAGATTGGAGGTGTCCGGTGAGAAAAAGGCAGATTGAGGTTGTTAGAGTCAGAGTAGTACAGAACGTGTCATATGCCGAAGCAGTAAAGAGAGTTGTTTTTTCTTTTTTTTCTTTTCTTTTTTTTCTGAAAAGTTTTATTATCGCATTTCTTTTAAAACAGCTCATATATATTTTTGTGTAAAAAGTACATGTTGTTAAAACCAATAAAACAACCATAAATAAAAGTAATTTTCTATGTAACACATCCAATTCTGTAAAAGCCATTTAAAATGTGTACAAATGATTTAACAAAAGTAAAACATTTTTAAAACATGGAAAACAAAAAAAAAGCTGTCTTCGGTCCTTTGTACAGGAGCGGGGTGAGTCCTTAACAAACTCGCCTCCTCCTGCTCTTCCGAATCAATCACCGTCCTGTCCTTCGGGGCCCAGAGGAGATCCCTCCCCTAGGCGCCGCAGCGCTGTCAGGCTGTGGCCGCCAGGACCTTGGGTGTGTGAGGGGGACCCTTCGCCTGGGGTCGAGGCACCCTTTCTTCTGTACCACCCCAGGGATTCCGTGGCCACTGCCTGGGGGGTGGTCTCTTCTCGTTTCACTACCAGCAGGTTGCAGGAGGACCACAGTGCATCCTTCAGACACGTGAGGGTGGACCAGAGCTTGGTGAAGGCCTTCGGTGGAATAGGCCTTCGGCCCACCCCATACAGCATGAGCTGGGGTGTTAGGTCCTCCCCTGCAGGCAGACACGGGGAGATCAGGGGGCCTGCTTCCTTCCACAGGTCCCTGGCGGCTCTGCACTCCCAGAGCAAGTGCCTCACCGACTCCTCTTGGCCGCAGCCTGGTCGGGGGCATGCTTATATCCTCGCCATGCCCCGGGAGTGCATAACGGCCCTGACCGGGAGGATCTCGTGGGCAACCATCCAGGACAGGTCCCGGTGCGGATTCAGGAGAGCAGGATGGGCCACGTTACGCCAATCCATTGTGGGCTCGCCTATAGCAAGCCCGCGCACTGGACACACTGGTTCCCGCTCTTGCACAAGAGAGAGAAGAGAGCGGTGTTAAGTTCAAACCGTGACTGCTTCTTTTTTCAGTTTAAAATGTCTTAAAAACTTCTGGAGCTGTACGAAGTGTGCGTGGGGCAGGAAAGAAACTGGGGCTCGCATGTCGACTAGGATCAGCCTCAGGGTTCTGAGGTAAGATCCCAGCCAGAACCATGCGAGGGCCTGTGTCTTGTTGTTGACCGGGGAGGTGGCAAGACTGAGATGAAACACTGTGTAGCAGCTGCCCAGGAACAAGTAGAGGTCAGGCAAGCCTTGGACCTGGGCCTCTTGACCACCTCCCTCCTCAGCCTCTCCCACTTGCTTCCCCACAGGAGGAAGAACAGCATCCTTTCCAGAGCTAAAAGAGTTCTTTGTGGGGGGATAAAAACAGAACTGATTAATAAAAGCACAGGTAAAATCACAGCTTTAATGATTAAAACCTTGCCCTCAAAAGTCAGCTGTCGAAGTCCCCAAAAACCCAGTCTTTGTCTTACTTTCCCCAGGATCCCACTCCAGTTGCCGCTCCCTCCTCCCTCCCAGTCAAACTTTACCTCCAGTATCCTTACGTCCGTCTTTCTAACAGTCAGTGGAAGTCTGGTCAAGTCTGGGTCTGCCCACGGTCCGAAAAATTGGGCCTCTGTCTTGTCTCTGTTCAGTCTCGCCCCAGAGGCTCGTCCGTACCAGTCAGTCCTGTCCAGGGTCCAGTCGACGGATAAAAAGTTGGTACATAAAATGTTCACATCGTCCATGTAAAAAAAAGCACTTGGCTGTCATCCCCCCCCACTCCCCGGGATACCCACCCCACTGAGCCGTTGGTCCCTTTGCAAGACCTGTTCCAGTGGTTCGATGCAGGCCACAAACAGAAGAGGAGATAAAGGGCAGCCCTGCTGGACACCGCAGTGTACTCCCACTGCTTTTGACAAATGCCCATTTATAAGGATTTTGCTGGTGACATCCCTGTACAGCAGTCCCACCCAAGCTAAGAACCTGTCCGGGAAGCCCCTTTTTTGCAGTACCTTGAAGAGGTACTGGTGCGAGACCCGATCAAAGGCTTTTTCCAAATCTAAATTTAGGACTACAAGCCGCATGTTTCTGTCTCTCGCATAACAGATGGAATCTCTGATCAGTACCAGGCTGTCCGTGATCTTCCTTCCGGGAATGACACAGTTTTGGTCCGGGTGGATTAACTCCCCTAAAACAGAAGACATTCTGAGTGTGAAAACATTGGTAAAAGGTTTACAATCAAATTTAAAAGGGTAATCGGTCTCCAGTTCTTCAGGTCAGTTCTGTCATTTTTTTTATGTAAAAGATTCACGATCCCTACTCTAAAACTGTCAGGTAGTCTGTCAAGCTGTTCAAAGTCAGTAAAAACAGTCAGAAGTTTGTTGGCTAAAACATCCCTAAAGGTCAGATAAAATCAAAGCCCTGTTGACCTAGATTAAAATACCTTTCCAGTCGCCTCTACAGTCCCACCATGCGTATCTTTTTCTTTACTTTTCGTCTTTCCTATCTCTCTAAAGAAGGTCCTCGTCCTACCCTTCACCATTTCCCACCACTGTGCTTGTGTGTCAAAGAAGTCCTGTAAGCGTCTGCCACTGGCTGAACTGCTCCCTGTACTGACTAACTACTCTATCATCTTCTAAAAGGGAGCAGTTCAGTTTCCAGGGCCCTCTTCCTACAGTCACACCAGGGGTTATTCTAGCAACAGTTGGGGGACAGTCACGGGTAAACAGATAGTCAATGCGAGAGGCTCTGGTGCCGTCACCACTGGTCCAGGTGAAGCCCTCCTCTCTTGGATGCAGGTTTTTAAAACAGTCAGTCAGTTTAAAATCCCTGCACAGCCCTTGCAATAAAACACTTATCCCATCTACCTTAAATCCTTTCCCACCCCTCTCCTGTCTGCTCTACTTAAAACACAATTAAAATTCCCACCCACCACTAGAGGATCCCTCCCTAGCATGTGGGACTGCAGGTCTTCTTCTACCGGTCATGTTTGTCGTTAAAACCATACCCATTAAGCACCTTAAAATCCCTCCCATAAAAGTGCAATTGGCTAAAAGAGCACGCCCACCTACCATCACCGTGCTCCCCCTCACCACCACCTGTGGGGTCTTGATTAAAATGGAAACACTGTCATTCTTGTTAAAATTGGAACCACTCCAAATGGAGGGCCCGTGCTGCCACTTATCCTGCCATTTACTGTAAGAGGATAAAAAGCGTAGACCACACTCCTGTAAAAAAACACATCTGAGTTAAACCTTTCTAAAAAGGATAAAACCGACTGTGCTCTTACTTTCGTTTTTACACACCTGACATTTATTGTGGTGAAACCTCTTACATCTAGACGTTCCGCTAGCGGAACACCTGCTCCAATATCCAATGATAGGCGTGGCGCGAATTACAAAGTCCTCAAAAATACAAAAACTTACTTAAAAACTTGAAAAAAAAAAATATTAAAACGTAAAAAAAATACTAAAAGAAGGAAGTGGGAGTTTTGTTTGTTTTGGCAATGTACTATTTTTATTAGGGTGGATTAAGTTAGTTTCACTGTTACATATGGATTTATTTATTTAAAAAAAAAGTTTTCAAACGTCCAGTTGGTGGCGACAATACACCTTTTTGGGTGTAGTCCACCATAAATCACACAGAATAATAATAAGAAGAAGACAAATAAGAAGATCAGGCTCCAGGGCAGCGAAACGATTCGTTGTTTGTGGGAGGTCGCGGTCTTCGGCTTCCACGGCTTGTGACATGCGACCAGCGTTGATTGCCATGCTCCTCTTGCTGTGCTCCTTCGACTACCCTATCAGATGGGGGAGGAGAGGCAGGAGATGGCTCCCCTGGCGAACGAACCCCGGGCAGCACCGGCCAGTTGGATAACGACAAACAACAAGACGGAGATGCATCCAAATGCCAAATGCCGTCCAGCCACCGGCGTAGAAAAGGTAAACATTCCACTCTGCGGTTTCCCAAGTTTCTTACGTAGGTTGGCGACCTGCATGATCAAAGAAGCCACCTCAAGCCTATAATCCTCGGCAAGCAAACTATTGCCGCATTGGAACTCTGAGTGATCCAGTTTGTCCTGAAACAAAGCGTAGTAGATACAGCTCCTACAGCGTTGGAACCGTTCATTTACCTCGCCAGACAAAGAGGGCTCTGTTGGAAAACTCATCATCTGGGACTTACTTTGTTAGCTTGATGGCTAACGTTAGTAACTTAGCTAGGTTAGCGGCTCTTTCAAGGAGACTTTAACCTGTCAGTTAAGCAGGATTCCGGGACAAGAAAAAGCGGTCCTAGCTGCTAAAAGCCAACCGCGCAGCTGTGCACTATGACGACGTTGGATGATGTCTATGACATGTATTGAATGTAACTGTTGGGGGAAATACTTCTGTTGGTGATGAAAAAATGATGTGCATGGATAACATGCTGACAACCTACGCCTATCCAGTCCCCAGCTCAGGCTATTACCTTACGCCCCGACCCTCCAGTCAAGCCCCAGGGGAAAAAGATGAGAGGGCAAGAGGGTATGTCACTTCTTGAGATGCTAAATAATGATGGTTTTGAGAGCAAAGATAGATGAAAGGGCAGATGGCTTGGAGGACACGGTTAGGAGGAATACGATGAAAGTTGAGGCCATAAGAAAATCTGTTCACTTCATCTCTGGAGAAGTGAAAACCCTCAAAAGTGACATGAAGAAGGGGGAAGTTAAGGAAAATGAAAAGAAGGTGGCTGAACTCGGGTTTAAGGTGAATGAGGCGGAGAGATACCAGTGCAGGTGGAACCTGAGGCTCCATGGAATTCCAGAGCAGGCGGATGAGGACATCAAACACAGAGTTGTTGACATCTGTGGAGCTGTCATTCCCGAATCAAAGCAAAACTTCAGGAAAATGTAGACATCGTTCATCGTTTGGGAAGACTCTAAGATCATCCAGTTCACCAACAGATCTACACGGGATCTTCTCTGGAGGTGAGCAAAGAACTGTAAGTTCCTCATCAAGCAAAAAATGAGGTTCACGGAGGATCTGACCTCTGCGGACAAAGTGACATGGGAGAAACTGGTGGCTGCAGCTCTAAAGGCAGGGAAAACATAATTCTTTGTCATGCAAGATGGGAAAGAAATGTGGCCAAATCAGAACATTTGAGACAGAGCCAGAGTCTATCTCGGACAGAACAGTTAGGCCTAACCACTGCCTAATACAAAGTGTGTGTGTAGAGTGGTCTAAAAGAAACTGAAATTAGAATAAAAAAAGTGTTTGTATATTTAGTTGAAAGAGTAGAAGTGAGAGAGAAGGGGACAGTAGTTGGAGAACAAAACTGTGGGCAGGCCTAAACACTGCCTAATACAAAGTGTGTGTGTTGAGCAGTCTAAAAGAAACTGAAAATAGACTAATAAAAGTGTTTGTTTATTTAGTTGAAAGAGTAGAAGTGAGAGAGAGGGGGACAGTAGTTGGAAAACAAAACTGTGGGCTGAAATTGGGTTCTGGAGGTATACTCCAATTCACACATTGCACTCATATGCCAACCATAAGTGATTCCAAACCAGTGATGTCACATCCACCAGAAGTGCTGGAGAGCTACACTGGCTGGTTTCTCCTGTGAAGACAGCTCACAACAGCCAATATTCTCTGTGCACTCATTCACCCAGAGAGGGTGATGCCCTGCTAGGGCAGTCATTGGCTCCTGTCTCAGAGTAGTGTAATAATAACTGAAATTTGAATAATAAAAGTATTTTTTATTTAGTTGAAAGAGTAAACGTGAGAGAAAGGGTTTGAGAACAAAACTGTGGGCAGAGAGTAGTCTGAATTGGGTTCTGGAGGTATACTCCAACTCACACATTGCACTCATATGCCAGCCATGAGTGATTCCAAACCAGTGGGTTCACATCCACCAGAAGTGCTGGAGAGCTACACTGGCTGGTTTCTCCTGTGAAGACAGCTCACAACAGCCAATATTCTCTGTGCACTCATTCACCCAGAGAGGGTGATGCCCTGCTAGGGCAGTCATTGGCTCCTGTCTCAGACCTTCCCCAAGGTGATTGGTTAAGTGACTAGCACTCTGCATGTGACCTCTACGATAAGCTTCCACCCACAGGAACAGCATTAGAGTAGATCTTGTTATATAGTGCCACAGCAACCTCGACCTCTTATATTACGGTTTTGCAACTACTTATAAAATTACCGTTTAAAAAGAATCATGGGCAGAGAATATATTTGACATATGATCATTTTTGTTTATCAACAATCCCACCTAGGTCTGTGGTTATTTCTGTAACAAAATAGTACAAACTAGAGTGAAGAATTCTGGGAATATGCAAATCAAGAAGCAAAGATCAGTCATTAAAGGGATAGTTCGGGATTTTGGGTAGAGTAGTGTAATAATAACTGAAATTTGAATAATAAATGTATTTTTTATTTAGTTGAAAGAGTAAATGTGAGAGAAAGGGGTACAGTAGTTTGAGAACAAAACAGTGGGAAAAGAGTAGTCTGAATTGGGTTCTGGAGGTATACTCCAACTCACACATTGCACTCATATGCCAGCCATGAGTGATTCCAAACCAGTGGGTTCACATCCACCAGTAATGCTGGAGAGTTACACTGGCTGGTTCTCCTGTGAAGACAGCTCACAACAGCCAATATTCTCTGTGCACTCATTCACCCACAGAGGGTGATGCCCTGCTATTGCTGTCATTGGCTCCTGTCTCAGACCTTCCCCAAGGTGATTGGTTAAGTGACTAGCACCCTGCATGTGACCTCTACGATGAGCTTCCACCCACAGGAACAGCATTAGAGTAGATCTTGTTATATAGTGCACAGCAACCTCGACCTCTTCTATTACGGTTTTGCAACTACTTATAAAATTACCGTTTAAAAATAATCATGGGCAGAGAATATATTTGACATATGATCATTTTTGTTTATCAACAATCCCACCTAGGTCTGTGGTTATTTCTGTAACAAAATAGTACAAACTAGAGTGAAGAATTCTGGGAATATGCAAATCAAGAAGCAAAGATCAGTCATTAAAGGGATAGTTCGGGATTTTGGGTAGAGTAGTCTAATAATAACTGAAATTGGAATAATAAAAGTATTTTTTATTTAGTTGAAACAGTAAACGTGAGGAAAGGGGTACAGTAGTTTGAGAACAAAACAGTGGGCAGAGAGTAGTCTGAATTGGGTTCTGGAGGTATACTCCAACTCACACATTGCACTCATATGCCAGCCATGAGTGATTCCAAACCCGTCGGTTCACATCCACCAGTAGGGCTGGAGAGCTACAATGGCTGGTTTCTCCTGTGAAGACAGCTCACAACAGCCAATATTCTCTGTGCACTCATTCACCCAGAGAAGATGATGCCCTGCTAGGGCAGTTATTGGCTCCTGTCTCAGACCTTCCCCAAGGTGATTGGTTAAGTGACTAGCACCCTGCATGTGACCTCTACGATGAGCTTCCACCCACAGGGACAGCATTAGAGTAGATCTTGTTATATAGTGCCACAGCAACCTCGACCTCTTCTATTACGGTTTTGCAACTACTTATAAAATTACCGTTTAAAAAGAATCATGGGCAGGGAATATATTTGACATATGATCATTTTTGTTTATCAACAATCCCACCTAGGTACAGTTGTATGTGGTTGTTTCTGTAACAAAATCATACAAACTAGAGTGAAGAATTCTGGGAATATGCAAATCAAGAAGCAAAGATCAGTCATCAAAGGGATAGTTCGGGATTTGGGTAGAGTAGTCTAATAGTAATTTAATTTTGAATAATAAAAGTAGTTGTTTATTTAGTTGAAAGAGTAAACGTAGTTTGAGAACAAAACTGTGGGCAGAGTTCTGGAGGTATACTCCAACATTTCACTCATATTCCAGCCATGAGTGATTCCAAACCAGTGATGTCACATCCACCAGAAGTGCTGGAGAGCTACACTGGCTGGTATCTCCTGTGAAGACAGCTCACAACAGCCAATATTCTCTGTGCACTCATTCACCCAGAGAGGGTGATGCCCTGCTAGGGCAGTCAGTGGCTCCTGTCTCAGACCTTCCCCAAGGTGATTGGTTAAGTGACTTGCACTCTGCATGTGACCTCTACGATGAGCTTCCACCCACCGGAACAGTATTAGAGTAAATCTTGTTATATAGTGCCACAGCAACATCGACCTCTTCTATTACGGTTTTGCAACTACTTATAAAATTACCGTTTAAAAAGAATCATGGGCAGAGAATATATTTGACATATGATCATTTTTGTTTATCAACAATCCCACCTAGGTGTGGTTATTTCTGTAACAAAATAGTAAAAACTAGAGTGAAGAATTCTGGGAATATGCAAATCAAGAAGCAAAGATCAGTCATTAAAGGGATAGTTCGGGATTTTGGGTAGAGTAGTCTAATAATAAATGAAATTTGAATAATAAAAGTATTTTTTATTTAGTTGAAAGAGTAAACGTGAGAGAAAGGGGTACAGTAGTTTGAGAACAAAACAGTGGGCAGAGAGTAGTCTGAATTGGGTTCTGGAGGTATACTCCAACTCACACATTGCACTCATATGCCAGCCATGAGTGACTCCAAACCACTGGGTTCACATCCACCAGAAGTGCTGGAGAGCTACAATGACTGGTTTCTCCTGTGAAGACAGCTCACAACAGCCAATATTCTCTGTGCACTCATTCACCCAGAGATGGTGATGCCCTGCTAGGGCAGTCATTGGCTCCTGTCTCAGACCTTCCCCATTGTGATTGGTTAAGTGACGAGGACTCTGCATGTGACCTCTACGATGAGCTTCCACCCACAGGAACAGCATTAGAGTAGATCTTGTTATATAGTGCCACAGCAACCTCGACCTCTTCTATTACGGTTTTGCAACTACTTATAAAATTACCGTTTAAAAAGAATCATGGGCAGAGAATATATTTGACATATGATCATTTTTGTTTATCAACAATCCCACCTAGGTCTGTGGTTATTTCTGTAACAAAATAGTACAAACTAGAGTGAAGAATTCTGGGAATATGCAAATCAAGAAGCAAAGATCAGTCATTAAAGGGATAGTTCGGGATTTTTGGTAGAGTAGTCTAATAATAACTGAATTTTGAATAATAAAAGTATTTTTTTGTTAGTTGAAAGAGTAAACGTGAGAGAAATGGGTAAAGTAGTTTGAGAACAAAACAGTGGGCAGAGAGTAGTCTGAATTGGGTTCTGGAGGTATACTCCAACTCACACATTGCACTCATATGCCAGCCATGAGTGATTCCAAACCAGTGTGATCACATCCACCAGTAGTGCTGGAGAGCTACACTGGCTGGTTTCTCCTGTGAAGACAGCTCACAACAGCCAATATTCTCTGTGCACTCACTCACCCAGAGATGGTGATGCCCTGCTAGGGCAGTCATTGGCTCCTGTCTCAGACCTTTCCCAAGGTGATTGGTTAAGTGACTAGCACTCTGCATGTGACCTCTACGATGAGCTTCCACCCACAGGAACAGCATTAGAGTTGATCTTGTTATATAGTGCCACAGCAACCTCGACCTCTTCTACTACGGTTTTGCAACTACTTATGAAATTACCGTTTAAAAAGAATCATGGGCAGAGAATATATTTTACATATGATCATTTTTGTTTATCAACAATCCCACCTAGGTCTGTGGTTATTTCTGTAACAAAATAGTACAAACTAGAGTGAAGAATTCTGGGAATATGCAAATCAAGAAGCAAAGATCAGTCATTAGTTCGGGATTTTGGGTAGAGTAGTGTAAAGATAACTGAAATTTGAATAATAAAAGTTTTTTTTATTTAGTTGAAAGAGTAAACGTGAGAGAAAGGGTTTGAGAACAAGACTGTGGGCAGAGAGTAGTCTGAATTGGCTTCTGGAGGTATACTCCAACTCACACATTGCACTCATATGCCAGCCATGAGTGATTCCAAATCCACCAGTAGTGCTGGAGAGCTAAATGGCTGGTTTCTCCTGTGAAGACAGCTCACAACAGCCAATATTCTCTGTGCACTCACTCACCCAGAGAGGGTGATGCCCTGCTAGGGCAGTCATTGGCTCCTGTCTCAGACCTTCCCCAAGGTGATTGGTTAAGTGACTAGCACTCTGCATGTGACCTCTACGATGAGCTTCCACCCACAGGAACAGCATTGGAGTAGATCTTGTTATATAGTGCCACAGCAACCTCGACCTCTTCTATTACGGTTTTGCAACTACTTATAAAATTACCGTTTAAAAAGAATCATGGGCAGAGAATATATTTTACATATGATCATTTTTGTTTATCAACAATCCCACCTAGGTCTGTGGTTATTTCTGTAACAAAATAGTACAAACTAGAGTGAAGAATTCTGGGAATATGCAAATCAAGAAGCAAAGATCAGTCATTAGTTCGGGATTTTGGGTAGAGTAGTGTAAAAATAACTGAAATTTGAATAATAAAAGTAGTTTTTATTTAGTTGAAAGAGTAAACATGAGAGAAAGGGTTTGAGAACAAAACAGTGGGCAGAGAGTAGTCTGGATTGGGTTCTGGAGGTATACTCCAACTCACACATTGCACTCATATGCCAGCCATGAGTGATTCCAAACCAGTGGGTTCACATCCACCAGAAGTGCTGGAAAGCTGGTATCTCCTGTGAAGACAGCTCACAACAGCCAATATTATCTTTGCACTCATTCACCCAGAGAGGGTGGCCCTGCTAGGGCAGTCATTGGCTCCTGTCTCAGACCTTCCCCAAGGTGATTGGTTAAGTGACTAGCACTCTGCATATGACCTCTACGATGAGCTTCCACCCACAGGAACAGCATTAGATTAGATCTTGTTATATAGTGCCACAGCAACCTCGACCTCTTCTATTACGGTTTTGCAACTACTTATAAAATTACCGTTTAAAAAGAATCATGGGCAGAGAATATATTTTACATATGATCATTTTTGTTTATCAACAATCCCATCTAGGTACAGTTGTATGTGGTTGTTTCTGTAACAAAATCATACAAACTAGAGTGAAGAATTCTGGGAATATGCAAATCAAGAAGCAAAGATCAGTCATCAAAGGGATAGTTCGGGATTTGGGTAGAGTAGTCTAATAGTAATTCAATTTTGAATAATAAAAGTAGTTGTTTATTTAGTTGAAAGAGTAAACGTAGTTTGAGAACAAAACTGTGGGCAGAATTCTGGAGGTATACTCCAACATTTCACTCATATGCCAGCCATGAGTGATTCCAAACCAGTGGGGTCACACCCACCAGAAGTGCTGGAGAGCTACACTGGCTGGTTTCTCCTGTGAAGACAGCTCACAACAGCCAATATTCTCTGTGCACTCATTCACCCAGAGAGGGTAAAGCCCTGCTAGGGCAGTCATTGGCTCCTGTCTCAAACCTTCCCCAAGGTGATTGGTTAAGAGACTAGCACTCTGCATGTGACCTCTACGATGAGCTTCCATCCACAGGAACAGCATTAGAGTACATCTTGTTATATTGTGCCACAGCAACCTCGACCTCTTCTAATACGGTTTTGCAACTACTTATAAAATTACCGTTTAAAAAGAATCATGGGCAGAGAATATATTTGACATATGATCATTTTTGTTTATCAACAATCCCACCTAGGTCTGTGGTTATTTCTGTAACAAAATAGTACAAACTAGAGTGAAGAATTCTGGGAATATGCAAATCAAGAAGCAAAGATCAGTCATTAAAGGGATAGTTCGGGATTTTGGGTAGAGTAGTCTAATAATAACTGAATTTTGAATAATAAAAGTATTTTTTTGTTAGTTGAAATAGTAAACGTGAGAGAAATGGGTAAAGTAGTTTGAGAACAAAACAGTGGGCAGAGAGTAGTCTGAATTGGGTTCTGGAGGTATACTCCAACTCACACATTGCACTCATATGCCAGCCATGAGTGATTCCAAACCAGTGGGTTCACATCCACCAGTAGTGCTAGAGAGCTACACTGGCTGGTTTCTCCTGTGAAGACAGCTCACAACAGCCAATATTCTCTGTGCACTCACTCACCCAGAGAGGGTGATGCCCTGCTAGGGCAGTCATTGGCTCCTGTCTCAGACCTTCCCCAAGGTGATTGGTTAAGTGACTAGCACTCTGCATGTGACCTCTACGATGAGCTTCCACCCACAGGAACAGCATTAGAGTAGATCTTGTTATATAGTGCCACAGCAACCTCGACCTCTTCTACTACGGTTTTGCAACTACTTATAAAATTACCGTTTAAAAAGAATCATGGGCAGAGAATATATTTGACATATGATCATTTTTGTTTATCAACAATAGGTCTGTGGTTATTTCTGTAACAAAATAGTACAAACTAGAGTGAAGAATTCTGGGAATATGCAAATCAAGAAGCAAAGATCAGTCATTAGTTCGGGATTTTGGGTAGAGTAGTGTAAAAATAACTGAAATTTGAATAATAAAAGTATTTTTTATTTAGTTGAAAGAGTAAACGTGAGAGAAAGGGTTTGAGAACAAAACAGTGGGCAGAGAGTAGTCTGAATTGGGTTCTGGAGGTATACTCCAACTCACACATTGCACTCATATGCCAGCCATGAGTTATTCCAAACCAGTGGGTTCACATCAACCAGAAGTGCTGGAGAGCTACACTGGCTGATTTCTCCTGTGACGACAGCTCACAACAGCCAATATTCTCTGTGCACTCATTCACCCAGAGAGGGTGATGCCCTGCTAGGGCAGTCATTGGCTCCTGTCTCAGACCTTCCCCAAGGTGATTGGTTAAGTGACTAGCACTCTGCATGTGACCTCTACAATGAGCTTCCACCCACAGGAACAGCATTGGAGTAGATCTTGTTATATAGTGCCACAGCAACCTCGACCTCTTCTATTACGGTTTTGAAACTACTTATAAAATTACCGTTTAAAAAGAATCATGGGCAGAGAATATATTTTACATATGATCATTTTTGTTTATCAACAATCCCACCTAGGTACAGTTGTATGTGGTTGTTTCTGTAACAAAATCATACAAACTAGAGTGAAGAATTCTGGGAATATGCAAATCAAGAAGCAAAGATCAGTCATCAAAGGGATAGTTCGGGATTTGGGTAGAGTAGTCTAATAGTAATTTAATTTTGAATAATAAAAGTAGTTGTTTATTTAGTTGAAAGAGTAAACGTAGTTTGAGAACAAAACTGTGGGCAGAATTCTGGAGGTATACTCCAACATTTCACTCATATGCCAGCCATGAGTGATTCCAAACCAGTGGGTTCACACCAACCAGAAGTGCTGGAGAGCTACACTGGCTGGTTTCTCCTGTGAAGACAGCTCACAACAGCCAATATTCTCTGTGCACTCACTCACCCAGAGAGGGTGATGCCCTGCTAGGGCAGTCATTGGCTCCTGTCTCAGACCTTCCCCAAGGTGATTGGTTAAGTGACTAGCACTCTGCATGTGACCTCTACGATGAGCTTCCACCCACAGGAACAGCATTAGAGTAGATCTTGTTATATAGTGCCACAGCAACCTCGACCTCTTCTATTACGGTTTTGCAACTACTTATAAAATTACCGTTTAAAAAGAATCATGGGCAGAGAATATATTTGACATATGATCATTTTTGTTTATCAACAATCCCACCTAGGTCTGTGGTTATTTCTGTAACAAAATAGTACAAACTAGAGTGAAGAATTCTGGGAATATGCAAATCAAGAAGCAAAGATCAGTCATTAAAGGGATAGTTCGGGATTTTGGGTAGAGTAGTGTAATAATAACTGAAATTTGAATAATAAATGTATTTTTTATTTAGTTGAAAGAGTAAATTTGAGAGAAAGGGGTACAGTAGTTTGAGAACAAAACAGTGGGAAAAGAGTAGTCTGAATTGGGTTCTGGAGGTATACTCCAACTCACACATTGCACTCATATGCCAGCCATGAGTGATTCCAAACCAGTGGGTTCACATCCACCAGTAATGCTGGAGAGTTACACTGGCTGGTTCTCCTGTGAAGACAGCTCACAACAGCCAATATTCTCTGTGCACTCATTCACCCACAGAGGGTGATGCCCTGCTATTGCTGTCATTGGCTCCTGTCTCAGACCTTCCCCAAGGTGATTGGTTAAGTGACTAGCACCCTGCATGTGACCTCTACGATGAGCTTCCACTCACAGGAACAGCATTAGAGTAGATCTTGTTATATAGTGCACAGCAACCTCGACCTCTTCTATTACGGTTTTGCAACTACTTATAAAATTACCGTTTAAAAATAATCATGGGCAGAGAATATATTTGACATATGATCATTTTTGTTTATCAACAATCCCACCTAGGTCTGTGGTTATTTCTGTAACAAAAGAGTACAAACTAGAGTGAAGAATTCTGGGAATATGCAAATCAAGAAGCAAAGATCAGTCATTAAAGGGATAGTTCGGGATTTTGGGTAGAGTAGTCTAATAATAACTGAAATTGGAATAATACAAGTATTTTTTATTTAGTTGAAACAGTAAACGTGAGGAAAGGGGTACAGTAGTTTGAGAACAAAACAGTGGGCAGAGATTAGTCTGAATTGGGTTCTGGAGGTATACTCCAACTCACACATTGCACTCATATGCCAGCCATGAGTGATTCCAAACCTGTCGGTTCACATCCACCAGTAGGGCTGGAGAGCTACAATGGCTGGTTTCTCCTGTGAAGACAGCTCACAACAGCCAATATTCTCTGTGCACTCATTCACCCAGAGAAGATGATGCCCTGCTAGGGCAGTTATTGGCTCCTGTCTCAGACCTTCCCCAAGGTGATTGGTTAAGTGACTAGCACCCTGCATGTGACCTCTACGATGAGCTTCCACCCACAGGGACAGCATTAGAGTACATCTTGTTATATAGTGCCACAGCAACCTCGACCTCTTCTATTACGGTTTTGCAACTACTTATAAAATTACCGTTTAAAAAGAATCATGGGCAGGGAATATATTTGACATATGATCATTTTTGTTTATCAACAATCCCACCTAGGTACAGTTGTATGTGGTTGTTTCTGTAACAAAATCATACAAACTAGAGTGAAGAATTCTGGGAATATGCAAATCAAGAAGCAAAGATCAGTCATCAAAGGGATAGTTCGGGATTTGGGTAGAGTAGTCTAATAGTAATTTAATTTTGAATAATAAAAGTAGTTGTTTATTTAGTTGAAAGAGTAAACGTAGTTTGAGAACAAAACTGTGGGCAGAGTTCTGGAGGTATACTCCAACAATTCACTCATATTCCAGCCATGAGTGATTCCAAACCAGTGATGTCACATCCACCAGAAGTGCTGGAGAGCTACACTGGCTGGTATCTCCTGTGAAGACAGCTCACAACAGCCAATATTCTCTGTGCACTCATTCACCCAGAGAGGGTGATGCCCTGCTAGGGCAGTCAGTGGCTCCTGTCTCAGACCTTCCCCAAGGTGATTGGTTAAGTGACTTGCACTCTGCATGTGACCTCTACGATGAGCTTCCACCCACCGGAACAGTATTAGAGTAAATCTTGTTATATAGTGCCACAGCAACCTCGACCTCTTCTATTACGGTTTTGCAACTACTTATAAAATTACCGTTTAAAAAGAATCATGGGCAGAGAATATATTTGACATATGATCATTTTTGTTTATCAACAATCCCACCTAGGTGTGGTTATTTCTGTAACAAAATAGTAAAAACTAGAGTGAAGAATTCTGGCAATATGCAAATCAAGAAGCAAAGATCAGTCATTAGTTCGGGATTTTGGGTAGAGTAGTGTAATAATAACTGAAATTTGAATAATAAAAGTATTTTTTATTTAGTTGAAAGAGTAAACATGAGAGAATGGGTTTGAGAACCAAACTGTGGGCAGAGAGTAATCTGAATTGGGTTCTGGAGGTGTACTCCAACTCACACATTGCACTCATATGCCAGCCATGAGTGATTTCAAACCAGTGAAGTCACATCCACCAGAAGTGCTGGAGAGCTACACTGGCTGGTTTCTCCTGTGAAGACAGCTCACAACAGCAATATTCTCTGTGCACTCACTCACCCAGAGAGGGTGATGCCCTGCTAGGGCAGTCATTGCCTCCTGTCTCAGACCTTCCCCAAGGTGATTGGTTAAGTGACTAGCACTCTGCATGTGACCTCTACGATGAGCTTCCACCCACAGGAACAGCATTAGAGTAGATCTTGTTATATAGTGCCACAGCAACCTCGACCTCTTCTTTTACGGTTTTGCAACTACTTATAAAATTACCGTTTAAAAAGAATCATGGGCAGAGAATATATTTTACATATGATCATTTTTGTTTATCAACAATCCCACCTAGGTACAGTTGTATGTGGTTGTTTCTGTAACAAAAACATACAAACTAGAGTGAAGAATTCTGGGAATATGCAAATCAAGAAGCAAAGATCAGACATTAAAGTGATAGTTCGGGATTTGGGTAGAGTAGTCTAATAGTAATTTAATTTTGAATAATAAAAGTAGTTGTTTATTTAGTTGAAAGAGTAAACGTAGTTTGAGAACAAAACTGTGGGCAGAGTTCTGGAGGTATACTCCAACATTTCACTCATATGCCAGCCATGAGTGATTCCAAACCAGTGGGATCACATCCACCAGAAGTGCTGGATAGCTACACTGTCTGGTTTCTCCTGTGAATACAGCTCACAACAGCCAATATTCTCTGTGCACTCACTCACCCAGAGAGGGTGATGCCCTGCTAGGGCAGTCATTGCCTCCTGTCTCAGACCTTCCCCAAGGTGATTGGTTAAGTGACTAGCACTCTGCATGTGACCTCTACGATGAGCTTCCACCCACAGGAACAGCATTAGAGTAGATCTTGTTATATAGTGCCACAGCAACCTCGACCTCTTCTATTACGGTTTTGCAACTACTTATAAAATTACCGTTTAAAAAGAATCATGGGCAGAGAATATATTTGACATATGATCATTTTTGTTTATCAACAATCCCACCTAGGTCTGTGGTTATTTCTGTAACAAAATAGTACAAACTAGAGTGAAGAATTCTGGGAATATGCAAATCAAGAAGCAAAGATCAGTCATTAAAGGGATAGTTCGGGATTTTGGGTAGAGTAGTCTAATAATAACTGAATTTTGAATAATAAAAGTATTTTTTTGTTAGTTGAAAGAGTAAACGTGAGAGAAAGGGGTAAAGTAGTTTGAGAACAAAACAGTGGGCAGAGAGTAGTCTGAATTGGGTTCTGGAGGTATACTCCAACTCACACATTGCACTCATATGCCAGCCATGAGTGATTCCAAACCAGTTGGTTCACATCCACCAGTCGTGCTGGAGAGCTACACTGGCTGGTTTCTCCTGTGAAGACAGCTCACAACAGCCAATATTCTCTGTGCACTCATTCACACAGAGAGGGTGATGCCCTGCTAGGGCAGTCATTGGCTCCTGTCTCAGACCTTCCCCAAGGTGATTGGTTAAGTGACTAGCACTCTGCATGTGACCTCTACGATGAGCTTCCACCCACAGGAACAGCATTAGAGTAGATCTTGTTATATAGTGCCACAGCAACCTCGACCTCTTCTATTACGGTTTTGCAACTACTTATAAAATTACCGTTTAAAAAGAATCATGGGCAGAGAATATATTTTACATATGATCATTTTTGTTTATCAACAATCCCACCTAGGTCTGTGGTTATTTCTGTAACAAAATAGTACAAACTAGAGTGAAGAATTCTGGGAATATGCAAATCAAGAAGCAAAGATCAGTCATTAGTTCGGGATTTTGGGTAGAGTAGTGTAAAAATAACTGAAATTTGAATAATAAAAGTATTTTTTATTTAGTTGAAAGAGTAAACGTGAGAGAAAGGGGTAAAGTAGTTTGAGAACAAAACAGTGGGCAAGAGAGTAGTCTGAATTGGGTTCTGGAGGTATACTCCAACTCACACATTGCACTCATATGCCAGCCATGAGTGATTCCAAACCAGTGGGTTCACATCCACCAGAAGTGCTGGAAAGCTGGTTTCTCCTGTGAAGACAGCTCACAACAGCCAATATTCTCTGTGCACTCATTCACCCAGAGAGGGTGATGCCCTGCTAGGGCAGTCATTGGCTCCTGTCTCAGACCTTCCCCAAGGTGATTGGTTAAGTGACTAGCACTCTGCATATGACCTCTACGATGAGCTTCCACCCACAGGAACAGCATTAGATTAGATCTTGTTATATAGTGCCACAGCAACCTCGACCTCTTCTATTACGGTTTTGCAACTACTTATAAAATTACCGTTTAAAAAGAATCATGGGCAGAGAATATATTTTACATATGATCATTTTTGTTTATCAACAATCCCACCTAGGTACAGTTGTATGTGGTTGTTACTGTAACAAAATCATACAAAGTAGAGTGAAGAATTCTGGGAATATGCAAATCAAGAAGCAAAGATCAGTCATTAAAGGGATAGTTCGGGATTTGGGTAGAGTAGTCTAATAGTAATTTAATTTTGAATAATAAAAGTAGTTGTTTATTTAGTTGAAAGAGTAAACGTAGTTTGAGAACAAAACTGTGGGCAGAATTCTGGAGGTATACTCCAACATTTCACTCATATGCCAGCCATGAGTGATTCCAAACCAGTGGGGTCACATCCACCAGAAGGGCTGGAGAGCTACTCTGGCTGGTTTCTCCTGTGAAGACAGCTCACAACAGCCAATATTCTCTGTGCACTCATTCACCCAGAGAGGGTGATGCCCTGCTAGGGCAGTCATTGGCTCCTGTCTCAAACCTTCCCCAAGGTGATTGGTTAAGAGACTAGCACTCTGCATGTGACCTCTACGATGAGCTTCCATCCACAGGAACAGCATTAGAGTACATCTTGTTATATAGTGCCACAGCAACCTCGACCTCTTCTAATACGGTTTTGCAACTACTTATAAAATTACCGTTTAAAAAGAATCATGGTCAGAGAATATATTTTACATATGATCATTTTTGTTTATCAACAATCCCACCTAGGTCTGTGGTTGTTTCTGTAACAAAATAGTACAAACTAGAGTGAAGAATTCTGGGAATATGCAAATCAAGAAGCAAAGATCAGTCATTAGTTCGGGATTTTGGGTAGAGTAGTGTAAAAATAACTGAAATTTGAATAATAAAAGTAGTTTTTATTTAGTTGAAAGAGTAAACATGAGAGAAAGGGTTTGAGAACAAAACAGTGGGCAGAGAGTAGTCTGAATTGGGTTCTGGAGGTATACTCCAACTCACACATTGCACTCATATGCCAGCCATGAGTGATTCCAAACCAGTGGGTTCACATCAACCAGAAGTGCTGGAGAGCTACACTGGCTGGTTTCTCCTGTGAAGACAGCTCACAACAGCCAATATTCTCTGTGCACTCATTCACCCAGAGAGGGTGATGCCCTGCTAGGGCAGTCATTGGGTCCTGTCTCAGACCTTCCCCAAGGTGATTGGTTAAGTGACTAGCACTCTGCATGTGACCTCTACAATGAGCTTCCACCCACAGGAACAGCATTGGAGTAGATCTTGTTATATAGTGCCACAGCAACCTCGACCTCTTCTATTACGGTTTTGCAACTACTTATAAAATTACCGTTTAAAAAGAATCATGGGCAGAGAATATATTTTACATATGATCATTTTTGTTTATCAACAATCCCACCTAGGTACAGTTGTATGTGGTTGTTTCTGTAACAAAATCATACAAACTAGAGTGAAGAATTCTGGGAATATGCAAATCAAGAAGCAAAGATCAGTCATCAAAGGGATAGTTCGGGATTTGGGTAGAGTAGTCTAATAGTAATTTAATTTTGAATAATAAAAGTAGTTGTTTATTTAGTTGAAAGAGTAAACGTAGTTTGAGAACAAAAATGTGGGCAGAGTTCTGGAGGTATACTCCAACATTTCACTCATATTCCAGCCATGAGTGATTCCAAACCAGTGATGTCACATCCACCAGAAGTGCTGGAGAGCTACACTGGCTGGTATCTCCTGTGAAGACAGCTCACAACAGCCAATATTCTCTGTGCACTCACTCACCCAGAGAGGGTGATGCCCTGCTAGGGCAGTCATTGGCTCCTGTCTCAGACCTTCCCCAAGGTGATTGGTTAAGTGACTAGCACTCTGCATGTGACCTCTACGATGAGCTTCCACCCACAGGAACAGCATTAGAGTAGATCTTGTTATATAGTGCCACAGCAACCTCGACCTCTTCTACTACGGTTTTGCAACTACTTATAAAATTACCGTTTAAAAAGAATCATGGGCAGAGAATATATTTGACATATGATCATTTTTGTTTATCAACAATAGGTCTGTGGTTATTTCTGTAACAAAATAGTACAAACTAGAGTGAAGAATTCTGTGAATATGCAAATCAAGAAGCAAAGATCAGTCATTAGTTCGGGATTTTGGGTAGAGTAGTGTAAAAATAACTGAAATTTGAATAATAAAAGTATTTTTTATTTAGTTGAAAGAGTAAACGTGAGAGAAAGGGTTTGAGAACAAAACAATGGGCAGAGAATAGTCTGAATTGGGTTCTGGAGGTATACTCCAACTCACACATTGCACTCATATGCCAGCCATGAGTTATTCCAAACCAGTGGGTTCACATCAACCAGAAGTGCTGGAGAGCTACACTGGCTAATTTCTCCTGTGACGACAGCTCACAACAGCCAATATTCTCTGTGCACTCATTCACCCAGAGAGGGTGATGCCCTGCTAGGGCAGTCATTGGCTCCTGTCTCAGACCTTCCCCAAGGTGATTGGTTAAGTGACTAGCACTCTGCATGTGACCTCTACAATGAGCTTCCACCCACAGGAACAGCATTGGAGTAGATCTTGTTATATAGTGCCACAGCAACCTCGACCTCTTCTATTACGGTTTTGAAACTACTTATAAAATTACCGTTTAAAAAGAATCATGGGCAGAGAATATATTTTACATATGATCATTTTTGTTTATCAACAATCCCACCTAGGTACAGTTGTATGTGGTTGTTTCTGTAACAAAATCATACAAACTAGAGTGAAGAATTCTGGGAATATGCAAATCAAGAAGCAAAGATCAGTCATCAAAGGGATAGTTCGGGATTTGGGTAGAGTAGTCTAATAGTAATTTAATTTTGAATAATAAAAGTAGTTGTTTATTTAGTTGAAAGAGTAAACGTAGTTTGAGAACAAAACTGTGGGCAGAATTCTGGAGGTATACTCCAACATTTAACTCATATGCCAGCCATGAGTGATTCCAAACCAGTGGGTTCACACCAACCAGAAGTGCTGGAGAGCTACACTGGCTGGTTTCTCCTGTGAAGACAGCTCACAACAGCCAATATTCTCTGTGCACTCATTCACCCAGAGAGGGTGATACCCTGCTAGGGCAGTCATTGGCTCCTGTCTCAGACCTTCCCCAAGGTGATTGGTTAAGTGACTAGCACTCTGCATGTGACCTCTACGATGAGCTTCCACCCACAGGAACAGCATTAGAGTAGATCTTGTTATATAGTGCCACAGCAACCTCGACCTCTTCTATTACGGTTTTGCAACTACTTATAAAATTACCGTTTAAAAAGAATCATGGGCAGAGAATATATTTGACATATGATCATTTTTGTTTATCAACAATCCCACCTAGGTCTGTGGTTATTTCTGTAACAAAATAGTACAAACTAGAGTGAAGAATTCTGGGAATATGCAAATCAAGAAGCAAAGATCAGTCATTAGTTCGGGATTTTGGGTAGAGTAGTGTAAAAATAACTGAAATTTGAATAATAAAAGTATTTTTTATTTAGTTGAAAGAGTAAACGTGAGAGAAAGGGTTTGAGAACAAAACTGTGGGCAGAGAGTAGTCTGAATTGGGTTCTGGAGGTATACTCCAACTCACACATTGCACTCATATGCCAGCCATGAGTGATTCCAAACCAGTGGGTTCACATCCACCAGAAGTGCTGGAGAGCTACACTGGCTGGTTTCTCCTGTGAAGACAGCTCACAACAGCCAATATTCTCTGTGCACTCACTCACCCAGAGAGGGTGATGCCCTGCTAGGGCAGTCATTGCCTCCTGTCTCAGACCTTCCCCAAGGTGATTGGTTAAGTGACTAGCACTCTGCATGTGACCTCTACGATGAGCTTCCACCCACAGGAACAGCATTAGAGTAGATCTTGTTATATAGTGCCACAGCAACCTCGACCTCTTCTATTACGGTTTTGCAACTACTTATAAAATTACCGTTTAAAAAGAATCATGGGCAGAGAATATATTTGACATATGATCATTTTTGTTTATCAACAATCCCACCTAGGTCTGTGGTTATTTCTGTAACAAAATAGTACAAACTAGAGTGAAGAAATCTGGGAATATGCAAATCAAGAAGCAAAGATCAGTCATTAAAGGGATAGTTTGGGATTATGGGTAGAGTAGTCTAATAATAACTGAAATTTGAATAATAAAAGTATTTTTTTGTTAGTTGAAAGAGTAAACGTAAGAGAAAGGGGTACAGTAGTTTGAGAACAAAACAGTGGGCAGAGAGTAGTCTGAATTGGGTTCTGGAGGTATACTCCAACTCACACATTGCACTCATATGCCAGCCATGAGTTATTCCAAACCAGTGGGGTCACATCCACCAGTAGTGCTGGAGAGCTACACTGGCTGGTTTCTCCTGTGAAGACAGCTCACAACAGCCAATATTCTCTGTGCACTCATTCACCCAGAGAGGGTGATGCCCTGCTAGGGAAGTCATTGGCTCCTGTCTCAGACCTTCCCCAAGGTGATTGGTTAAGTGACTAGCACTCTGCATGTGACCTCTACGATGAGCTTCCACCCACAGGAACAGCATTAGAGTAGATCTTGTTATATAGTGCCACAGCAACCTCGAACTCTTCTATTACGGTTTTGCAACTACTTATAAAATTACCGTTTAAAAAGAATCATGGGCAGAGAATATATTTTACATATGATCATTTTTGTTTATCAACAATCCCACCTAGGTACAGTTGTATGTGGTTGTTTCTGTAACAAAATCATACAAACTAGAGTGAAGAATTCTGGGAATATGCAAATCAAGAAGCAAAGATCAGACATTAAAGGGATAGTTCGGGATTTGGGTAGAGTAGTCTAATAGTAATTTAATTTTGAATAATAAAAGTAGCTGTTTATTTAGTTGAAAGAGTAAACGTAGTTTGAGAACAAAACTGTGGGCAGAGTTCTGGAGGTATACTCACACATTGCACTCATATGCCAGCCATGAGTGATTCCAAACCAGTGGGATCACATCCACCAGAAGTGCTGGAGAGATACACTGGCTGGTTTCTCCTGTGAAGACAGCTCACAACAGCCAATATTCTCTGTGCACTCATTCACACAGAGAGGGTGATGCCCTGCTAGGGCAGTCATTGGCTCCTGTCTCAGACCTTCCCCAAGGTGATTGGTTAAGTGACTAGCACTCTGCATGTGACCTCTACGATGAGCTTCCACCCACAGGAACAGCATTGGAGTAGATCTTGTTATATAGTGCAACCTCGACCTCTTCTATTACGGTTTTGCAACTACTTATAAAATTACCGTTTAAAAAGAATCATGGGCAGAGAATATATTTGACATATGATCATTTTTGTTTATCAACAATCCCACCTAGGTCTGTGGTTATTTCTGTAACAAAATAGTACAAACTAGAGTGAAGAATTCTGGGAATATGCAAATCAAGAAGCAAAGATCAGTCATTAAAGGGATAGTTCGGGATTTTGGGTAGAGTAGTCTAATAATAACTGAAATTTGAATAATAAAAGTATTTTTTTGTTAGTTGAAAGAGTAAACGTAAGAGAAAGGGGTACAGTAGTTTGAGAACAAAACAGTGGGCAGAGAGTAGTCTGAATTGGGTTCTGGAGGTATACTCCAACTCACACATTGCACTCATATGCCAGCCATGAGTGATTCCAAACCAGTTGGTTCACATCCACCAGTCGTGCTGGAGAGCTACACTGGCTGGTTTCTCCTGTGAAGACAGCTCACAACAGCCAATATTCTCTGTGCACTCATTCACACAGAGAGGGTGATGCCCTGCTAGGGCAGTCATTGGCTCCTGTCTCAGACCTTCCCCAAGGTGATTGGTTAAGTGACTAGCACTCTGCATGTGACCTCTACGATGAGCTTCCACCCACAGGAACAGCATTAGAGTAGATCTTGTTATATAGTGCCACAGCAACCTCGACCTCTTCTATTACGGTTTTGCAACTACTTATAAAATTACCGTTTAAAAAAAATCATGGGCAGAGAATATATTTTACATATGATCATTTTTGTTTATCAACAATCCCACCTAGGTCTGTGGTTGTTTCTGTAACAAAATAGTACAAACTAGAGTGAAGAATTCTGGGAATATGCAAATCAAGAAGCAAAGATCAGTCATTAGTTCGGGATTTTGGGTAGAGTAGTGTAAAAATAACTGATATTTGAATAATAAAAGTATTTTTTATTTAGTTGAAAGAGTAAACGTGAGAGAAAGGGTTTGAGAACAAAACTGTGGGCAGAGAGTAGTCTGAATTGGGTTCTGGAGGTATACTCCAACTCACACATTGCACTCATATGCCAGCCATGAGTGATTCCAAACCAGTGGGTTCACATCCACCAGAAGTGCTGGAGAGCTATACTGGCTGGTTTCTCCTGTGAAGACAGCTCACAACAGCCAATATTCTCTGTGCACTCACTCACCCAGAGAGGGTGATGCCCTGCTAGGGCAGTCATTGCCTCCTGTCTCAGACCTTCCCCAAGGTGATTGGTTAAGTGACTAGCACTCTGCATGTGACCTCTACGATGAGCTTCCACCCACAGGAACAGCATTAGAGTAGATCTTGTTATATAGTGCCACAGCAACCTCGACCTCTTCTATTACGGTTTTGCAACTACTTATAAAATTACCGTTTAAAAAGAATCATGGGCAGAGAATATATTTGACATATGATCATTTTTGTTTATCAACAATCCCACCTAGGTCTGTGGTTATTTCTGTAACAAAATAGTACAAACTAGAGTGAAGAAATCTGGGAATATGCAAATCAAGAAGCAAAGATCAGTCATTAAAGGGATAGTTTGGGATTATGGGTAGAGTAGTCTAATAATAACTGAAATTTGAATAATAAAAGTATTTTTTATTTAGTTGAAAGAGTAAACATGAGAGAAAGGGGTACAGTAGTTTGAGAACAAAACAGTGGGCAGAGAGTAGTCTGAATTGGGTTCTGGAGGTATACTCCAACTCACACATTGCACTCATATGCCAGCCATGAGTGATTCCAAACCAGTGGGTTCACATCCACCAGTAGTGCTGGAGAGCTACAATGGCTGGTTTCTCCTGTGAAGACAGCTCACAACAGCCAATATTCTCTGTGCACTCATTCACCCAGAGAGGGTGATGCCCTGCTAGGGCAGTCATTGGCTCCTGTCTCAGACCTTCCCCAAGGTGATTGGTTAAGTGACTAGCACTCTGCATGTGACCTCTACGATGAGCTTCCACCCACAGGAACAGCATTAGAGTAGATCTTGTTATATAGTGCCACAGCAACCTCGACCTCTTCTATTACGGTTTTGCAACTACTTATAAAATTACCGTTTAAAAAGAATCATGGGCAGAGAATATATTTGACATATGATCATTTTTGTTTATCAACAATCCCACCTAGGTCTGTGGTTATTTCTGTAACAAAATAGTACAAACTAGAGTGAAGAATTCTGGGAATATGCAAATCAAGAAGCAAAGATCAGTCATTAAAGGGATAGTTCGGGATTTTGGGTAGAGTAGTCTAATAATAACTGAAATTTGAATAATAAAAGTATTTTTTTGTTAGTTGAAAGAGTAAACGTAAGAGAAAGGGGTACCGTAGTTTGAGAACAAAACAGTGGGCAGAGAGTAGTCTGAATTGGGTTCTGGAGGTATACTCCAACTCACACATTGCACTCAT
Source organism: Salmo salar (assembly GCF_965601325.2). NCBI lineage: Eukaryota > Metazoa > Chordata > Actinopteri > Salmoniformes > Salmonidae > Salmo > Salmo salar. Next base: position 32,931,243 of record NC_138293.1, read on the forward strand.
ATGCCAGCCATGAGTGATTCCAAACCAGTGGGTTCACTTCCACCAGTCGTGCTGGAGAGCGACACTGGCTGGTTTCTCCTGTGAAGACAGCTCACAACAGCCAATATTCTCTGTGCACTCATTCACCCAGAGAGGGTGATGCCCTGCTAGGGTAGTCATTGGCTCCTGTCTCAGACCTTCCCCAAGGTGATTGGTTAAGTGACTAGCACTCTGCATGTGACCTCTACGATGAGCTTCCACCCACAGGAACAGCATTAGAGTAGATCTTGTTATATAGTGCCACAGCAACCTCGACCTCTTCTATTACGGTTTTGCAACTACTTATAAAATTACCGTTTAAAAAGAATTATGGGCAGAGAATATATTTTACATATGATCATTTTTGTTTATCAACAATCCCACCTAGGTACAGTTGTATGTGGTTGTTTCTGTAACAAAATAGTACAAACTAGAGTGAAGAATTCTGGGAATATGCAAATCAAGAAGCAAAGATCAGACATTAAAGTGATAGTTCGGGATTTGGGTAGAGTAGTCTAATAGTAATTTAATTTTGAATAATAAAAGTAGTTGTTTATTTATTTGAAAGAGTAAACGTAGTTTGAGAACAAAACTGTGGGCAGAGTTCTGGAGGTATACTCCAACATTTCACTCATATGCCGGCCATGAGTGATTCCAAACCAGTGGGATCACATCCACCAGAAGTGCTGGAGAGATACACTGGCTGGTTTCTCCTGTGAAGACAGCTCACAATAGCCAATATTCTCTGTGCACTCATTCACCCAGAGAGGGTAATGCCCTGCTAGGGCAGTCATTGACTCCTGTCTCAAACCTTCCCCAAGGTGATTGGTTATGAGACTAGCACTCTGCATGTGACCTCTATGATGAGCTTCCATCCACAGGAACAGCATTAGAGTACATCTTGTTATATAGTGCCACAGCAACCTCGACCTCTTCTATTACGGTTTTGCAACTACTTATAAAATTACCGTTTAAAAAGAATCATGGGCAGAGAATATATTTTACATATGATCATTTTTGTTTATCAACAATCCCACCTAGGTCTGTGGTTGTTTCTGTAACAAAATAGTACAAACTAGAGTGAAGAATTCTGGGAATATGCAAATCAAGAAGCAAAGATCAGTCATTAAAGGGATAGTTCGGGATTTTGGGTAGAGTAGTCTAATAATAACTGAAATTTGAATAATAAAAGTATTTTTTATTTAGTTGAAAGAGTAAACGTGAGAGAAAGGGGTACAGTAGTTTGAGAACAAAACAGTGGGCAGAGAGTAGTCTGAATTGGGTTCTGGAGGTATACTCCAACTCACACATTGCACTCATATGCCAGCCATGAGTGATTCCAAACCAGTGGGTTCACATCCACCAGAAGTGCTGGAGAGCTACACTGGCTGGTTTCTCCTGTGAATACAGCTCACAACAGCCAATATTCTCTGTGCACTCACTCACCCAGAGAGGGTGATGCCCTGCTAGGGCAGTCATTGCATCCTGTCTCAGACCTTCCCCAAGGTGATTGGTTAAGTGACTAGCACTCTGCATGTGACCTCTACGATGAGCTTCCACCCAGAGGAACAGCATTGGAGTAGATCTTGTTATATAGTGCCACAGCAACCTCGACCTCTTCTATTACGGTTTTGCAACTACTTATAAAATTACCGTTTAAAAAGAATCATGGGCAGAGAATATATTTTACATATGATCATTTTTGTTTATCAACAATCCCACCTAGGTCTGTGGTTATTTCTGTAAAAAAATAGTACAAACTAGAGTGAAGAATTCTGGGAATATGCAAATCAAGAAGCAAAGATCAGTCATTAAAGGGATAGTTCGGGATTTTGGGTAGAGTAGTCTAATAATAACTGAAATTTGAATAATAAAAGTATTTTTTATTTAGTTGAAAGAGTAAACGTGAGAGAAAGGGGTACAGTAGTTTGAGAACAAAACAGTGGGCAGAGAGTAGTCTGAATTGGGTTCTGGAGGTATACTCCAACTCACACATTGCACTCATATGCCAGCCATGAGTGATTCCAAACCAGTGGGTTCACATCCACCAGTAGTGCTGGAGAGCTACACTGGCTGGTTTCTCCTGTGAAGACAGCTCACAACAGCCAATATTCTCTGTGCACTCATTCACCCAGAGAGGGTGATGCCCTGCTAGGGCAGTCATTGGCTCCTGTCTCAGACCTTCCCCAAGGTGATTGGTTAAGTGACTAGCACCCTGCATGTGACCTCTACGATGAGCTTCCACCCACAGGAACAGCATTAGAGTAGATCTTGTAATATAGTGACACAGCAACCTCGACCTCTTCTATTACGGTTTTGCAACTACTTATAAAATTACCGTTTAAAAAGAATCATGGGCAGAGAATATATTTTACATATGATCATTTTTGTTTATCAACAATCCCACCTAGGTCTGTGGTTATTTCTGTAAAAAAATAGTACAAACTAGAGTGAAGAATTCTGGGAATATGCAAATCAAGAAGCAAAGATCAGACATTAAAGTGATAGTTCGGGATTTGGGTAGAGTAGTCTAATAGTAATTTAATTTTGAATAATAAAAGTAGTTGTTTATTTATTTGAAAGAGTAAACGTAGTTTGAGAACAAAACTGTGGGCAGAGTTCTGGAGGTATACTCCAACATTTCACTCAAATGCCGGCCATGAGTGATTCCAAACCAGTGTGATCACATCCACCAGAAGTGCTGGAGAGATACACTGGCTGGTTTCTCCTGTGAAGACAGCTCACAATAGCCAATATTCTCTGTGCACTCATTCACCCAGAGAGGGTAATGCCCTGCTAGGGCAGTCATTGACTCCTGTCTCAAACCTTCCCCAAGGTGATTGGTTATGAGACTAGCACTCTGCATGTGACCTCTATGATGAGCTTCCATCCACAGGAACAGCATTAGAGTACATCTTGTTATATAGTGCCACAGCAACCTCGACCTCTTCTATTACGGTTTTGCAACTACTTATAAAATTACCGTTTAAAAAGAATCATGGGCAGAGAATATATTTTACATATGATCATTTTTGTTTATCAACAATCCCACCTAGGTACAGTTGTATGTGGTTGTTTCTGTAACAAAATAGTACAAACTAGAGTGAAGAATTCTGGGAATATGCAAATCAAGAAGCAAAGATCAGACATTAAAGTGATAGTTCGGGATTTGGGTAGAGTAGTCTAATAGTAATTTAATTTTGAATAATAAAAGTAGTTGTTTATTTATTTGAAAGAGTAAACGTAGTTTGAGAACAAAACTGTGGGCAGAGTTCTGGAGGTATACTCCAACATTTCACTCATATGCCGGCCATGAGTGATTCCAAACCAGTGGGATCACATCCACCAGAAGTGCTGGAGAGATACACTGGCTGGTTTCTCCTGTGAAGACAGCTCACAATAGCCAATATTCTCTGTGCACTCATTCACCCAGAGAGGGTAATGCCCTGCTAGGGCAGTCATTGACTCCTGTCTCAAACCTTCCCCAAGGTGATTGGTTATGAGACTAGCACTCTGCATGTGACCTCTATGATGAGCTTCCATCCACAGGAACAGCATTAGAGTACATCTTGTTATATAGTGCCACAGCAACCTCGACCTCTTCTATTACGGTTTTGCAACTACTTATAAAATTACCGTTTAAAAAGAATCATGGGCAGAGAATATATTTTACATATGATCATTTTTGTTTATCAACAATCCCACCTAGGTCTGTGGTTGTTTCTGTAACAAAATAGTACAAACTAGAGTGAAGAATTCTGGGAATATGCAAATCAAGAAGCAAAGATCAGTCATTAGTTCGGGATTTTGGGTAGAGTAGTGTAAAAATAACTGAAATTTGAATAATAAAAGTATTTTTTATTTAGTTGAAAGAGTAAACGTGAGAGAAAGGGTTTGAGAACAAAACTGTGGGCAAGAGAGTAGTCTGAATTGGGTTCTGGAGGTATACTCCAACTCACACATTGCACTCATATGCCAGCCATGAGTGATTCCAAACCAGTGGGTTCACATCCACCAGAAGTGCTGGAGAGCTACACTGGCTGGTTTCTCCTGTGAATACAGCTCACAACAGCCAATATTCTCTGTGCACTCACTCACCCAGAGAGGGTGATGCCCTGCTAGGGCAGTCATTGCATCCTGTCTCAGACCTTCCCCAAGGTGATTGGTTAAGTGACTAGCACTCTGCATGTGACCTCTACGATGAGCTTCCACCCAGAGGAACAGCATTGGAGTAGATCTTGTTATATAGTGCAACCTCGACCTCTTCTATTACGGTTTTGCAACTACTTATAAAATTACCGTTTAAAAAGAATCATGGGCAGAGAATATATTTTACATATGATCATTTTTGTTTATCAACAATCCCACCTAGGTCTGTGGTTATTTCTGTAAAAAAATAGTACAAACTAGAGTGAAGAATTCTGGGAATATGCAAATCAAGAAGCAAAGATCAGTCATTAAAGGGATAGTTCGGGATTTTGGGTAGAGTAGTCTAATAATAACTGAAATTTGAATAATAAAAGTATTTTTTATTTAGTTGAAAGAGTAAACGTGAGAGAAAGGGTTTGAGAACAAAACAGTGGGCAGAGAGTAGTCTGAATTGGGTTCTGGAGGTATACTCCAACTCACACATTGCACTCAATATGCCAGCCATGAGTGATTCCAAACCAGTGGGTTCACATCCACCAGTAGTGCTGGAGAGCTACACTGGCTGGTTTCTCCTGTGAAGACAGCTCACAACAGCCAATATTCTCTGTGCACTCATTCACCCAGAGAGGGTGATGCCCTGCTAGGGCAGTCATTGGCTCCTGTCTCAGACCTTCCCCAAGGTGATTGGTTAAGTGACTAGCACCCTGCATGTGACCTCTACGATGAGCTTCCACCCACAGGAACAGCATTAGAGTAGATCTTGTAATATAGTGACACAGCAACCTCGACCTCTTCTATTACGGTTTTGCAACTACTTATAAAATTACCGTTTAAAAAGAATCATGGGCAGAGAATATATTTTACATATGATCATTTTTGTTTATCAACAATCCCACCTAGGTCTGTGGTTATTTCTGTAAAAAAATAGTACAAACTAGAGTGAAGAATTCTGGGAATATGCAAATCAAGAAGCAAAGATCAGACATTAAAGTGATAGTTCGGGATTTGGGTAGAGTAGTCTAATAGTAATTTAATTTTGAATAATAAAAGTAGTTGTTTATTTATTTGAAAGAGTAAACGTAGTTTGAGAACAAAACTGTGGGCAGAGTTCTGGAGGTATACTCCAACATTTCACTCATATGCCGGCCATGAGTGATTCCAAACCAGTGGGATCACATCCACCAGAAGTGCTGGAGAGATACACTGGCTGGTTTCTCCTGTGAAGACAGCTCACAATAGCCAATATTCTCTGTGCACTCATTCACCCAGAGAGGGTAATGCCCTGCTAGGGCAGTCATTGACTCCTGTCTCAAACCTTCCCCAAGGTGATTGGTTATGAGACTAGCACTCTGCATGTGACCTCTATGATGAGCTTCCATCCACAGGAACAGCAATAGAGTACATCTTGTTATATAGTGCCACAGCAACCTCGACCTCTTCTATTACGGTTTTGCAACTACTTATAAAATTACCGTTTAAAAAGAATCATGGGCAGAGAATATATTTTACATATGATCATTTTTGTTTATCAACAATCCCACCTAGGTCTGTGGTTATTTCTGTAAAAAAATAGTACAAACTAGAGTGAAGAATTCTGGGAATATGCAAATCAAGAAGCAAAGATCAGTCATTAAAGGGATAGTTCGGGATTTTGGGTAGAGTAGTCTAATAATAACTGAAATTTGAATAATAAAAGTATTTTTTATTTAGTTGAAAGAGTAAACGTGAGAGAAAGGGGTACAGTAGTTTGAGAACAAAACAGTGGGCAGAGAGTAGTCTGAATTGGGTTCTGGAGGTATACTCCAACTCACACATTGCACTCAATATGCCAGCCATGAGTGATTCCAAACCAGTGGGTTCACATCCACCAGTAGTGCTGGAGAGCTACACTGGCTGGTTTCTCCTGTGAAGACAGCTCACAACAGCCAATATTCTCTGTGCACTCATTCACCCAGAGAGGGTGATGCCCTGCTAGGGCAGTCATTGGCTCCTGTCTCAGACCTTCCCCAAGGTGATTGGTTAAGTGACTAGCACCCTGCATGTGACCTCTACGATGAGCTTCCACCCACAGGAACAGCATTAGAGTAGATCTTGTAATATAGTGACACAGCAACCTCGACCTCTTCTATTACGGTTTTGCAACTACTTATAAAATTACCGTTTAAAAAGAATCATGGGCAGAGAATATATTTTACATATGATCATTTTTGTTTATCAACAATCCCACCTAGGTCTGTGGTTATTTCTGTAAAAAAAATAGTACAAACTAGAGTGAAGAATTCTGGGAATATGCAAATCAAGAAGCAAAGATCAGACATTAAAGTGATAGTTCGGGATTTGGGTAGAGTAGTCTAATAGTAATTTGATTTTGAATAATAAAAGTAGTTGTTTATTTATTTGAAAGAGTAAACGTAGTTTGAGAACAAAACTGTGGGCAGAGTTCTGGAGGTATACTCCAACATTTCACTCATATGCCAGCCATGAGTGATTCCAAACCAGTGTGATCACATCCACCAGAAGTGCTGGAGAGATACACTGGCTGGTTTCTCCTGTGAAGACAGCTCACAATAGCCAATATTCTCTGTGCACTCATTCACCCAGAGAGGGTAATGCCCTGCTAGGGCAGTCATTGACTCCTGTCTCAAACCTTCCCCAAGGTGATTGGTTATGAGACTAGCACTCTGCATGTGACCTCTATGATGAGCTTCCATCCACAGGAACAGCATTAGAGTACATCTTGTTATATAGTGCCACAGCAACCTCGACCTCTTCTATTACGGTTTTGCAACTACTTATAAAATTACCGTTTAAAAAGAATCATGGGCAGAGAATATATTTTACATATGATCATTTTTGTTTATCAACAATCCCACCTAGGTCTGTGGTTATTTCTGTAAAAAAATAGTACAAACTAGAGTGAAGAATTCTGGGAATATGCAAATCAAGAAGCAAAGATCAGTCATTAAAGGGATAGTTCGGGATTTTGGGTAGAGTAGTCTAATAATAACTGAAATTTGAATAATAAAAGTATTTTTTATTTAGTTGAAAGAGTAAACGTGAGAGAAAGGGGTACAGTAGTTTGAGAACAAAACAGTGGGCAGAGAGTAGTCTGAATTGGGTTCTGGAGGTATACTCCAACTCACACATTGCACTCAATATGCCAGCCATGAGTGATTCCAAACCAGTGGGTTCACATCCACCAGTAGTGCTGGAGAGCTACACTGGCTGGTTTCTCCTGTGAAGACAGCTCACAACAGCCAATATTCTCTGTGCACTCATTCACCCAGAGAGGGTGATGCCCTGCTAGGGCAGTCATTGGCTCCTGTCTCAGACCTTCCCCAAGGTGATTGGTTAAGTGACTAGCACCCTGCATGTGACCTCTACGATGAGCTTCCACCCACAGGAACAGCATTAGAGTAGATCTTGTAATATAGTGACACAGCAACCTCGACCTCTTCTATTACGGTTTTGCAACTACTTATAAAATTACCGTTTAAAAAGAATCATGGGCAGAGAATATATTTTACATATGATCATTTTTGTTTATCAACAATCCCACCTAGGTCTGTGGTTATTTCTGTAAAAAAAATAGTACAAACTAGAGTGAAGAATTCTGGGAATATGCAAATCAAGAAGCAAAGATCAGACATTAAAGTGATAGTTCGGGATTTGGGTAGAGTAGTCTAATAGTAATTTAATTTTGAATAATAAAAGTAGTTGTTTATTTATTTGAAAGAGTAAACGTAGTTTGAGAACAAAACTGTGGGCAGAGTTCTGGAGGTATACTCCAACATTGCACTCATATGCCGGCCATGAGTGATTCCAAACCAGTGGGATCACATCCACCAGAAGTGCTGGAGAGATACACTGGCTGGTTTCTCCTGTGAAGACAGCTCACAATAGCCAATATTCTCTGTGCACTCATTCACCCAGAGAGGGTAATGCCCTGCTAGGGCAGTCATTGACTCCTGTCTCAAACCTTCCCCAAGGTGATTGGTTATGAGACTAGCACTCTGCATGTGACCTCTATGATGAGCTTCCATCCACAGGAACAGCATTAGAGTACATCTTGTTATATAGTGCCACAGCAACCTCGACCTTTTCTATTACGGTTTTGCAACTACTTATAAAATTACCGTTTAAAAATAATCATGGGCAGAGAATATATTTTACATATGATCATTTTTGTTTATCAACAATCCCACCTAGGTCTGTGGTTGTTTCTGTAACAAAATAGTAAAAACTAGAGTGAAGAATTCTGGGAATATGCAAATCAAGAAGCAAAGATCAGTCATTAGTTCGGGATTTTGGGTAGAGTAGTGTAAAAATAACTGAAATTTGAATAATAAAAGTATTTTTTATTTAGTTGAAAGAGTAAACGTGAGCGAAAGGGTTTGAGAACAAAACTGTGGGCAAGAGAGTAGTCTGAATTGGGTTCTGGAGGTATACTCCAACTCACACATTGCACTCATATGCCAGCCATGAGTGATTCCAAACCAGTGGGTTCACATCCACCAGAAGTGCTGGAGAGCTACACTGGCTGGTTTCTCCTGTGAATACAGCTCACAACAGCCAATATTCTCTGTGCACTCACTCACCCAGAGAGGGTGATGCCCTGCTATGGCAGTCATTGCATCCTGTCTCAGACCTTCCCCAAGGTGATTGGTTAAGTGACTAGCACTCTGCATGTGACCTCTACGATGAGCTTCCACCCAGAGGAACAGCATTGGAGTAGATCTTGTTATATAGTGCCACAGCAACCTCGACCTCTTCTATTACGGTTTTGCAACTACTTATAAAATTACCGTTTAAAAAGAATCATGGGCAGAGAATATATTTTACATATGATCATTTTTGTTTATCAACAATCCCACCTAGGTCTGTGGTTATTTCTGTAAAAAAATAGTACAAACTAGAGTGAAGAATTCTGGGAATATGCAAATCAAGAAGCAAAGATCAGTCATTAAAGGGATAGTTCGGGATTTTGGGTAGAGTAGTCTAATAATAACTGAAATTTGAATAATAAAAGTATTTTTTATTTAGTTGAAAGAGTAAACGTGAGAGAAAGGGGTACAGTAGTTTGAGAACAAAACAGTGGGCAGAGAGTAGTCTGAATTGGGTTCTGGAGGTATACTCCAACTCACACATTGCACTCATATGCCAACCATGAGTGATTCCAAACCAGTGGGTTCACATCCACCGGTAGTGCTGGAGAGCTACACTGGCTGGTTTCTCCTGTGAAGACAGCTCACAACAGCCAATATTCTCTGTGCACTCATTCACCCAGAGAGGGTGATGCCCTGCTAGGGCAGTCATTGGCTCCTGTCTCAGACCTTCCCCAAGGTGATTGGTTAAGTGACTAGCACCCTGCATGTGACCTCTACGATGAGCTTCCACCCACAGGAACAGCATTAGAGTAGATCTTGTAATATAGTGACACAGCAACCTCGACCTCTTCTATTACGGTTTTGCAACTACTTATAAAATTACCGTTTAAAAAGAATCATGGGCAGAGAATATATTTTACATATGATCATTTTTGTTTATCAACAATCCCACCTAGGTCTGTGGTTATTTCTGTAAAAAAATAGTACAAACTAGAGTGAAGAATTCTGGGAATATGCAAATCAAGAAGCAAAGATCAGACATTAAAGTGATAGTTCGGGATTTGGGTAGAGTAGTCTAATAGTAATTTAATTTTGAATAATAAAAGTAGTTGTTTATTTATTTGAAAGAGTAAACGTAGTTTGAGAACAAAACTGTGGGCAGAGTTCTGGAGGTATACTCCAACATTTCACTCAAATGCCGGCCATGAGTGATTCCAAACCAGTGTGATCACATCCACCAGAAGTGCTGGAGAGATACACTGGCTGGTTTCTCCTGTGAAGACAGCTCACAATAGCCAATATTCTCTGTGCACTCATTCACCCAGAGAGGGTAATGCCCTGCTAGGGCAGTCATTGACTCCTGTCTCAAACCTTCCCCAAGGTGATTGGTTATGAGACTAGCACTCTGCATGTGACCTCTATGATGAGCTTCCATCCACAGGAACAGCATTAGAGTACATCTTGTTATATAGTGCCACAGCAACCTCGACCTCTTCTATTACGGTTTTGCAACTACTTATAAAATTACCGTTTAAAAAGAATCATGGGCAGAGAATATATTTTACATATGATCATTTTTGTTTATCAACAATCCCACCTAGGTACAGTTGTATGTGGTTGTTTCTGTAACAAAATCATACAAACTAGAGTGAAGAATTCTGGGAATATGCAAATCAAGAAGCAAATCAAATCAAATCAAATCAAATTTATTTTTATATAGCCCTTCGTACATCAGCTGATATTCTCAAAGTGCTGTACAGAAATCCAGCCTAAAACCCCAAACAGCAAGCAAAGCATGTGAAAGAAGCACGGTGGCTAGGAAAAACTCCCTAGGAAAAACTCCCTAGAAAGGCCAAAAACCTAGGAAGAAACCTAGAGAGGAACCAGGCTATGAGGGGTGGCCAGTCCTCTTCTGGCTGTGCAGGGTGGATATTATAACAGAACATGGTCAAAATGTTAAAATGTTAAAATGTTCATAAATGACCAGCATGGTCAAATAATAATAATCATAGTAGTTGTCGAGGGTGCAACAAGCACGTCCGGTGAACAGGTCAGGGTTCCATAGCCGCAGGCAGAACAGTTGAAACTGGAGCAGCAGCACGGCCAGGTGGACTGGGGACAGCAAGGAGTCATCATACCAGGTAGTCCTGAGGCATGGTCCTAGGGCTCAGGTCCTCCGAGAGAAAGACAGAAAGAGAGAAAGAGAGAATTAGAGAGAGCATATTTAAATACACACAGGACACCGGATAAGACAAGAGAAATACTCCAGATGTAACAGACTGACCCTAGCCCCCCGACACATAAACTACTGCAGCATAAATACTGGAGGCTGAGACAGGAGGGATCAGAAGACACTGTGGCCCCATCCGATGATACCCCCGGACAGGGCCAAACAGGCAGGATATAACCCCACCCACTTTGCCAAAGCACAGCCCCCACACCACTAGAGGGATGTCTCCAAACACCAACTTACCGTCCTAAGACAAGGCCGAGTATAGCACACAACGATCTCCGCCATGGCACAACCCAAGGGGGGGCGCCAACCCAGACAGGAAGACCACGTCAGTGACTCAACCCACTCAAGTGACGCACCCCTCCCATGGACGGCATGGAAGAACACCAGTAGGCCAGTGACTCAGCCTCTGTAAAAGGGTTAGAGGCAGAGAATCCCAGTGGAAAGAGGGGAACCGGCAAGGCAGAGACAGCAAGGGCGGTTCGTTGCTCCAGCCTTTCCGTTCACCTTCACACTCCTGGGCCAGACTATACTTAATCATAGGACCTACTGAAGAGATAAGTCTTCAGTAAAGACTTAAAGGTTGAGACTGAGTCTGCGTCTCTCACATTGGTAGGCAGACCATTCCATAAAAATGGAGCTCTATAGGAGAAAGCCCTACCTCCAGCCGTTTGCTTAGAAATTCTAGGGACAATTAGGAGGCCTGCGTCTTGTGACCGTAGCGTACGTGTAGGTATGTACGGCAGGACCAAATCGGAAAGATAGGTAGGAGCAAGCCCATGTAATGCTTTGTAGGTTAGCAGTAAAACCTTGAAATCAGCCCTTGCCTTAACAGGAAGCCAGTGTAGGGAGGCTAACACTGGAGTAATATGATCAAATTTTTTGGTTCTAGTCAGGATTCTAGCAGCCGTATTTAGCACTAACTGAAGTTTATTTAGTGCTTTATCCGGGTAGCCGGAAAGTAGAGCATTGCAGTAGTCCAGCCTAGAAGTAACAAAAGCATGGATTAATTTTTCTGCGTCATTTTTGGACAGAAAATTTCTGATTTTTGCAATGTTACGTAGATGGAAAAAAGCTGTCCTTGAAACAGTCTTGATATGTTCTTCAAAAGAGAGATCAGGGTCCAGAGTAACGCCGAGGTCCTTCACAGTTTTATTTGAGACGACTGTACAACCATCCAGATTAATTGTCAGATTCAACAGAAGATCTCTTTGTTTCTTGGGACCTAGAACAAGCATCTCTGTTTTGTCCGAGTTTAAAAGTAGAAAGTTTGCAGCCATCCACTTCTTTATGTCTGAAACACAGGCTTCTAGCGAGGGCAATTTTGGGGCTTCACCATGTTTCATTGAAATGTACAGCTGTGTGTCGTCTGCATAGCAGTGAAATTTAACATTATGTTTTCGAATGACATCCCCAAGAGGTAAAATATATAGTGAAAACAATAGTGGTCCTAAAACGGAACCTTGAGGAACACCGAAATTTACAATTGATTTGTCAGAGGACAAACCATTCACAGAGACAAACTGATATCTTTCCGACAGATAAGATCTAAACCAGGCCAGAACTTGTCCATGTAGACCAATTTGGGTTTCCAATCTCTCCAAAAGAATGTGGTGATCGATGGTATCAAAAGCGGCACTAAGATCTAGGAGCACGAGGACAGATGCAGAGCCTCGGTCTGACGTCATTAAAAGGTCATTTACCACCTTCACAAGTGCAGTCTCAGTGCTATGATGGGGTCTAAAACCAGACTGAAGCGTTTCGTATACATTGTTTGTCTTCAGGAAGGCAGTCAGTTGCTGTGCAACAGCTTTTTCTAAAATTTTGGAGAGGAATGGAAGATTCGATATAGGCCGATAGTTTTTTATAATTTCTGGATCAAGATTCGGTTTTTTCAAGAGAGGCTTTATTACTGCCACTTTTAGTGAGCTTGGTACACATCCGGTGGATAGAGAGCCGTTTATTATGTTCAACATAGGAGGGCCAAGCACAGGAAGCAGCTCTTTCAGTAGTTTAGTTGGAATAGGGTCCAGTATGCAGCTTGAGGGTTTGGAGGCCATGATTATTTTCATCATTGCGTCAAGAGATATAGTACTAAAACACTTTAGTATCTCCCTTGATCCTAGGTCCTGGCAGAGTTGTGCAGACTCAGGACAATGGAGCTTTGGAGGAATACCCAGATTTAAAGAGGAGTCTGTAATTTGCTTTCTAATGATCATGATCTTTTCCTCAAAGAAGTTCATAAATTTATTACTGCTGAAGTGAAAGCCATCCTCCATTTGCGAAGGCTGCTTTTTAGTTAGCTTTGCGACAGTATCAAAAAGAAATTTCGGATTGTTCTTATTTTCCTCAATTAAGTTGGAAAAATAGGATGATCGAGCAGCAGTAAGGGCTCTTCGATACTGCACGGTACTGTCTTTCCAAGCTAGTCGGAAGACTTCCAGTTTGGTGTGGCGCCATTTCCGTTCCAATTTTCTGGAAGCTTGCTTCAGAGCTCGTGTATTTTCTGTATACCAGGGAGCTAGTTTCTTATGACAGATGTTTTTAGTTTTTAGGGGTGCAACTGCATCTAGGGTATTGCGCAAGGTTAAATTGAGTTCCTCGGTTAGGTGGTTAACTGATTTTTGTCCTCTGACGTCCTTGGGTAGGCAGAGGCAGTCTGGAAGGGCATCAAGGAATCTTTGGGTTGTCTGAGAATTTATAGCACGACTTTTAATGCTCCTTGGTTGGGGTCTGAGCAGATTATTTGTTGCAATTGCAAACGTAATAAAATGGTGGTCCGATAGTCCAGGATTATGAGGAAAAACATTTAGATCCACAACATTTATTCCATGGGACAAAACTAGGTCCAGAGTATGACTGTGGCAGTGAGTAGGTCCAGAGACATGTTGGACAAAACCCACTGAGTCGATGATGGCTCCGAAAGCCTTTTGGAGTGGGTCTGTGGACTTTTCCATGTGAATGTTAAAGTCACCAAAAATTAGAATATTATCTGCTATGACTACAAGATCCGATAGGAATTCAGGGAACTCAGTGAGGAACACTGCATATGGCCCAGGAGGCCTATAAACAGTAGCTATAAAAAGTGAGTGAGTAGGCTGCATAGATTTCATGACTAGAAGCTCAAAAGACGAAAACGTCATTGTTGTTTTTTTTTTTGTAAATTGAAATTTGCTATCGTAAATGTTAGCAACACCTCCGCCTTTGCCGGATGCACGGGGGGTATGGTCACTAATGTAACCTGGGGGTGAGGCCTCATTTAACACAGTAAATTCATCAGGCTTAAGCCATGTTTCAGTCAGGCCAATCACATCAAGATTATTATCAGTGATTAGTTCATTGACTATAACTGCCTTGGAAGTGAGGGATCTAACATTAAGTAACCCAATTTTGAGATGTGAGGTATCACAATCTCTTTCAATAATGGCAGGAATGGAGGAGGTCTTTATACTAGTGAGATTGCTAAAGCGAACACCGCCATTTTTTATTTTGCCCAACCTAGATCGAGGCACAGACACGGTCTCAATGGGGAAAGCTGAGCTGACTACACTGACTGTGCTAGTGGCAGACTCCACTAAGCTGGCAGGCTGGCTAACAGCCTGCTGCCTGGCCTGCACCCTATTTCATTGTGGAGCTAGAGGAGTTAGAGCCCTGTCTATGTTCGTAGATAAGATGAGAGCACCCCTCCAGCTAGGATGGAGTCCGTCACTCCTCAACAGGCCAGGCTTGGTCCTGTTTGTGGGTGAGTCCCAGAAAGAGGGCCAATTATCTACAAATTCTATCTTTTGGGAGGGGCAGAAAACAGTTTTCAACCAGCGATTGAGTTGTGAGACTCTGCTGTAGAGCTCATCACTCCCCCTAACTGGGAGGGGGCCAGAGACAATTAATCGATGCCGACACATCTTTCTAGCTGATTTACACGCTGAAGCTATGTTGCGCTTGGTGACCTCTGACTGTTTCATCCTAACATCGTTGGTGCCGACGTGGATAACAATATCTCTATACTCTCTACACTCGCCAGTTTTAGCTTTAGCCAGCACCGTCTTTAGATTAGCCTTAACGTC
This sequence comes from Salmo salar, assembly GCF_965601325.2. Lineage (NCBI taxonomy): Eukaryota > Metazoa > Chordata > Actinopteri > Salmoniformes > Salmonidae > Salmo > Salmo salar. Next base: position 32,946,314 of record NC_138293.1, read on the forward strand.
GGTAGCCCTGCCCCCTGGTAAACAGTGTATGATCGCTGGATGATTAGTTTTAAGTCTAATACTGCGGGTAATGGAGTCGCCAATGACTAGGGTTTTCAATTTGTCAGAGCTAATGGTGGGAGCCGTCGGCGTCTCAGACCCCACAACGGGAGGAGTAGAGACCAGAGAAGTCTCGGCCTCCGACTCCGACTCGCTTAATGGGGAGAACCGGTTGAAAGTTTCTGTCGGCTGAATAAGCGACACCGGTTGAGCATTCCTACAGCGTTTCCCTCCAGAAGCCATGAGAAAGATGTCCGGCTGCGGGGACCGTGCGAGGGGGTTTATACTAACGTTACTATCTGTACTTACTGGTGGCACAGACGCTGTTTCATCCTTTCCTACACTGAAATTACCCTTGCCTAACGATCGCGTCTGAAGCTGGGCTTGCAGCACAGCTATCCTTGCCGTAAGGCGATCGTTCTCCTGTATATTATAAGTACAACGACTGCAATTAGAAGGCATCATGTTAATGTTACTTAGCTTCGGCTGTTTGAAGTCCTGACGAACCATGTCCAGATAAAACCTCCGGGGTGAAAAAGTTGAATGAAAAAAGTTGAGTGAGGGAAAAAGTAAAAATATACGGTAATGAAAAAGTAAAAAACCGTCAGGTATCAAAGTAAGATCGGCAACAAAAACGCACAGCAGCGTAAACAAGTCTGCAAGTTGTGACCGGAAACCGACAGACCGGAAACAAGCAAAGATCAGTCATCAAAGGGATAGTTCGGGATTTGGGTAGAGTAGTCTAATAGTAATTTAATTTTGAATAATAAAAGTAGTTGTTTATTTAGTTGAAAGAGTAAACGTAGTTTGAGAACAAAACTGTGGGCAGAGTGCTGGAGGTATACTCCAACATTTCACTCATATGCCAGCCATGAGTAATTCCAAACCAGTGGGGTCACATCCACCAGATGTGCTGGAGAGCTACACTGGGGTGTTTCTCCTGTGAAGACAGCTCACAACAGCCAATATTCTCTGTGCACTCATTCACCCAGAGAGGGTGATGCCCTGCTAGGGCAGTCATTGGCTCCTGTCTCAGACCTTCCCCAAGGTGATTGGTTAAGTGACTAGCACTCTGCATGTGACCTCTACGATGAGCTTCCACCCACAGGAACAGCATTAGAGTAGATCTTGTTATATAGTGCCACAGCGACCTCGACCTCTTCTATTACGGTTTTGCAACTACTTATAAAATTACTGTTTAAAAAGAATCATGGGCAGAGAATATATTTGACATATGATCATTTTTGTTTATCAACAATCCCACCTAGGTCTGTGGTTATTTCTGTAACAAAATAGTACAAACTAGAGTGAAGAATTCTGGGAATATGCAAATCAAGAAGCAAAGATCAGTCATTAAAGGGATAGTTCGGGATTTTGGGTAGAGTAGTCTAATAATAGCTGAAATTTGAATAATAAAAGTATTTTTTATTTAGTTGAAAGAGTAAATGTGAGAGAAAGGGGTACAGTAGTTTGAGAACAAAACAGTGGACAGAGAGTAGTCTGAATTGGGTTCTGGAGGTATACTCCAACGCACACATTGCACTCATATGCCAGCCATGAGTGATTCCAAACCAGTGGGTTCACATCCACCAGTAGTGCTGGAGAGCTACACTGGCTGGTTTCTCCTGTGAAGACAGCTCACAACAGCCAATATTCTCTGTGCACTCATTCACCCAGAGAGGGTGATGCCCTGCTAGGGCAGTCATTGGCTCCTGTCTCAGACCTTCCCCAAGGTGATTGGTTAAGTGACTAGCACCCTGCATGTGACCTCTACGATGAGCTTCCACCCACAGGAACAGCATTAGAGTAGATCTTGTTATATAGTGCCACAGCAACCTCGACCTCTTCTATTACGGTTTTGCAACTACTTATAAAATTACCGTTTAAAAAGAATCATGGGCAGAGAATATATTTGACATATGATCATTTTTGTTTATCAACAATCCCACCTAGGTCTGTGGTTGTTTCTGTAACAAAATAGTACAAACTAGAGTGAAGAATTCTGGGAATATGCAAATCAAGAAGCAAAGATCAGTCATTAGTTCGGGATTTTGGGTAGAGTAGTGTAAAAATAACTGAAATTTGAATAATAAAAGTATTTTTTATTTAGTTGAAAGAGTAAACGTGAGAGAAAGGGTTTGAGAACAAAACTGTGGGCAGAGTTGAATTGGGTTCTGGAGGTATACTCCAACTCACACATTGCACTCATATGCCAGCCATGAGTGATTCCAAACCAGTGGGTTCACATCCACCAGAAGTGCTGGAAAGCTACACTGGCTGGTTTCTCCTGTGAAGACAGCTCACAACAGCCAATATTCTCTGTGCACTCACTCACCCAGAGAGGGTGATGCCCTGCTAGGGCAGTCATTGGCTCCTGTCTCAGACCTTCCCCAAGGTGATTGGTTAAGTGACTAGCACTCTGCATGTGACCTCTACGATGAGCTTCCACCCACAGGAACAGCATTGGAGTAGATCTTGTTATATAGTGCCACAGCAACCTCGACCTCTTCTATTACGGTTTTGCAACTACTTATAAAATTACCGTTTAAAAAGAATCATGGGCAGAGAATATATTTTACATATGATCATTTTTGTTTATCAACAATCCCACCTAGGTACAGTTGTATGTGGTTGTTTCTGTAACAAAATCATACAAACTAGAGTGAAGAATTCTGGGAATATGCAAATCAAGAAGCAAAGATCAGTCATCAAAGGGATAGTTCGGGATTTGGGTAGAGTAGTCTAATAGTAATTTAATTTTGAATAATAAAAGTAGTTGTTTATTTAGTTGAAAGAGTAAACGTAGTTTGAGAACAAAACTGTGGGCAGAGTTCTGGAGGTATACTCCAACATTTCACTCATATGCCAGCCATGAGTGATTCCAAACCAGTGGGGTCACATCCACCAGATGTGCTGGAGAGCTACACTGGGGTGTTTCTCCTGTGAAGACAGCTCACAACAGCCAATATTCTCTGTGCACTCATTCACCCAGAGAGGGTGTTGCCCTGCTAGGGCAGTCATTGGCTCCTGTCTCAGACCTTTCCCAAGGTGATTGGTTAAGTGACTAGCACTCTGCATGTGACCTCTACGATGAGCTTCCACCCACAGGAACAGCATTAGAGTAGATCTTGTTATATAGTGCCACAGCGACCTCGACCTCTTCTATTACTGTTTTGCAACTACTTATAAAATTACCGTTTAAAAAGAATCATGGGCAGAGAATATATTTGACATATGATCATTTTTGTTTATCAACAATCCCACCTAGGTCTGTGGTTATTTCTGTAACAAAATAGTACAAACTAGAGTGAAGAATTCTGGGAATATGCAAATCAAGAAGCAAAGATCAGTCATTAAAGGGATAGTTCGGGATTTTGGGTAGAGTAGTCTAATAATAACTGAAATTTGAATAATAAAAGTATTTTTTTGTTAGTTGAAAGAGTAAACGTGAGAGAAAGGGGTACAGTAGTTTGAGAACAAAACTGTGGGCAGAGAGTAGTCTGAATTGGGTTCTGGAGGTATACTCCAACTCACACATTGCACTCATATGCCAGCCATGAGTGATTCCAAACCAGTGGGTTCACATCCACCAGTAGTGCTGGAGAACTACACTGGCTGGTTTCTCCTGTGAAGACAGCTCACAACAGCCAATATTCTCTGTGCACTCATTCACCCAGAGAGGGTGATGCCCTGCTAGGGCAGTCATTGGCTCCTGTCTCAGACCTTCCCCAAGGTGATTGGTTAAGTGACTAGCACCCTGCATGTGACCTCTACGATGAGCTTCCACCCACAGGAACAGCATTAGAGTAGATCTTGTTATATAGTGCCACAGCAACCTCGACCTCTTCTATTACGGTTTTGCAACTACTTATAAAATTACCGTTTAAAAAGAATCATGGGCAGAGAATATATTTTACATATGATCATTTTTGTTTATCAACAATCCCACCTAGGTCTGTGGTTGTTTCTGTAACAAAATAGTACAAACTAGAGTGAAGAATTCTGGGAATATGAAAATCAAGAAGCAAAGATCAGTCATTAGTTCGGGATTTTGGGTAGAGTAGTGTAAAAATAACTGAAATTTGAATAATAAAAGTATTTTTTATTTAGTTGAAAGAGTAAACGTGAGAGAAAGGGTTTGAGAACAAAACTGTGGGCAGAGAGTAGTCTGAATTGGGTTCTGGAGGTATACTCCAACTCACACATTGCACTCATATGCCAGCCATGAGTGATTCCAAACCAGTGGGTTCACATCCACCAGTAGTGCTGGAGAGCTACACTGGCTGGTTTCTCCTGTGAAGACAGCTCACAACAGCCAATATTCTCTGTGCACTCACTCACCCAGAGAGGGTGATGCCCTGCTAGGGCAGTCATTGGCTCCTGTCTCAGACCTTCCCCAAGGTGATTGGTTAAGTGACTAGCACTCTGCATGTGACCTCTACGATGAGCTTCCACCCACAGGAACAGCATTGGAGTAGATCTTGTTATATAGTGCCACAGCAACCTCGACCTCTTCTATTACGGTTTTGCAACTACTTATAAAATTACCGTTTAAAAAGAATCATGGGCAGAGAATATATTTTACATATGATCATTTTTGTTTATCAACAATCCCACCTAGGTACAGTTGTATGTGGTTGTTTCTGTAACAAAATCATACAAACTAGAGTGAAGAATTCTGGGAATATGCAAATCAAGAAGCAAAGATCAGTCATCAAAGGGATAGTTCGGGATTTGGGTAGAGTAGTCTAATAGTAATTTAATTTTGAATAATAAAAGTAGTTGTTTATTTAGTTGAAAGAGTAAACGTAGTTTGAGTACAAAACTGTGGGCAGAGTTCTGGAGGTATACTCCAACATTTCACTCATATGCCAGCCATGAGTGATTCCAAACCAGTGGGGTCACATCCACCAGATGTGCTGGAGAGCTACACTGGGGTGTTTCTCCTGTGAAGACAGCTCACAACAGCCAATATTCTCTGTGCACTCATTCACCCAGAGAGGGTGTTGCCCTGCTAGGGCAGTCATTGGCTCCTGTCTCAGACCTTTCCCAAGGTGATTGGTTAAGTGACTAGCACTCTGCATGTGACCTCTACGATGAGCTTCCACCCACAGGAACAGCATTAGAGTAGATCTTGTTATATAGTGCCACAGCGACCTCGACCTCTTCTATTACTGTTTTGCAACTACTTATAAAATTACCGTTTAAAAAGAATCATGGGCAGAGAATATATTTGACATATGATCATTTTTGTTTATCAACAATCCCACCTAGGTCTGTGGTTATTTCTGTAACAAAATAGTACAAACTAGAGTGAAGAATTCTGGGAATATGCAAATCAAGAAGCAAAGATCAGTCATTAAAGGGATAGTTCGGGATTTTGGGTAGAGTAGTCTAATAATAACTGAAATTTGAATAATAAAAGTATTTTTTTGTTAGTTGAAAGAGTAAACGTGAGAGAAAGGGGTACAGTAGTTTGAGAACAAAACAGTGGGCAGATAGTAGTCTGAATTGGGTTCTGGAGGTATACTCCAACTCACACATTGCACTCATATGCCAGCCATGAGTGATTCCAAACCAGTGGGTTCACATCCACCAGTAGTGCTAGAGAGCTACACTGGCTGGTTTCTCCTGTGAAGACAGCTCACAACAGCCAATATTCTCTGTGCACTCACTCACCCAGAGAGGGTGATGCCCTGCTAGGGCAGTCATTGGCTCCTGTCTCAGACCTTCCCCAAGGTGATTGGTTAAGTGACTAGCACTCTGCATGTGACCTCTATGATGAGCTTCCACCCACAGGAACAGCATTAGAGTAGATCTTGTTATATAGTGCCACAGCAACCTCGACCTCTTCTATTACGGTTTTGCAACTACTTATAAAATTACCGTTTAAAAAGAATCATGGGCAGAGAATATATTTGACATATGATCATTTTTGTTTATCAACAATCCCACCTAGGTCTGTGGTTATTTCTGTAACAAAATAGTACAAACTAGAGTGAAGATTTCTGGGAATATGCAAATCAAGAAGCAAAGATCAGTCATTAAAGGGATAGTTCGGGATTTTGGGTAGAGTAGTCTAATAATAACTGAAATTTGAATAATAAAAGTATTTTTTTGTTAGTTGAAAGAGTAAACGTGAGAGAAAGTTTGAGAACAAAACAGTGGGCAGAGAGTAGTCTGAATTGGGTTCTGGAGGTATACTCCAACTCACACATTGCCAGCCATGAGTGATTCCAAACCAGTGGGTTCACATCCACCAGTAGTGCTGGAGAGCTACACTGGCTGGTTTCTCCTGTGAAGACAGCTCACAACAGCCAATATTCTCTGTGCACTCATTCACCCAGAGAGGGTGATGTCCTGCTAGGGAAGTCATTGGCTCCTGTCTCAGACCTTCCCCAAGGTGATTGGCTAAGTGACTAGCAATCTGCATGTGACCTCTACGATGAGCTTCCACCCACAGGAACAGCATTGGAGTAGATCTTGTTATATAGTGCCACAGCAACCTCGACCTCTTCTATTACGGTTTTGCAACTACTTATAAAATTACCGTTTAAAAAGAATCATGGGCAGAGAATATATTTTACATATGATCATTTTTGTTTATCAACAATCCCACCTAGGTCTGTGGTTGTTTCTGTAACAAAATAGTACAAACTAGAGTGAAGAATTCTGGGAATATGCAAATCAAGAAGCAAAGATCAGTCATTAGTTCGGGATTTTGGGTAGAGTAGTGTAAAAATAACTGAAATTTGAATAATAAAAGTATTTTTTATTTAGTTGAAAGAGTAAACGTGAGAGAAAGGGTTTGAGAACAAAACAGTGGGCAGAGAGTAGTCTGAATTGGGTTCTGGAGGTATACTCCAACTCACACATTGCACTCATATGCCAGCCATGAGTGATTCCAAACCAGTGGGTTCACGTCCACCAGTAGTGCTGGAGAGCTACACTGGCTGGTTTCTCCTGTGAAGACAGCTCACAACAGCCAATATTCTCTGTGCACTCATTCACCCAGAGAGGGTGATGCCCTGCTAGGGCAGTCATTGGCTCCTGTCTCAGACCTTCCCCAAGGTGATTGGTTAAGTGACTAGCACCCTGCATGTGACCTCTACGATGAGCTTCCACCCACAGGAACAGCATTAGAGTAGATCTTCTTATATAGTGCCACAGCAACCTCGACCTCTTCTATTACGGTTTTGCAACTACTTATAAAATTACCGTTTAAAAAGAATCATGGGCAGAGAATATATTTTACATATGATCATTTTTGTTTATCAACAATCCCACCTAGGTCTGTGGTTGTTTCTGTAACAAAATAGTACAAACTAGAGTGAAGAATTCTGGGAATATGCAAATCAAGAAGCAAAGATCAGTCATTAAAGGGATAGTTCGGGATTTGGGTAGAGTAGTCTAATAGTAATTTAATTTTGAATAATAAAAGTAGTTGTTTATTTAGTTGAAAGAGTAAACGTAGTTTGAGAACAAAACTGTGGGCAGAGTTCTGGAGGTATACTCCAACATTTCACTCATATGCCAGCCATGAGTGATTCCAAACCAGTGGGGTCACATCCACCAGTAGTGCTGGAGAGCTACACTGGCTGGTTTCTCCTGTGAAGACAGCTCACAACAGCCAATATTCTCTGTGCACTCATTCACCCAGAGAGGGTAATGCACTGCTAGGGCAGTCATTGGCTCCTGTCTCAAACCTTCCCCAAGGTGATTGGTTAAGAGACTAGCACTCTGCATGTGACCTCTACGATGAGCTTCCATCCAAAAGAACAGCATTAGAGTACATCTTGTTATATAGTGCCACAGCAACCTCGACCTCTTCTATTACGGTTTTGCAACTACTTATAAAATTACCGTTTAAAAAGAATCATGGGCAGAGAATATATTTTACATATGATCATTTTTGTTTATCAACAATCCCACCTAGGTCTGTGGTTGTTTCTGTAACAAAATAGTACAAACTAGAGTGAAGAATTCTGGGAATATGCAAATCAAGAAGCAAAGATCAGTCATTTGTTCGGGATTTTGGGTAGAGTAGTGTAAAAATAACTGAAATTTGAATAATAAAAGTATTTTTTATTTAGTTGAAAGAGTAAACGTGAGAGAAAGTGTTTGAGAACAAAACAGTGGGCAAAGAGTAGTCTGAATTGGGTTCTGGAGGTATACTCCAACTCACACATTGCACTCATATGCCAGCCATGAGTGATTCCAAACCAGTGGGTTCACATCCACCAGTAGTGCTAGAGAGCTACACTGGCTGGTTTCTCCTGTGAAGACAGCTCACAACAGCCAATATTCTCTGTGCACTCACTCACCCAGAGAGGGTGATGCCCTGCTAGGGCAGTCATTGGCTCCTGTCTCAGACCTTCCCCAAGGTGATTGGTTAAGTGACTAGCACTCTGCATGTGACCTCTATGATGAGCTTCCACCCACAGGAACAGCATTAGAGTAGATCGTGTTATATAGTGCCACAGCAACCTCGACCTCTTCTATTACGGTTTTGCAACTACTTATAAAATTACCGTTTAAAAAGAATCATGGGCAGAGAATATATTTGACATATGATCATTTTTGTTTATCAACAATCCCACCTAGGTCTGTGGTTATTTCTGTAACAAAATAGTACAAACTAGAGTGAAGATTTCTGGGAATATGCAAATCAAGAAGCAAAGATCAGTCATTAAAGGGATAGTTCGGGATTTTGGGTAGAGTAGTCTAATAATAACTGAAATTTGAATAATAAAAGTATTTTTTTGTTAGTTGAAAGAGTAAACGTGAGAGAAAGTTTGAGAACAAAACAGTGGGCAGAGAGTAGTCTGAATTGGGTTCTGGAGGTATACTCCAACTCACACATTGCCAGCCATGAGTGATTCCAAACCAGTGGGTTCACATCCACCAGTAGTGCTGGAGAGCTACACTGGCTGGTTTCTCCTGTGAAGACAGCTCACAACAGCCAATATTCTCTGTGCACTCATTCACCCAGAGAGGGTGATGTCCTGCTAGGGAAGTCATTGGCTCCTGTCTCAGACCTTCCCCAAGGTGATTGGCTAAGTGACTAGCAATCTGCATGTGACCTCTACGATGAGCTTCCACCCACAGGAACAGCATTGGAGTAGATCTTGTTATATAGTGCCACAGCAACCTCGACCTCTTCTATTACGGTTTTGCAACTACTTATAAAATTACCGTTTAAAAAGAATCATGGGCAGAGAATATATTTTACATATGATCATTTTTGTTTATCAACAATCCCACCTAGGTCTGTGGTTGTTTCTGTAACAAAATAGTACAAACTAGAGTGAAGAATTCTGGGAATATGCAAATCAAGAAGCAAAGATCAGTCATTAGTTCGGGATTTTGGGTAGAGTAGTGTAAAAATAACTGAAATTTGAATAATAAAAGTATTTTTTATTTAGTTGAAAGAGTAAACGTGAGAGAAAGGGTTTGAGAACAAAACAGTGGGCAGAGAGTAGTCTGAATTGGGTTCTGGAGGTATACTCCAACTCACACATTGCACTCATATGCCAGCCATGAGTGATTCCAAACCAGTGGGTTCACGTCCACCAGTAGTGCTGGAGAGCTACACTGGCTGGTTTCTCCTGTGAAGACAGCTCACAACAGCCAATATTCTCTGTGCACTCATTCACCCAGAGAGGATGATGCCCTGCTAGGGCAGTCATTGGCTCCTGTCTCAGACCTTCCCCAAGGTGATTGGTTAAGTGACTAGCACCCTGCATGTGACCTCTACGATGAGCTTCCACCCACAGGAACAGCATTAGAGTAGATCTTCTTATATAGTGCCACAGCAACCTCGACCTCTTCTATTACGGTTTTGCAACTACTTATAAAATTACCGTTTAAAAAGAATCATGGGCAGAGAATATATTTTACATATGATCATTTTTGTTTATCAACAATCCCACCTAGGTCTGTGGTTGTTTCTGTAACAAAATAGTACAAACTAGAGTGAAGAATTCTGGGAATATGCAAATCAAGAAGCAAAGATCAGTCATTAAAGGGATAGTTCGGGATTTGGGTAGAGTAGTCTAATAGTAATTCAATTTTGAATAATAAAAGTAGTTGTTTATTTAGTTGAAAGAGTAAACGTAGTTTGAGAACAAAACTGTGGGCAGAGTTCTGGAGGTATACTCCAACATTTCACTCATATGCCAGCCATGAGTGATTCCAAACCAGTGGGGTCACATCCACCAGAAGTGCTGGAGAGCTACACTGGCTGGTTTCTCCTGTGAAGACAGCTCACAACAGCCAATATTCTCTGTGCACTCATTCACCCAGAGAGGGTAATGCACTGCTAGGGCAGTCATTGGCTCCTGTCTCAAACCTTCCCCAAGGTGATTGGTTAAGAGACTAGCACTCTGCATGTGACCTCTACGATGAGCTTCCATCCAAAAGAACAGCATTAGAGTACATCTTGTTATATAGTGCCACAGCAACCTCGACCTCTTCTATTACGGTTTTGCAACTACTTATAAAATTACCGTTTAAAAAGAATCATGGGCAGAGAATATATTTTACATATGATCATTTTTGTTTATCAACAATCCCACCTAGGTCTGTGGTTGTTTCTGTAACAAAATAGTACAAACTAGAGTGAAGAATTCTGGGAATATGCAAATCAAGAAGCAAAGATCAGTCATTTGTTCGGGATTTTGGGTAGAGTAGTGTAAAAATAACTGAAATTTGAATAATAAAAGTATTTTTTATTTAGTTGAAAGAGTAAACGTGAGAGAAAGGGTTTGAGAACAAAACAGTGGGCAAAGAGTAGTCTGAATTGGGTTCTGGAGGTATACTCCAACTCACACATTGCACTCATATGCCAGCCATGAGTGATTCCAAACCAGTGGGTTCACATCCACCAGTAGTGCTAGAGAGCTACACTGGCTGGTTTCTCCTGTGAAGACAGCTCACAACAGCCAATATTCTCTGTGCACTCACTCACCCAGAGAGGGTGATGCCCTGCTAGGGCAGTCATTGGCTCCTGTCTCAGACCTTCCCCAAGGTGATTGGTTAAGTGACTAGCACTCTGCATGTGACCTCTACGATGAGCTTCCATCCACAGGAACAGCATTAGAGTAGATCTTGTTATATAGTGCCACAGCAACCTCGACCTCTTCTATTACAGTTTTGCAACTACTTATAAAATTACCGTTTAAAAAGAATCATGGGCAGAGAATATATTTTACATATGATCATTTTTGTTTATCAACAATCCCACCTAGGTACAGTTGTATGTGGTTGTTTCTGTAACAAAATCATACAAACTAGAGTGAAGAATTCTGGGAATATGCAAATCAAGAAGCAAAGATCAGTCATCAAAGGGATAGTTCGGGATTTGGGTAGAGTAGTCTAATAGTAATTTAATTTTGAATAATAAAAGTAGTTGTTTATTTAGTTGAAAGAGTAAACGTAGTTTGAGAACAAAACTGTGGGCAGAGTTCTGGAGGTATACTCCAACATTTCACTCATATGCCAGCCATGAGTGATTCCAAACCAGTAGGGTAACATCCACCAGATGTGCTGGAGAGCTACACTGGCTGGTTTCTCCTGTGAAGACAGCTCAAAACAGCCAATGGAAATCCTGAAATGGAAGCTGAAATCCCCGAAAGGTGAAACAGCGCCACTGGTTACCCCAAGCATGTTATTGTTTTTTGTTCTGGTTTTGAAACGGAGGACATGAGCATCCAGCTTCGTGAAGAAAAACAAATCTTAGTACGTACTATGTTCTATTGCGCTTGCAATGATGTCCGAGGGGGGGAAAAAATGCATTTGTTTGAAGTCACGTCTTTGTTGTTGTAATATCGCAAACACCACGGATTCCAGCTTAAGAAAAAATACATTTTTCATTTCCATATTTGCGTCAATTTTTTTTTTTTTACATTCAAGTGCATATGTGCCTACCCTCTATTTCCCCTTCTTTTGGATAGCAACATATACTGATTATATGTTCCAGGAGGAGCAGGGAAAGTACCTGATCTGCAAGCCGTACACCACGGCAACAGCGGTGAAGTGCTGTTCTCTGGGCCCCGCCAAGCCTTTCAGTTCCCTCAAATCAACTATTAGAAGCACGGTGGTTGAGGCGATCCCTGACAGGGTGAGTCGTCTTGTTTGCCACAAATCTGTCTTCAAAATCTTCTAACTCTGAGCAGTGAATAGCAGGGGCCATAGCATGTTACCTGAGTGACCATGAGTTTCTGTCTATATGTGGTTGTACATCATCAAGCTGAATGTGAAGACCAAAACATGTATGTTAGACCTTGATGAGTCTCTGTCCACTTGCGGCTGTAGATTATCAAGTTGAACGTGAAGACCAAGGAGACCTAGGTGTGGCAAGAGCCGGACTGCTACCCCTCAGAGCCCGTTTATGCAAACCCCCAGTGGCGTGGATGAGGATGATGGTATGTACTGTACTGTACTGTTACTGTAGTATACGGTAACAGTTACAGGTATGGTGCAGGGAAAACACATACCCAGTATCTTGTTTGTGTTAGTGTTAGGAAGAGAGTTTAAGAGACTTTAGCTATTTATCCAGGGCATTTTCGATTTAGTAGAAAAATGTTCTCAGCAAAATTGATCAAAAGTGGGGTTACTGTAAAATTTGATGGGCACTGTATTTTCAAACCGGGACTCAGGGGTAGACGTAACATAGTAAATGTAAATCTGTCTACCTCCATTTAGTATGATATGTTGTGTATTAATTTGTGGATGTCCATCATCCATTTCGTGTAATATGGCATGAATTACAATTCGTATGATATGTTACGAATTGCAATGCGTACAATATGCTATGAATATACAATATGTATGATTTGTTACTGCTTTCAATTTGTCGTGGCTAACGTTAGCTAGGTGGCTAACGTTACCTAGGCTAGGGGTTTGGGGCTAAGGTTTAGGTTAAAGGGTTAAGTAACCTTCTGTCTTATGTAACCATACCAAACATAACATATCATACTCATTTGAGATTCCCCGATATAAAATGTAATATGTTACGTCTAGTCTATGAGTCCAGGCTGTTTTCTAACAACCAGTGTGGTTTTCCAATGACCCACAGGTGTCCTGTTGACCATTGTGGTGGCCCCGGGGCCCAGAGGCCAGGGTACATGCTGATCCTCAACGCCAAGGACATGTCGGAGATCGCCAGGGCAGAGGTGGAGTGCTCTATGCCTGTCACCTTCCACAGAATGTACAAGCCATAACCTGGCAACAATACTCAGGGAACAAAGACTAGTAGTCAACATTCCAAGCTATTAAAACTAACTATGCATCAACTGTCACTCAACAATAGAACAAACAAATAAACAATGACAAACTATAGGTTACAAATAACTTGCAAAAAAAGCCACATACCTGATCATCTTACATCATGATTTGAAGTCATTTAACTTTGTGAAACCTATGATTTAGTATGGTTGAGCGTTCATTTTGGTGAAAATGGAACCTGCAGGTATCAGAGTATCAATAGGCTTCTTACAATTATTTCTCAGGGAGCCCACAGACCGCGTACAAGATCAGCGGCACCACAATCACAACAATCTGAATACAATTATTGTGCCAGTGCTGGAAATCAATGACTTTGTTCACAGTGCCATGTCTTTTGGGTACTTCAAGGTTGCAATAATAAAAAATAGAATCAAAACACTGGCCTTTCTATTGTATGCCAGTTATTTTGGGAAAGTTGCATGGTGTAACTAATAATTTGACTATTTTATATTGTATAAAAACACCTCATCCCCTATAGATGCACATGTAGTGCAGGTACATATATGAAAGCGCTAGTCCCAAAAGGCAACAATAAAGTTCCTCTGCTCCATGTCAATGCTCCTTCATGAAAATAAGATTTGAATACATTCTGAGACCTTGCACCCAAAAACCATTCTAATGCTGATTGGAACTACTAGTGAAAGAGCAACAAAGACGAGCTGTTGCCATAGAAAATCTGATTAGGTGTATTGTAAAAGTGTCTGCTTAATGGCATATATTATTATGATTGTATTAAGTTTCAAGGAAAAGTACAAACATGTTAGCATGTTGCAACTAGAGTAATTCTTTTGACAGAGCCCATGTTTTGTTTAACGTTGCCTAATGTAATCTTGCCTACGTATCATGACATTAGCCCCGCTAGCCTAAGCTTTTCAGGTGATTGCATTCATACCCATCAGATCATCTCTGAAAAACATGTTATGTTAAAAGATCTTATGTGATTGGTCAAAAGACCAATTAGCGTAAAAATAATCTGAATTGGGCTGCCTGTGGCAAGAGACTTTCAAACACCATGGCCACGATAATACCAGCTAAAAAAAAAACAAAGGAGAAAGATATACTGCATTTACTGTGTTGATAGAACTAGCTTTAAAGAGGAAGGTGATTGGCTAAGTGACTAGCACTCTGCATGTGACCTCCACGATGAGCTTCCACCCACAGGAACAGCATTGGAGTAGATCTTGTTATATAGTGCCACAGCAACCTCGACCTCTTCTATTACGGTTTTGCAACTACTTATAAAATTACCGTTTAAAAAGAATCATGGGCAGAGAATATATTTTACATATGATCATTTTTGTTTATCAACAATCCCACCTAGGTCTGTGGTTATTTCTGTAACAAAATAGTACAAACTAGAGTGAAGAATTCTAGGAATATGCAAATCAAGAAGCAAAGATCAGTCATTAAAGGGATAGTTCGGGATTTTGGGTAGAGTAGTCTAATAATAACTGAAATTTGAATAATAAAAGTATTTTTTATTTAGTTGAAAGAGTAAACGTGAGAGAAAGGGGTACAGTAGTTTGAGAACAAAACAGTGGGCAGAGAGTAGTCTGAATTGGGTTCTGGAGGTATACTCCAACTCACACATTGCACTCATATGCCAGCCATGAGTGATTCCAAACCAGTGGGTTCACATCCACCAGTAGTGCTGGAGAGCTACACTGGCTGGTTTCTCCTGTGAAGACAGCTCACAACAGCCAATATTCTCTGTGCACTCATTCACCCAGAGAGGGTGATGCCCTGCTAGGGCAGTCATTGGCTCCTGTCTCAGACCTTCCCCAAGGTGATTGGTTAAGTGACTCATCAAGGTCAATATAGGGGCTGTTTGGCCTTCCAAAAACCAAGATTACATTTATTTTCAGATTCCTGAACAAAAAAAAGAAGCAAAAGATGTGAAAAACATTTACTTTTTCCACATTGTTACATTACAGCCTTATTCTAAAATGGATTAAATTGTTTTTCCCCCCTCATCAATCTACACACAATAGCCCATAATAACAAAAGCAAAAACTGTTTCTTACATTTTGGAAAATGTATAAAAAAATTTAAAAAACGCAGCACATTTACATAAGTATTCAGACCCTTTACTGAATACTTTTTTGAAGCACCTTTGGCAGCGATTACAGCCTCCAGTCTTCTTGGGTATGATGCTACAAGCTTGGAACCCCTGTATTTGGGTAGTTTCCCACATTCTTCTCTGCAGATCCTCTCAAGCTCTGTCAGGTTGGATGGGGAGCGTCGCTGCACAACTATTTTCAGGTCTCTCCAGAGATGTTAGATAGGGTTCATGTCCAGGCTCTGGCTGGGCCACTCAAGGACATTCAGAGACTTATACGAAGCCACTCCTGCGTTGTCTTGGCTGTGTCCTTATGGTCGCTCTCCTGTTGTAAGGTGAACCTTGGCCTCAGTCTGAGGTCCTGAGCGCAGGTTTTCATTAAGGATCTCTGCACTTTGCTCCGTTCATCTTTCGCTCGATCCTTACTAGTCTCCCAGTCCCTGTAGCTGAAAAACATATCGAGAGCATGATGTTGCCACCACCATGCTTCACCGTAGGTATGATGCCAAGTTCCTGCAGCAGTGATGCTTGTCATTCAGGCCAAATAGTTAAATCTTGGTTTCATCAGACCAGAGAATATTGTTTCTCACGGTCTGAGAGCCTTTAGGTGCTTTTTGGCAAACTCCAAGCGGGCTGTCATGTGCCTTTTACTGAGGGGTGGCTTCCATCTGGCCACTCTAACCTAAAGAACTGATTGGAGGAGTGCTGCAGAGATGGTTGTCCTTCAGGAAGGTTATCCCATCTCCACAGAGGAACTCTGGAGCTTTGGCAGAGTGACCATCGGCTTCTTGGTCACCTCCCTGACCAAGGCTCTTCTCCCCCGATTGATCAGTGGGCCGGGCGGCCAGCTCTAGGAAGAGTCTTGGTGGTTCCAAACTTCCTCTATTTAAGACTGATGGAGGCCACTGTGTTTTTGGTACCCTTCCCCACATCTGTTCCTTGACACAATCCTGTCTCGGAGCTCTACGGACAATTCCTTCGACCTCACAGCTTGGTTTTTGCTCTGACATGCACTGTCAACTGTGGGACCTTATATAGACAGGTGTGTGCCTTTCCTAATCATGTCCAATCAATTTCATTTACCACAGGTGGACTCCAATCAAGTTGTAGAAACATCACAAGGATGATCAATGGAAACAGGATGCACCTGAGCTCAACTTCGTGTCTCATAGCAAAGGATCTGAATACTGAATACTTATTTACAGTTGAAGTTTACATACACTTAGGTTGGAGTCAACCACTCCACAAATTTCTTGTTAACAAACTATAGTTTTGGCAAGTCGGTTAGGACGTCTACTTTGTGCATGACACAAGTAATTTTTCCAACAATTGTTTACAGACAGATTATTTCACTTATAATTCACTGTATAACAATTCCAGTGGGTCAGAACTTTACATAGCCGAAGTTGACTGCGCCTTTATATAGTTGGAAAATTCCAGAAAATGACGTCATGGCTTTAGAAGCTTCTGATAGGCTAATTGACATAATTTGAGTCAATTGGAGGTGTACCTGTGGATGTATTTCAAGGCCTACCTTCAAACTCAGTGCCTCTTTGATTGACATCATGGGAAAATCAAAAGAAATCAGCCAAGACCTCAGAAAAAAAAATTGTAGACCTTCACAAGTGTGGTTCATCCTCGGGAGCAATTTCCAAACACCTGAAGGTACCACGTTCATCTGTACAAACAATAGTATGCAAGTATAAACACCATGGGACCACGCAGCCGTCATACCGCTCAGGAAGGAGACGCGTTCTGTCTCCTAGAGATTAACGTACTTTGGTACGAAAAGTGCAAATCAATCCCAGAGCAACAGCAAAGGACCTTGTGAAGATGCTGGAGGAAACAGGTACAAAAGTATCTATATCCACAGTAAAACGAGTCCTGTATCGACATAACCTGAAAGGCCGCTCAGCAAGGAAGAAGTCACTGCTCCAAAACCGCCGTTAAAAAAGCCAGACTACGGTTTGCAACTGCACATGGGGACAAAGATCGTACTTTTTGGAGAAATGTCCTCTGGTCTGTGGAAACACAAATATAACTGTTTGGCCATAATGACCATTGTTATGTTTGGAGGAAAAAGGGGGATGCTTGCAAGCCGAAGAACACCATCTCAACTGTGAAGCACAGGGGTGGCAGCATCATGTTGTGGGGGTGCATTGCTGCAGGAGGGACTGGTGCACTTCACAAAATAGATAGCTCATGAGAAGGAAAATGATGTGGATATATTGAAGCAACATCTCAAGACATCTGTCAGGAAGTTAAAGCTTGGTCGCAAATGGGTCTTCCAAATGGACAATAATCCCAAGCATACTTCCAAAGTTGTGGCAAAATGGCTTAAGGACAACGAAGTCAAGGTATTGGAGTGGCCATCTCAAAGGCCTGACCTCAATCCTATAGAACATTTGTGGGCAGAACTAAAAAAGCGTGTGCGACAAGGAGGCCTACAAACCCGACTCAAGGAGGCCTACACAAGCTCTGTCAGGAGGAATGGGCCAAAATTCACCCAACTTATTGTGGGAAGCTTGTGGAAGGTACCCGAAACGTTTGACCCAAGTTAAACAATTTATAGGCAATGCTACTAAATACTAATTGAGTGTATGTAAACTTCTGACCCACTGGGAATGTGATGAAAGAAGTAAAATCTGATATAAATCATTCTCTCTCCTATTATTGACATTTCACGTTCTTAAAATAAAGTGGTGATCAAACTGATCTAAGACAGGGAATTTTTACTAGGATTAAATGTCAGGAATTGTGAAACTGAGTTTAAATGTATTTGGCTAAGGTGTATGTAAACTTCCAACTTCAACTGTAAATGAGGTATCATTTTTGTTTATATATATACATTTGCAAAATGTCTAACCCTATAATGACAAAGTGAAAACAGGTTATTGTGTGTAGATTGATGGGGGATTTGTTTTAATGTAATCCATTTTTAGAATAATGTGGAAAATGTGGAAAAAGTAAAGTGGTCTGAATACTTTCCAAATGCATTTTTACATTTACATGCACTGTAAATCTTCTCCTTCTTGCACACTATATCTTTGGGACAGAGTTTTGCAGATGCATAGTCAAACCAGTGTAAACTCTAATGGGCAAAACTTTTATCTCCTACAAACACAATGACAAACAATACATCTAAAGGTAGGACATATACAAACATCCAGTGGTGTAAAGTACTTAAGTAAAAATACTTTAAAGTACTACTTAAGTCGTTTTTGGGGGTATCTGTACTTTACTTTACAATTTATATTTTTTACTACTTTTACTTCTCTACATTCCTAAAGAAAATAATGTACTTTTTACTCCATACATTTTACATGACACCCAAAAGTACTCGTTACATTTTGAATGCTTAGCAAGACTGGAAAATGGTCCAATGCACGCACTTATCAAGAGAACATCACTGGTCATCCCTACTGCCTCTGATCTGGCAGACTCAATAAGCACAAGTGCTTTGTTTGTAAATTATGTCTGAGTGTGCCCTTGTCTATCCGTAAATAAAAAAAAAACAAGAAAATGGTGCCGTCTGGTTTGCTTAATATAAGGGATTTGAAATTATTTATACTTTACATTTGATACTTAAGTATATTTTAGCAATTACATTTACTTTTGGTACTTAAGTATATTTAAAACCAAATACTCTAACTTTTACTCAAGTAGTATTTTACTGGGCGACTTTTACTTGAGTCATTTTCTGTTAAGGTATCTTTATTTTTTACTCAAGTATGAATTTGGGTGCTTTTTCCACCACTGCAAACATAAATACAGAAAAGGGTATCATTATAATATAAACTAAACATTTAACAGAAATAATTCACCACAGCAGCAGTTACAAACATTATATATATATATATATATATATATATATATATATATATATATATATATATATATATATATATATATATATATATATATAAAAAAGCGACAAACAAAAAAAGGAAATCATAGTGTATGTAAAAACAGCCAGAACTTATTTTTGCGCAATGATGTATTTATTGACTGTGGGAGAAGACTGAAAATACAGATAAGTAAGCTAAGTACTTAAGGGAAGAAATTCCACTATTCTTAATGTCTCCCCTTCTCCCAGTCACTTTCACACAAAAACACACACTAGGATCAAGACAAGCAAAACAAAGCAGAGACTCACTCTACTGAATCACACAATTCATGAACATATATTCAGCTATTGAGCTTTTCTTTAATGTGATAAGTAACCAATGGTAGCATTGATACCATTATCAATATCATTCCTAACTTCTGTGCTGCAAAAAGAATAAATAATATTGAAAAGTGCAAGGTTATAGATATATATATATTAACATAATGCTTCCGTTAATGTCCTACAAGTAAAGTGCAAATCTCGGGATCAGATTTAATGTGTGTGCAAGCATTCCTAACTTCTAGACTGATCCTCCAGCACATGCACAAATGAGCCCTTTACATTGGCTGACAGCTATGTTAATCCTCTAAAAGTAAAACATATTAACCTTACACAGGGTGACTGACATACAGCTCATACACTTCTTTAGGCCATTCGGAATGGCAGTGGAGCTATTTCGAATGGTAAATCTGAATGACAAAACAAAAGCTAATGCATGTAGTACATAGTCTAATAAAGGATGGACTTTGGGTGATTTCTGCACTGTGTATGTGCATACTATAGTTACTTTGTTGTAAGCCTAAAGAATACTATGCTCTGTAACTTATTTTACTTTGCAACTGTAACACTAAAACAGGGTAAGCTTCAGTCCATAGAGAGATACCTATTATTATGCCACCATGGAGGATTTCCTGGGGCTTTTTTACCCTTACTAAGCCATATTCAGAGTGCAGGATTTGGAGCCTTTAGAAGACAGATGAGTCATGTCATCGTGTTGCCAGCTGTGGCTTTTAAAGGAATCTGATAGGATACCTCCTGGTGGCCAAATTCAGACTACAGAGAATTATCCAATCCCATTCCCAGCTACTAATCATGGTGAACAATTTGCTGGGATGGGATACCACCGAGACCTGCTCAAGTGGAAATGCAGTGAGCCATCACTACGGTAACAGCCCCTCCCCCTCCTTCCCACCATTACATCACCAACCCAGGCCTACTGTATTCAACAGCTGGCTCAGGAACCCAGTCCACCACAGACACACAAACATATTTTGCATGCTTGTCCTCCTATGTCCTCCATGACTCAGCCTGTTCAGTTCAGTGCCAGTTCCAGGTGATGGGTGGATGAGTCAAAGTCTTTTCCTTGTTAATCACTAGTGTTCGCATAGTCTCTCTCTCTATGTCATCACCGACCAAGACACCATGCTACTTTTTATCCCAAAGTTAAAAGCAGAGGGGAGGAGGGCAGCATGTGTATGTATTTGTTGGGGCTGGTGGAGGAAGGCGCTGTAAGAAGTCTGTGATGGTTGTAGAATGTGTGTGTGTGTGTGTGTGTGTGGCTAGGCGGAGCTCATCATAATGGGGTAGGGTTGTCTTAGGGGTCAGTTGGTCTCGTAGGTGGAAAGCAGGGCAGCATCCACAGGCTCCATGCAGGAGGGGCAGGTGAAGGACCTCATCAGCCAGTCATCTATACAGTCCATGTGGTAAATGTGCATACAGGGCAGGAACCGGATGGGGTCCCCGTACACAAAGTCCATCATACATATCACACACCTAGAAAATGGATTTTATACAATTATGAATTATAGTTTTGATTAGAGTCTGTCGTATATTTTTCCTGAGCACATTACCTGACCAGGAAAAACTATGGGCACTAGCTTTGTTAAACACACAGTTACATGTTATAGCTAGGGCCGAAGTTTTACCTAGTTAGGTCACATGATCAGTGATCTTTATCAATAATATCAGAGAATAAAAACAGTGGTATGCAGATGCTCACTCTCTGATTTTTTTCTCGGAGCCGTCCCGTCCTCCGTCATAGACGCCCCGGGGAAGATGCTGGATGAGGCCGATACGCTGGGCGATACGGACCTGCTCCTCCTCAGTCAGCTGGGTGGCCAGGCGGGCCTGGCTGGGGGTGGGGTGGTACACCGGCATGTGAGCCTGCTCCTAGAGAAAAGACGCACATACAGAGGAGAGTCTATACACATGCCAACTCAACTGGACTGATCGCACAACCCAGTGTTTTATCAATCACTGTATGGGTGAGGTGGGATGGGCCCCCCTCCTAGCTCGGTTTCACCCTGCCTATAAGAGTGGCTTGGCTTATATTGGTTTCAATTGATAAAGTTGATGCCAGAGGACACCTAGTTGTAATAGTAGAATGCACAAGGTGCAATGTAGAAATTGGTTAGTGCATCATCAGTTCCTCTTGTCATGTTAGTCATTACATTCCTTAGAGAGCTATTTCTAACTTGTCAGAATTTTTATGTCAGCTAAAGTTTTTTTATTTAGGCATCTTAAGGGCATAGATACTGTTGTACTGTTATCCATCCTGCCGTGGATAAAGCAGTTGACAAAAACTGCCCATTCTGGACATTCTGTCAAGCCTGTTAGGAACACTTTTATGAGATTGAAAAGCATTTGGGCAACAAAAGTGCTGCGTGTGTGGTTTTTCCTTTGTGTAACTGGGTTTGTTAAACTATTGTGATATGAAAACTCAGACCCATAATCAGTTGCAATACCTAGCTATGAAAATAATAATTTTATTGCACTACGGACTCCTGTGTGGTGCTGCAGTCTAAGGCACTGCATCCCAGTGCAAAAGGTGTCACTGGTCCCTGGTTCGAATCCAGGCTGTATCACATCCGGCCGTGAATGGGAGTCCCATAGGGCTGAGCACACTTTGCCCTTGTCCAGGTTTGGCCGGGGTAGGCCGCCATTGTAAATAAGAATTCGTTCTTAACTGACTTGCCTAGTTAAATAAAGGTAAAAAAAATATATATACAAATATTCAAACCCTATTAATTCCCCTGGTCTTTCATTCGGGCTAATCTGAAGTCAAATTCAAACTATACATTTGACAGCAACTATAACGTTACCGAGCTAGATGAATGAGTCATACATGGTCTGGAAGAGTACAAAAGAAAATACATCAGCTAAATAATCCGATTATTATAATTTTTTTTACAACATTCCCTAGATGATCAATGCATTTGACCCCTACCCTGGGTTTTGCATGATTCTGTCAATTATCATAGCCCAGTGACTAGCTAACGTTTGCTAGCTAAATAACTAATAAAACTATCTAGCTAAGTTAATATCAAGTCTGACCTGGTAAGGCGGAGGTGGCTCCAAATCCGCGTCTGCGTCCCCATAACTTCCTCTGTCAGACTCGTGAAGCAAAGATATATCGTCCGACGTCGGCGATTTGAGACAATTGCCCATGTCCTGTTCTCAGCCCCTCGTTGTTTAGCTAGCTATAGTAGCTAGCTTGTAAACTTACTATTGTTAGTTTACAACCACATGTATCCTCCACTCGTTACAGAAGTAACGGTATTACACATTAACTACTGTTTAACAACCCATTAAAATATAATATGTCTGTTCATACGAATACTATATCGAGCCCCAGCAGCTGTCCAAGCTATTTAACATCATCAGACCATCACAGTCAAAACAAAGAGCTAGATAATAACAGTAGCTAACGGCTAGCTAGCTAATGTTAGCGACATGTTATTCCAAAATGAATATCACTCATTCCTCGGTCTACAATTTGAAAGGTAAAACATTCACATAAAAAGCAACTACCATAACAACATCAAGCGATAGAAAATGAATATTTTGCACAAATATCGACCACTGACTTCGCGAAAAAATTAACAAATAACTGTCTGGCAAGCAATATTATCAGAGATCCTGGACATAATGACAAGATGCTTGTGACTCCGCCCTAACAATGGGATTCGCTGTCCATAGAGCGGAACAGAGTGACGTCAAGCTCCCGCCCATTCCTCTCTGGATTGGTGGATACATCTCATTATTTGAATATATTTTCAATATTCGATAGGGTGTTGACGTCAACCGCCTGTATTCAATGGAGAGTGAGATGCTTTTCTATCCTCATGAATACGCATAGACGCCTTGAATTTCAACAGGGACAATTCAATGCAATGTGTTTTTTCTCAGTTTACCAGAATGTCACGTGCATCACACTTATTATCAGTATGCTCATAACAACCTAAGCATTACTTAATTAACTTATATTAGATCAAATAAGCCTCAGGTATCAAAAAACACATCTTTTTTTTTTCTTGACTAAATTCCAACCTCTCTCAAAAACTCCTCACTTGCTTAATAATTAAAATCGCTCCGCCATTTCTTCAATGCAACATAATGTTGCTGCCACCGTCTCTTATGACCGAAAAGAGCTTCTGGACATCAGAACTGCAATTACTCACCTCAGATTAGACAAACAGTTTTTCTTCAATGAGTCGGTGCGGGAGGGAGATGCTACAGACACCCGACCAAGCCCAGATCCCCGGCATTCACTGGAGAAGGAAACTGAGATTTTGTGGAAAAAGATCAGGGTGCCTTTTGAGGATCAGGCGACGAGTGGCTAATCTGCCTTTGCCTTCTGTCCTGCTAGCTAACGTTCAATCTCTGGAAAATAAATGGGATGAACTGAAAGCACGCATATCCTACCAACGGGACATCAAAAACTGTAATATCTTATGTTTCACCGGGTCGTGGCTGAACGACGACATTAATAACATACAGCTGGCGGGTTATACACTCTATCAGCAGGATAGAACAGCAGCCTCTGGTAAGACATGGGACGGGGGCCTATGCATATACACTACCGTTCAAAAGTTTGGGGTCACTTAAAATGTCACGTCCTGACCAGTAAAAGAGGTTGTTTGTTATTGTAGTTTGGTCAGGGCGTGGCAGGGGGTGTTTGTTTAGAGTGTTTCGGGGTTTGTTGGGCTATGTTCTTTGTTAGTCTATTTCTATGTTAGTTCTAGTATGTCTATTTCTATGTGGTGTTTATTGGGTTGACCTTCAATTGGAAGCAGCTGCTCCTCGTTGCTTCTAATTGAAGGTCCTATTTAAGAGGGGTGTTTTTTTCTATGGGATTTGTGGGTAGTTATTTCCTGTTTTGTGTTTGTGCACCTGACGGGACTGTTTAGTGTCGTTTGTTGCTTTTGTATACGTGTTTCTTTTGTTTTCCTTCTTTAATAAAATAAGAAGATGAGTTTACACGTTCCCGCTGCGTTTTGGTCCAATCCCTACGACACCCGTGACATAAAAATATCTTGTTTTTGAAAGAAAAGCAAATTTTTTGTCCATTAAAATAATATCAAATTGATCAGAAATACAGTGTAGACATTGTTAATGTTGTAAATGACTATTGTAGCTGGAAACGGCTGATTTTTAATGGAATATCTGCATAGGTGTACATAGACCAATTATCAGCAACCATCACTCCTGTCTTCCAACGTTGTGTTCGCTAATCCAAGTTTATCATTTTAAAAGGCTAATTGATCATTAGAAAACCCTTTTGCAATTATGTTAGCACAGCTGAAAACTGTTATGCGTATTAAAGAAGCAATAAAACTGGCTTCTTTTAGACTAGTTAAGTATCTGGAGCAAC
The DNA here is from genome assembly GCF_965601325.2 of Salmo salar. Lineage (NCBI taxonomy): Eukaryota > Metazoa > Chordata > Actinopteri > Salmoniformes > Salmonidae > Salmo > Salmo salar. Next base: position 32,971,241 of record NC_138293.1, read on the forward strand.
AGCATTTGTGGCTTTGATTACAGGCTCAAAATGGCCAGAAACAAAGAATGTTTTTCTGAAACTCATCAGTCTATTCTTGTTCTGAGAAATGAAGGCTATTCCATGCGAAAAATTGCCAAGAAACTGAAGATCTCATACAACGCTGTGTACTACTCCGTTCACAGAACAGTGCAAACTGGCTCTAACCAGAATAGAAAGAGGAGTGGGAGGCCCTGGTGCACAACTGAGCAAGAGGACAAGTACATTAGAGTGTCTAGTTTGAGAAACATGCCTCACAAGTACTCAACTGGCAGCTTCATTAAATAGTACTCGCAAAACACCAGTCTCAATGTCAACAGTGAAGAGGCCTTCTAGGCAGAGTTGCAAAGAAAAAGGCATATCTCAGACTGGCCAATAAAAATAAAAGATTACGATGGGCAAAATAACACAGACACTGGACAGAGGAACTCTACCTAGAAGGCAAGCATCACGGAGTCGCCTCTTCACCGTTGACGTTGAGACTGGTGTTTTGCGGGTTACACCAAGCAGTTTAGTCTCCTCAACTTTCTCAATTGCCACATTATTCATTACAAGATTTAGATGAGGTTTAGGGTTTAGCGAGTGATTTGTCCAAATTTAGCCACCTATTCTAAAACTGACTGCAGCTCTTTTTTAAGGGTTGCAATGATATCACTTGCTGTGGTAGCTGACATGTATAATGCTGAGTCATCAGCGTACATAGACACACAGGCTTTTCTCAAGGCTAATGGTAGGTCATTAGTAAAAATAGAAAACAATAAAGGACCAAGACAGCTGCCTTGATCTATACCACACTGGTTTACGTTAGAGAGGCTCCCATTAAAGAAAAACCTTATGTGTTATGTTAGATAGGTATCTCTGAATCCACAATACGGCAGATGATGTAAAGCCTCTTGGTCTAGTCTACCTCAGATATGGAGACAAGCAGCCACATATTGTATGTGCAATTGAGGACACTTTTATTGCAATTGAGGACACTTTTATTAATATATACAGCTATTATACACACATAAACCAAACAACTATTTTGCATTCCAGGACAATTCTCCATGTTTTTTGGTTAACTGAGTTTCACAGAATCATTACCCTTTTGCAGGCAAATAAAACAAATACAAATACCTTAAATTAACATTCCAGAGATATCCTATTCCATCCTTCAAGCGTGTTGGGAGCAGAAAGGGATATTGTCTCTTACAATCCTACAGAAAACATGATATAAATGTACTGTACATTATTAGTAAACCATTCTAAATAACGGGTGAAACCAGGTGTGGAAAACATCTTTCTACATCTGTCGTCTGTAATGGTTCATACAGTATTGACATAAAGAATTAATGAAGAAGATATACAGTTGCAGTGAGTTCTTTGACACATACTGATGATGTTGTAAGCTAATGTAGAAGAGGAGAATGTGGACGGCTACATTGATGAACAACAAAACACTCAAGTTCATGATTGCTTCTGTGCCAGTTATTGATTCTGGAAGATGACAAGGAATGAATCCGTCAAATGGTAGAATACTGTAACAACTGAAGAAAAACAGGTACAGTACATTGACAAGATGAAAGTTGGTCCAAGACAGGCAAATGGTCTGCTGGTTTTCCTAGTGACTTAATAAAGTTTCGTTGATGAATTGAAGCCATGTTCTGGGTGTAATTCTAGTCATTTGGTTCTCTAGAGTCCAGTTCATAGCAAAGCACTGTCTTTCAAATCACACTGGATATTTAGGCATTCCTTTCTGAAAAATAGTTTATCACATTTCATAACATTGTTGGTTGCTTTCAATTGTCCTGCAAGTCGGTAAAAATGTTAAATAAATCCTACAGATTCCCAACAGAAGAGTGTGCCATTCACTTCCTGTTTGTATAAAGTGGATAACTGTCCTATTGATCATTGTTTTATTCCTTTGACATTTTACAACAGGAATTACATAGTTTACGTATGAATAGATAATTACTAAAGAAGTGTGTTCCCTTTGTAGACAGTAAATGGATAGGAAATCTAATGGTGGAGGGTGCAAAAGGTAAAAAAAAACAACAATCTCTACTACATTTTAAAACACATTGGTTTGATCAATTATTGTTTGGATGTATTTTTTTACAGACATGATTACATTTTATTAACTTAATAATACGTCAACAGTTAACCTTCTCTATGGCCATGTATCCTACTCAGACAATCAAGTGGTATTGGTGGCATTACAATTTCATGACAAAAATCTCATGTATTTACAAAAACCATGGTTTTCAAAGATATTGTTTCTCCTTATTTTGCACATATTCACACACCCCACATACACTGTTAAGAGAAACACAAAATCAATGTCAGAGAAACACCTTCAGAAATGACAATACCTATTGACACATAACGTAATTCTATCCTTTCAATTTATTTAATCTCTTTTCTGTACATCCAAGGCTATTTGAGGTTTATTATTAGTCACTTTCTTTTGTTAGTCAGAATATAAATTAACCACAGTCAAATATTTGTGGGTAGATATTTATTGTACATTTTCTGTGTGACTTTAAAAGGGATCCCACTTGCAGGAAGTGAAAAAATGGATGTTCTTAATTTTTTTCTCCCCTCACATTTTATCAAACACACTGCAATCACACAGGTATGCAGTAGTAATGCAAGAGAGCGACAAATGTCCCTTTTTCTTTTATATTGTAGTACATCTTATACACTAGCACCTTCCTCACCTCTCATCCACCACCACTTCCTCCTCCTCCTAGCAGCGGTCGTCCTCCTCTGTGTCGCTGAGTGGCTCACAGCCCGCAACAGAGACGGTCTGAGCCAGGCGTTTCCGGAAGTGTCCATTGGGGATCTGCCAGCCGCTCCTGGAGCCCCGTCGGGCCGAGCTGAAGCTAGAGCTGGAGGTGGAGCTGACCGTGTTAGCGCGTCCCAGGCTAGTGGCCACCGCCGCCTCGAAGGTCAGTGTCTCCATGAACCCAGAGGGGTCCGGACTATGCTCGTCCTCCTGCAGGGTGAGATAGGGCTCCGACGGGTAGCGACGCAGAGGGGAGCCCTGCTGGTGGTGGTGGCGACGACCCCTGGGCCCGGTCTGCCCCTCTCCACCTGCCTCTCTGGAGGCCCCCCCCCGCCTCTGGGTCTCTGGGCTGCCCCTGTCGTCATCATCGTCCCCGGAGGGAGGGTGCGTGCGAGACACCAGAGGGGAGTAGGAGATGTGGGGATGGGAGCGAGTTGGGGTCTGGGACAGGGGGCGGCGACTAGGTGTACTAGATTCAGAGGTGGGGATGGGGCTGTCGGAGCTGTTACCCTGGACACAGGAGTCGAAACACATTTAATACAGACGTCTGATTGCCTTTTTTAAAAGTGTATATTGTGTATCCAATGTGGGTATGTGTTTGTGGTCTACTTCGTCTCAACCAGAGTTTACACCAGTGGTGTATGGCCCTTTAATGTTTGCCCTTGGTAAGGCATCCAGGGGGTGTGTGTGTGTGTGTGTGTGTGTGTGTGTGTGTGTGTGTGTGTGTGTGTGTGTGTGTGTGTGTGTGTGTGTGTGTGTGTGTGTGTGTGTGTGTGTGTGTGTGTGTGTGTGTGTGTGTGTGTGTGTGTGTGTGTGTGTGTCCTACCTGTTTGTCCAGGGGGTGTGTGCGCTCTCGGCTAGGGGAGCATGAGGGCTGCAGACTCCTCTCCTCAGAGTTACAGCGGGATGTGTCTGGGGAGAGGAGATGGCGGCGCTCTTTGGACCTCCCACGCTCCTTCTCTGTGTCCAACTGCCTCTTTCTTTCTGAACGGGAGACTGGAGGAGGACGAGGAAGACCATGGAAAGGAGCACAGAGAGGGAAAGCAAGATAAAAATATATTGATTTTTTTTTAACACTGTAGATCATTAAAAAGTATGTTGACAGGTAGATCATTGATGCACGTAGGATAAAAGAAAAGGAAAAGTGGCACTTGTATATAGGATAAAGACATAAGAAAGGAAAGGGAAAATGCGGGGAAGAGAACTTGACATATTAACACATGCAAACAATAACCACACAGTAACATCCCTCATCATGCCAGTGGGAGAGATAAGAGGAGAGGTCACGTGAGTGGAAATTGGAGAGTGGAGACTGACCGGCAGCCTTGTAGCTCTTGTGGCGTGGTCTGTACAGTCTATCAGGACTCTTCTTCTCCTCCTGCCACAGGCCATTAACCCTCTGGTCAGCCACAGTGGACGAGGACCGCTTAATGGAGCCACTGGCCATCTCCGTCTGCACGCACACGCACATGCACGCACACAGAGGGAGACACAACTAAATACCCACATGTACCATAAAAAAGGTTTTGTTATTTTCAAAGAAATCCATCCATCTGTCGATCCATGCAGCATTCTCTGTTTTTAATCCATATCCATGCTCACTATTCCAGGAAATTAACAGGTCAACTAGGATGCTTGAACCACTTCATTTTACTCTTCAACTCATTGTTTAGCGGAAGACAGAGACAAAACATACCAGTAACCCAGGATCAATCAAACACTATTCTGAAACGCTAGCATTCCTTTGAAACATCCATGTTGATTATCCCTCTCCAGAAACCCAGCAGCAAACAGAAGATACATAAACCCACTTTTCTCTCCAAACGGCACAACCAGTGTAGCCTGGTCCTCGTCCTCTGTCAAACAAACATGCATGTCACACTCTGGGGCCCCCTTGCTGCCCAGGGCCCTTCTGGCCCCTGGAGGAGTCAGTGTGGTCAGAGGGCAGTACCTGTGGCTCTACAGCCAGACGGGGCATAGAGGAGGCCCGTACACACAGCCCCTTGCCAAACGGGAGCTCCAGTGAGTCAGGAATCAACCCACTGAACTCCCCTGCACTCACCTATATGAGACCAGAGACAGAGAGAGGGGCGAGGGGAGAGATAGAGTACAGTACAGATCAGGCTGGTCAATTTAATACCGGTACTAACTGCCTTTTGGGGTTCCAGCCAAGGAGGGTTTCGGCCATTGTTACATCGTAATAATTTGCGAGTGCCTTTCTGCAATTGGGAGAGAACTTAAGCCATTCCATCATCACCAACCAATCAGAAGCCATTCCAGCCAAAGAGCCACAGATTAACAACCAATGACAACAAGGAGACTGACCCCAGAAGGATTGGGCAAAACAGGAGTAGGAGAAAGAGTCAGAGGGCGTAAGGAGACGGCGACATAAGCACATCGCTACGACAATAAATGAGAAGAGAGAGGACAGAACAACTATCGGGCTGTTGTTACACATACACTCATGCAAGTTCAGATCTGGATGCACCAAACATACTGAGCCAGACAAGTTCACCTGCTTTAAAGCCAGTCATGTTACTCCCCAGTGAAAATATACATAGAAGAAGGCAAACACTAACAGATTCCTATAGGGCAAAAAGTACACTGCAGACCAGTTCAACCAAACAGCATAGAAACAGTACAGTGAGCACTGAGAATGACAACATCTCCTTTCAAACTTCCACTAACCAGTCTACAACTTGGCAAGGACAGAAACACCTTGAAACATCAATGCCCTGCTCTGCAATGCAGTACTAGTATCTTCATTCAACTATTACTTGGAACAGTTGTTTTTTTCTAAATGTTTTTCTTTGACCGGTATTTCCAGCATTATCCACTAGGTTTGCTGCAGGTAGAAAATCCTAGGAAATCTTCTTTAATTGACACAAGTTGTCTCCAATCAATCAATCAATGTCTCGTTTTGCGTGAGTGTTTTGTGTCGGGGATCGCCTAAGCCAGGGGAGGCGTAGCTCTTCGAATCTTAATTAACAGGGAATACTATTTGTAGATCAGATATTCTACACCTAACTTTGCTCAAGCTGATCCTCTCCAACAGAGTTAGAAGTGTAGCTAAAAATTGGTAAATTAGGTGCTGTTAAGGCGAGTCAATGAAACCAACCATGGAAGTGTGTTGTAACAAATTCGTGGGGTAGCCCCGACTAGGACTTGAACCCAGGTCCAGCAACTGTCAAGCCAACACCTTAACCAGAATTATGAATTTCTTGAAGTTTTTACAAGGAAAAGTACTTTTATTCATGGTTATTTCTATTGTTTTTAACAACATGTACTTTTTAACATATTTAAATGTAATTCAAATGCTGTGTTTTATGTTTTTATGCTGTTTTTATGTGCATAAAATTCCGTACAAAAATTTGCTGTTTTTAAAGGAAATACAACAATAAAACTTTTCCAAAAGAAAATAAAAAAATGAATTTCTTGCATTGAAATTATACCACAAATGTTAATTTTGTCTCAGGAACACGAGTGGAGAAATATTTCTTTCTTTCAGCATCTCTTGAGAAAACACAAATGTGCCTGTAATGTGTAATATTTGACACTTATGCAAGCAGACAGTATTTCAACCACATGGAATATGCACCCAAGACGAACTGAAGTCTTATCAGAAAGGTGTTTCGTCGTTTTCTCAGCTTTTCATTTCCTTAAAACCGATCAAACTGATGACATTTGGACATTTTGCACAGGACCAATCTTTCCACTGTTTGAGTTATTGTGTTTTCTCCCCAGTCCCTAAACAAAACAGACAACTTTACTGGTGTTAACTAGATCACCAATGCATTAATTCTACTGATGTAAGACATTCTGGTAGCACTACTTTACTTTGACAGAAGAGAAGCTGCATGTATCAAACGATAAACAAATGTCCTACCAAATGTCGGAAATTATAATATGGCCAGTGTCGGAAATTACAGTTGAAGTCGGAAGTTTACATACACTTAGATTGGAGTCATTAAAACTTGTTTTTCAACCACTCCACAAATTTCTTGTTAACAAACTATAGTTTTAGCAAGTAGGTTAGGACATCTACTTTGTGCATGCCACAGTAAAACGAGTCCTATATCGACATAACCTGCATCATGTTGTGGGGGTGCTTTGCTGAATGAGGGATTGGTGCACTTCACAAAATAGATGGCTTCATGAGGAAAGAAAAATACGTGGATATATTGAAGCAACATCTCATGACATCAGTCAGGAAGATAAAGCTTGGTCGCAAATGGGTCTTCCAAATGGACAATGACCCAAAGCATACTTTCAAAGTTGTGGCAAAATGGCTTATGGACAACAAAGTCAAGGTATTGGAGTGGCCATCACAAAGCCCTGACCTCAATCCAATAGAACATTTGTGGCGAGACCGTAAAAAGCGTGTGCGAGCAATGAGGCCTACAAACCTGACTTAGTTACACCAGCTCTGTCAGGAGGAATGGGCCAAAATTCACCCAACTTATTGTGGGAAGCTTGTGGAAGGCTACCCGAAACGTTTGACCCAAGTTAAACAATTTAAATGCAATGCTACCAAATACTAATTGAGTGTATGTAAACTTCTGATCCACTGAGAATGTGATGAAAGAAATAAAAGCTGAAATATATCATTCTCTCTCCTATTATTCTGACATTTCACATTCTTAAAATAAAGTGGTGATCCTAACTGACCTAAGACAGGGAATTTTTACTAGGATTAAATGTCAGGAATTGTGAAAAACTGAGTTTAAATGTTTTTGGCTAAGGTTTATGTAGGTTTATATAAACTTCCGACTTCAACTGTATAACAGAAACGTGTCTAAATTACAGGTGAACGTAGCAGTGAAAGTAGCAAGTAGTAAATGAATTATAATAAGAAAAATTATTATTGAATTATTATGGTGGCTCAAACTGCACAGGTAGACTACTTTTTGAAGTGATTTGTTTGTTTGACAATCAGATGAAAACATCTTCACACAATACGCATGATATGCGAAATTGAGCCTACACAGTAAATGGGATAAGATGTTTACACAGTATCCCGTTTTAGATCAGAATATCCCAGGCATCTTATCCGGGTTTCTCATAACCAGGATATAGGCTTTTTCCAGTGATTGTAAACGGGATAGGATGTTTATATGAGTCAACTCAAAAACATTGGTGTGCATGTAAATGTGGTCATTGACTCTCCCCTTAAACTGCCTGTTGAGCTGCATTTAAACAGGCAGCCCACTATTTGTAGAGCAGTGACTCTACACCTCACTCAAGTCCATCCTCTCCAATGAACTCGGAAGTTGTTGCTAAAGATGGCTCAATTAGGCTGCGTTTACACAGGCAGCCCAATTCTGATCTTTTTTCACTAATTGGTCTTTTGACCAATCAGATCACCTCTGAAAAAGATCTGATGTTGTTGGTAAAAAAAGATCAGCATTGTGCTGCCTGTATAAACATAGCCTAATTGACCAACTTTTTGCTACAACTGCCGAGTCCATTGGAGAGGATCGGCTTGAGCAAAGTGAGGTGTAGAATCACAAAAACCAACTAAAACAGCTGGCCCTAACCCTTACTACTAGATCTGTCATTGATTCATTGTTGTCTATGTGTGATATTGAGCTTTACCACAGGAGGTTAGGTTTTCTACGTGCAGTATTTCATATTTTGCCCATAGCTACTACATCATTGTGATTTTACTTTTTCCTTTCGGCTCCTAGCAAAGGGCCTTATAGAGCTATCATTGTACGCTTACTAAATTATATAAAGGCTCCTTTGTTGGTGTACTATGTGTTGGTGTCTGTGCTAGTTTAGTGTGATGTACAGTACTCATGTGATACGTTTCTATAGTACAGTACATACTCCTTGGTACTTCTCCTTACCCTGGAGTGTTGACTGCTGGTGTCCTGGTCAGAGGTCATGGGCTGCATGGAGAACAGGTCCTGGGAGAGAGGACTCAACGCCACCAGGCCTCCTCTGGTCCTACAGATGGAGGCAAGCCCAACAGGAAATACTGTCAAATACGTACTAAAGGCACACACACACACACACGCACACGCACACGCACACGCACACCCACACACACACACACACACACACCCACATGCAGTCTTGAACAACTAACCTTGTGGGGACACACAATTCAGTCCCACTCAAAATCCTAACCTTAACCTGAAAACCTAACCTTAACCCTAAAACTAACCCTAGCTCCTAACCCTGACCTTAATTCTAACATTAACCCTAAACCCCCTAGAAATAGCATTTGACCTTGTGGGGACTAACAAAATCCCCAGTTGGTCAAAAAGTTAAGAAGAAATGTGATTCTTGAAAATAAAGTTATTGGAAATATTCTTAATTCCAAGATAGCTAAACCCTTGTCTTAAACTCAGGCAGTGAGAGAAAAAGCTCAGGAAAGCAATTGAACATGTTTAATTCACTCACAAACTTCATCTGAAAGTTTCAGTATTGATTATTTTCAACCCAAAAACATGTTTTAGAACAGTAATCTCAGTGAGAAATAGGCTAACATGATTGCCATTGCTAGCTAGATAGCTACCTAAAACAGTTGCCTAGCAACAAACATCTTAAGAAGATATGTAAAAAGATATTTGAGGAAATAAAAAATATATTTAAGAAAATCAAAACGATATTTAAGAAAATCATACAATTTTAAGATATTGTTGAGGAATTGCACTTATGAACTTCTTTTTTTCTTAAGAAGCTTACGTTTTTGCGTAAGAAATGTTTTGTGAATCTGGATCCTGGTCCCCACAAGTATAGTTAAACACGTCCCACACACACACACACACACACACACACACACACACACACACACACACACACACACACACACACACACACACACACACACACACACACACACACACACACACACACACACACACACACACACACACACACACACACACACACACACTGAGCGTGGATTGACTCACAGGGCGGAGCCGGCACTGAGGGACATGCAGGGCAGGGGATGGGCATTGTACAGAATGTCTTCAGAGAGAGTCGAGGCATCCAGCCTCTTGAACGGCATCAGGTTGGCCTTCTGTAGAGGAGACCACACAAAGTAATGTATCACTACAGGCACTGGGTTGTGTCAACAGATCAGATGCCATGATAATCTTGCACAAAAGAGAAGTGAGGTTTATACAGTATATATGATGTTAATATAGTGTGTATATCTGACCTGTGCTTCCAGCTGTGCTCTCAGCTTCTTGGCTTTGTTCTGTTTGAAGTAGTCCATGATCATCATGGAGGCATATATCTTACCTACTGTCATGTCGGAATCTGTAAGACACAAACACAGTTAGATTGCTAGTCATTGAGTGACTGACTGCCTCCCAGCTCTACCTCTCCAAATCTCTCTAACGTGGGTCTGACCTTTGTTGATGGGCACCAGTACATCCAGGGTCTTCTGGGGGAGGTACGGCCATATCACACTGATCTCCTTCTGTAGCTCAGTGTCCAGAGCTACTCGGTCCTCCCCACCTGGAGCACAATAAAATAGATATTTATTCATCCATTATACACAGGCAGTGGAAATTGTTGATATTGCTACATTTCCTGATTCAACTACTCAACCAATCATCAAGCCATTTATAAGTTGAATCAGGTGTGTTACCAGTAATGGGCTGGACCAAAAGCCTGCATCCCTAGGATGTGTGGATCTCCAGGCTTAAGATGGAAGACCAAGTCTAAATTGGATAAATGCATGCAGATGCAGTGATGCATGGTGGTTTCAAACTCAACTCATTCCCTGACCTCGTGCGATCTTGATCTCCAGAGCGGTGCGGATCAGAGACATCAAGGTGGAGGTGAAGTGGACTGACATGTCCTCATCCACTGGCATGTTCATCAACACCAGCCTCTGTGGAGAGAGGGGGGAGAGGAGGGAGGGGGAGAGAGCGAGAGAGAGAGAAAGAGAAAGAGAGAGAGAGAGAGAGAGAGAGAAGGGAAGGAAGGAAGGAAGGAAGGAAGGAAGGAAGGAAGGAAGGAAGGAGGAAGGAAGGAAGGAAGGAGGAAGGAAGGAAGGAAGGAAGGAAGGAAGGAAGGAAGGAAGGAAGGAAGGAAGGAAGGAAGGAAGGAAGGAAGGAAGGAAGGAAGGAAGGAAGGAAGGAAGGAAGGAAGGAAGGAAGGAAGGAAGGAAGGAAGGAAGGACAGAGAGAGAGGGTCCCACTTGCTTTACAGTAAAACAACTGAAATATTTCTCTATCCTAAATTAAAAAGAAGAAAATAAGTGTTTCTCCCATACCTTGTAGGCCATACCTCTGGGGCATTTCTTCCCCAGACCAAGGGGTGGAGACATATGGGTCAACATCTCATACATGGCAGTGTAGTGTATACGCCCACTACGGAGGAAACAGAGAAGATGAGGAAGGAGAGAGACAAAGAGTTGAGGAAAAAAGGAAAAGGTAGAGGCATTCATTACAAGTTTGTGTAAGTTTGAAACAGAACAAGTTGGCAAATCTTGCACAGGAATTTAAGGCAGTTTAGGCCTATTTTGTCTTTAGTGAATCAATACACTGCCCTCTGCTGGGCAAAGTTGAGACATAGTGGGGTTCTTATCTCTCACCATGCTGCGCGGTCGTACTCTCCCCAGACACGGACAAACTCATCCAGGTGATGAGGTCCCAGGATGGAAGAGTCTCTGGTCAGGTACTCAAAGTTATCCATGATCACAGCCACAAACAGATTCAGCATCTACAGAGTCACACAAGAGGAGCGGACGTGTGAAGGACAGCATGTGTGTATATACAAATATACAGTATGTGCTATACTGATGTGCACATGTGCATGCATACAATAAAAATAACTGCTTTTAAGTATGAGAATGAAAAAGATGGACAGAGAGTGCTGACAGAGTGGAGAGAATGTGTATTTGTGTTGCACAATCAAAATGCACATTGTGTATCAGTAAGATGGACAGAAAGAGAGAGAGAGAGAGAGAGAGAGAGAGAGAGAGAGAGAGAGAGAGAGAGAGAGAGAGAGAGAGAGAGAGAGAGAGAGAGAGAGAGAGAAGAGCACTGACAAATAGTGGAGATAAGGAGAAAAACTGTATTTCAGGAGCGTCCTCACCAGGAAGGAGCTGAAGAAGATGAAGGAGACAAAGTAGCAGTAGGCGAAGTCAGTACCACAGCCTCCCTCGTGGTCAGGGGACATGGTCATGGGTGCCATGGAGGAGTCTGGCTCACACTCCTGCCCCCCCAGACACGATAACATGATCTCCTGCCATGACTCCCCGGTCGCACTCCTGTCAATCAATGAGTTAATCAATAAGTCAATTCATTAATCGCAGCAGCAAGCAAGCAATTATTTGATCAACCAATTAGTCTATTAAACATTAACCAATATATTAATTCATCATCAGTCAGCATAATCATCTACTTATAGTTTAGAATATCTCAGTTCAGCTTCCGAGTCCTTCTCAATGCGCCCACCTGAAGAGAAGCATCAGCGCACCGGAGAAGGTCTTGAAGTTGTTGTGCTGGTTTATGTGGTTTTCGTCGTTCAGTTTGATGTTTCCAAACACCTTGTATGGATCAGGTGAGAAAAAAACCATTATACAACATCCCTTTGAGCAGGGTTCTCCAACTGGTGTTCCCCCATGTTTTCTATGCAAAAAATAAATACATGCATTTTTTTGTTGTTGGTCATAAAAGACCGTAAAAACACTAACAAATCAGCTCCAAGTGATTTTAATTTTGGAAATCTGTTCCAAAGTATTCCCACGTATAATAGAGAGATATAAGGGATGGTATACAAATGTAAACATGGTTTGAAACAATCAGGGGTGCAACTTTTTAGAAGTGAGATGTACTGCTTGGAGGCGTCTGTATGGTCCTAAAGCACACCGTTGCCTCATTTTGTATCACATTCCAATGATAAAACTGGGGGGGGGACAAAAATGCAATTTCAGAATGTGTGGGGGATATGTCACCAGTGAACGTTGCGCACCTGGGAACAATTATGTTTTAGTCAAATATTATATCTGTTTGGGCTTCTTGGTAACTATTGGTGTGTGTTCCGGCTCCCTGATCATCCACTCCTGAATCTAGTGGATGATCCATGCCTTTGAGGCTGAAGTTACCATTGTAAAGCATATAAGCTTTTGGATGCATTACCTGCATCCCAATGATGGCATAGATGAAGAACAGCATGGCGATGAGCAGACACACATAAGGAAGGGCCTAGAGAGAAGAAGAGATACAAAGAGATAAATAATTATTTGGTTTTCCCAATAGCATACACTCTAGCAGCATACTGCAGGTCAGTGGTCACCAACCAGACTGGTCGATCTTCAAGGCATTCCTAGTCGATCACCAAACACTTCTGTAGAAAAGCCAACGATTAAGGCAGCGCTCCTTTTTTTTGTGTTGCGCTGTTGACGGCAGATGTACTTGATTTAGAAGCCCTGCACACTGGGTAGGCAAAGTGTTCCCTTTTGAACCATTCCATTTGTCTGAAAATATAAACTGCGGGAGATCTGTGGCTAAATCAAGTGCGCCTACTGTGCTGGCCAATCGGATAGCTCAAATCACAGTGCCTACCTACAGCTTCCACGACCCTGGCCACAGCAAAGTTTGATACTAGCCTATGTGAGATTTCATAACTTTTAAAACCATGACCAGAGAGAGACTGTCAAATACAGCAAAGAGCTGCTGTTTTTATGGGTGAGTTCATGTATACGTTTTATCCAGCACTTTCAACACCGTTTATTATTCAACACTATTACAAAACATAAAACGGGCTTCTCTCTGCTTACACTCGGGCTGCAGCTGCAATGAATGAGTAGCCAAGTGTATCGCTAACATTGCGTTTTTATTATTAGCAGCAGCTCATCGTGTCTATTTTAATATCGAGGAGTATTTCACTTTCTCTGGTCATAGGAACAACATGAATTTGCGCCTGAGGCAGATGCGGTGCAACTGAACTAAATGACTATCGCCCCGTAGCACTCACTTCTGTCGTCATGAAATGCTTTAAGAGACTAGCCAAGGATCATATCACCTCTACCTAACCTGTCACCCTAGACCCACTTCAATTTCCTTACCGCCCCAATAGATCCACAAACGATGCAATCGCCATCACTGCACACTGGCGTATCCCATCTGGACAAGAGGAATACCAATGTAAGACTGCTGTTCATTGACTATAGCTCAGCATTCAACACCATAGTACCTTCCAAGCTCATCATTAAGCTCGAGGCCCTGGGTCTGAACCCCGCCCTTTGCATCTGGGTCCTGGACTTCCTGACGGGCCGCCCCCAGGTGGTGAAGGTAGGAAACAACACCTCCACTTCATCGATCCTCAACACTGGGGCCCCACAAGGGTGCGTGCTCAGCCCCCTCCTGTACTTCCTGTTCACCCATGACTGCGTGGCCAAGCACGCCTCCAACTCAATCATCAAGTTTGCAAACGACACTACAGTAGTAGGCTTAATTACCAACAACAACGAGAAAGCCGACAGGGAGAAGGTGAGGGCTCTGGGAGTGTGGTGCCAGGAAAATAACCTCTCACTCAATGTCAACAAAACAAAGGAGATGATCATGGACTTCTGGACAGAGCAGAGGGAGCACCCCCATATCCACATTGACGGGACCGCAGTGGAGAAGATGGTAAGCTTCAAGTTCCTCTGTGCACACATTACTGACAAACTGAAAGGGTCCACCCACACAGACAGTGTGGTGAAGAAGGCGCAACAGCGCCTCTTCACCCTCAGGAGGCTGAAGAAATGTGGCTTGGCAACTAAAACCCTCACAAACTTTTACAGATGCACAATTGAGAGCATCCTGTCGGGCTGTATCACCGCCTGGTATGGCAACGGTACCACCCACAACTGCAGGGTTCTCCAGAGGGTGGTGCGGTCTGCCCAACGCATCAACGGGGGCAAACTACCTTCCCTCCAGGACACCTACAGCACCAGTCACAGGAAGGCCAAAAAGATCATCAAGGACAACAACCACCCGAGCCACTGCCTGTTCACCCTGCTATCATCCAGAAGGCGAGGTCAGTACAGGTGCATCAAAGCTGGGACCGAGAGACTGAAAAACAGCTCCTATTTCAAGGCCATCAAACTGTTAAATATCCATCACTAGCACATTAGAGGCTGCTACCTATATAAATAGACTTGAAATCACTGGCCACTTTAATAAATGGAACACTAGTTGTAGAAAAGTCCCATGGAGTTGGTGGAATAATCCTTTAATTCATGGCCATTTGCTCAGCTGGGCCAGGGGACTTTAATTAGATCAGGTGGAATGTCCGACAGATCCCAACTCATTAAAAGGAGGAAATCGCCATCGCCCGACCTGGCTGCTTTCTCTTCCTTAACGGCGTCTAATTCAGACATTCTGTGCGTCCATGAATCCATGTAAGTCCACCAAATCTGTTACCTTTCATCTGAACTATCTGTTGCGATCGGGAGAGCGGGCCATCAGTAATTATTTATAGTTATTACCGCGGAACGCGGCTTGGAGCGCACGCTTCAAACCTATTGCGTAATGTAAATAGACAATAATCACAGCCCTGCAGATCATCACAGCCCTGCAGATCATCACAGGCCAATTATGCCATCGATATCTGGTTAATATGTAATGAAATGACATGTACATATGAAGTCAAACTTGAAAGGTGAAATATGAAACGTCATTATTGTTTGCTGAACTGATCAATTCTGATATCAAACTGATGGAGATTATAGATTGAATAACCGATCACTGATTTAATTATTTGTATTATTATTCTCCTGATTATGATGAATAGTTATGAGCCTAAATGATGGTGATTCCTATTGACTTCTTATTGAACTGAATTGCTGAATTACGTAATTATGTTAATAATGAGAATGATTGTTATGACTTGACATTTGTGATTATGAATTTGATTGGATACATGTCTTTCTGTTTCCTTTGTTATGCAGCACAGACTACCCAATAAATATACCACTTTATGGTTAAAGGAATTCCTGCCTCAGTCTCATCCACTCCGTGACCACCTGTTCACCTTCACTGTCAGTCATCCTACCTGTCCAGCTTCCCACACAGATCCCAATAATCTTTCACTAGTCATTTTAATAATGTTTACATAGCTTACATTACTCATCTCATATGTATATACAGTATTATATACTATTCTACTGTATCTTAGTCTACGCCGCTCTGACATTCCTCGTTCATATATTTATATATTCTTAATTCCATTTCTTTACTTAGATTTGTGTGTATTGGTATATGTTGTGAAATTGTTAGATATTACTTGTTAGATATTACTGCACTGTCGGAGCTAGAAACACAAGCATTTCGCTACACCCACAATAACATCTGCTAAACACGTGTATGTGACCAATAAAATTTGATTTGAACTCGAGTTTCGCCATCAGGTGGAAGACTGGCCCTCTCTCTGGTCAGTCTCACCAGAGGACAGGAAGAAGAGAGCAGACACGGTGAGAGGCGGACCCTCTGCTGCTCTCTCCCTCCCTCCGCTGAGACTAATGCCATGTTAAAATAAACTGGGAACTTGGAAATCTCCGACTTCCGATTTCAGTGCGTTCAAGACAACTGTGAACTCGGTGAAAAAAATCAGACTGGGGAAAATCATTTTGAACGGTCATCCAACTTGGAAACTCTGGCATCTTTTTAGAGCACCGACTTTCAGACCAGAAGTTCACTGAAGTCATGATTTGACCTTGTTTTTTCCGAGTTCCCAGTTGTCTTGAAAGCACCATGACCATCAGATGCAGGTACCATCAGTCCAGTAAAATACATTTTTTAATTATTAGCAATTTTTTTTTATTTATGCTCAGCTGTGCCCCGCAAGTGCTACACCAACTGATCTATTCTGTTATGCAAGCTTGAGTTTTCAAATATAATATGGTCTGAGGAACAATATTGGCAGGCCAGGAATATCGCCAATATGCTGTGATAATGTATTAGACCTACTGCATAAACCTCATTCATATGGAACTGTTTTTATTAGTTTAATGTTACATTTATTAAGTCAAGTAAAATAAAAATTGTTAGCGGTAGATCTCGGCTTGCTTTTTCACTGCGAAAGTCATCTTAACTCAGAAAAGGTTGGTGGTCCATCGTAGTGTACTGGGACCAGGGACATACAAAATAAAGACTGAAAACCATTTATATTAACAAAGTTGGATATTTATTAAGTGGACATGAGAGATGGTAAAAGTAGGAGAGAACATGGCTGACCTTAAAGGATTGTACGAAGGTCCAGAGCAGGATTCGTATTGTGTAGCCCTGCCTCAACAGCTTGATCAGCCTG
The DNA here is from genome assembly GCF_965601325.2 of Salmo salar. NCBI lineage: Eukaryota > Metazoa > Chordata > Actinopteri > Salmoniformes > Salmonidae > Salmo > Salmo salar. The sequence goes on from NC_138293.1 coordinate 32,988,294, forward strand.
GCAGCCCGGAACAGCTTCAGGAAACTCATATTGAACGTGTTTATTGACTGAGATAGACAGACCATAGGAAATATAGAGAGGTGGAGACGGCAAGGAATATACAGAAAGGAGAAGGGTCCGGGGAGAGAGAAGGTGTTAGAGAAATTGTAAAGATATAGGCAGATAGGGACATATAGAGATAGATTTGATTGAAAGGCACTCAAGTGAACGGAGTGAGTTTACAACTTTAATAGCCTAGTTTTTACTGAGAGAAAAAGCTTTACAGTACTACCACCTTATGAATCAGAATTGTTATAAAGTAAAGGTTAAGGAGCTAGAGTGAAATATCACCTGTAAGTCCACAATGATCTCAGTGATGCTGCCGAGCACGGTGATGAAATCAAAAATGTTCCAAGTGTCTCGAAAATAGTTCTGTCAGGGGACAAATGAACACCATTGTAAAATGGCAAGGCTACTTTCTTGAATGGAAAGGATTATATCTGTACATGCTACCATGTCATTGGATGAGTTAACTACATTTTGCCAACAGTTCACTAATGTCCTACTGTCTTGCTCACCACAAAACCAAAGGCCATGATCTTGAGGATACACTCCAGGGAGAAGAGAACGGTGAAGGCTGTGTTCAGGTGCTTCAATACTGTATCATATGCTGCTGGAGCGGAGTTGTACTGCAGATAACAGGACACAGTCAGGGTAATACCAGGATGTATCAAACAGTGAGCAGGTTGGCATTTATTGAGATGTCTCATGAACTGGAGGCAGCTCTACAGAGTGGTTACTAGCCAAGTCATAAAATCAGAGTTTAAACATAACCCTAACCTTAACCACACTGCTAACCCTAATACCTAACTCTAACCTTAAATTAAGACCAGAAAGCTAATTTTTGTTTTAACCTATCTTTACGATATAGCCAATTTTGACTTTGCAGATGGCCCATCTAGTGGAAACCTCTCAGTTCTGCCTCCAGGATACAACTCATGACAATAAATGTCAACCTCTGCAGAGCGATGGCAAAGAAGAGGGTAAAATATTTAATACAAAGAGTCTGAGATGTGTAATATTAAACTGTTATCAGACAAACAGGGGCACACTGGGCTCTCTCCTATGGATTTGAGACTTTGAGAGTGAAACTAGATTCTAACAAAGGCCTGCACATATGTCATGTTTATAAGCTCTGTTAAAAAGATATAGGTTCCATACCTTCATCATGAGCACCACAGTGTTGAGGGCAATCATGACCAGCACTGTGTACTCAAACGACGGTGACACCACGAAGTGCCACAGCCGGTACTGGAAGGTCTGTCTGTTCTGAGGCATGTAGCAGGTCAGGGGCTTGGCACTGATGGTAAAGTCAATGCATGCCCTCTGATGGGGAGATAACAAAAAGAAGAGGAAAAAAAATCAGGAATTCATCTGTTACGAGTATTGTGATCAATAAAAAGTGTATATCTGATCAAGATACCAAGATGGTTATTGTAGGTGAATCAATTTCATGAACTCCTGTAATTGTACAGAGCATTCGGAAAGTATTCAGACCCCTTGGCTTATTCCACATTTTGTTACTTTACAGCCTTATTCTAAAATGCATTACATTGTTTTTTCCCCCCTCATCAATCTACACACAATACCCCATAATAACAAAGCAAAAACAGGTTTTTCGAAATGTTTGCAAATTTACAAAAATAAAAAAACTGAAATATCACATTTACATAAGTATTCAGACCCTTTACTCAGTACTTTTTTTAAGCACCTTTGGCAGTGATTACAGCCTTGAGTTTTCTTGGGTATGTTGCTTTAAGCTTGGAACGCCTGTATTTGGGGAGTTTTTCCCATTCTTTTCTGCAGATCCTCTCAAGCTCTGTCAGGTTGGATGGGGAGCGTCGCTGCACAGCTATTTTCAGGTCTCTCCAGAGATGTTTGATCAGGTTTGGGCTCTGGCTGGGCCACTCAAGGACATTCAGAGACATGTCCCGAAGCCACTCCTTGCGTTGTCTTGGCTGTGTGCTTAGGGTCAATGTCCTGTTGAAAGGTGAACCTTCGCCGAGTCTAAGGTTGTGAGTGCTCTGGAGTAGGTTTTCATCAAGGATCTCTCTGTACTTTGCTCTGTTCCTCTTTTCCTCGATCCTGACTAGTCTCCCAGTCCCTGCCGCTGAAAAACATCCCCACAGCATGATGCTGCCACCACCATGCTTCACCGTAGGGATGGTACCAGGTTTCCTCCAGAACTGACGCTTGGCATTCAGGCCAAAGAGTTAAATCTTAGTTTCATCAGACCAGAGAATCTTGTTTCTCATGGTCTGAGAGTCCTTTAGGTGCCTTTTGGCAACTCTAAGCGGGCTGTCATCTGCCTTTTACTGAGGAGTGGCCACTCTACCATAAAGGCCTGATTGGTGGAGTGCTGTAAAGATGGTTGTCCTTCTGGAAGTTTCTCCCATCTCCACAGAGGAACTCTGGAGCTCTGTCAGAGGGACCATTGGGTTCTTGGCCACCTCCCTGACTAAGGCCCTTCTCCCCCAATCGCTCAGTTTGGCTGGGCGGCGAGCCCTAGGAAGAGTCATTTAAAAATGATGGAGGCCATTGTGTTCTTGGGGACCTTCAATGCTGCAGAAATGTTTTGGTGCCCGTCCCCAGATGTGCTTCGTCAAAATCCTGTCTCGTAGCTCTATGGACAATTCCTTGGTTTTTGCTTTGACATGCACTGTCAACTGTGGGAACTTATATAGACAGGTGTGTGCCTTTCCAAATCATGTCCAAACAACTGAATTTACCACAGGTTGACTCCAATCAAGTTGTTGAAACATCTTAAGGATGATCAATGGAAACATTATGCTCAAATAGCTCAATTTCGAGTCTCGTAGCAAAGAGTCTGAATACTTATGTAAATAAGGTATATGTTTTTTATTTTTAATACATTTGCAAAAAATAATAAAAACCTGATTTTGCTTTGTCATTATGGGGTATTGTGTGTAGACTGATGAGGATTTTGTTTTATTTAATCAATTTTAGAATAAGACTAACATAACAAAATGTGAAAAAAGTCAAGGTGTCTGAATACTTTCCGAATGCAATGTATTTGTGTTGTAAGAATTTGTGTATGAGTGAAGTATGTTTAAGCTACAGTAGACTGGGAGTGCATTTGTATGGGGTTTTCTGTCCTGTACCTCATTTTTCTCCAAGTTGCACTCCTCCATCATCTTATCCCCCTGCTCCTGGAAGGTGATGATGATGAGAGCAACGAAAATGTTGACAAAGAAGAAAGGGAAGACCACGAAGTAGACGACGTAGAAGATGGACATCTCCATCCTGTTGCCCCGACTTGGACCCCTGTCCTCCTCTGTCACATCCACAGAATGCTGCAGGACCCTGGAGGGAAGGAGAGAGAAAGATAGAGAAAGAGAGAATAGTAACACTCTAATGTCTAAACAGTCTCTCTGAATCCTCTATCAAATGGCATTCATTTGGTGTTAGAGCATACACTCTTAGAAAAAAAGGTGCTATCTAGAACCTAAAAGGGCTCTTCGGCTGTCCCCATGGGAGAACCGCTTGATGAGCCCTTTTTGGTTCCAGGTTGAACCCTGTTGGGTTCCATGAAGAACCCTTTCCACAGAGGGTTTTACATAGAAACAAAAAGTGTTCTACCTGGAACCAAAAAGGGCTCTACCTGGAATCAAAAAGGGTTCTCCTATGGGAGACAACCGAAGAACCCTTTTGGAACACTTTTTTTCTAAGAATGTAGGGCTGGGAACATCAGGGACTCACTGCGGCCAGCCCTCTCCAGTGGAAACAGTGAAGAGGGTGAGCAGAGCCCAGCAGACATTGTCATAGTGGAACTCATGTCTCTTCCACTCCCTCTTCTTCACTTCCTTCTTGTCTCGAGTGTAGTCTATGTAATAACCTCTGTAGGAAACAGAATGGTCGTTAGGGGACAGAGCCAGAGGAAGTTAGGATTCCTCTGATCACTCACAAAATGGGTGGTGTGTGGATGATCACGACTTAATGGTATTTATTTATTGATTCGATTATGAAGAGATAAATTAGTAAGGTCAATGTGTATAGCTTTGTTTGTTCCAGTGTGTGTATTGTAAGAGGGGGCAGCAGGCAGTGTGTATATCTGTGTGTTTGACTCACTGGCACTCCTTCTCTGTGTCCATGGAGCTGTCTGTGCAATAGAAGAACTTTCCCTTGAAGAGCTGCACGGCGATGACAGCGAAGATGAACATGAAGAGCTTGTAGACGATGAGGATGTTGAAGACGTTCTTCAGGGATGTCACCACACAGTCAAACACTGCCTGTATAGGAGAAGGAAAGATAATAGCATAATGACATGGTAGCACAAATCGAAGGTAAAAACCCACATTCACTGGAAATTCCTTGAAAGGTTTCATTCATTTTAATGTAGAAGCCAAGGTCAACTAAACATTGACATGTTGGCAGATGAACATAAATTAACATATACACAGTGCATTACCTTGAGTTTGGGGAGTCTCTTGATGGTCTTCAGAGGTCGTAGGACTCTCAGGACCCTGAGGGACTTGATGGTCTTGATGTCTCTGCCTTTGTTGTTCCTGTTGATGTAGACATGTGTTTTAGTGTACTGTGGGGAGAGGGAAGACACACACGCATGCACGCAAACATGCACGAGCGAGTGCACGTACGCACGCACGCACGCACACACACACACATTAACAAAAAAGATCTCAATCTATCTTTTGATGACAAGCAATACTATAGAGAAAATTATCAGAGTAATATGAATTCACTTGTATTCAGTACTTTAAAGTTTTGTAGCTGAGTGGGAAGTATCAGACAAAAGACACGGCGAATCGTGTACAAGAAGTATGGGAAGTGCATGAGAATTCTATGAGAAGTGTATGACAAATTGTACATGACAAGTATGAGAGTGAGAAGTGTTTGCTTTACCCAATCACATTCCTGGAAGCCCCAACAGTGATAAATTCCACAGGAACAACAGAGAAATAGAAGCATAAATAGAGATACACAATGAGGATCACAGTTACAGCTATATCCACAACAGAGAAATCAACACACAGTCATATCTATATATAAGGCAGGGGAGAAGCACAAGTTCATTCATCTCGCAACCCAGAACGGATATTTGGTGCGTTAGCAAGCTACTTGATTACGTTACTAGTCTGTTAGCCTACAAGACACTGAAAGTTATTTAACACGTTCACCTGTCAGAGGGGAAAGAGTTAAACAAAGACATAAGAAATGCAATATTTATATCCCCGCATGAGGCATCAACCAGAAGATGCTTGTCAGACACTTAGTTTTATATATTTGGAGATATGCTACAGCACAGTGTATAATATATGTGAGTCAGTGAGTCAGTGTGATTACTAATCCAGCACCAGAAGTATTGTGACTCACGTCAGAGCGAAGGCGAACAGAGCTCCCACCACCACGATGAAGTCCAGAATGTTCCACAGGTCACGGAAGTAGGAGCCGTCGTGCAGAAGCAGGCCCAGGTCAATCATCTGGAGGACACAAACACACACCCACATACAAAGGACAACACAGATACACACACACACACACACACACACACACACACACACACACACACACACACACACACACACACACACACACACACACACACATAAGACAACATAAGTTACTACACTGAAAACAATGTTACAAGTGTATTTCTGTGCATAGTTTTAGGAGGTTCATAATTGATCATTTCTCTTTGAGTATCTCACCTTTATGATCATTTCAAAAGTGAAGACACCAGTAAAGACGTAATCAAAGTAACGGAGAACCTAGAAAAGCAAAAACACATCCAACAATTACGTGAGAGGAAATACACAGCTTCACGTCACTGATACAAACATTCCAGATTCATATTGAACTTACCCTGTTTCTGTCAGAGTTGGTGCACACAGGGTCTTCAGCAGCCAGAGCGATGCTGCTAGCCACGATCACCAGCAAGATGGTCATCTCAAAGTAGCGCATGGTCACCACATAGTGACAGATCCTTCTGATCCTACAGATCAAAAAAGAGGAGCGGAGTTGACAGTATCGCATACACTTATGGTCGCTCATACAGGCTCAGAAAAGAGGGTGCAGAATTGTACGTAAAGGGGTACAAACGCTTGCCACTGTAGTGGTACCTTCTACGGTAATTGTACCCTTGTAGTTTGTACCTTAAAAGAGGCAATTGTGTACCTTAGGGGACAAGATAGAAAAAGGTACAAATGTGCCTTTTTAGGCTACCACCACAGTGACAAAGCCGTTTGTTCCTTTTAAGTGGCAAAAATGTACATCTTCTCTATACCAAGACCCTCACATGTACACACCTCTCTACAATCCTACTTCTGACACCGATGTAGCGAATTCAGCCCTGACCAGGACTTGAACCGGAGTCCAGCCAACACCTTAACCATTATACCAAGAGATCCGTACCTCTTGACATTGTCTCTCAGTGTTGGGTCAAGGCCAGGGACCACACCCAAATAAGGTATTTTTATTCCATGAATCATATCACAATCAACTTTAACCAGTTGATTGTGGACACAAATTAGGTTATATCTAATTAAGTATGCACATATATTCTAATAATGTTTTCTGGCCACTGATGAAGTCAGCTTAAATATTTTGGCTTCATTTTGTTAAGACACTTCATGACTGGACTTTGAGATAGCAGATTGGTTAAGGGCTTGTAAATCTACACCTGTTATATTAGGCACATGTGACAAATACGATTTGATTTGAATTGAGATTGTGGATTAATACTTTTTATATACTAAAGAAAGGTACATATAATGAATGTGTCAAATTTTGGGGAAGAAAATGTAATCTAAAATAAACATTTGACAACATATCAACAATTCCCTATGTATAAATCTGGAGAATACGTGTAAAGATAACCACACAACATTTGGTGAATGCAGATGCTTCTGAGGCTGAGAAAAATTTGTTGGCGTATGGGAAGAGTCCACTTTCGAGTAATGGTAGTTACAGACAAGCACACTGAATTTAGACTAACAAACGACAAACTCCTATTTAGACCCAATCACCATCTTTTCAAAGTAAGTTACTACATTTAGACTAGTTTGTAACATTCTCTATGAAATGGGCTTTTAAATTATGTGTGATTCAACGTCGTAAGCTTTGAAATGATGGATGTACAGTTGAAGTCGGAAGTTTACATACAACTTAGCCAAATACATTTAAATACAGTTCCTGACATTTAATCCAAAAAACAATTCCCTGTCTTAAGTCAGATAGGATCACCACTTTATTTTAAGAATGTTAAATGTCAGAATAATAGAATAATAGTAGAGAGAATTATTTATTTCAGCTTTTATTTCCTCATCACATTCCCAGTGGGTCAGAAGTTTACATACACTCAATTAGTATTTGGTAGCATTGCCTTTAAATTGTTTAACTTGGGTATAACGTTTCAGGTAGCCTTCCACAAGCTTCCCACAATAAGTTGGATTTCATATAATGGACAAACACAAAACAGTCCAAATTGGTGAAGTGAAATGATTATTTTTTTTTATAAAGTTCTGCGTGCATTATGTATTCACCCCCTATGCTATGAAGCCCCTAAATAAGATCTGGTGCAACCAATTACCTTCAGAAATCACATCATTAGTTCAATAAGGTCCACCTGTGTGCAATCTAAGTGTCACATGATCTGTCACATGATCTCAGTATATATACACATGTTCTGAAAGGCCCCAGAGTCTACAACATCACTAAGCAAGGGACACCACCAAGCAAGCGGCACTATGAAGACCAAGGAGCTCTCCAAACAGGACTGGGACAAAGTTGTGGAGACCTACAGATCAGGGTTAGGTTATAAAAAAATATCAGAAACTTTAAACATCTCACGGAGCACTATTACATCCATTATTAAAAAATGTAAAGAATATGGCACCACAACAAACCTGCCAAGAGAGGGTCGCCCACCAAAACTGATGGACCAGGCAAGGAGGGCATTAATAAGAGAGGCAACAAAGAGACCAAAGATAACCCTGAAGGAGCTGCAAAGCTCCACAGTGGAGATTAGAGTATATGTACATAGGACCACTTTAAGCCGTACACTCCACAGAGCTGGGCTTTATGGAAGAGTGGCCAGAAGAAAAACATTGCTTAAAGAAAAAAATAAACAAACACGTTTGGTGTTCGCCAAAAGGCATGTGGGAGACTCCCCAAATATATGGAAGAAGGTACTCTGGTCAGTTGAGACTAAAATTTAGCTTTTTGGCCATCAAGGAAAACGCTATGTCTGGATCAAACCCAACACCTCCCATCACCCCGAGAGCACCATCCCTACAGTGAAGCATGGTGGTGGCAGCATCATACTGTGGGGATGTTTTTCATCAGCAGGGACTGGGAAACTGCTCAGAATTGAAGGAATAATGGATGACCGTAATACAGGGAAATTCTTTTGGTTGAAACCTGTTTCAGTCTTCCAGAGATTTGAGACTGGGACGGAGGTTCACCTTCCAGCAGGACAATGACTCTAAGCATACTGCAAAAGCAACACTCAAGTGGTTCAAGGGGAAACATTTAAATGTCTTGGAATGGCCTTTTCAAAGCTCAGACCTCAATCCAATTGAGAATCTGTGGAATGACGTAAAGATTGCTGTTCACCAGCAGAACCCATCCAACTTGAAGGAGCTGGAACAGTTTTGCCTTGAAGAATGGGCAAAAATCCCAGTGGCTAGATCTGCCAAGCTAATAGAGATATACCCCAAGAGACTTGCAGCTGTAATTGCTGCAAAAGGTGGCTCTACAAAGTATTGACTTTGGTGGGGGTGAATAATTATGCACGTTCAAGTTTTCTTTTTTTTGTCTTATTTCTTGTTTGTTTTACAATAACAAATATTTTGCATCTTTGAAGTGGTAGGCATGTTGTGTAAATCAAATGATACAAACCCCCCCCCAAAAAAATCAATTTTAATTCCAGGTTTTAAGGCAACAAAATAGGAAAAATGCCAAGAGGGGTGAATAATTTCTCAAGCCACTATACGTGACAGGCGGTCCTCATGAGAGCCAGTTTCATCATAGCGCTTGATAGTTTTCGCGACTGCACTTGAAGAAACTTTCAAAATTCTTGAAATGTTCCATATTGACTGACCTTCATGACTTAAAGTCATGATGGATTGTCGTTTTTCTTTGCGTATTTGAGCTGTTCTTGCATAATATGGACTTGGTCTTTTACCAAATAGGGCTATCTTCTGTATACCCCCCCTACCTTGTCACAACACAACTGATTGGCTCAAACGCATAAAGAAGGAAAGAAATTTCACAAATTAACTTTTAAGAAGGCACACATGTACATTTAAATGCATTCCAGGTGTCTAACTCATGAAGCTGGTTGTGAGAATGCCAAGAGTGTGAAAAGTTGTCATCAAGGCAAAGGGTTGCTATTTGAAAAATCTCAAATATAAAATAGATTTTGATTTGTTTAACACCTTTTTGGTTACTACATGATTCAATATGTGTTATTTCATAGCGTTGATGTCTTCACTATTATTCTACAATGTAGAAAATAGTAAAAAATAAAGAAAAACCCCTGAATGAGTAGGTGTTCTAAAACTTTTGATCAGTAGTGTACCTCTGAAGATACATTATGTGCATTCTAATATTTTTGTACCGCAGGGAACAATATGGTACCCTAACCATACCTTTTTCTCTGAGAATGAGAGTGCTGTACAGCTACAGTGCATGAGAGAGAAACACGATAGCCTACGTATACTAAAAGGGATCAAAGAAACATGTTTCTGAGTCCTTTTATAAAACTGAACTGAATTGATTAGTACCGCACTAGAATGCATGCCAAAACATGGCCAGGAAGGAGAGTCTTACGGATTGGAGGCCTTGAAGAGGAACATGCTGTCAGGAGGTACAGGTTTGGGCGGGCTGGCCTCCTCCTGCGCCTCCTTCTCCTCCTTTTCCTTCTCCTTCTCCTTCCTTTCAGGCTGGTACACATCCATCTCTTTGCTGCTGTGTAAAGCTACATGTAAATTGAAGATAAAACAAGTCCATCGTTATCGTTACCATCCTTGTTCCAGCAGGAAACGGTACAGAACAGTCAATGGCAATTACATTGCTTTCAATGAACTAGAATGTATCAAGCTACGAATGTCGGTCAAGAGCGACTATATGGAAGCATACCTGTCATAGGGATGATCTCCAGCAGTGGCTGTTCTCCAGACATCTCTATGATCACACTAGTCTGGCTGTCTAGGACTTGGCCTGGCTCCTCACCCTCCTCACGGTTCAGGGAGGCTGGGTTGTTTTCTGAATCATTGACCCCGGATGCTGCCTGGAGCTCTGGGGGGTCTGTGAACTGTTCTGGGGCTGGCTCCAATGGAGGGTCCTGAGACAGGGGCTCACACTGCCCGGTTTCCCCCACCTCGCCCTCCTCCATCTGGGGTGGAGGGTCCAACAGGGGTGGGGGTAGGGACTCAGGGAAGTCATCACATAGGGGAGGCTCAGGGATGTCTGCAATACACACTCTGAAGAGGAGGTGTATGGAAGAGAATGTGTGGATGTGTTTAGACACTTAGCCAATCCTAATGTGGGCCTGAAGTCTTATCTCACGAATCACAATGCCTTAACCCTTAGTGTAAAAGAATGGAACCTAGCACCACTGTCTTACCTCAGATGCTCTTCTTCACTCTCTAAGTTGACAATGCTGGCTCCTTTTTCCTGGCCCGACACTCCTCCCTCCACCTCGGCGACCTCTCCTTTGTCCGTCTTCTCCTCTTTTTCTTCTTTCTCCTCCCTCTCTTCTAGTATCTTCCTCTCTCTGCTGCCTGATTCTGTGACCTCCTCATGTGGGGACTCTCTGCTCTTGGCCTCAGCCCGGGCCTCACGATGACGGTGCCTCCTATGCCGAGCCACCCCTCCCTCCTCCGCCCCCCCAAGGCCAGGCCTGAACTTCCGGGCCACCCTGTGCCTCCTGTCCCCACCGGCGGGTCGATGGTGCACTGCTCTCTCCTCAACCAATGTAAACAGAGGCCTAGGCTCAGAGTCTGGAGGTTCCGGCAGCCGGATGGCGATGGACATCGGGGGTTCAGGCATGGGCATGATCCCGGACATGGGCGACTCGGGCAGGTGACCGGGACTGGGGTCTGGGGAACGGGTGGGTGCGCGGTAGGCGGTGGTAGGGTTGTCAGTGGTGTCCTCGGTGGGGCTGCCTCCGAACAGCACCTCCTGGCTCTCCATCTGGCGCCGCTTGCGTAACTGGTTGGCCCTCTGCTCCCACACGGATCTTCCGCCTCTTCCTCCTCCTCCTCCCCCCCTCCTCCGTCTGTCACGGCGGTTGGAGAAGGCGTTGGCCCCATTGGGGGGCTGGTCAGCTCCGCCCGGGGCGCCGCTCTCCTCCTCCTCTTCGGGGACGGCCATACGGCCCCTGTGAATGGCTTTCTTCCTGCGGAGATAGGGCCTCCTCCTCCTCCTACAGAGCACAACACAAAGCCTGTCACTAGAGGGCAGCATCACGCCTATGTCATATGTACACTTACATATCAATGAAAGGATACATTTCAACAATAAATACAGTATAAACATATTACATATTATATAACATTGTATGTATTCATGTATGTATGTATGTAAGTCAATAATGAAGTACGAAAATTGCATGACATATATTAACATTTTGACTCAGATATATTGCATATTGTATGGCTAAAGATTAATTGAATTCACATATTGAATTATCATCTAAATAAAACAAACATCCATAAATTCAATTGAAATTCAAATGATGAAAGTACCTGGGAAGAAAGCACACAAACTCAAAAAGCCACAAAAACAAAAAGGAATAGTGCAGGATTAAAATAGGGAAATACTGTTATATCTAGCAATTAACTTCTTCTAAGATAAAGGAAATGGAATTAGGTGTCACGGGGTACAGACAAACAACTTTACTTACGGGTATTCAAACTCTTTTGTAGTCCATGTAATCAATGAGTGATTGGTTGAAAACAAGACATTAGTGATTTTGGAACAAAGACAGAACAGAACCTTGTGACACAGTCCAAAACCAGGTCAAGGGTCAAGGCCAATGGTCAACAGACGTCACCTTAATGCCAGTCTAGTATATTTGGTTATATCTTATTTTATTTTTCTTATAATTATATTTTTATATTTGGCAAGGGGATTTGGCTTTGACGGCTTGATAAATGGATCCAAATCCTGTTCACTTAGAAAAATCATTATTTCCTAAGTAGTGACAGTGGATGTTTATAAATCTTATCAGATAACAGTGGTTATCCAAGTTACAAATTGTTTCACCTTGACCGTACAGGGGCAGTGGTAGAATTTAGACTTCTATATTTTGTCATATCTATTTTGGTCAGTGCAACATAACAGGCATAGAGTAACAAGACAACAAGATGGAAGCAGCATTAGATAACATTACACCATAGTACAGTATATGTATCAAAAGCAGCACCATCTTGACAGCTCTGAAACACATAGGACTGACACTCAAATATGTAGTAACAGACAAATGACAGAGTCAGCGTAACGTGCCTGGAGAAGATCAGAGGACAGTACAATCCATGCATCCTTTTTCCCCCTACCTGTACCTGTTACAGAGGGAGCAGAATGGTTGGTGGTGCTTATACACTAAGCACATACTATGCTTATAATTGCCCTGTCATTTGGTTTAATTTACCTGTTGACTGACATGCACAAATAAACAAATTTGAAATAAATAAAAACATGCGTGTATGACTGGCCTGTTATCTTTCTTAATTTGCCTGTTGAATGACATGCTCAAATAAACCCCAAAAAGTGTCATTAAAATCATGCATTATCCTTTAGCAAGTCCCCAGAACAACATCATATTTATGAGCGAAGATGCTTGTCATGACTAGGATGTGCGCCTCATCCCTAATTTCACTAATGAATTTCCATTACACATGCTATGTAACAGGCAGGTACACATACATTTTCCACACTCAGAACATGCCTCTCTAACCCTGAAGACTCATCATGCAGCTGCACTTAAGGAAAATAAACATTCTTCCTGGTAACGCCTACATCAGATTCTCAAAGAGAATAGCGGATCCTTATTTTTCTGTGGGTGTTATGGCTGTGTAATCAATAGATATTGAGAAAACATCATGATCACCCCTCAGATTCAATCTCCTCCTAATCATTATCAAGGCTAGGCCAAAGTAGGTGACTGACCAACTGCCATTGTGATAAAGGTATAAACAGAACACTTACTCAGACATCGGGCCATCTCTGCCTCTGGCGTATCTTGCATTGAAAAACTCCTCTTCCTCCTCTTCGTCCTAACAAAGGTAAAATAAAAACAATATGTAAATAATTTACATCCCACAATTAGTTTATGATATAGGGCAGATATGGCCTTAGGTCATGACCCTTACACATTTCTTCGAAAGCACTTATTTTTATTTAAAGATACCCCATTCCATAAAAACTCTTAAAACAGTACTACACACCTTGGTGAGTTCCTGTGCGTTGGCAAGGTTATCCACAGCGATGGCCAAGAAGACATTGAGTAGTGTATCTGTTCACAGTATGGTCAAGAGTCCTAACAGGGGTGGATGAAACTGCAATACATGAATTAGGTTACTGTCGGACAGTTCCACAAAACATCTGAAATACATTGAAAACAAGTGGAATCGCTTTAAACGGTTATCCCCTGGGTTGTACTCAGTCCATCTTTTCCCCCAATAAATCAACCCATGACCCTACAACTACTTTAGGTCTATGCTACAACTTTCAAAGAAAAAGAAAGATACATGTAAACCTATCGACAATGTCAGCAGAATCTGTCACTTGTGGTTAGCAGGATGATGAGCAAGGATACAGTTCCCAAACAGGGTGAGCACTATGAAGTATATGGAGGACCACATGCCGTACTGCACTCCTCCTTGGGAGCGGATGCCATTGTACATCACCTCATTCCAGTCCTCACCAGTCAGAATCTAGATTGAAAAGTACAAGATCTATAATGATCAGCCTCTTGAAATCTGAATGAAAGTAATATGCAAACAGAAAGCATAAAGTGCATTCGGAAAGTATTCAGACCACTTTACTTTTTCCACATTTTGTTAAGTTACAGACTTATTCTAAAATGGGTTAAATTGTTTTTCTTTCTCATCAATCTACACACAATCAATACCTTATAATGACAAAGCAAAAACCTGAAATATCACATTTACATAAGTTTACTCAGTACCTTGTTGAAGCACCTTTGGCAGTGATTACAGCCTCGAGCATTCTTGGGTATGACACTACAAGCTTGGCACACCTGTTTTGGTTTTTGATTCTTCTCAGCAGATCCTCTCAAGCTCTGTCAGGTTGGATGGGGAGCGTCACTGCACAGCATATTTTCAGGTCTCTTCAGAGATGCTCGATCAGTTCAGGTCCGGGCTATGGCTGGGCCACTCAAGGACATTCAGAGACTTGTCCCGAAGTCACTCTTGCGTTGTCTTGGCTGTGTGCTTAGGGTCGCTGTCCTGTTGGAAGGTGAACCTTCGCCCCAGTCTGAGGTCCTGAGCTCTAGAGCAGGTTTTCATCAACAATCTTTCTGTACTTTGCTCCGGTCATCATTCCTTCAATCCTGACTAGTCTCCCAGTCCCAGCCAATGAAAAACATCCCCACAGCATGATGCTGCCACCACCATGCTTCACCGTCAGGATGGTGCCAGGTTTCCTCCGGACTTGACGCTTGGCAATCAGGCCAAATAGTTCAATCTTGGTTTCATCAGACCAGAGAATCTTGTTTCTCATGGTCTGAGAGTCCTTTAGGTGCCATCTGGCAACTCTAAGAGGGCTGTCATGTGCCTTTTACTGATGAGTGGCTTCCGTCTGGCTACTCTACCATAAACGCCTGATTGGTGGAACGCTGCAGAGATGGTTGTCCTTCTGGAAGGTTCTCCTGTCTCCACGGAGAAACTCTGGAGCTCTGTCAGAGTGGCTATCGAGTTCTTGGCCACCTCCCTTACCATGGCCCTTCTCCCCCGATTGCTAAGTTTGGCCGGGCGACCAGCTCTAGGAAGAGTCTTGGTGGTTACAACCTCTTCCATTTAAGAATGACGGAGGCCATTGTGTTCTTCGGGACCTTCAATGTTGCAGAAATGTTTTGGTGCCCGTCCCCAGATCTGTGCCTCGACACAATCCGGTCTCGGAGCTCTATGGACAATATCTTCAACCTCATGGCTTGGTTTTTGCTCTGACATGCACTGTCAACTGTATATAGACAGGTGTATGACTTTCCAAATCATGTCCAATTCATTGAGTTTACCACAGGTGGACTCCAATCAAGTTGTAGAAAGGGAAGGAGTCTGAATACTTTCCGAATGCACTGTATCTTATAAAATGCTAACACACAAATGCATTATGGGCCATAATTGAATCACATCGTTAACAGTGTTCTTTCTCCCTGCAGAGTTAAAAATGTCAGAACTAGTATTATTTGATTTGTCTCGGAAACACAGTTTATGGTTTTGATCAAACATTCTTCCATATTTCACAGCTCTGACATGTATGTGCATATGTGTATGTATGGGATGCTAGTAGATGGAGGGGGAGGTGAGCAGTGAGCAGAGTTGTTCCATTTTGGCCCTTGGAGGTTGTGGGAGATATTCCCGGGTAGGTTATGTGTGTCACAATGGAGAAGCCAGTGAGAGGAACGGTCTGGAGTGTACGAGCCAAACCTGGAACACTGTCATGATGGCAGCTGGAAACGTGTCAAAGTTGGCAGGAGTGTAATCTTCAAAGATGAACCTAAAGGGAGAGAAAGAATGGATGGGCAGATATGACCGGGGAAGAAGAGGAGGAAGAAGTGGGAAGAGGAGGTGGTGGAAATTGCTATTTTCAACTAGACGTGTAATTTCAGGTCTATCATTCCATTTCCGACGCAGCAAAACAAAACATGGCAAGCTTCAAGCTGCATCTGAAGTTATATTTGTAAATATATGGAGACGTGATGATGGCCAATACACATCATTAGTCAATGAACAGATCAACTGAAAATACAGTCATGGGACCTGGGACCTGTGCATACCAAAACATATTGACATCCTAATATTGGTGAAGCACTGAATCACTATCCTGAGATCAGTGACACCCTATCTAAGTGTTCCCAAACCTCTGGTTGTGCTCACCTGCCCCCAAAGAGCTGCATGCCCAGCAGGGCAAAGACGACGATGAAGAGGAAAATGAGGAAGAGCAGACTGATGATGGACTTCATGGAACTCATAAGAGACACAACCAGGTTCCTAAGAGATGCCCAGTACCTGGTCAAGAAAAAAGGAAAAAAGGTTCACATACAAACTAGACAGACCTCGACATCTTCCGTTTGCCATTTTAATGTATTTTGGAGAGTAATACATTGCACTTACAGCAGTATAACCAATGCTGACCCTACATTTACATTTGAGCAATTTAGCAGAAGCTCTTATCCAGAGCGACTTACAAAAGTGCATTCATCTTAAGATAGCTAGGTGAGACAACCACATATCACAGTCGTAGCAAGTGCATTTTCCCTCAACAAAGTAGTTATCAGACAGATCAGTGCTAGTAGGAAAAGACAGCAGTAACACTAATGCTGACCCTACCGTAACCTTTAACCTAGAATGGTAATACATTGTACTTACAGCAGTAAAAATATTGCTGACCCTACCCTAACCCTAACCCTAGAATGGTAATACATTATACTTACAGCAGCAACACTAATGTTGACCCTAACCCTCATTCTGGTTGATGTCCCACTCACTTGGTGATCTTAAAGATCCTCAGGAGTCTCAGTGCCCTCAGGACGCTGATGCCAAAGGACATGCCAGGCCGGAAAAAGCCCCACACCACCTCAAAGATGCTGCCAACTATCACCTGCACGGGAGAGACACCACGCAACATTCAAACACCATAAGAGAAGTTACGACAAACCTTTATCATTAAGAACACACATTAGTCAGCAATATAGGACAGTATCACATAAGAATAGCACTTAATTGTCCATATTGTTAGACATGAAATGTCTTGTTGTTTTTCCTAATTCCCTAATATAACACACCTTGATTCACCTGTACAACCATAAGAACATCTTATGTTGACCCACTTCTAATTCTTGGTTCACCATAAGCTAACGTGGAGTAAAATGAATGAACTCACTCCGCAGTCGAAGCAGTTGAAGGAGGAGTGGAAATAGAGCCGGAAACCCAGGCCGTACATCTTTAAGAACATCTCTGCCAAAAAGAGCCCCAGGAAAACAAACTCCGCATAGTCTGAAGAAAAAATAAATCATTATGAATCAAAGACTGGGCAAATGTTCACAGTTTTTTCTGTTCAAACCAAGCTATTTAGCTTTTTTTTCATTTTATAAACTCTGTACAACAGAAGAACCACATCTCCATAGTCTAGAAGTATATTTGAAAGCCGGCCAGATTGCATTGATAGTTTGCTACTGTAACTGTAAATACACTAAATAGCCTATACTTAGGACCTGGAGTTTCTTCTGAATGTGCAATCGTTGTTGTAAAAAGGGCTAATAAAGACACATTTTCATTCATTGATTGGTTGATTGATAGTCCAGCCCAGACGTACACAAGAAGGTGGAGAGCCATTCGGGCTGGTTGTGATGTACGATGGCCACACAGATGGTGTTGAGAGCCACCAGGCTGAGGACGGTCCAGTAGAAGGTGTCGGTCTTCACCATGCGCCGCAGGGAGATACGCAGCATACGCTCCTTACGACGTATATACGCTAACGGGCCACGCCGCACTGTACGGATCCGCATACGAGGTGCTCCTGGGGCAGGAAGAATGAGAAGAGAGGATGAGTAAATAGAAAGAAAGAGAGCGAGAGGAAGGATATGGAGAAAGAAAAAGGGCAGGGTTGGAGAGGAGAGAGAAAGGGTGTTGAAAATAGTAAATATGTCAAATAGAGGTCAAATACAGTAGATATTGGGGAAAGAGAGCAGATATGAAGGTGGGGAGAATGACAAAAAGACCCCTAAATATGAGGATCTGAGCTGTGTGTTCCTCTCTCACCTATAGTGGAGATCTCTGCATCCCCAGGACCTCCTCTATGCTTAGCATTTTTACTGGTGGCCCGCTTCAGCACTGAATACACACACAACAGAAAATTAGGACAAACAATAGCATAGATAGAACAACAGATGCTTATAAGCATAACGGCACAACATATTTCACTTGCCAGCCATTTCGTCCAAAAGGAACTACAAGCTAGTTATAGAGATAATGATATATTAATGGATGGAAATGGTAATGTTGACATACTAACTTTCAGGGCAAACTGACTGAAATACTCTGAACATGAGAGGAAGGAGGAAGAGACAATTAAATGTGGCTTTATTGATGGCAACTTTTTGCTAGGTTGATAAGGTATGGTGTAAATGAAAGTGTCATATGAACCATTCGTTTTCCAAAAAGGAGTGAGACTCACAAAAACATGATAAAAACAAGACTGTTGACAGAGGATATATCACTACAGGCGTGCGCCAAGCCATTTTCACCTTGCTGTTACCAAGACACCCGCGATGTTCACACAGTAATCAAAGCAAATTAACTTCTTGAGGGTTTTACGGTATATTTTCCTCTGAAAGAGGTTTAGCCTTTTCACTGCAATTTTCAATTGTCTGCAGCAGCTCTAAGCTAATGGAGGTCAAAGAGAAACAACATGTCTGCCTTTGTTTACAACTGGAGTTAAAGTGTAGTGTAGTGGATGGAGAGAGGCAGGTTGTGTAACAATTTTGGAACATGGTATAGAACATTCAAAAACATTGTACTGTACTGTAAGTGTAGCGGAGTTAAGAAGGTACCGGAAACTCATTCCACAGCAGCTTGAAATGTCGCGGATTGAGCTTTCCAATTAGATATTTTCCCGGCAGCCAAAACCATTGGAACGTTGTCAAGGAGAGGAATCACGTGTTTTGCAAAGCAGAGGATCACTGGTTCAAGCCCAGTAAGGGGCATTTGGACAGTAGAGGAAGCAAAGCTCTTAGCAGCACACTGACCCCTGTTGTTACATAAGGATTTACTGACGTGAACGTGGGAGGAAAGGACTTCAGCACAATTGAATTCACCATTGTGGTGGTGACTCCTCTCAATGAATTGTGTTTTCTGGTTCTTACCATCTAAAGCAGATCTCCCTGAATTCTTGTTCTCCTCCGCCAGCATCACCTCCTCTGAAACATTGGGATGAACATGTCATTGTCATCCACACAAAGTGAATTCCAGGTCAATCATAAAGTGCTCCTGAAACATAAACAGGGCTCTCTCTCTCTCTTTCCCTTAGCACTCTCAGAAGATCGTGAGCAAATCATGGGGCTAACCTGTTTAAAGGTAATATTGAGATGATTTTATTAGCATTACAAAGGTGAGTATTTGGGCTGAATGCATAGTGTTGCATAGTGTTGATGCTCTGAGAGGGGGAAGAACTCATCATCAGGTAAGAGCTCATCCAGGTAGCAGGCCCTGATGACGCCCTGCACAGAGGGAACACTTACTGATTTCTATGACTAATGCATACATTCAAACACAGACGGATGGACGTGTGGATGTGCACACACACACGGACATTCACACGCACACACACACACACACATACAGATGAGCATACACACACACAGATGAGTGAACACCCACCCACACGGATGGACGTGTGGATGTGCACACACACACACACACACACACACACACACACACACACACACACCCACACACACACACACACACACACACCACACACACACACACACACACACACACAGAGGGAACACTTACTGATTTCTATGACTAATGCATACATTCAAACACAGACAGATAGACGCGTGGATGTGCACACATACACAGACATTCACACGCACACACACACACACACAGATGAGCGTACACACACGGATGAGTGAACACACACCCACACGCATGCGCACACGCTCACACACACAGATATGCACAGACTCGCACTCACACATTTACACTTGCGTCAAGGAGTCCGCATCACCTTCCTCTCAAACTCTACTTGCGTGGGAGAAAGATACTGTAGATTGCCATTATAGCACTGCAGCTTCACAAAGTCACCCTCCATCAACATATTCACCAGGTAGCTCCATCACGGCAGATCCACTTGGATCTTATAATACATACATTTTTGCGTCTTATGTAGTTATCGCTCGGGTGGTAGCGGTTGTAAGATAACAGTACAGTACCTGCTCGGTCTATCCAGGCTCTGTATCCGTTGAGTTCTCTCTCCACCTGCTGTTGACGTCTCAGCTTCATGAAGGCTCTCCTGTTCTCCACCCGCTCCCTCTCTTTGGCAAACTCCCTACACACGCAGGACATGAGGCAATCCATTGTTTCCTCTTCCAAAACCCTCATAAAATCACACACAAACGTCCACATGTGCACGCACACACACATACACACATACACACAGCTTTTATTTACTCACCCAGAGAGGACTCCCAACACCAGGTTGAGTACGAAGAATGAGCCAATAATGATGAGAGGAATAAAGTACATCCAATTCCACATAGAGCCCAAGGCATCGTTGGTCTAAAGGAGGTACAATAGACAGGTATAGGGTACATAAATACAGGTACAGACTTAACGCTTCACTACTGAAGAGTTACTATGTAAGAACAAGGGGCTATGCATTCTCTGGAAATCAAGCACAATGCGGAAGCTGTGCCACAATGCCGTGCGCCGGGAACGCATCACACACGCACATTGTGGGTTATTTCCACAGGACAACATAGCCCCTCATTGATTATCCCTTACTTCAATGTCTCTACCTTAAAAATAGTTCCTAAAAAATACTTTGAGTAATCTGTTCTCACATTGTAGAGTACAGCTGTCCATCCCTCCATGGTGATGCACTGGAAGACAGTGAGCACAGCGAACAGGATGTTGTCAAACTGGGTGATGCCGTTGTTGGGGCCAATCCATGACCCGATGCAGTCATACTTTTCCGGACACTTCCTCACTCCACACGCAAACTCCACCTCGGTCGTATCCATCGTCTCATTTTCTAACACAGGACAAGGCAGGGGTTGTGGAGGTTAACGTGTAGGTAGCTTGTTACTTTCTACACAAAAATAACAGTGTCGCAGCTTTTTCATTGTTTGATTACATTAGCGCTGCATCTGACCTTTTCAATGTGACAAAGTTGCCTTAAAGGGGCAATCTGCAGTTGGTACATCCAATTTAGACCTTTTAAATGAATGATATGTACCCATTGATTTTTGAAGAATGTAACTTATAAAAAACCCATTAGCTTAGTTCAACTGTCGTTGCCCATCTGAACCCAAAATATAAGCTTGTTTTATAGGTCCCGTGTGGCTCAGTTGGTAGAGCATGCCGCTTGCAACGCCAGGGTAGGGGGTTTGATTTCCACGGGGGACCAGTTGGAAAATGTATGCACTCACTACTGTAAGTGTGTCTGCTAAATGTAAAAAATGATACTCCATTGTTTGTAAGCAAAGTAATTGAGAACAAACACTGTATATCCTCAAAACATTGTTAAAACTAACATTTTGATATCATGGATGGTCAGTCCTGGCATCCATAACTCTGTCTATGAATTTGAGAGTGGTTACATTTCTCCAGCCCCATCCCTCAGCTGTTTACCAAAACAGTGGCAGGGTAAACGCTTTGTTTTTGTTTGAAATGCAGATTGCTCTTTAAGAGGGCAATAAGGTTTAGGAGTAGCGTATGTCTAAGAGCGTTAACCTTAATTACAACAGGAGAGCTGTGATCCTTCCTCCTTCAAGGACCGCTTAGATTAAAAACTTGCACTTGAAACCTGACTGAATCTGTTTCAGCTAACCACCTCAGGGACCGGTCACCAACATCCCAGGGGTCAGTGCTGCTTCGTGAATTGAGGGTTGAGAAATACACATTCTGGAGAGATCATATCTGACTGTGTTAAACCATATTTTATAAAAATGGCTTGTGTGATTACAGAGTAATTAATGTTGACTAATTAAATGGGTAGCTAGGGAGCCCAGTTGGGCGTATTAAGGGATGGATTCCAATTTACAGAATGGTTACCTGGAGGAAAATGGGGGAGTGTCATGTTCAATTTCAGTCATGGGGAGGGTTTGGGGTCATGTAATTTGTAATTGATGACATTTTTATATTTCTCAGTGTTTTAGAATTAGTTGCTTATTAGGCTATATATCGATGTGTGCCCGATGCCGTCCCTCATCTCTGATTCTCTGCTGGGTGTGCAATATCAAGTGTGCCTATATGCTATTTAGTGTGGTCTCAATCAAGTGATCCATAGCCTATAGGCTACGAAGTGCACGCTTGGAGAAGCACAGAGCAAAGTTATATTTCTAAGATAGCTAATGGGATGGTGTAAATTAAACTAGGCTTTATTACACACGGAAATGGATATTCCAACCCTGAGCCCCAGCCTGCTCTGCTTTTTTTTGTGTGCTGCATAACTAATGGCTGCGCTGTGTAGGCCTACGGTGGTAGTTCAGGAGGTGAGTCAAAGGTTTCTACCAAAAATAGGTTTTGATTGGGCCTACTCCAAAAAATGTACTTTCTTGCGCGCGAACTAGCATATAACCTATGTTCTGTTCAGTTTGAGAAGAGAGAGCGAAGATGAGGAGGAGGACCGGAGGTCAACATTGATAGCTTGCTACTACTGTAATTGATTTGATTAAAAACAATATGTTTCTTGCCCCTGATGTTTTTATTAAACTTATTGACCTCACAATAAGCCAGATTCGAGTAACTTAATGTACATTGTGGTGCCGCGGCACAATCAATCGAAAATGGACAGCTCATGGTGCTGAAAGCAGTCAAATTCTAGTAGGCATAATTTATTTCAACCGTCACAATTTTAATTCGACTTTAATAACAACAAGAGGGTTTTGTGTTGGAGCCTATTTCTTCCTATTTAAGAAAAAAGAGGTAGGCCTACCTGTTTGACAGACAAAATTAGGCTGTAGGCTGCTATAGCCATAGATTTGTTGGTTATTCTTCCACCCACAATGCACTCTTTAATTATTTAGAGTCTAAGACGTTGGAGGAGGAGGGAGGGGTGCTAAGCTGACATATGGAATTGTTTTAAGGTGGTTATACCATGGATCATTTAGCTATTTGATTTTGAATTGTTGGACCCCTTAAGTTATAAACAACAACAAAAAAACTTTTTCTTTGGGCCTTTACTACTAAAGCCCATAGAAACACATTGAATAACACATTCAATGCCAAAACAATCAAAAAACTAATCGTAAGAAACAAGGTTTTGAAGTGTCTGTCCTAAATCTAGGAGATATTAAAAAAAAAAACTCAGGATATATATATATATATATATATATATATTTTTTTTACACATATTTAACTACCTTCATACTTCCATTCACTTTTTTAAACCGGTACCGGTTACCTTCAGACGAGTCCTGTGACACTTTTGGGGGTTGTAGATGAAAACGGAGAACACCATCATGTTCCCATTAGTTTGTAGCCCAAACAGTTCGGACGTTACCAAACAGAAGTTGGCACATCGACGGTACACACTTCAGACAAGTCAAAACGGAAAACACCATCGTGTTCGTGACAGTCTCCCCTTTAGAGGTTGGTCATAATAATTTATAGGTCAAACCGTTCCGAAGCTACAGACGTTTACGTGAGTTGCCAAAGTAAAAACAAACTGATATCTCTGGTTTAAATAAACGGATTTTGATAGGGATTTTTTGGTTATTTAATTTAGATTGACGCACTGGTGCGGCAATTGACTCTAGGGAGTTAAATAGCCGAGTCAGTGAAGGGTTGTTAAGTTAAAACCAAAACTCGAATTGTGGTGGTATGAGAGGGTATGCCATAGGCCTACCTTTTATTAAAGAAAATGGCAACAAAAAAAAAAGCACAGGCCTACCGCTTGTTAGTTTAAGATTTTCAAATCAAATCAAATTTATTTGTCACATACACATGGTTAGCAGATGTTAATGCGAGTGTAGCGAAATGCTTGTGCTTCTAGTTCCGACCGTGCAGTAATATCTAACAAGTAATATAACCTAACAATTCCACAACAACTACCTTATACACACAAGTGTAAAGGAATGAATATGAATATGTACATTTAAATATATAAATGAGTGATGGCCGAACGGCATAGGCAAGATGCAGTAGATGGTATAGAGTACAGTATATACATATGAGATGAGCAATGCAGGG
This sequence comes from Salmo salar, assembly GCF_965601325.2. Taxonomy (NCBI): domain Eukaryota; kingdom Metazoa; phylum Chordata; class Actinopteri; order Salmoniformes; family Salmonidae; genus Salmo; species Salmo salar. The sequence continues at coordinate 33,012,482 of NC_138293.1, forward strand.
TATGAAAACATTATATGAAGTGACATTGTTTAAAGTGGCTAGTGATACCTTACATCAAGATGGCAAGATGCAGTAGATGGTATAGTGTACAGTATATACATATGAGATGAGCAATGTAGGGTATGAGAACATTATATAAATGGCATTGTTTATTAAAGTGGCTAGTGGTACATTTAATTACATCAGATGGCAAGATGCAGTAGATGGTATAGCGTACAGTATATACATAAGAGATGAGTAATGTAGGGTAAGTAAAAATTATATAATATAAAGTGATAAATACATACATTTTTCCATTAATAAAGTGGGTGGAGTTGAGTCAGTATGTTGGCAGCAGCCACTCAATGTTAGTGATGGCTGTTTAACAGTCTGATGGCCTTGAGATAGAAGCTGTTTTTCAGTCTCTCGGTCCCAGCTTTGATACACCTGTACTGACCTCGCCTTCTGGATGATAGCGGGGTGAACAGGCAGTGGCTCGGGTGGTTGTTGTCCTTGATGATCTTTTTGGCCTTCCTGTGACATCGGGTGGTGTAGGTTTCCTGGAGGGCAGGTAGTTTGCACCCGGTGATGCGTTGTGCAGACCTCACTACCCTCTGGAGAGCCTTACGGTTATGGGCGGAGCAGCTGCCGTACCAGGCAGTGAAACAGCCCGACAGGATGCTCTCGATTGTGCATCTGTAAAGGTTTGTGAGTGTTTTTGGTGACAAGCCAAATTTCTTCAGCCTCCTGAGGTTGAAGAGGCGCTGCTGCTGTGCCTTCTTCACCACGCTGTCTGTGTGGATGGACCATTTCAGTTTGTCCGTGATGTGTATGCCGAGGAACTTAAAACTCTCCACCCTCTCCACTACTGTCCCGTCAATGTAGATAGGGGGCTGCTCTCTCTGCTGTTTCCTGAAGTCCACGATCATCTCCTTTGTTTTGTTGACATTGAGTGTGAGGTTATTTTCCTGACACTCCGAGGGCCCTCACCTCCTCCCTGTAGGCCGTGTCATTGTTGTTGGTAATCAAGCCTACCACTGTAGTGTCGTCTGCAAACTTGATGATTGAGTTGGAGGCGTGCATGGCCACGCAGTCATGGGTGAACAGGGAGTACAGTAGAGGGCTGAGAACGCACCCTTGTGGGGCCCCAGTGTTGAGGATCAGCGGGGTGGAGATGTTGTTACCTACCCTCACCACCTGGGGGCGCCCCGTCAGGAAGTCCAGGAACCAGTTGCACAAGGCGGGGTCAAGACCCAGGGTCTCGAGCTTAATGATGAGTTTGGAGGGTACTATGGTGTTAAATGCTGAGCTGTAATCGATGAACAGCATTCTTACATAGGTATTCCTCTTGTCCAGATGGGTTAGGGCAAAGTGCAGTGTGATGGCGATTGCGTCATCTGTGGACCTATTGTGGCGGTAAGCAAATTGGAGTGGGTCTAGGGTGTCAGGTAGGGTGGAGGTGATATGGTCCTTAAAGCACTTCATACTAGTCTCTCAAAGCACTTCATGATGACGGAAGTGAGTGCTACAGGGCGGTAGTCATTTAGCTCAGTTACCTTAGCTTTCTTGGGAACAGGAACAATGGTGGCCCTCTTGAAGCATGTGGGGACAGCAGACTGGGATAAGGATTGATTGAATGTGTCTGTAAACACACCAGCCAGCTGGTCTGCGCATGCTCTGAGGACGCGGCCAGGGATGCCGTCTGGGCCTGCAGCCTTGCGAGGATTAACACGTTTAAATGTTTTACTCACGTTGGCTACAGTGAAGGAAAGCCCGCAGGTTTTGGTAGCGGGCCGTGTCAGTGGCACTGTATTGTCCTCAAAGCGAGCAAAAAAGTTGTTCAGTCTGTCTGGGAGCAAGACATCGTGATCCGCAACGGGGCTGGTTTTTCTTTTGTAGTCCGTGATTGACTGTAGACACTGCCACATAACTCTCGTGTTTGAGCCGTTGAATTGCGACTCCACTTTGTCTCTGTACTGAAGCTTAGCTTGTTTGATTGCCTTGCGGAGGGAATAACTACACTCTTTGTATTCGGTCATGTTTCCGGTCACCTTGCCCTGATTAAAAGCAGTGGTTCGCGCTTTCAGTTTTGCGCGAATGCTGCCATCAATCCACGGTTTCTGGTTGGGGAATGTTTTAATAGACGCTGTGGGTACTTGTTACTTGTTAATGAACTCGCACACCGAATCAGTGTATTCGTCAATGTTATTATTCGCCTCAATGCGGAACATATCCCAGTCCATGTGATCGAAGCAATCTTGAAGCGTGGAATCCGATTGGTCGGACCAGCGTTGAACAGACCTGAGGGCGGGAGCTTCCTGTTTTAGTTTCTGTCTATAGGCTGGAAGCAACAAAATGGAGTCGTGGTCAGCTTTTCTGAAGGGAGGGTGGGGGAGGGCCTTATATGTGTTGCGGAAGTTAGAATAACAATGATCTAGGGTTTTGCTAGCCCTGGTAGCACAATCGATATGCTGATAAAATTTGGGGAGCATTGTTTTCAGATTAGCCTTGTTAAAATCCCCGGCTACAATAAATGCAGCCTCAGGATATGTGGTTTCCAGTTTACATAGAGTCCAATGAAGTTCTTTCAGGGCCGTCGATGTGTCTGCTTGGGGGGGATGTACACGACTGTGATTATGATCGAAGAGAATTCTCTTGGTAGATAATGCGGTCGGCATTTGATAGTGAGGAATTCTAAGTCAGGTGAACAAAAGGACTTGAGTTCCTGTATATTGTTATGATCGCACCACGTCTCGTTAATCATAAGGCATACACCCCCGCCCTTCTTCTTGCCAGAGAGATGCTTGTTTCTGTCGGCGCGATGCGTGAAGAAACCAGGTGGCTGTACCGCCTCAGATAGCCCATCTCGAGTGAGCCATGTTTCCGTGAAACAGAGAATGTTACAATCTCTGATGCCTCTCTGGAAGGCTACCCTTGCTCGGATTTCGTCTACCTTGCTGTCAAGAGACTGGACATTGGCGAGTGGTATGCTCGGGAGCCGTGCGCGATGTGCCCGTCTACGGAGCCTGACCAGAAGACCGCTCCGTCTGCCCCTTCTACGGCGTCGTTGTTTTGGGTCGCCGGCTGGGATCTGATCCATTGTCCTGGGGGGTAGGCCAAACAGAGGATCCGCTTCGGGAAAGTCGTATTTCTGGTCGTAATGTTGATGAGTTGACATTGCTCTTATATCCAATAGTTCCTCCTGACTGTATGTAATAAAACCTAAGATTACCTGGGGTAACAATGTAAGAAATAACACATAAAAAAAATAAAATACTGCATAGTTTCCTAGGAACACGAAGCGAGGTGGCCATCTCTGTCGGCGCCGGAAATAGGTATTTTGAAGAAAATGAAACGGATCTGATTACATAAAATGATCTATAAGAGCGCTTTGATCGGCGATGCTTTATGCTAGAAACAAGCAGCAAAATACCCGGAAAAGATGCATATGGGGATATCCCTTTTTCGTTTTTTGACATTCACGGGCTGACTTTGCTTGGGAAATAATCTAATTATGTCACTATCAATTGATTAAGCTATTCACTTTCTGTACAATAGAAGATGTTAAACTCAGACAGCTTTTAAGGAAACACTTGTGACCTTCTCTCGTTGGTTAAGCCATGGAAGAAAAGTAGCCAGCTGTTAAAGCTGTAATTTTTCTGCATCGGTAGGCTTACTCTGTCTGGGGTGGAAAGGTAGGCCTAACTTTTGAAAGCACCATGCACAGAATCCTAATGATGTCTCAGATTGAATTATTTGAAAACAAGGACAGTTTGGTTGCAAACAAGACACACTGATTTGGCATTGGAGAAATATGATAAGATGAACACATAGGTCTATCTCTCTGTCCATTCTTAGCCTGTCATTTCAATTACTTGTGTGGTATTAAAATACGATTCCGCTAATATGTAAAATTAAGTACAATTGTGTGACATTTTTTATAAAAGGCCATTTTTTTCTCGGACCTGCAAATACAACAACAGATTCATGTAAGGTTTTTACTATAAAGGAGATCTTTCCACCCCTACTCTTGTCCATGGTGGTCTGCGAACCCACAACCTTCTGGCCCGCAGCCCTGTGAGCTATCAAAATTCCTGCATTGCCATATCATGCTTACAGGATGAATAACAGTTTCTAAAACTGCATATCTAAGGCTCTGGTCTATATAAGAAGTCAGGGTAAACGATAGACATGTTCTCTGCTATCCACTTTTTCATTATTATTTGCGGTATAGGGGAGGGTCACCTGTTTATTCTTTAAGTGTTCAGGGAGGGTTTATGTGAAATATATTTTGCTGAAGGGAGGGCCATCCATTTTCATTTCAGAGGTCAGATTTTCTCCATGTAACCCTTATTATAAATAACGTTAACTCCCAAACATGAATAATATGTTTGCCCGAATGCCATCACCTTACAAATCTGTGCACATTAAAAGCCTATAAGTACAGTACACTAGTTAGAACAAGCAGTTTGAAACATTACTGTGTAAATAAAAACAAAACAAAAATATTTTTTTGTAGAGTAGAGTCAGATGCAGTGGTGTATCTGTACTTTACTTTACTATTTATAGTTTTGACAACTTTTACTTTTACTCCACTACATTCCTAAAGAAAATAATTTACTTTTTACTCCATACATTTTCTCTGACACCAAAAAGTACTTGTTCCATTTTGAATGCTTAACAGGACAGGAAAATTATCCAATTCATGCACTTATCAAGAGAACATCCCTTGTCATCCTTTTTGAAAAGATGGTGTCGAAGAACATGGCTGCCGTTTTACATTCTCCCAACCAATTGTGCAATTTTCTTATTTTTTTTGCGTTTTGTGCAACTTATTTTTTTACTTATTGTGTACATAATGTTGCTGCTACCGTCCATTATGACCAAAAATAACTTTTTCCTTTAACGAGTCCGACGAGAAGGATAACCTGCTTTCACTGGAACAGACCCAGATCCACACCTTTTGCGTGAAGAAAAGACGCCGAAAAAGAGGACGCAAATTGGGGCTCCATCTGAGAAGCCGGAGGCGAGCGAGTAAACTCCCAATACCATCCATTCTCCTTGCTAACGTGCAATCGTTAGAAAATAAAATGTATGACCTACTATTAAGATTATCCTACCAACGGGACATTAAAAACTGTAACATCTTATGTTTCCCCCGAGACGTGGCTGAACGAAGAAACGGACAATATAGAGCTGGCTGGCTACCTCTGGTAAGACGAGGGGTGGGGGGGTGTGTCTTTTTGTCAATAACAGCTGGCGCGGGATGTCTAATATTAAAGAAGTCTCGAGGTATTGCTTGCCTGAGGTAGAGTACCTTATGATAAGCTGTCAACCACACTATCTACCAAGAGAGTTCTCATCTGTATTATTCGTAGCCATCTATTTACCACCACAAAGCGAAGCTGGCACTAAGACCGCTCTCAACCAACTCTATAAGGCCGTAAGCAAATAAGAAAATGCTCATCCAAAAGCGGCGCTCCAGGCAAACTGGCAAACTTAAACTTAAATCAGTTTCACCAAATTTTTACCAGCATGCCACATGCGCAACCAGGTAAAATAAAATCCTAGACCACCTTTACTCCACACACAGAGATGCATACTAAGCTCTCCCCCACCTTCCATTTGGCAAATCTGACCACAATTCTATCCTCCTGATTCCTGCTTACAAGCAAACACTAAAGCAGGAAGTACCAGTGACTCGCTCAATACGGAAGTGGTCAGATGATGCGGATGCTACACTACAGGACTGTTTTGCTAGCACAGACTGGAATATGTTCCGGGATTCATCCAATGGCATTGAGGAATCTGCATCGAGCTAAAGGCTAGAGCTGCCGCTTTCAAGGAGCGGGAGACTAATCCGGACGCTTATAAGACATCTCGCTATGCCCTCAGACGAACCATCAAACAAGCAAAGCGTCAATACAGGATTAAGATTGAATCCTACTACACTGGCTCTGACGCTCGTCGGATGTGAAAACTATTACGGACTACAAAAGGAAACCCAGGCACGAGCTGCCCAGTGACGTGAGCCTACCAGACGAGCTAAATGCCTTTTATGCTCGCTTCGAGGCAAGCAACACTGAAGCATGCACGAGAGCACCAGCTGTTCTGGATGACTGTGTGATAACGCTCTCGGTAGCTGATGTGAACAAAACCTTTATTAAACAGGTCTACATTCACAAAACCGCTGGGCCAGACGGATTACCAGGACGTGTACTCATAGCATGCGCGGACCAACTGTCAAGTGTCTTCACTGGCATTTTCAACCTCTCCCTGACCGAGTCTGTAATACCTACATGTTTCAAGCAAACCATCATAGTCCCTGTGCCCAAGGAAGCGTAGGTAACCTGCCTAAATGATTACCGCCCTGTGGCACTCACATCGGTTGTCATGAAGTGCTTTGAAATGCTGGTCATGATTCATATCAACAGCATCCTCCCGGACACCCTAGACCCACTCCAATTCGCAAACAGCACCAACAGATCCACAGATGACGCAATCTCAATCGCACTCCACATGTGAGAATGCTGTTCATCAACTACAGCTCAGCGTTCAACACCATAGTGCCCTCGAAGCTCATCCCTAAGCTAAGGACTCTGGGACTCAACACATCCCTCTGAACTGGATCCTGGACTTCCGGACAGGTCGCCCCCAGGTGGTAAGGGTAGGTAACAACACATCTGCCACGCTGATCCTTAACACTCGGGCCCCTCAGGGGTGTGTACTTAGTCCTCTCCTGTATTCCCTGTTCACCCACGACTGCGTGGCCAAACACGACCCCAACACCATCATTAAATTTGCTGACGACACAACAGTGGTAGGCCTGATCATCGACAATGATGAGACGGCCTATAGGGAGGAGGTCAGAGAACTGGCAGTGTGGTGCGAGGACAACAACCTCTCCCTCAATGTGAGCAAGACAAAGGAGCTGATCGTGGACTACAGGAAAAGTTCCCCTTAAAATCGATGGGGCTGTAGTGGAGCGGCATCACCAATGAACTATCATGGTCCAAACATACCAAGACAGTCGTGAAGAGGGCACGACAAAGCCTTTTCCCCCTCAGGAGACTGAAAAGATTTGGCATGGGCCCCCAGATCCTCAAAAGGTTCTACAGCTGCACCATCGAGAGCATCCTGACCGGTTGCATCACCGCTTGGTATGGCAACTGCTTGGCATCTGACCGTAAGGCGCTACAGAGGTAGTGCAAACGGCCCAGTACATCACTGGGGTCAAGCTTCCTGCCATCCAGGACCTATATAATAGGCGGTGTCAAAGGAAGGCCCATAAAATTGTCAGAGACTCCAGTCACCCAAGTTATAGATTGTTCTCTCTGCTACCGCACGGCAAGTGATACCGGAGCGCCACGTCTAGGACCAAAAGGCTCCTCAACAGCTTCTACCCCCAAGCCATTAGACTGCTGAACAATTCATAAAATTCACCACCGGACAATTTACATTGATACCCCCCCTCTTGTACATTGCTGCTACTCTCTGTTTGTTTGTTACCTAGCCATAGTCACTTTGCCCCCACCTACATGTACAGATTACCTCAACTAGCCTGTACCCCTGCACACTGACTCGGTACTGGTGCCCCCTGTATATAGCCTCATTATTGTTATTCTTATTGTGTTACTTTTTATTATTACTTTTTATTTTAGCCTACTTGGTAAATATTTTCTTCTTCTTGAACTGCACTGTTGGTTAAGGGCTTGTAAGTAAGCATTTCACGGTAAAGTCTACACTTGTTGTATTCGGCGCATGTGGCAAATAAAGTTTGATTTGATTTACTGCCTCTGAACTGGCAGACTCACTAAACACTTTGTTTGAAAATTATTGTCGAAGTGTTGGCGTGTGCCCCTGGCTATCCCTAAATATACAGTATATATATTTTTTATTGTGCAGTCTGGTTTGCTTAATATAAGGATTGTGAAATGATTTAAACCATTACTTTTGATACTTAAGTATATTTAAAACCAAATAATTTTACACTTTTACTCAAGTAGTATTTTACTGGGTGACTTTCACTTTTACTTGAGTCATTTTCTAATAACGTATATTTACTTTTACTCAACTATGACAATTGGGTACTTTTTCCACCACTGGTTAGATGGGACAGTCCGGTCCTCATGAAGCTGTCAGGTAAAGAGTAGCAGTATAAAGATGTTCTTAATAATGATGCAGGAGGGAGAGCGTGAGAGACAGAAAGAGAGAGAGATTGTCAAATACAGGATAATAGAGATGAGGACCCTGTGAAAATAGATGAGGACCCTGTGAAAATGCAACACGGAGGGGAAGGGAACCTCTTTAATGGATAGAGGTACAGTAGAAGTGGGCAAAGAGGTTTTGGGTAGAGAGCGAGTATGAGGGAGTGTGGGGTAGTGTATAAAACACAGAGAGTGTGAGGGAGACTGGAGTATGTAACTACCTAGGATGTCAGCAGTAGGTAGACAGGTGTGGTGGAGCTTCCCGCTGTAGAACTCCAGACCGATGATGGCGAACATAAGAATGGCGAAGAACAAGAGCAGACCGATCTGGAGCAGGGGCACCATGGCCTTCATGATGGACTTCAGCACGATCTGCAAGCCTGATGATAAAATGTTATAACACACACACACACGTGTGAAGAGTTAATGTCTGATTGCCTCTGAGAGTTAGACATTATAGTAAGGTACATATTGAAGTATTATGACACTGTAAATTATATTGATATGCTGGTAGATATTGACGGTACTCACTGGGGATCCCAGAGACCAATTTAAGGGGCCTCAGGACTCTCACCGCCCTCAGGGTCCGCAGATCCACTGGTATGTTCATGTGGGCCCCTGCTGTTGCCAGTATTCTGCAGATAGAAATACATGATCAGATTCAGAATAAAAAATTGAATGAATATTTTCCAGTGGGATCAACGGTTAATAAGCAGTGTGGTTTATGAATAAGCGGTTTTGGGGCGGAAGTGGTGTACATTGAATTATAATTTATACTGAGTATACCAAACATTAGCAACACCTTCCTAGTATTGAGTTGCACCCCCTTTTGCCCTCAGAACAGCCTCACTTCGTTGGGGAATGGACTCAACAAGGTTTCGAAAGCGTTCCACAGGGATGCTGGCCCATGTTGACTCCAATGCTTCCCACAGTCGTGGCAGTTGGCTGGATGTCCTTTGGGTGGTGGACCATTCTTGATACAAACAATAAATTGTTGCGCGTGAAAAACCCAGCAATGTTGCAGTTCTTGACACAAACCGGCTTTGCACACCTGGATTGTACAATATTTGCACATTCTTTTTTTTTTATTCTTCAAGCTCTGTCAAGTTGCTAGACAGCCATTTTCGAGTCTTGCCATAGATTTTCAAGCTGATTTAAGTCAAAACTGTAACTAGGCCACTCAGGAACATTCAATGTCTTCTTGGTAAGCAACTCCAGTGTATAGTTGGCCTTGTGTTTTAGGTTATTGTCCTGCTGAAAGGTGAATTTGTCTCCCAGTGTCTGTTGGAAAGCTAATTGAAACAGGTATTTCTCTAAGATTTTGCCTGTGCTTGGCTCTATTCTGTTTCTTTTCATCCTAAAAACTCCTCAGTCTTTGCTGATGACAAGCATACCTATAACATGATGCAGCCACCACCATGCTTGAAAATATGAAGAGTGGTACTCAGTGATGTGTTGTGTTGGATTTGCCCCAAGCATAACGCTTTCTATTCAGGGCGCACATATTTTGCAGTTTTACTTTAGTGCCTTATTGCAAACAGGATGCATGTTTTGAAAAATGTTATTCTGTACAAGCTTCCTTCTTTTCACTCTGTCATTTAGGTTAGTATTGTGGAGTAACTACAGTGTTGTTGATCCATCCTCAGTTTTGTCCTATCATAGCCAATAAACTCTGTAACTGTTTTAAAGTCACCATTGGCCTCATGGTGAAATCCCTGAGCGGTTTCCTTCCTCTCCAGCAACAGAGTTAGGAAGGACACCTGTATCTTTGTAGTAACTGGGTGTATCCGAAGTGTAATTAATAACTTCACCATGCTCAAAAGGATATTCAATGCCTGCTATTTTTATTTTTACCGATCTACCAATAGGTGCCCTTCTTTGCAAGGCATTGGAAAAGTTCCCTGGTCTTTGTGGTTGAATCTGTGTTTGAAATTCACTGCTCAACCAAGGGGTCCTTCCAGATAAGTCCATGCAACTTATGTGACTTGTTAAGCACATGTTAACTGCTGAATTTATTTAGGCTTGCCATAACAAAGGGATTGAATACTTATTGACTCAAGACATTTCAGCTTTTCATTTTCAGCTTTTCATTTTTTATTAATTTGTAAAGATTACTTTGTCTTGACCAAAAGAGTATAACATGTTGCCGCCGTAGCACTTGATTGATTCCAGCAAGCATTTGGCCGCCTTTGATAAAAAAATTATAAAATAATTAGCCAATCAGCATTGAGTTCAGCTCAACTGTGGGTTGTCCTGGTGCAGCAAAGCACCGCCCAAGGGAGGCCTGTTTGCATTAGGCTTCAGACCAATCAAATCACTTCCTTTGCAAAACGTCATTGTCAGAAAAACGTGTCTGTTTCTGGTCTGCTTGTGTTGATGTCCTGCAGTAGCTAGCTTGCTAAATCATCCCTTTCCTAAGCCATGGACGGAGATGGGGATTTGAACTTCTGGTTTTGACTTAATTCTCTGTACAGGCCAATGATTATGACAGCGATTCTGATCTAACCATAAATAAATATGTTGTGCCACTGGCCTGAGACAATTTATGTTTAATATGTAGCCTAGATGTAGCCTAGTAGGTTTGCATTAACTAGCTAGTTAACTTAGATGGTTCATTGTTGCCCATGTGAGGAATTCAGGCTAGCAAGTATTTTAGCTAGGTAGCCTATCACAACAAAAACTAAAAGTGTGTGTCATGACGTTGCCCTCTTTGGACACAGCGAGCACCATCCCCCTACCTCTGCACCATCCCCCTCTCTCTCTCCTACACTCAAGCTGCTGTGGTCAGAGAGGTCGTAAATTCCTGGAGGAGAATCTTCCTCATGGCCAGACAGTATAGAGAGAGTGAGTTTCATAGAGAGAACAAAGGAATTTCTTCCACCTCACAGAACTGGAGAACCGAACGACATTCATGTTCTGGAGAATGTATAAAAGATCAGTGAAGTAACGAGCTACGAACTGGTCCGTTTGGTACAATTTTGTGAAACTCATGAGAGACAATACAGCCACATTTCCATAACCCCATTTATACAAGAGTCTCAGTTATGAGGCTTACATCTAATTGTTGTATAAAATGAATGAGTAAAGATGAAACTATTTGTGAAATGATGTAATGTGATTTTAGACTGTTTAATGAAGGAAATTCCAATTCCCTTTGGAGTTTAACTAAATCAGAGGACCGCCCTTTGAGCACAGGCAGGACCCGGAGTCATGGGACAATAAAACCCCCACCTGGGTTTTCTCACTTCAGACCAGCTTACCTCGATTACCACGAGAGGGCTAAGGTTTGAGTAGAGACCAGCTTACCTCGATAACCATGAGAGGGCTAAGGTTTGAGTAGAGACCAGTACCTCATCACAGAAGGCTAAGGTTTGAGTAGAGACCATGCAATTCTCTTGCTGAATTCTTAACCATACCATGTGGTTAAACTCTTAGACTATTGATACCGACAGAATAAGAACAAATCTTTAATACTAATTACTAGTCTGCAGCTAGGAATTATGTACCCGTGAACGCGAAGACATCTACTCTATAACAACATTAATGAATGTTACTCTGAACTATCCATTCTAACCACGGCAGAGAGAGAGAGAGGGCGGACAAACTCTCCAACAGAAACAAACTTTTCAACAGAGATCCCGACGACACACTGAGCTATATATATATGATATATATATATATATATATTGATTACAATTATTCCCACACAATTACACACACACAAATCAGCACCATGGGCAGCCATATGATATTTAGCAACATTGATTGGACTAAATCATTTTTGGTATCTTTAAGTTTGTTTTCAGTGTATTAAACTAAGCATGTATAACCTTGTTGAGCTGATGATGTTTCAATGTTTAAGTTGAAATGGTGCTGGAATAGCGGAGGCAGTCCTCCTGTTGTCTTAGTGCTGACTTGCGGTAACTCTGTGGTTCTAAATCAGTAGTTGTTTAGTAAACTGTAGATATTAACTTGCTTGACCATGCTGCAGGTGATATAACTGTTGGTATGCACTACTTGCTTTGTGGACTTCACCGGACATATGTTAATTTCCGGTTTTGGGATGAAACAAATGTATGTCACGCCCTGATCTGTTTCCCCTGTCCTTGTGCTTGTCTCCACCCCCCTCGAGGTGTCGTCCATCTTCCCTATTATACCCGGTGTGTACTTATACCTGTGTCCCTGACCCTGAGTCCGCCTGCCACCCTGTACCTCTGCCTTAAACTGGATTTTCGACCCCTGCCTACCTTGACCTGTCTTGTCTGCCCCGGTTTGCTACAATAAACAGTGTTACTTCGACAGTCTGCATCTGGGTCTTACCTTGATCCCTGATAGTATGTGTAGTTGAATTTATTCCGACACTGTGTGACTGTTGTCTTTTTGTTGTCACGGCCTTATTGTATGTCATGGTGGTGTATGAACTAATGGGTTATAGAGCAAACAACGCAATTATCACAACATAGGTTGTAATATGGCTTTTTTACTGATTTGGCTTGGCTTCCCCAGTGATGTTATCCACGCACCGCTACTGGTCAGGAATGCAGCGTACAGTACAAGATATACAGTGTATACAGTACATAGAGACTGTGAATTTGCCTTTCTTTGCCTCCTGTTGGTTGCTGTAAATGGTGTTTCAATGTTTGTGTGTGTGGGTGGAGGGCTGTCAATACGTGCGTCGGTTGTTGAGAGATTTGGTTTGTACTCTCTCCCTCCAGAGAGAGCCACACTGAATGATGTCTGTGTTCTTACCTACTGATAATGACTCTCTGAATGTAATGTGGTCAGATGATAATAAATAATAATCAGTGGTGTAGTCAATGATTTATACACTGAGTATACCAAACATTAGGAACACCTTCCTAGTATTGAGTTGCACCCCCTTTTGCCCTCAGAACAGCCTCAATTCATCAGGGCATGGACTCTACAAGGTGTTGAAAGCGTTCCACAGGGATGCTGGGCCATGTTTACTCCAATGCTTCCCACAGTTGTGTTAAGTTGGCTGGATGTCCTTTGGGCGGTGGACCATTCTTGTTACACACTGGAAACTGTTGAGCATGAAAAACCCAGCAGCGTTGCAGTTCTTGACACAAACCGGTGCACCTGGCACCTACTACTATATCCCTTAAAAAATGTGGTCTTGCACATTTACCCTCTGAATGGCACACATAGACAATCCATGTCTCAATTATCTCAAGGCTTAAAAATCCGTCTTTAACCTGGCTCCTCCAATTCATCTACACTGATTGAAATGGATATAACAAGTGACATCAATAAAGGATCATAGCTTTCACCCGCTCTTTCTATGTCATGGAAAGAGCGGGTGTTTTGTTGTACATACTTTTTTCTTTTTTTACAAATGTTCGAATTTCTTTCCACTTTTACAGTACAGAGTATTTTGTGTAGATCATTGACAAAAAATGACTATTAAATTCCTTTTAATCCCACTTTGTAACACAACAAAATGTGAAAAAAGTCAAGGGGTGGGAATACTTTCTGAAGGCGCTGTAGATTAATAGATTCACTCACTCACACACGTCAGTGCTGTGGATTGTGGGCGAGGGTGTGTGTGTGTGTGTGTGTGTGTGTGTGTGTGTGTGTGTGTGTGTGTGTGTGTGTGTGTGTGTGTGTGTGTGTGTGTGTGTGTGTGTGTGTGTGTGTGTGTGTGTGTGTGGAGGGGTGCAGAAAGCACATGGCAGAAACTCAAGTGTGGGCCCACGCAATATTCACTGAAAGCGGAGAGAGACAGGGACAGAGAGAGGGAAAGAGGGAGAGGGATTGATGAAAAGAAAGATCGAGAGATTGAAGGAGAGAAAGAGGGTAAGAGAGAGAGCGTGGACAGAACGAGAGAGAGGGGGGTTGTCCTGAGACTGGGGAGATAGCGAGAGAGCGAGAGAGAGAGATAGCGAGAGAGAGATAGAGAGAGAGAGAGAGAACACATGGAAACCATATGTTTTCTGTATTTGATACCAGTCCACCAATTCCGCTTCAGCCATTACCACGAGCCCGTCCTCCCCAATTAAGGTGCCACCAACCTCCTGTGGTGGAGAGGTGTAGGAGTCTACAGCCAGAAAACACATTTAACAAAAGCTGCAGCACTGCTGCTTTTTCAAGGCTGATCTGCTGGGGGGGAGACTGGTTTTGAGACTGGTTAGGTTTGCTCTCAGAACCACACGACCAATAGCCTCGTCCCAGATCTGTTTGTGCTTTTGCCAACACCACTGCTGTCACTGTCAAGCCAAACATGACAATGAGTGACAGTTGATATGATAGCACAAACAGACTGGCACTCAGGTTACACAAACCAACTGTCACATAAACACAGTCTAAATCAAGCAGTTCCTGCATTGGAGAAATACACTAGCTAATAGTGATTAGTATTTTCAGTAGTTGTTAATGTTAAGGGATTGATAGGAGTAGCATAGGCAGATTTCTGGAATTGATTTATGTTGTTTAAGTGTTTGTTTGTCGTCGTTCATTCACGCTACAGTGAGAAGTTGCTTCACTATCACGTTCATCCTCATAGTGTAACTTAATTGTACTGAAACTGACTTTTAAGTGATTGAATTCATTACGTGAACAGAATGCGGCCTGCCGGCCTCTCCCACACACCTCCACCTACACGGAGAACCAGCACTGAACACTGGGAGGGAAAAATAGAGAAAAAGAGAGAGAGAATAACTCTAATCTGAACATCACGTTGCTGCCATTATAAGACAACTCTGCTTACAGCTAACGACAACAACACAAACAGAGGAGTCCTGTATGTAGAAGAGAGTGGGGTAAATTACACCAAAGGGGTAAGTTGAACCAGCCTTGTTTCTAGGAAACCATACACAAAATGAATAATTTCACCAAATATTTCATGGAGTCTGTGAAGGAAGAAACTACATGGAAAAAGTGGTAAGCAAGTTAGATCCAAAAAACAGATTTTCACCAAGTCAAATTAATTTATTGTGTTAGAGGTTTCATGATGCTTCTATCTAAACCAACATCAATCATTTTATGATTGTTCTATACATTAGTTGGGGTCTATAAGCTTCAACATGAGGTCTTAAACCTACTGTAATATGAAAGTGCATCCTTGTACCTGTGTGGGCTAATATAGTCAAAATGTTTGCCTATGGGTAAATTGAGCCAATGGCCATGGGGTATGTTGAGCCGATGGCAATTAGAGCAAATTGAAATGTTTTCTTCCCAGACATAATGCAAGGCCTTATCGCTGGGATACAAGGTAACAACAGGGTCTGGCCTATGTTAAAACTGTTTAAAAAAGTACAAAGTGGTTTTTAGATGTTAAGCCTCTGTTAAAAGATGCTTAAAATTATTAAAAGATTGTGTTGATTGTGTTCGTGTTTGTTTGATTGTGTTGTCTTGTGTTTGGGAAAAAAACATGGTTATGGTAGTGATAATATTTCATTCAGTACAGAAATTTGTAGGCGGCTTAACTTACCCTGTCTCGCGGCTCAACTTACCCCATATCCGGGCAAAGTTGTGCCAAGAGACTACAATTTTTAGACAAGCTAGCTTTTCAACACTGTAAAGTTTACATGATTCTGATTATTTCCAGGGATACACAACATCGTGAAATATATGTAGATATATTTTCCTTGACGGAGTGCCCACTGACAAAGAAATGATCAGTCTATAATTTTAATGGTAGGTTTACTTGAACAGTGAGAGACAGAATAACAACAAAAAAATCCAGAAAAACGCATGTCAAAAATGTTATAAAATTATTTGCATTTTAATGAGGGAAATAAGTATTTGACCCCTCTGCAAAACATGACTTAGTACTTGGTGGCAAAACCCTTGTTGGCAATCACAGAGGTCAGACGTTTCTTGTAGTTGGCCACCAGGTTTGCACACATCTCAGGAGGGATTTTGTCCCACTCCTCTTTGCAGATCTTCTCCAAGTCATTAAGGTTTCGAGGCTGACGTTTGGCAACTCAAACCTTCAGCTCCCTCCACAGATTTTCTATGGGATTAAGGTCTGGAGACTGGCTAGGCCACTCCAGGACCTTAATGTGCTTCTTCTTGAGCCACTCCTTTGTTGCCTTGGCCATGTGTTTTGGGTCATTGTCATGCTGGAATACCCATCTACGACCCATTTTCAATGCCCTGGTTGAGGGAAGGAGGTTCTCACCCAAGATTTGACGGTACATGGCCCCGTCCATCGTCCCTTTGATGCGGTGAAGTTGTCCTGTCCCCTTAGCAGAAAAACACCCCCAAAGCATAATGTTTCCACCTCCATGTTTGATGGTGGGGGTGGTGTTCTTGGGGTCATAGGCAGTATTCCTCCTCCTCCAAACACGGTGAGTTGAGTTGATGCCAAAGAGCTCCATTTTGGTCTCATCTGACCACAACACTTTCACCCAGTTGTCCTCTGAATCATTCAGATGTTCATTGGCAAACTTTAGACGGGCATGTATATGTGCTTTCTTGAGCAGGGAGACCTTGCGGGCGCTGAAGGATTTCAGTCCTTCACGGCGTAGTGTGTTACCAATTGTTTTCTTGGTGACTATGGTCCCAGCTGCCTTGAGATCATTGACAATATCCTCCTGTGTAGTTCTGGGCTGATTCCTCACCATTCTCATGATCATTGCAACTCCACGAGGTGAGATCTTGCATGGAGCCCCAGGCCGAGGGAGATTGACAGTTCTTTTGTGTTTCTTCCATTTGCGAATAATCACACCAACTGTTGTCACCTTCTCACCAAGCTGCTTAGCGATGGTCTTGTATCCCATTCCAGACTTGTGTAGGTCTACAATCTTGTCCCTGACATCCTTGGAGAGCTCTTTGATCTTGGCCATGGTGGAGAGTTTGGAATCTGATTGATTGATTGCTTCTGTGGACAGGTGTCTTTTATACAGGTAACAAACTGAGATTAGGAGTACTCCCTTTAAGAGTGTGCTCCTAATCTCAGCTCGTTACCTGTATAAAAGACACCTGGGAGCCAGAAATCTTTCTGATTGAGAGGGGGTCAAATACTTATTTCCCTCATTAAAATGCAAATCAATTTATAACATTTTTGACGTGTTTTTCTGGATTTTTTTGTTGTTATTCAAATAAACCTACCATTAAAATTATAGAGTGATCATTTCTTTGTCAGTGGGCAAACGTACAAAATCAGCAGGGGATCAAATACTTTTTTCCCTCTCTGTAAGTGCATTATCTTCCATTTAACTTCATAAACAAAATGTTTTATAAAACGTTTAGCGTGCTTCCATTGGGATTAGTAAAGCATGCGGCATTAAACCATTATTAGTCACAGAATAAATAGCTGGGTCTGTGTTTTCCCAACCACTACCCACATGGGACTAGAAACCATTGTTTATACAGTTCAATTAGCACAGCAAGATTGGAAATGTGCCCCCCCATCCCCCTATATTATAAGTGCTGTATAATATTGCCAATGCTGTGTACAGACTGAAAATGGAGAGAAAGGGAATCAAGAGGTGGACTGAATATATGTTGAGGAGCTGGGAGTGTCCACTGTAGCTGTGTGTGAGGTGTGAGGCGATGCCGAGTACAGGTAATCCACACACACACACACACACACATACACACACACACACACACAGAGACATCATGGAGTAGCTGTCTCTGTGCCAGATGGCTAATAAATCATTCAGAACACCCTCCCAGATCTATTATGAATCAGAGCTAAGTGTCACACACACACACACTCTAACAGGAACAGCAGAGGGACAGCATGAGGAGAGGCAGGTGATGGCTGGGGGATGAGGGGAGTATGGAGGATGAGCTGGTCTGGCACATACGGTAGAGAGAGGGGTGAGGGGGCAAGGGGGCAAGGGATGAGAGGCGAGGAGTGGGGAGGGTGAGTTGGTCTGTGGTCTGAATGTGTCATTCAGGCTGACACATACATTGTAGAGGGGTCAGTAGTACAGTACAATGAAATGCAGTTTGGCATAGAGGGTATCCAGCAAACCAGGAGCATTCCCAGAACATTAGCTAAGATTCCCATTAAGTTCAAGTTAGGGTTGTATGTAACATTAGGATGATAACAACCAAAACATTCAAAAACGAAAAATGTTTTTGTTTTATGTGTAATATTAAATATCCTTGGTATGTTCACCTAGCATTCACTAAAATGTTCCCAGAAAGTCAAAATTGGTTCTGTAAACATTAGTTAAGTTGTGCTGGACACAATGTTCCCACCCGACTGTTCCCACAGTGGGGTGGAACATTGTGTCCAGCACGACTGGACAGTTTTTGTGTTATGAGAACATTTGCCACAACTTAACTAATGTTTACAGAACCAACATTGTGAGGACATCACAAAAGATGAACTGACCTGCTGTACGGATGATTATACAATGTTTATTTTAGGGTGCAAAAAACATTCACCTGATGTTACAAGAACATTCCCAGAACACATTTTTTATGTTATTTAAAAGCTCCCAGAACATTTAATTAGGTTGTGGGAACAGATCAACACACCCCAATTTAAAACTGCCTGAAAAATCTACTTTTTTCATTCTGACAAACGCCCCTCATAAGTTTACTGCCAATGGAATCTTTGCTAATGAGCTCAGTGACCATTGTCCCATTGCCTGCATTAGAGATTCAAAGCTACCTAAACCATGTCCACGCATTATTACAAAGATACATTTTAGAACGTTCAATGAACAACATTTCCTGTGTGACCTGGGATTGTATGATTGGGAGGATGTGTCCTCTATCTCTGATTCGTATCAGGCACTTAAATGTTTTACCTCTCTGTTTAACTCTGTTGTAGATTAACATGCCTCAAATAAGAGATTAAAGATTTCATGAAAGAAACTTGCTTGGAGTAAGGCTAAATTGACTGATTCTTCCCGTGACTGGCAGTCCATCAGACGTTTGAGAACATATGTCTTAATCTGTTTCGAAAAGCAAAGTCAGCATACTTCTTCAATTGTGTACGGAGAGTGGTGGAAATCCAGCTAAATTCTGGAAAGTGGTCAAATCTTTGAGAATAAACTCCATCCCCCCATTGCCCCAGCAGGCTGTAACAGCCTCTGGTCCCATAACAGACACAAATTAAATGTGTGGTGCTTTTACTAACCATTTAGCCCCAGCTGGCCATCTATTTGTAAAAATTCTGGACACCTTCTCGTCGAACATCTCATTCCAAAATCATGGCCATTAATATGGAGTTGGTCCCCCCCTTTGCTGCTATAACAGCCTCCACACTTCTAGGAAGGCTTTCCACTAAATGTTGGAACATTTCTGTGGGGACTTGCTTCCATTCAGCCACAAGAGCATTAGTGAGGTCGGACAGTGTTGTTGGGCTATTAGGCCTGGCTCGCAGTCTGCGTTTCAATTCATCCCAAAGGTGTTCGATAAGGTTGAGGTTAGGGCTCTGTGCACAGGGCATTGTCCCACTGAAACAGTAAAGGGCCTTCCACAAACTGTTGCCACAAAGTTGGAAGCACAGAATCATCTAGAATGTAATTCTATGCTGTTGAGTTAAGAGTTCCCTTCACTGGAACTAAGGGGCCTAGCCCGAACCATGAAAAACTTCCACAGACCATTATTCCTCCTCCACCAAATGTTACAGTTGGCACTATGCATCGGGGCAGGTAGCATTCTCCTGGCATCTGCCAAACCCAGATTTGTCGGTCGGACTGCCAGATGGTGAAGCGTGATTTATCACTCCAGAGAACACGTTTCCACTGCTCAATGGCGGCGATCTTTACACCACTTCAGCCGACGCTTGGCATTGCGCATGGTGATCTTAGGCTTGTGTGCGGCTGCTCAGCCATGGAAACCCATTTCATCAAGCTCCCGACGAACAGTTCTGTGCTGACGTTGCTTCCAGGGGAAGTTTGGAACTCGGTAGTGAGAGTTGCAACCGAGGACAGATGATTTTTATGCGCCACGTTCTTCAGCACTCCGCGGTCCTGCTCTGTGAGCTTGTGTGGCCTACCACTTTCCATTTCTTAAGAGTTTCAACACGTGATGAAGAAGAAAAAAAAATGAAATACATTGTTACAAGTACACAGCATATGAAGAGGATAGGAACATTGTAATAACTCAGAAACTGTGTTCTGTGTCCTGATTGACCATATTACCCTATCTACAGTGCATTCAGAAAGTATTCAGACCCCTTGACTTTTTACACATTTTGTTAAGTTACAGACTTATTCTGAAATTGATTAAATAATTGTTTTCTCTCAACAATCTACACACAATACCCCATAATGACAAAGGGAAATCAGGTTAAAAAAAACTACAAAAAACATCTGAAATTACTTATTTACATAAGTATTCAGACCCTTTGCTATGAGACTCCAAATTGCGCTCATGTGCATCCTGTTTCAATTCAAATCAAAGTTCATTTGTCACGTGCGCCGAATACAACAGGTCTAGACCTTACAGTGAAATGCTTACTTACAGGCTCTAACCAATAGTGCAAAAAAGGTGTTAGGTGAACAATAGGTAAGTAAAGAAATAAAACAACAGTAAAAAGACAGGCAATATACAGTAGCGAGGCTATAAAAATAGCGAGGCTACATACAGACACCGGTTAGTCAGGCTGATTGAGGTAGTATGTACATGTAGATACGGTTAAAGTGACAATGCATATATGATGAACAGAGAGTAGCAGTAGCGTAAAAGAGGGGTTGGCGGGTGGTGGGTGGCGGGACACAATGCAGATAGCCCGGTTAGCCAATGTGCGGGAGCACTGGTTGGTCGGCCCAATTGAGGTAATATGTACATGAATGTATAGTTAAAGTGACTATGCATATATGATAAACAGAGAGTAGCAGCAGTGTAAAAAGAGGGGTTGGGGGGGGCACACAATGCAAATAGTCCGGGTAGCCATCTGATTACCTGTTCAGGAGTCTTATGGCTTGGGGGTAAAAACTGTTGAGAAGCCTTTTTGTCCCAGACTTGGCACTCCGGTACCGCTTGCTATGCGATAGTAGAGAGAACAGTCTATAACTAGGGTCTTTGACAATTTTTATGGCCTTCTTCTGACACTGCCTGGTGTAGAGGTCCTGGATGGCAGGCAGCTAAGCACCAGTGATGTACTGGGCCGTACGCATTACCCTCTGTAGTGCCTTGCGGTCAGAGGCCGAGCAATTGCCGTACCAGGCAGTGATGCAACGGGGTCAGGATGCTCTCGATGTTGCAGCTGTAGAACCTTGTGAGGATCTCAGGACCCATGCCAAATCTTTTTTAGTTTCCTGAGGGGGAACAGGCTTTGTCGTGCCCTCTTCATGACTGTCTTGGTGTGTTTGGACCATTCTAGTTTGTTGTTGATGTGGACACCATGGAACTTGAAGCTCTCAACCTGATCCACTACAGCCCCGTCGATGAGAATAGGGGCGTGCTCGGTCCTCCTTTTCCTGTAGTCCACAATCATCTCCTTAGTCTTGGTTACGTTGAGGGATAGGTTGTTATTCTGGCACCACCCGGCCAGGTCTCTGACCTCCTCCCTATAGGCTGTCTCGTCGTTGTCGGTGATCAGGCCTTCCACTGTTGTGTCGTCTGCAAACGTAATGATGGTGTTGGAGTCGTGCCTGGCCATGTAGTCGTGGGTGAACAGGGAGTACAGGAGGGGAATGAGCACGCACCCCTGGGGAGCTCCAGTGTTGAGGATTAGTGTGACAGATGTGTTGCTACCTACCCTCACCACCTGGGGGCGGCCCGTCAGGAAGTCCAGAATCCAGTTGCAGAGGGAGGTGTTTAGTCCCAAGGTCCTTAGCTTAGTGATGAGCTTTGAGGGTACTATGGTGTTGAACGCTGAGCTGTAGTCAATGAATAGCATTCTCACATGTTCCTTTTGTCCAGGTGGGAAAGGGTAGTGTGGAGTGCAATAGAGATTGCATCCTGTGTGGATCTGTTTGGGCGGTATGCAAATTGGAGTGGGTCTAGAGTTTCTGGGTTAATGGTGTTGATGTGAGCCATAACCAACCTTTCAAAGCACTTCATGGCTATGGATGTGAGTGCTACGGGTCTGTAGTCATTTAGGCAGGTTGCCTTTGTGTTCTTGGGCACAGGGACTATGGTGGTTTGCTTGAAACATGTTGGTATTACAGACTCGGACAAGGACATGTTGAAAATGTCAGTGAAGACACCTGCCAGTGAAGACACCTGACAGGTCGTCAGCACACGTTCTGGTAATCCGTCTGGCCCCGCAGCCTTGTGTATGTTGACCTGTTTAAAGGTCTTACACACGTTGGCTATGGAGAGCGTGATCACACAGTCGTCCGGAACAGCTGATGCTCTCATGCATGCCCCAGTGTTGCTTGCCTCGAAGCGAGCATAGAAGTGATTTAGCTCATCTGGAAGGCTCGTTTCACTGGGCAGCTCGCGGCTGTGCTTCCATTTGTAGTTTGTAATCGTTTCCAAGCCCTGCCACATAAGACGAGCGTCTGAGCTGGTGTAGTATGATTCAATCTTAGCCCTGTATTGATGCTTTGCCTGTTCGATGGTTCGTCGCAGGGCATAGCAGGATTTCTTGTAAGCTTCTGGGTTAGAGTCCCGCACCTTGAAATTGGCAGCTCTACCCTTTAGCTCAGTGCGAATGGTGCCTGTAATCCATGGCTTCTGGTTGGGGTATGTACGTACAGTCACTGTGGGGACGACGTCCTCGATGCACTTATTAATAAAGCCAGTGACTGATGTGGTGTACCCCTCAATGCCATCGGAAGAATTTCGGAACATGTTCCAGTCTGTGATAGCAAAACAGTCCTGTAGTTTAGCATCTGCTTCATCTGACCACTTTTTTATAGACCGAGTCACTGGTGCTTCCTGCTTTAATCTTTGCTTGTAAGCAGGAATCAGGAGGATAGAGTTGTGGTCGGATTTACCAAATGGAGGGCGAGGGAGAGCTTGGTACGCATCTCTGTGTGTGGAGTACAGGTGATCTAGAATTGTTTCCCCTCTGGTTGCACATTTAACATGTTGATGGAAATTTGGTAGAACTGATTTAAGTTTCCCTCCATTAAAGTCTTCGGCCACTAGGAGCGCCGCCTCTGGGTGAGTGTTTTCCTGTTTGCTTATTTCCTTATACAGCTGACTGACTGCGGTTTTAGTGCCAGCATCTGTCTGTTGTGGTAAATAAACAGCCACGAAAAGTATAGCTGAAAACTCTTTAGGCAAGTAGTGTGGCCTGAAATTTATCACAATATACTCTCCGTCAGGCGAGCAAAATCTAGAGACTTCCTTAGATTTCGTGCACCAGTTGTTGTTTACAAATATGCACAGACCGCAAATATGCAGAAACATTATGTACAAAATAAGTTACAAATAACGCGAAAAAACCCCACATAAAAGCACAATTGGTTGGGCGCCCGTAAAACTGCTGCCATTTCTTCCGGCGCCATTGATCATCCTTGAGATGTTTCTACAACTTGATTGGAGTCCACCTGTGCTAAATTCAATTAACCACCAAGACTCTTCCTAGAACTGTCTGCCTGGCCAAACTAAGCAATCGGGGGAGAAGAGCCTTGGTCAGGGAGGTGACCAAGAACCTGATGGTCACACTGACAGAGCTCTAGAGTACCTCTATGGAGATGGTATAGCCTTCCAGAAGGACAACCATCTCTGCAGCACTCCACCAATCAGGCATTTATGATAGATTGGCCAGACCGAAGCCATTCCTCAGTTAAAGGCATGACAGCCCTTTTGGACTTTGCCAGATGGCACCTAAAGGACTCATATCATGAGAAACAAGATTCTCTGGTCTGATGAAACCAAGATTGAACTCTTTGGCCTGAATGTCAAGCTCTACGTCTGGAGGAAACCTGGCACAATCCCTATGGTGAAACATGGTGGTGGCAGCATCATGCTGTGGGGATGTTTTTCATCGGCAGGGACTAGGAGACAAGTCAGGATCGAGGGAAAGATGAACGGAGCAAAGTACAGAGAGATCCTTGAATGAAACCTACTCCAGAGCACTCAGGATCTCAGACTGGGGCGAAGGTTCACCTTCCAACAGGACAATGACCCTAAGCACACAGCCAAGACTATGCATGAGTGGTTTTGGGACAGGTCTCTGAATGTTCTTGAGTGGCCCAGCCAGAGCCCGGACTTGAACCTGATCGAACATCTCTGAAGAGACCTGAAAATAGCTGTCTAGTGATGCTCCCCATCCAATCTGACAGAGTTTAAGAGGAACTGCAGAGAAGAATGGGGGAAACTCCCCAAATACAGGTGTGCCAAGAAGACTCGAGGCTGTAATCACTGCCAAAGGTGCTTCAACAAAGTACTGTGTAAAGGTTCTGAATACTTATGTAAATGTGATATTTCAGTTTTTTATTTTTAACCTTTTCACATGTGAGTTCCAAATATCTCGAACAATCGCCCCAGCGTGAGTTGTTTTATGGCCGTGATGTCAGAATGCACTCACTGTTCCAAAATGTGACTATTACACAACAGGACAGTTAACACGCGCTACCTGCTAATTCTCTATAGGCTATGTTTCAACTTGTCAATTTCCAAGTATTTTCTAACAATAGTTTGAATTGAGGTGTGTTCGACCTCATTAATTCAGATGGAAGTCGCCCATTTCAGTGTAGATTACAATTTATGTTTGAGGCTTTACTGAGCCAGACAAACTTTCCTCTTCACAATTCTTTTCGCACCTCAAGTATGCAGACCTTTGCACAGTCTTGCATGAACCAGCTGGCCCTCGCATTGTTGTTTTCCTTACAAATAATAACTTTGGACGTGTGCGTTCCTATCTAATTAAGTGCCTTTTTTTCTGCATGTTCTCATTTCAACTGAATCATACAGTATGGAGCATAATGTATTTAGTTTTATTAACATGTTTTCAAGTACGGGTGACAAATAATGCATTCCGATTATTGCGTAGATTGTAATGGACACCTATGATGTGTAAAATACTTTTTTGTATTTTGTTGTACTGATTATAATTAGCTAATTCTAAGCTATTTGCCAGCTATGTGTGTGGCGTCATGTTTGTTGACATTTTACAATGCATTCTGGGTGTCACGTAAACGTCTGTCAGACCAAAGATGTTAATTATCCTTCAAGTAAACTTCCGGAAGTGAATGAAGGGAAGTGAAAGATCGTAGACGACACACCCCTTCAACATGCATACTGCAAACAGACCAAACTCATCTTGTCTCCTCTTATCTTTGGTTCACGCGAGAGAAAAAAAACAGCGGTGCGCACAAACTACCCATTGTCTGATTACTTTTGATTTCTAGAAAGTGTTTTGCTCAGTTATTTCGATCAATGTTGAGCTCACCCCCGATGTGATTAATTATACATATAAATTGTTATTAGCTAATTCACTTTGTGGTTTCTGTCACCCGAGAGTTCTCTAAATTGGACTGCTTGTTTTACGTCAATCTTTCCTCAGTTAGCGCTAGGACCGATGTAACCTACATTTTCCGGTTTGGATGATTGTGTTATGCTGTCGTTATTTCTGTGAATGTCTGAACATTGCATCCAAAAATAAACTGGTAACATTCAGGACATAACTATGTAAGGACTGTGTTTGTGCAACATGTTTCTGTGAAGAAAAAAAAACAGTGTGGCCAGCTCAAGCGCTGACTATTGCATCAATCGAAACTGGATGTTCTAAATAAGCGCTCTAATCACACCGGTTTGAGCGTATGCTACAGGGACCACTGTAGAATGACCACACCCGTTTATTGCTACGTGTGAAAAGGTTAATACACTTGCAAAAATGTCTAAAAACCTGTTTTTGCTTTGTCATAATGAGGTATTGTGTGTAGATTGATGATTTAAAAAATTTTAAATCAATTTTAGAATAAGGCTGTAACATAAAATGTGGAAAAGGTCAAGGGGTCTGAATACTTTCTGAATGCAGGCTGTTTTTTATACATGCAGTTACACTGCAGTTTTTACAACTGCAGTGTATGATATACCATTTGCATACAAAAAAGGATGTGATGAGTCTTGGAATATTGAACACTGTAAATGTGAACTGGTGTCACGGTCTTCGTAATAGATGGACCAAGGCGCAGCGGGTACGTGAATGCTCATTTTATTTATCCAAAACAAACACGAAAAACTGACGACAAAACAGTCTTGTATGCAACACACAGCAATACAAGAAACAATCTCCCACAAACCCCAAAACAAACACACTCCTAAATATAGGACCTTCAATCAGAGGCAACGATAGACAGCTGCCTCCAATTGAAGGCCCCAATCCCCATTACCTAAACATAGAAATACAATACCCTAGCACAGACATAGAACTAACAACATAGAACTAATCAAAAAACCCCGGACTAATAAATCAAATACCCCTCTACATGAACACATACTCAAACACACCCTGACCCACATAAAACAAATACCCCCTGCCACGTCCTGACCAAACTATAAGAACACATAACCCCTTTACTGGTCAGGATGTGACAACTGGAGAGACAATGCACAACATCCCAAGAAAGCTGAGCAGACAAAACGCAAACGATGGGGACATTTGACTAACTTACTGTAATTCTCCTGTTTTATATGGTGTCCTGTGTGAATTTAAGTATGCTCCCTCTAATTCTCTCTCTCTCTCCTCCCAGAGGACCTGAGCCCTGGGACCATGCCTCAGGACTACCTGGCCTGATGACTCCTTGATGTCCCCAGTCCACCTGGTCGTGCTGCTGCTCCAGTTTCAACTGTTCTGCCTGCGGCTATGGAACCCTGACCTGTTCACTGCACATGCTACCTTGTCCCGGACCTGCTGTTTTCAACTCTCTCTCTCTCTCCACCGAACCTGCTGTCTCGAACTCTGAATGCTTGGCTATGAAAAGCCAACTGACATTTATTCCTGAGGTGCTGACCTGTTGCACCCTCTACAACCACTGTGATTATTATTATTTGACCCTGCTGGTCATCTATGAACGTTTGAACATCTTGGCCATGTACTGTTATAATCTCCACCCGGCACAGCCAGAAGAGGACTGGCCACCCCTCAGAGCCTGGTTCCTCTCTAGGTTTCTTCCTAGGTTCCTGCCTTTCTAGGGAGTTTTTCCTATCCACCGTGCTTCTACATCTGCATTGCTTGCTGTTTGGGGTTTTAGGCTGGGTTTCTGTGTAGCACTTCATGACATCGGCTGATTTAAAAAGGGCTTTATGAATAAGTTTGATTGATTGATTGATTGATTGATTGATTGATTGATTGATTGATTGATTGATTGATTGATTGATTGATTGATTGATTGATTGAATAGAGACCCATCCATTTAGCTAGATTTGTCTGGGAGGTGGTTTGATTTGATTTGATTTGATATATAGTGTGTTTACCAGAGACAATGTGAAGAACACCATGCTAGGATATAGGCCAAGGACTAGATAAAGTATTTTTACCTGGAGATTTTATTGTTGGCTACTACTTTCACCACTTGTTTACTACACTACCTTAATCACTCAGTTTAGCCTTTAGTTTGGGCTCACGTGAATACTTAAAGTGATGGGTGGGGTTAAGGCTTAAGGGGGTGTGAACGATGCTGAGTGGGCATACTCAAGAAAGAGCCCTCGAGCAAGTGTGAAAATCTTTCAAGGGGATTTTCTGGTACTTGTTTACCAGGTGGAATCATTTATCACATTTCAAATAAGGTTAACTTTCCCATGTTTCCCCCACCTGCAGTTGTATGATATACCATTATGAAGCTCTGAGTCTGTACTTTGTCACGTCCTGACCAGTAGAGGGTGTAGTTGGGTCAGGACGTGGCAGAAGGGAGTGTGTTTTTTATTGTTTCATTGATTTTGGCCGTGTGACTTCCAATCAAGCACAGCTGTAGAGGGTTGTGGTTGATTGGGAGTCACACATAAGTTGCCTACGTTTCCTTTGTGTTTCGTGGGTAATTGTGCTTGTCAATGTGGTTGCACCTGACAGGACTGTGTTGGCTGTCAGTTTTTGTTGTTTTTGTAAATGCATAGTGTTCGTGACATTAAATATGACGAACCCTAACTCCGCCGCATTTTGGTCCACTTCTTCCATAGACAGCCGTTACAGAATTACCCACCAAACCCGGACCAAGCGGCGGAAGAGGAAGGAGCAGCAGGAGTATAGCGTTATGGACCAATGGACTTGGGAACAGATCCTGGACGGAGAGGGACCATGGACTCAGGCTGGGGAATATCGCCTCCCGCAGTGGGAGATTGAAGCGGAGAGGCGCTATTACGAGGAGAGAGAGCGCAACGAGCGCGAGAGGCAGCCCCAATAATTTTTTGGGGGGGGGCACACGGGACAGTCGGTGGAGCTGAGGTCGGAACCAGAGCCAGTCGGGATGACATTGGAGGTGAGCGAGGGATATGAGACAGAGACTGTGACGGGATTAATGGGGAAATTAGGAGAGAGAGAGATGAGAGAGCTGCTAGTATGGTGCATTAAGTACGGCATTCGCCCTAATGAGCGTGTCGTGGGAATGATGTCACCTGAGGCAGCTCTCCATACTCGTCCTGAGGTGCGTGCTGGTTGTCTGGTAAAGACTGTGCCTGCGCCCAGAAACAGGCCTCCTGTATGTCTTCCCAGCCCTGCACGTCCTGTGCCTACGCCCAGAACCAAGCCTCCTGCATGTCTTCCTATCCTGGTCAAGTCCGTGTCTCCTCCACAGACCAGTCCTCCAGTGGGTCTCCCTATCTTGGTCAAGCCCGTGCCTCCTCCACGGACCAGTCCTCCAGTGGGTCTCCCTATCCTGGTCAAGCCCGTGTCTCCTCCGCAGACCAGTCCTCCAGTGGGTCTCTCCACCCTGGTCTCTCCTGTGCCACCTCCTCAAACCAGGCCTCCAGCGGGTCTTCCCAGACTGGTGAGTCCAGGGCCTGCGCCCAGAGCCAGGGATCCGTTATGTCTCCCCAGCCTGGTGAATCCTGAGCCGGAACTGCCACAGTCACCAGAGCTGCCCGCCAGTCAACAGTCGCCAGAGCTGCCCGCCAGTCAACAGTCGCCAGAGCTGCCCGCCAGTCAACAGTCGCCAGAGCTGCCCGCCAGTCAACAGTCGCCAGAGCTGCCCGCCAGTCAACAGTCGCCAGAGCTGCCCGCCAGTCAACAGTCGCCAGAGCTGCCCGCCAGTCAACAGTCGCCAGAGCTGCCCGCCAGTCAACAGTCGCCAGAGCTGCCCGCCATTCAACAGTCGCCAGAGCTGCCCGCCATTCAACAGTCGCCAGAGCTGCCCTGAACTGCCCGAGTGGCCAGACTGCCCGGAACTGCCCGAGTGGCCAGACTGCCCGGAGCTGCCCGAGTGGCCAGACTGCCCGGAGCTGCCCGAGTGGCCCGCCTGCCAGGATCTGCCAGGGTGCCCTGCCTGTCCTCTGGCCCAGCCCGAGTGGCCCTCCTGCCCTCCGGCCCAGCCCGAGGGGCCCTCCTGCCCTCCGGCCCAGCCCGAGGGGCCCTCCTGCCCTCCGGCCCAGCCCGAGGGGCCCTCCTGCCCTCCGGCCCAGCCCAAGGGGCCCTCCTGCCCTCCGGCCCAGCCCGAGTGGCCCTCCAGTCCTCCGGCCCAGCCCGAGTGGTCTGTCTGCCAGGGTCAGCCCGAGTGGCCCGTCTGCCCGGCGCAGCTATCGGCGCCACCAAAGTGGGCGACGCCGAAGGTGGAGCGAGGTCCACGTCCTGCACCTGTGCCACCTCCAGGATAGGTGGGTTGGGGAGGGAGGGTGTAGCACAGTGCCGTCGGTGACGGCAGCCACCCTCCCTCCCTCCCTTATTGTTTAGGTGTTCCTTTTTGTTGGGGATTTTCTTGTGTGTTCTTTTTTTAGGTGCATCCAGGGGTCTGCACCTTGAGGGGGGGGGGGGGTACTGTCACGTCCTGACCAGTAGAGGGTGTAGTTGGGTCAGGACGTGGCAGAAGGGAGTGTGTTTTTTATTGTTTCATTGATTTTGGCCGTGTGACTTCCAATCAAGCACAGCTGTAGAGGGTTGTGGTTGATTGGGAGTCACACATAAGTTGCCTACGTTTCCTTTGTGTTTCGTGGGTAATTGTGCTTGTCAATGTGGTTGCACCTGACAGGACTGTGTTGGCTGTCAGTTTTTGTTGTTTTTGTAAATGCATAGTGTTCGTGACATTAAATATGACGAACCCTAACTCCGCCGCATTTTGGTCCACTTCTTCCATAAACAGCCGTTACATACTTTTATATAATGTACAAAAAAGCCAATCTTGGAAAGGGTACATATGACTCAATTGGGACATGTAATCACATATAAAATTAACATTATTATTTATCAGTGGTGGAAAAAGTACTCAATTGTCATACTTGAGTAAAAGTAAAGATACCTTAATAGAAAATGACTCAAGTAAAAGTGAAAGTCGCCCAGTACAATCCTACTGGAGTAAAAGTCTAAGTATTTGGTTTTAAATATACTTAAGTATCAAAGGTAAATTTAATTTATAAAATATACTTAACCCTTCTGTAGTCTTAACATTCTGTATAATACCCTTGTCCCAAGGGTAAAAAATGACCCGCCTTCACTAAACCCCTAAAATAAAGCAACTTAATTGAATTTTAAACCCCAAATCTATTTTGCATGACGAAACAACCTCTCATCACAAACTTTGTGAATATCTGGGTTTTCCCACTACACAATGCAGAAAGACTGCATTTAATTAGCGGACACCACTCATTTTTATTACAACACACTTGTCATAATTGTTTTCTTTACTACAGTCGAGGTTTATTATTATTATTACTAAAGGAACTGCATAGGTGTAAACATACATTTTTTTTTTTAGCAAGAGATAGCACTTGTATAGCCTAAGAAAGTAGCAGAAATGAGCAGAAAGTAGTTTTGAATGCATTTTATTGAAGGGAAACAGTAACAGTCTTGAACTTTTTTGGCAACATAGTGATATACTCTTACATACTGTACAATGTGGAATTAAACTACATAATACTAGTCTTCTCCCATTTTTTAACCATTGCCCCCACCCACAAAGTGTATAAACAACAACAATAAATAAGAATAAAATAAGATCAGAGATACAAAACAAAAACGTAAAGAACGTAAATCAATCAACTCTAATTAGCACATGTAGGACAGTATGCAAGTGTGTGTGCATGGACTTTGAAGATGTATTTCTCACATGTGTAGCACATAGTATTTGTTTTACAGTCCTTCTTTGGGGGCAGAATTGGCATCTCCTCTTGCCTTCCCCAGCTGCAGCCTCAGGTGGATCAGGACAAGATTCAGCCCCCTGAAAAATCTTTCACAAGCACTGCAGAGGATGCTGTGCGGGGGAGGTGCTCCCTTCTTTGAATGTGTGGGGTTACAAGTGCCTTTCCCAACTGGTCCAGGAACACCCTCCTCTTGTTCTGCTTATCAGGCATCCAGGTAGGGTTGATCTTGTTCCATATCACGAAGGCATTGTATGAGGACACATCAATGATGTTATGGAAAATGACCAGGGGCCAGCAGGCAGTCATCCTCCTGCAGCTGTAAGTTCCAATCACCTTGTCCAGGTTGTCCATGCCTCCTTTGTTGTGGTTGTAGTCCAGGATGACGGCTGGCTTCCTGTCCTCACAATCACTGATCTCAGCCGTTTTGTGCAGTGTGCTCAGGAGTACCATATTCTTGTTCCTCTTTGGGAGGTAAGAAACTAGAGTGGTGGTGGGGGTGAAGACAAACTTTGTTGAGAAGGCCTCTCTCCCCCTTGTTGTGAGGAGTGCAGGGCGGAGCTCAGGCTTGTTCTTTCTAACTGTGCCAACCATGGCGATCTTCCTCTTCAGTAGCTGCTGGCTGAGTTCAATCAGTAGCATACATAATCTGAATTTCTCATTGTGTGTGTGTGTGTGTGTGTGTGTGTGTGTGTGTGTGGTTTTTGTGGTGTGTAAATGATTTTATAACTGCCGGGTAAAAAATGACCTTAAGACAATCTTTGTACCCTGGTGGTGTACAGCTTTCATGGAAATATGAACAAAGGCGATATTTAACTTTTTCTAATGTTGGGGTCAATCTAGGAAAAGTCATCAAATTTTAAGCTGATTTTTTTTTTTAATTTAGGGAGTTTTCTCTGCTGTTAAACATAGTGGCGGGTCATTTTCGACCTTAAGACAACACAAGGGTTAAGTATCAAAAGTAGAATTAAAAGTATACATCGTTTCACAGTCCTTATATTAAGCAAACCAGACGGCACCATTTTCTTGTTTTTTAAATTTACGGATAGCCAGGGGCACGGTCCAACAATCAGACATAATTTACAAATTAACCATGTGTTTAGTGAGTCTGCCAGATCAGAGGCAGTAGGGATGACCAGGGATGTTCTCTTGATAAGTATGCGAATTAGACCATTTTCCTGTCCTGCTAAGCATTCAAAATGTAACGAGTACTTTTGGGTGTCAGACAAAATGTATGGAGTAAGGAATGTAGTGAAGTAAAAGTAAAAGTTGTGAAAAATATAAATAGTAAAGTAAAGTACAGATACCCCAAAAAACGACTTAAGTAGTACTTTAAAGCAGCCCTTCTTAAAGTATGGGTCGCGACACTTAATGGTGGGTCGCGACGTGTCAAAGTAAATGTATAATTATTTCATGAATTACTGGAATTGATTTGGACAAGTGCACGTTTACTTCACGGTTTACCGGATCTTTTTTTCTGCAGTTTTCTTGAAGAACAGTCCGCGACACACGCTGCGGCGCTGTCGTTCAGCGGCAGATGAATTGCTGTCAGCCACTGACTTGTCATTCCCACTCGCCATCACTCACCGCTGTCATAAGATGGACTCATGCTAGACACAAGTTCTAACTGAGCTCAATTGTCATGAAACGCAAATACAGCGATAAGTTGCGCCCACAATGTGTTTTCTGCGGGGAAGTGCTTAGTAGTGCTTCGACAGTGGAAAAGTAAGTCAGCTAGCAAGTCATTGTTGTCATTTTATAACAGGTGAGGACAGCAGTAATAAGGGAGTACTGACTAACTCTCATAGTAGTAGATGTGAGTTTGTCTTTAAAACAATCCCCTGGCCTTGTAAACAGCTAATAGCTAACATTAGCCAAAGCAAGCTAGCTACTGTAACAGTACAGATGAAGATGAAAAATGATCAGGCTTACTGTACATTTTACTGTTGAAATTATTGTTAAACTAGTCTAGGTTGGAACTGTTGCTGTTAAAATACAAGTAATAACTGTTATTCTTAACTGGAATAAACTGAAGCAAGATGCTTTTTGAGTCAGTTCTGGGTTGCTCATCTACAGCAGGAAGCGGTCTCCTGCCTGACTGAGAAAGCAGTAGATTTTCTGATCCAGTTTGGCACCACATACCTATGCGAGCCAGGGTTCTCAACTCTGACATACTTAAAAAACAAGTACAGAAACAGTTTCAAGCTGAGCATGACCTCAGTGTTGCACTGTTAAAAACTGAGCCCAGAATAGACATGCTTGTTGACAACCTCAACCAGCCACACACCTCTCATTAGGACTGTGTGTGTGTGTGTGTGTGTGTGTTTGTTTGTGTGTTTGTTTGTTTGTTTTCTGTTCTACATCTGTGTGATGTGATCAATCAGTTTATTCCAGTTCAGAATAAAAAATATGTATTGTATATTAACAGCAACAGTTCCAACCTAGACTTTCTTTCAACAATAATTTCTACAGTAAGATATACAGTAGGCCTGATCATTTTCCATCTGTACTGTTACTTACAGTAGGGTTGCACAATCAAAAAGCATGTGTGTGTGTTCTGTTATTCATCTGTGTGATGTGATCAATCAGTTTATTCCAGTTCAGAATGAAAATAATTTATTGTATTTTAACAGCAACAGTTCCAACCTAGACAGTTATGTAAGAGTGTTTTTAATGGGGGGAAATAAAAATAAATAGATATTTATATGGATATTTAATTTCATTGTTATTTGTTTTTGTCTATATTGCATTTATTTTAGGTATAAGGGCAATAAAATGTACCAATATTTATGTATAGTTGTATATTTTCCTAAACTTGGGTCCCAGGAAAACACATAATTTCTCATTTGGGTCCCAGGCTGAAAAAGTTTAAGAACCCCTGCTTTAAAATATTTTGACTTAAGTGCTTTACACCACTGTTATTTATATATTGTAACAAGTGGTAACTATCCCAACACTGGGATATGACCAACTATATCTATCTGAAAGCCACAGCCTACTAAGCCACGCCTCAAGTCTTCTGATCTGACCCGCTGGGTCATATCTCAACAACCTAGCATCAATAACCCTGCATCAACAACCCAACCTTGCTCTTTTTAAAGAAAACAACCCAACTAAGTGACCCAATGCCTGCAACCCAGAAATTGGGTCATCGAAACAACCCAGCATTTTACTGAGTATAGAGAAATTGAGTAGTGATAAGAGGGTTGCAATTTAAAATCCTTGGAGCTGGAAACCCCACCTCTGTATAGGTGCATATAATGTAGCTATCCAGTTGTCCAACTAATTCAGAATGCAGCAGCATGTCTGCTAACGAAGACCAGAAGGAGAGCACACGTAACATCTATTTTAAAGTCCCTGTATTGGTTTCCTGTTAGTTTCAGAATTGATTTAAAAATTGCTTTATTGCTTTTTAAAGCACTTTGTGGCCTTGCACTCGAATACATGTCTGATATGCTTTTAAGATATGTGCCTGGTCAGTTCCTCAGATCCTCTGGCAAAGGTCAGAATAAAAGTGTTTGGTGAGGTTGCCTTAAGCCACTATAGTCCTGGCCTCTGGAACAGCCTGATGGAGCATCTTAGGGCCTCAGAAACTGTAGAAATGTTTAAGAAAGATCTTAAGACCCACCTTTTTAGTCAATCTTTTACTTAGGGGGCTTTTATTTCATGTCCACTGCTATTTTATTGTTGTTTTACTATTTAAATGTCTCACCTTTTATTATTCTCTTTTGTTAAGCACTTTGAAATGCAATCCCATGTAAGATACGTGCTCTATAAATAATGTTTGATTTGTTACAGTACTAAAGCATAATTGGAATACCAACATATGCAATTAAATTCACCTGGGATATGCTAATCAAAAATGACATACCAAACTTGTTGCCAGGGGAGCTACTGTAATTGACCCTATTCAATATCCCAGCAAATCAAATCGTTTTTTGGTGTACGATGGACTAGTGCTGGATTTTTCTACACACTCTCCCCATCAAAATTAAGAATTCTTAATTGAGATCTGAGTCCCTGTAGATTAGGTTCCAGCGATTTGATTATTTTCAGATGAAATGAAAGCTGCCAGCTGCTGGCCCACTGGCCTTGTTTCAATTCCCATCCGGCTGCCGCCGTGACACGTGTGCTGTTTCTTTTAAGTCTGACTTACTTCCTAGCTGGTTAGGGGAGGGAATGGGTGGAGAGGAGGGGAGAGGGGGAATATGCTTCCAAACAGAAAGTGTGTCAGATAAGTGCAGTAGAAAGCAGGTCATCAGTATTACAGGTTCCAGATGTGTCCGTGTGTGAATCCATGCTGGGCAAAAGGATGTGGAAAACATTATAAGTGACAGATTTTGTTCAAATGAATTGAATTGTAATAGGAGAAGGAGAGTTTGATTTTCAAACCACCCAGCTGCAGTGACCTTTTAGAATATTTTCTGGGTCACGAGATCAGTCCAACTTCCTCACCTGATTAATTCTTCAATATTGCTAACACACCTGATTTAATATTTTTCTAGTGAAATATTCTGTCAAATATTTATTTGATTGATTGACTAATCAGTTGATTACTACTACCCAAGAATATACAGTACGTAGCATGCAATATACTGACTATGAGTAGCAGGAAATGGCATGACACATCTTCCATTTGAAATAGTGACACTTGTCAGGGGATGAAGCATTGGAATTAAATAGCTTTGATTCACCCAGGTCCTGACCTGACCTCCATAGGCATATTGCATTTACAACTCTCTCTGTCACGCACACACACACACACACACACACACACACACACACACACACACACACACACACACACACACACACACACATACTTTTCTGACCAGCCAGCAGGCGAGCTACTGTACAGTAATGGGCCGGCTCTGTGGTACAGATCGATCATCAACCTTTTTCTTTCCAACAAGAACAGAATGGATGTTCTGTCCTCGAATCATTATCGCCTCAGAAAAAAAAGGATTTACTCTGTAAACACCACGCCTCTATGTACTCAATAACCGTGCCAGACAGTGACCATACTGTGTCTGTCCTCGTAACACTTGAATACAGAGACTGTACGGACATGGAGTGGTCTGTCTGCCCTGCCGTGACCCCGCCCACTGATGACTCTGATAAAAGGGGGGGGGATTTCAACCCGAGTTAAGCATGACTAGATGGAACGTAAAATTCCCTTTTTATGCACTTTTCTCTCTACGCATATTATGACCTTGAACTTAAGCATGAGAATAGCATGCTAGTCACCCACTATTCGTTTGGGGTAGAGATCATAGAAATGAAGGTGTGGGGGAGGTGTGTCTACATATATGCTGTATTCTGACCTCTGACCTCTACTTTCTTTTCAACGATAGAAATAACACCATTCTCCATGCACTGTAATTTACAAATTGATAGGAGCTATTGATAAAAGCTAGGTAAATGAGTAAGCTGTTTGGATAAATGGATTGTAAATATAAATGACAATTGTTTTCGATCTATTTTACCTAGATCGCTGCAAACAAATGTGAAACCAGTCATATGTTAGAAAACTTAAGCATATCAACATATCACATTTTCCACAGTGAAGTTTATGAAATGCTGGCCTTATAACTTGCAGGAATCAAATTTGACACTCAAGCTATAGGCTTCTGTAGCCATAAGCAAGTGACAGTATAGCGCCAAACCTACCGAGTTGATTTGTGATTTCTAGAATGTTTTAATTATATGCCCTTTTCACTGTATTTTTTATAATTTGCATCGTGTTAAATATTAGACACTGTCGGTAGCCACCATCACTTACACCCACATTCATTCATACGGTTCACGCGACTGGACCGTTGTCATTACAGTTCTATGATTAGTGAGGATTACTTGGGTAGATTTATAGGACTACTGTTCAACCCCTACACTTTTCTCACCTTCCAATATTTCATGGATTGAACAATTGAATATGGCATTTTTTTATTATTCAGAAATAGTTACCTAACCCTAAATAATATGCAAGATCAGAGTATTTTTAAAACTTCTTCAGGATCGGTGGGTCCCCTGCGGGACAGTTGAGCTAACATAGGCTAATACGATTATCATGAGGTTGTAAGTAACAAGAACATTTCCCAGGACATAGACATATCTGATATTGGCACAAAGCTTAAATTCTTGTAATCTAACTGCACTGTTCAATTTATAGTAGCTATTACAGTGAAAGAATACCATGCTATTGTTTGAGGAGAGTGCACAGTTTTGAACATGAAAAGCGATTAATAAACAAATTAGGCACATTTGGGCAGTCTTGATACAACATTTTGAACAGAAATGCAAGGGTTCATTGTATCAGTCTAAAACGTTGCACATACACTGCTGCCATCTAGTGGCCAAAATCTAAATTGCACCTGGACTGGAATGATACGTTATGGTTATTCTCTTGCATTTCAAAGATAATGGTACAATTTTTTTTTTTAAACAGTTGGTTTTTTCTTTGTATTATCTTCTACCAGATCTAATGTGTTATATTCTCCTACATTCCTTTCACATTTCCACAAGCTTCAAAGTGTTTCCTTTCCTTGCTTCAGGGCCTGAGCTACAGGCAGTTAGATATGGGTATGTCATTTTAGATCGAAAATTGAAAAAAAAGGGTCTGATACTTAAGAGGTTTTTAAATCTAGCAATTGGTATTGAAAAGGAGGTGAATATGTGTGTATACATGGCTTTCTTCCATTGATCCCTAATATTCTGAACAGTTCTCTCATATATTCTAGTCCAGTGGTCACCAACCGGTCAGTTGCATTTCTGTAAAACAAAACAACAATAAAGCCTTGCGTTACATTTTTTTTAATTCGTTTTTCACTTTTGGTGGTACTGTAGTGGCACTTGATTCAGCAGCCCTCACACCGGGAAGGCAAAGTCTTCCCATTTTCAACCATTTCATGTGTATGAAGGTAGAACTTTGCCTCCCCGGCAGGTCTAGACAGCAAGTTAAGTGCCCCCATAGGCCGACCGCTGCCCAAATAGATAACTCAGGTCACCTTGTCTGCACAGTTTCCTCGAGCCATAGACTAAAAAGAAGCCTCAAACGCACAGCAAAGTTTATACTGTGAGATTTCGAAACTTTTAAAACCATGACTAGAAATAGACGCAACGAATACAGCAAAGAGCTGCTGTTTTTATGAGTAAATTATTCAAGTTGTTATTCAGCACTGTCAACACTATGTTCAACAGTTTTATAAGCCATAAAATGTGCGTTCTCCCTACGTCCACTCATGCTACAACCAGCATTGCAGCTGCAATGAATGAGTATTGCAAAGTGTTTCAGTAAGCTTGTGTTGTTATTATTAGCAGCTTGTGTATTTTTTATATTGAGGAATATTTCACTTTCTCTGGTAATAAGAGTAACAACATGAATTGGTGCATGAGGCAGAAATAATGCAGTGCAACTTGAGTTTCGCCATCAGCTGGAAGACTGTCCCCTTTTCTCAGTGAAGGGAGGGAGAGCAGAGGGACGGTGAGTCAAGTGAGCGGCAGCCTCACAGCTGCTCCCTCCCTCCCCTCAGACTGACCATGAGATGCAGGCCATCAGGCCACAAAAAAATATTATGCTCACTCAGCTGTGCCTCACAAGTAATACAACAAATGATCTATTACTAGTGTGATCATATACTGTATCTACATTTTTTCAATAGAATTTCAAAATTGTCTGAGAAGAACAACATTGGTAGGGCAATTCAAGCATAGCCAATATGCAGTGATAATGTTTTGGGCTTATAGCCCACGGCACAAACCTATTGCTAAAAATAATTGCTACAGAACTGTTAATTGGTTAATGTTGCATAGGCTTACGTTTTTTAAATAATGTTTTGAAAAAACTCAGAAAGTAATCTTGACTCAGAAATGTTTGGTGACCACTCTTCTTGTGAGTCTGTCGAGAAAATTCTAATTAAAGTTGCACCAATTTTAAAGGTAGGGCTTTAGATAAATGTACTGAAAACCCAATGAATGAAAACTCCATGAGAAATTCTGTTAGCCAGGAAGTGGGAGGGTTATCAGCGGTTGTATTACATTTATTCAGCACGCGCAAGGTGTCCGTTACGCACCTGCATAAGGTAAGTCTGAATATCAACTGCTGAGAAGTGCGTCGGAAAGGCATACATTTTCTAAGCCTGAATCGGTGCCCAAAATGAATAAGATATATTTTGAATCTAAGTAGAGCCTCTGTTTTGGATTCTTCCAGCGATGGGCATCTATTCTTCCAACACTAAATGGTGAAAGAACAGCTGTTGAGATTGACCTGTTGGTTGCCATGTTCTCACAATGTTAGATATTAATGTTCTAAACACATTTCATGAGAACGTTGCAAGAACATTCCTGTGTCCAGTTTTCTGAGGGTTATGCGAATATTCCATCAAAGTCACATCAAACATACACAGAACATGGTTGACATGTTCTCAGAATGTAAAAAGATATTCATGTTCTAGACACATTTCATGGGGACGTTGCAAGAATGGTTCCAAAGAAACGTTCTCAGAACAACAACAAAAATTCATTACACATTACGCCTTGTTACTGTTGCCAAGCCCATTAAGGCCCTGATTGGTGAACCACTGATTCAGTCAAAGCTCTTTTTGTCTGTTGACACGGTCAGTGATACACACACATACAGTAGGGCTGTTATGGTGACCGTATTACCGCCACGGCAGTCATATTCCACGTGACTGTTTAGTTACAGTAATTAGGCTTCTCCAAGCTCTGATCCTGCTGATGGTCATTAGTAGCCTACCAAACGTGTTAACTGCCTGGTACTCAGCACTCTATTGTCCCTCTAATCATTCTGACATCAATGCAAATGTCATCATAAAATCTAATCAAACACTTCATGAGAGCCTATGAGCTCATGTTGCGCAACATTTCTATAGGCTTGTCACGTCCTGGCCAGTATAAGGTTAATTGTTTTTGTAGTTTGGTCAGGACGTGGCAGAGGGTATTTGTTTTATGTGGTTCGGGGTGGTGTGTTTGTGTAAAGGGTGTTTGATTTAGTATTTCCGGGTTTTTGGTTGATGGTCTATGTGTTTGTATTCTATGGTTAGTCTGGTGTGTGTGTTTCTATGTTTGGTTAATTGGGGTTGGGACTCTCAGTTGAAGGCAGGTGTTGTCTATCTGCCTTTGATTGAGAGTCCCATATATTAGGGTGTGTTTGTGTGTGTGATTTGTGGGTGATTGTTCTGTGTTGAGCCTATGCTTTGCAGACTGTCAGTTTATCGTTCGTGTTGTTGTTTTTGTATTCGTGTTGATTTAATTAAATGTTCAAAATGAACAACTGCACACCTGCTGCGTATTGGTCTACCTTTTCCGATGACGATTTCGCATTATCGTCAGAAGACGAAGATACTTGTGACAGAATCACCCACCACTCAAGGACCAAGCAGCAGAAGAAGGAGCAGAGGGAATTCGAGTTGGACTGGCGGGAGAAGTGGACCTGGGAGGAAGTTCTGGACGGGGCTGGACCTTGGCACCAGGCTGAGGATTATCGCCGCCCGCAGTGGGAAATTGAGGCAGCCAAGGCAGAGAGGCGGAGGTACGAGGCCAAGTACGCGCTGAGGGAGAAGCACGAGAGGCACCCCCAAGAATTTTTTTGGGGCGGGCACACGGGTAGTTTGGCTAGGCGTAAGAAGAGCCGGAAGCCAGCTACCCATGGTTATATGGAGGAGCGTATGGGGTGGAGAGCGCTATGTTTCGCTGAGGAGCGCACTATTTCACCCATACGCACGCACAGTCCGGTGCGCGTTATTCCAGCCCCTCGCAGGTGCCGTGCTAGAGCGGGCATCCAGCCTGGTAGGAGGATGCCTGCGCAGCGCATCTGGTCGCCGGTACGCCTCCGAGGACCAGGCTACCCAACTCCCGCTCTACGCACGGCTACCATCAGGCCCCTGCACAGCCCAGTCTGCCCTGTACGAGCACCCCGCTCGTACAGGGCTACTAGTTCCATCCAGCCAAGACGGGTTGTGCAGGAGGTAAGATCGAGACCGACTGTGCGCCTCCATAGCCCTGGGTTTCCAGCTCCTGTCTCTCGTGCGGACCCGGAAGTGCGTCAACCCAGTCCGACTCGTCCTGTTCCCGCTCCCCGCACTAGCCTGGAGGTGCGTGTACATAATCTGGTAAGCCCAGTACCAGCACCACGCACCAGGCTACAAGTGCGTCAACCCAGCCACGCCAGTCAACAGTCACCAGAGCTGCCCGCCAGTCAACAGTCGTCACCAGAGCTGCCCGCCAGTCAACAGTCGTCACCAGAGCTGCCCGCCAGTCAACAGTCGTCACCAGAGCTGCCCGCCAGTCAACAGTCGTCACCAGAGCTGCCCGCCAGTCAACAGTCGTCACCAGAGCTGCCCGCCAGTCAACAGTCGTCACCAGAGCTGCCCGCCAGTCAACAGTCGTCACCAGAGTTGCCAGACTGTC
Organism: Salmo salar; assembly: GCF_965601325.2. Classification (NCBI taxonomy): domain Eukaryota; kingdom Metazoa; phylum Chordata; class Actinopteri; order Salmoniformes; family Salmonidae; genus Salmo; species Salmo salar. Next base: position 33,054,154 of record NC_138293.1, read on the forward strand.
CCGAGTTGCCAGACTGCCCAGACTGTCCCGAGTTGCCAGACTGCCCATACTGTCCCGAGTTGCCAGACTGCCCAGACTGTCCCGAGTTGCCAGACTGCCCCGAGTTGCCAGACTGTCCCGAGCTGCCAGACTGCCCAGACTGTCCCGAGCTGCCAGAAAGCCCCGACAGCCTGGAACGGCCTGAGCCGGAGCCACCTCCAGAAATAGGTGGGTTGGGGAGGGGGGGTGTAGCACAGTGCAGTGCCGTCGTTGACGGAAGCCACCCTCCCTTCCCTCCCTTTAGAAAAGGGGATTTTTTTTTGGTGTTGCTTGGGGTTATTTTTTGTTAAGGTGCTTCTGGGGTAGCACCTTTAAGGGGGGGGTACTGTCACGTCCTGGCCAGTATAAGGTTAATTGTTTTTGTAGTTTGGTCAGGACGTGGCAGAGGGTATTTGTTTTATGTGGTTCGGGGTGGTGTGTTTGTGTAAAGGGTGTTTGATTTAGTATTTCCGGGTTTTTGGTTGATGGTCTATGTGTTTGTATTCTATGGTTAGTCTGGTGTGTGTGTTTCTATGTTTGGTTAATTGGGGTTGGGACTCTCAGTTGAAGGCAGGTGTTGTCTATCTGCCTTTGATTGAGAGTCCCATATATTAGGGTGTGTTTGTGTGTGTGATTTGTGGGTGATTGTTCTGTGTTGAGCCTATGCTTTGCAGACTGTCAGTTTATCGTTCGTTTTGTTGTTTGTTGTTTTTGTATTCGTGTTGATTTAATTAAATGTTCAAAATGAACAACTGCACACCTGCTGCTTATTGGTCTACCTTTTCCGATGACGATTTCGCATTATCGTCAGAAGACGAAGATACTTGTGACAAGGCTATGCAATTGCGTTATAAAACAGAGTGATGGCCTCTATTAAAACGAGGAGGATTCCATCAGCTTTCTATAGGCTAGGCCTACTATATTTATTTCTCAACTTTCCTAATATAAAACACATTGCTTCTCTTTACAACAGGAGTATGGCATAACTGGCTGGCATGAAAATGAACCACGGGAAAAGCGTCCTCCATTTGCTATTTAAGTGCATAGATGACATGTATTTTTTTTCCCCTGCCGCTGTTTTTCGAGACAGGTGCATGATAATGGACCATTCTAAATCAAAACAAATTTCACACATATATTATTTAGTATATGTAAACACAATATTAAATCAAAAATAGTCTGATGGGTGGCAAAATTAGCCTCTCACTTGTGAATGATATGTTCTACTTGTGAGGCTATATTAAATACATTTATTAGATGTTTTAAAATGTAGATGTTCCAAAGGTCTGCATCAGTGGATGGTAACCTAGGCGTGGAAGCCAGGAGATTCTAAATGTGTTTATGTTATTTAAAAGTCAATTACTGTGAGACCGGCAGTTATTTGCTTGACAATTACTGGTTAACTAAATTTAATGAACACTACAGCCCTACTCACACACACTGCTTTTAATATACAGTGTTTTTAACTTACAGATTTTACACACAATATTGCATTGTGCATGTTCATTTATACAGTAATTATTATTCAACATTTCTTCACCTGGGATTTGAACTCACTACCTCCTGGTTCATGGCATTTGTATTGTATTTATTATGGATGCCAAAGCAGCAGCTATTTTTCCTGGGGTCCAGCAAAATTAAGGCAGTTTTAAGAAAATATTACAATAGATTTACAACAGATTTCACAACATATTAAGTGTGTGCCCTCAGGCCCCTACTCTACTACCACATATCTACAACACATAATCCATGTGTACGTGTGTGTATAGTGCGTATGTTATCATGTGCCTGTGCCTATGTTGGTGTTGCTTCACAGTCCCTGCTGTTCCATAAGGTGTATTTTTATCTGTTTGTTTAAATCTAATTTTACTGCTTGCATGAGTTACTTGATGTGGAATAGAGTTCCATGTAGTCATGGCTCTATGTAGTACTGTGCGCCTCCCATTGTCTGTTCTGGACTTGGGGACTGTGAAGAGACCTCTGGTGGCATGTCTTGTGGGGTATGCATGGGTGTCCGAGCTGTGTGCCAGTAGTTTAGTGAGACAGCTCGGTGCATTCAACATTCCAATACCTCTCATAAATACAAGTAGTGATGAAGTCAATCTCTCCTCCACTTGGGGCCAGGAGAGATTGACATGCATATTATTAACATTAGCTCTCTGTGTACATCCAACGGCCAGCCGTGCTGCCCTGTTCTGAGCCAATTGCAATTTTCCTAAGTCCCTATTGGTGGCACCTGACCACACGACTGAACAGAAGTCCAGGTGCGACAAAACTAGGGCCTGTAGGACCTGCCTTGTTGATAGTGCTCTTAAAAATGCAGAGCTACACTTTATTATGGACAGACCTCTCCCCATCCTAGCTACTGTTTTATCAATATGTTTTGACCATAATGGTTTACAATCTAGGGTTACTCCAAGCAGTTTAGTCTCCTCAACTTGCTCAATTACCACATTATTCATTACAAGATTTAGTTGAGGTTTAGGGTTTGTAAATTATCTTCCTGCTACTCCACCATGTCCATGTCAGTTATCAGTTAAATGGACTATTCTCTCATCATTGATTTTTACTTACTTGAACAATTTAAGGGATTTCTGTATAGATGTCTAATGTTGGTTGGGGCATATTAACCTTAAACTATACTAGCCCAATAAGCACATGCCCTAGAGATCTCTCTTATTGGGACAGTGGTTAGGGTGTTCATCATTGTGCTGATGGCCTGGGTTCCAGACCTGCTAGGGGAATCATCCTACTCTCACGTTCTTAGCAATAGATGATAATGTCATTATTTGCTGTTCTAGATTGTATTTATCAGACTTGTTTATATGGACATAATGTGTATATAGTTGTCCTCTTTCACACATTTGTGGAACTTTGGCTGCCTCTTTCACACATTTCTTGAATTTTGGCCGAAGTTCCAGAAATGTGTGAAATCCAAAAGAAGGTAAAGAAAAAAGATTTTTAAGCCTTGAGACAATTGAGACATGGATTGTGTATGTGTGCCATTCAGAGGGTGAATGAGCAAGACAAAATATTTAAGTGCTTTTGAATGGGGTATAGTAGTAGGTGCCAGGCGCACTGGTTTCAGTGTGTCAAGAACTGCAACTCTGTTGGGTTTTTCATGCTCAACAGTTTCCCGTGTGTGTAAAGAATGGTCCACCACCCAAAAGACATCCAGCCAACTTGACACAAATTTGGGAAAACAGTCAAAACGGACAAGTCAAAACGGACCAGCATCCCTGTGGAACGCTTTCGACACCTTGTAGAGTTCATGTCCCAACAAATTGAGGCTGTTTTGAGGGCAAAAGAGGGTGCAACTCAATATTAGGAAGGTATTCCTAATGTTTTATACACTCACTGTATGTTAAAAACAATGTTTGTGTTAAAAACACTGTCTGTTTTCTAACCATTTTCTGTGTATGTTTGATGGAATATTCTCCTAACCCACAGAAAACTGGACACATTAATGTTTTTGACACGTTCTCATGAAACGTATCTAGAACATTATTATCTTATGTTATGAGAACATAGCAACCATGTTCTGTGTTTGTTGGTGGGATGTTGATGGAATATTCTCCTAACCCACAGAAAATTGGATGCATTAAACCTCTTAAGGATCCGCCCCTTTTTTTCAATTTTAACTGCCTGTAGCTCAGGACCTGAAGCAAGGATATGCATATTATTGATACCATTTGAAAGGAAACACTTTGAAGTTTGGGGAAATGTGAAATGAATGTTGGAGAATATAACACATTAGATCTGGTAAAAGATACAAAGAAAAAAACACGCATTGTTTTGTCTTTTTTTGTACCATCATTTTTTAAAATGCAAGATAAAGGCCATAATGTATTATTCCAGCCCAGGTGTGATTTAGATTTTGGCCACTAGATGGCAGCAGTGTATGTGCAAAGTTTTAGACTGATCCAATGAACCATTGCATTTCTGTTCAAACTTTTGTCTCAAGACTGCCCAAATGTGCCTAATTGGTTTATTAATAACTTTCAAAGTTCATAACTGTAAACTCTCCTCAAACAATAGCATGGTATTAGTTCAATGTAATAGCTACTGTAAATTGGACAGTGTAGTTAGATTAACAAGAATTTAATCTTTCTGACAATATCAGATATGTCTATGTCCTGGGAAATTGTCTTGTTTCTTACAACCTCATGCTAATCATATTAGCCTACGTTAGCTCAACCATCCCGACCTACCGATCCTGTAGAGGTTAATGTTCTTGCAAGGCTCTCATTTAACGTTTCTAGAACAGTCATATCTTAAGTTCTGAGAACACGGTAACCACGTTCTTGATAAATTATATTTGATATTAAGGGAACGCTCTCTTGGAAACATTCCTTGCAAATCACAGGAACATTCCTATGAAAACATTAGTTAATGACCTAATGAAACTCTTAAGGGAACGTTCTCTTAAGTTGTGGGAACGTTTGTTGTTAGCTGGGCTTTTATGTAAGTACATTCAGTAAGAGAAAGTGGAGAGAGAAAGAGATAGATGTGGGCGTTGGGGTGAGCTTTGATGTCAATATGCCAACAGCTATATTCCCTGAATACTGTATGCTGTATGCTGCTTCTCCCTCCATACAACAGAACTGAACGAATATGGATGCCAATAATATTGACTTAAAGCATTATGAATAAGTAAACATAAAGCATAAATTAACCCATTCCTGGGGGAACAAAAGAACGGTCTCTGTGTCTCTCTCGCTCTGTCTGCCTCTCTTTCTCTCTCTCTATCCCGCCTCTCTCTCCTTTTCTTGCATAAAATCTTCTTCAGGAATACATTTACAGGTCCTGGGGGCAAAACAGGTTTTCGACACGACAGCCAATCCACTTATCCACCCACCTATCTGCTGGCCACACTGTGCAAGGGGAGTACACACTTCCCCTAGTTATGCATAAACACACATGTTAGTTGTTACACATTTTCATTTCGTAATGATGAACAGCTATCTAACCAACACAAGTCATGACATGAGCAGGTATCCATAGCTACACTGTATCAAGGCAATTGAATAAGATTTCTTCACCAATTGATGACTTACGGTATGTTTCAGACTACGTTTTATATGTCCAAGGTTTGGAAATATGGATCCATCCTCATATACAGTACATCTAAGTACAAACACTGACTGAAGCCCAACGCACACAATGTATAGTCATTACTGTAATAGTCACTGCCTAACTGCCATAGACTAGATCCATATGGACATGTTTGCAATACAGTCCACAACAAACCACTGGACACCCACACAGCCATAGCTTTGGAGGTCACAGAAAAGAGAGGAAAGCGGCCCATGCTGCCACTCACCCATTGAACTCAAAGAAAATGTTCTAATTTAGGCCTTAAACCCAAAACCTTGGCACAAAATAAACAAGTCATATTCGTGCAGGAGCTTCTTTTCTTTGAACTATTAGTCCAAATTTCACACACATACGTAAAGCAATCCATATTTCACTAGTTGTAACTCACCCGCTGACCACGACGATGAAGTCCATGATATTCCATCCATTCCTCAGGTAGGAGCCTTTATGGAACACAAAGCCCAGTGCCACCAGCTTGATTCCAAACTCAAAGCAGAAGATCCCGATGAAGTAAGGCTCAGTACACTCCTGTAGAGGAAGAGACAACATGGATAGATTAGGATATCTGTCTGAAATTTCAAAATGGAAATTAAAAACTTTAGAAGCCTTTTTTAAACACACTACCACTTTCATTTCCTCAGGAAAATTCTCAGCGACAAAATCTGTATATAGTGACATATGGACCATGGTCAAAAATGTGTGCACTATTATACACTGAGTGTACAAAACATTATGAACACCTGCTCTTTCCATGACATAGACTGACCAGGTGAAAGCTATGATCTCTTATTGATGTCACTTGTTAAATCCACTTCAACCAGTGTAGATGAAAGGGAGGTGACAGGTTAAAGAAGGCTTTTCAAGCCTTGAGACAATTGAGACATGGATTGTGTATGTGTGCCATTCAAAGGGTGAATGTGCAAAATAAAATATTTAAGTGCCTTTGAACAGGGTATGGTAGTAGGTGCCAGGTGCACCGGTTTGTGTCAACAACTGCACACCGCTGGGTTTTTCATGCTCAACAGTTTCCCGTGTGTATCAAGTATGGTCCACCACCCAAAGGACATCCAGCCAACTTGACACAACAGTGGAAAGGATTGGAGTCAACATGGGCCAGCATCCCTGTGGAACGCTTTCGACACCTTGTAGAGTCCACTAATTGAGGCTGTTCTGAGGGCGAGGGGGTTTGCTGGCCACTTTAGACTGTACAAAACAGTAAAAGAAAGGTAGGTAAACTTACAGTCTTTTAGCCAATAGGCCTACAAAATAAAAATTGTAGTAGTTCTCAGTCACATGAATTGCAATGTAATACAATGACTCTCTTGTAAATAACATCTGTAGATAATTCTTAATGAAATTAACTCTGTCTCATTTAACTCTGTAACCCATTTACTGTACGTTAAAACACTATAGTGAATAGGGGGTCATTTGAGATGCAGCCTAAAAGTCTAATAAAAACCAATCAGGGCCTGTAGTCTCACCAGTCTTTTGGCCATGGGAGTCTTGTCCTCCCCAGGAAGATGTTGCTCCAGGGCCAGAACGATGCAGTTGGCCGTGATGGTTGCCAGGATCACCCACTCAAACGGTGTAAGGGCCATAAGGTTAAGGAAAGGGCTTTTTTACACATCATATACAGTACACAACAATCATTTGACAAACAGGTCATAGTGATAATGCTAATTATATTGGTGTTGTGGGGAGGGGGCTTATCATTACAATGGAATCTGTTATACTTCTACGGCTGTGGATGTTGGTAGTTCCAGTAAAATGAAAACTGGATGGATGGATTATCAGATGATGGACAATGGAATGGTTGATATAGAGAATGGTATTGAAACAAAGCAGTCAGAGATAATACAGTATCCATGGCAACATGACAATAACAGTTATTTGAGTGTGCTCAAAAGTCACTTTGGACTGACAGCCTCTTCCCACAGGACAACTCTTTGAGGGACCTGTTGGATGTGAAATGTGATACCCACAGACTTGCTGCTGCATAGCTGTGTGTATGTGCCTGTGTGTGTGTGTGTGTGTGCATGTGTGTGTGTGTGGGTGTGTGTGTGTGTGTGTATGAGAGACTGTGGTTGTCTTGGCTATCGTAAGCGGCGCCACATGGAACACTCGCTCCATCATTATTAATTTCTAGCCTTGAGTGAAAATGGTGTCACTGAGGTAGGATGTGGCGGGGGCCTCTGGGAGCTACTGTGAATGAGTCCACATCATGTCAGCACGACACAAACTATTTAAAAATAGCCAATCCAGAGAACAAAATAATACTCTGCAGATTCATGACTCCCATTAGTCACTCACAGTCACTTGAATTAATATTCACCACAAACTACCAGACCTGGGCTCACAAAGTATTGTTTTCTTTCAAATATTTTAAGCGTTTGATTGAACCTGCCTGGAAGTGCCATGTGTACACCATGTGCACTTTGGCGACGATTATATTAGGTCCATTGCCTCACAAAAGCTCAATCAAGTGCAGAAAATAAAATACTATCTGGTCCTGAACACTCACAGTCTCGAGCCGTATACCTTCAACCCTTTGCGTTCAACTTGCCTTGACCACTCAGGTCCCACAGCCACACAACAACTAGGATGGTGGTTAGATAACAGCAAGCAGGAGAGTGACACAATGTATGTGTATGACGATACTCAAAAGAGCAGTGTATTGCATTATGGAATCAATGCAATATCTGTATGGCTAGAATATAAAACGTATTAGTACAGATGTAGGATCTTAATTTCAGCCAGTTTCATACAGCAAAAGTATCTGCAATGACCGACAAGGACAGATATTCATGTCGCAAAACACAAAAGTGAAAAGAATAATGCATTTGTCCTGACTCCTACTCTTGTTTATAGTCCATCATGCACCAAGGCAGCAGAGATATGCCTACAACCTAGGCCTGTTCATTTCAGTGAGCACAACCAGCTCACATTGCCACAGCATTTTATTGCACAATAGGTACAACTATGGGTTTGAGGGAGATGGATAAAGGTACAGAAGGTAGACCACCTATTTAAAGTAGTCATGAAAAATGGAAAATGATAGATTGACACACAGACAGTAACATTGGACTTATAGACAAATGTGCTGTGCCTCATCAAATAAAAGATTGCAGGGGGCCTAGTAACAGTCCAATCAAATCTAAAGAACTACAGTGATGACTGAGGACAGCCAATACATAACATAACCTTCAACTAAATTCACTAAATTCCAATAGTGAAACGTGTAGAATAGCGCACTAGATAAGTATGGTGCTTTCCATGGTACTGAACTGCACTATAGTCAATGTAGCGCTAACTTTTAGACAACGGAAAACTACTCTTAGGTGCTGTGATATTCAGGAGGTAAGCTTTATAGTGAGTATTTAAAGTATAAGGAAGGATATGGCCATTCTATGATCCTCTTGGCAGTTTTCCGAATGAAATTGTCCTCGGCGAATATAAAGAGTGACCTGTTGACGGTGAGGCAGTTCTGCCGGTGAGGTATAGGGTTGTAAAGAGCCATGGTGCGCGCCCTCGCTGCTTTGGTTTGTTTCAGCGTCCCTGACCCTGTCCCTGACCCTGTACCTGAAGCCGTGTCCCCGCCGTCCTCCCCGCGCTCCGGGTCCCCGGAGTCTCGAGAATCCATCGCCATATGAACCTCTTCTCCGAACCGAGCCATTCTATGGAAGAAAAAACGCTGATCAGCCTTGCTAAATGTTGTTTTCTTGTATATCAAAGCATGAAAAATCTAATGGATTGAAATAGTAAAAGATCCACTTTCAATCCATTGACAGCCTGAGACGACCTTTTGGAGCACCAAGATTATCCCTCAAAAAGTTACATGTAATGTCATTCCATGCTGAAGTAAACTACAAAAGGTAAAATTCGTGAGGCGTCTTAATACAAATTCCACAATGTATAACGATTCAGTTACACGGATTGTAAAATATCTCAATCTATAGCCTATCAATCATCCCATCTGTCCAGGCGAGTGAAAAGTGATTGTCAGCCTCGCTCCAGCAAGTTTCAACATAAGAAAATCATTGGATGCACCGACTTTCTAAAAACTATTAACTTGAGTTACGTACACTATAGAATGCATGTTTAGCCTAAACCCAGTTGATCTTCGTTAGACAATGGAATACTCGTCTCCAACAACTTTAAGCATCTCCTCTCGTCCAGCCAAATTCGATATTGGTAACTTTCCGAAACGATTGGTGTACTAACACATTTTTGCATTCCTTTATCCACTTATCAATCAGAAATGTAATTGTTTCTGGAGAGAGAAACATTTGATGCGATAATACTGGTTTGATAGGCGCACGCTTATCTTTCAATATGATCACCTGCCTCTAAAAGCGCTGCCAGCGCAAGCTCCCGCACGCTTGCGCAACGCAACCCCCTCCCACGTCTTTCAGTATGGCAATTTTCAACACCCATCTCAATGAGAATTATCATAAGATAGAAAAATCATATTTCCGTTTCCATGGCAATACATCTTTCAGCGTTCAATGATATACGCTGACATTTTCTCAAAATTGTCACTTTCCAAAGATACACATGAACTATGCATTATATAAATCCATTATCCAGACCATTTGCAGGTCCTTGTAAGTTCTAAATGTATAGCATGAAGCATAATTCATAAGGGGGTGGGTAGAGGGGTGGGCTGAAATCGCCGTTGAAATTTAAGGAACACATTAGGAATCCTATCTGTGAGCATTATGCTATAGTAAAATACAGGTAGATACACATACTGTAGGCCTCTCTCTGAAATGCATTTCAAAACGTTTTCTGCGTAACATGAGGTGTGTCCTTGGTACCACTAGGTGACAGTCATTGCATCGGTGAACACACCATCAACAAGAACTGTAGGGGTTTCTATAGAACCACTAGTCTCCCACTGGGCACCAACTGGTTAAATCAACGTTGTTAATGCATTGTGATGTGGAATCTACATGGACAATACACTGGATTTGAAAAAGTAGTCAACTGTTGTTTCGAGTGTAACATTTCTACCATAGGATTATGTCATCATGGTAACCAATTATCAACATAGACAAACCTTAAAACAACGTAATATCTTCTAAGTAATATCCACTATAAGAAAAAAAAACTATAGGCCGGGAAGCACCTTCTACTTAACAGAGCAAATTAAATGTAACCATCAATCGTACTGTATATCATAAATTACGCGTTTTAAGCCTATTCAGCATTTGGAAAGTCATCAACAGCTATTGTTAAAATTCAGCCCAGGATTCAACAAAAAACGTTGGTTGATTTCAAATGGAATCTACAAGTTCATAATACATATGTTGGATTCATCTCTCCATCTCAACCAAAAATCTAAGTTAAAGAATATAACAGGGGCGACCAGTCATTCAGGGAAGGAGAGGTGGCGACCCGTCATTTATTTTTTTAACATATTTTTTTCACCTTTATTCAACCAGATAGGTCAGTTGAGAACAAGTTCTCATTTACAACTGCAACCTGGCCAAGATAAAGCAAAGCAGTGTGACAAAATCAACAACACAGAGTTACATATGGAATAAACAAACGTACAGCCAATAGCACAATAGAAAAGTCTATATACAGTGTGTGCAAATGAGGTAAGATGAGGGAGGTAAGGCAATAAATAGGCCATAGTGGCGAAATAATTACAATTTAGCAATTAAACACTGGAGTGATGGATGTGCAGAAGATGAATGTGCAAGTAGAGATACTGGGGTGCAAAGGAGAAGAAGAAAAAAATAACAATATGGGGATGAGGTAGTTGGATGGGCTATTTACAGATGGGCTATGTACAGGTGCAATGATCTGTAATCTTCTCTGACAGCTGATGCTTAAAGTTAGTGAGGGAGATATGAGTCTCCAGCTTCAGTGATTTTTGCAATTCGTTCCATTAACTGGCAGCAGAGAACTGGAAGGAAAGGCGGCCAAAGTAGGAATTGGCTTTGGGGGTGACCAGTGAAATGTACCTGCTGGAGTGCATGCTACGGGTGGGTGCTGCTATGGTGACCAGTGAGCTGAGATAAGGTTGGGATTTACCTAGCAAAGACTTATAGATTACCTGGAGCCAGTGGGTTTGGCGACGAATATGAAGCGAGGGCCAGCCAACAAGAGCATACAGGTCGCAATGGTGGGTAGTATATGGGGCTTTGGTGACAAAACTGATGGCACTGTGATAGACTGCATCCAGTTTGCTGAGTAGAGTGTTGGAGGCTATTTTGTAAATTACATCGCCGAAGTCAAGGATCGGTAGGATAGTCAGTTTTACGAGGGTATGTTTGGCAGCATGAGTGAAGCATGCTTTGTTGCGAAATAGGACGCCAATTCTAGATTTAATTTTGGATTGGAGATGCTTAATGTGAGTCTGGAAGGAGAGTTTACAGTCTAACCAGACACCTAGGTATGTGTAGTTGTCCACATATTCTGAGAATGCTATTCATTGACTACAGCTCAGATTTCAACACCATAGTACCCTCAAAGCTCATCACTAAGCTAAGGATCCTGGGACTAAACACCTCCCTCTGCAACTGGATCCTGGACTTCCTGACGGGCCGCCCCCAGGTGGTGAGGGTAGGTAGCAACACATCTGCCATGCTGATCCTCAACACTGGAGCTCCTCAAGGGTGCATGCTCAGTCCCCTCCTGTACTCCCTGTTCACCCATGACTGCATGACCAGGCATGACTCCAACAAGATCAACAGTGGTAGGCCTGATCACCGACAACGACGAGACAGCCTATAGAGAGGAGGTCAGAGACCTGGCCGGGTGGTGCCAGAATAACAACCTATCCCTCAACGTAACCAAGACTAAGGAGATGATTGTAGACTACAGTTAAAGGAGGACCGAGCACGCCCCCATTCTCATTGACGGGGCTGTATTGGAGCAGGTTGAGAAAAATCTCTTGTATGCTGCTGCATAAATTATGTAATATGCCAGGGAGATATGTATACTGTAGCTAAGAAATTAATACTAAGTGTATGTTGTGTAGTAAGCTGTTAGTAGCCCATGTGCCTCACCCTAATAATTTGGTCCCTTTCCCCCTCATAACTTAGCCTACTGTTCTGACTTGGTGGTGCACATGTAGCCTACAGCCTGTTTTAGAGAAATGTCATCATCAAATATTTTAAGAGCTTTTATTGTCTGCTTATAATCCCCTTTATTTATCTTACGGTTCTGACTTGGTGTACAGGGAGAATACTGTAAGAACGGCCCATGTTCTGAATTCTGTCGTTGTACATTTCAAAAGTGCTGAATAATAGTTATATTGACTACATCCGTCCTAGCTTGCTCATTAATGTCTTAATCGAAATTACGGATTGCCATTTATACACTCGTCATCCCCTTATGCCATAGTTTGTACACCTCAATTGTTAGAAGAAACCACATTTGTTTAAGCAAGTCAGCCATATCAGATATGTTTTTTTAAAAGGCAGGGAATTAGGCTGAATGAACTGTTTTGCTGCCAGAAAAGGCTCCGATGATAGCCAGGGGTAGCAGTAGTAAGGTGTTGGGACTGCTGTTGGGACATCTTTATGTATGCCCTAACAGTTTGTGGGCACCGTTTGTCACCGTTACAGTGAAATTAATGTATTGTTTAGTGTTGTACTGTGCATTGGCTTTGCTAAAAAAAAAAAATGTTTGCCCCTGTAACACGTGTCGTAATGATTGGACCAAGGTGCAGAGGGAACGTGTATACTCATCTTCTTTAATTGGTTAAAAGAAGGAAAAACCAAACACGTATACAAACACAACGAATGACACTAACATTCCTGTCAGGTGCTCAGACACTAAACAAGGCGACAACTACCCACAAATCCCATGACAAAAACACCCCTCTTAAATAAGACCTTCAATTAGAAGCAATGAAGTGCAGCTTCTTCCAATTGAAGATCAACCCCATCAACTAAACATAGAAATAGAAAGACTAAACTAGAACATAGAAATATACTAACATAGAACATTAACCAAAACCCCGGAACACTCTAAACAAACACCCCTCTACATAAACACATAGCCCAACAAACCCCGAACCACATAAAACAAACACCCCCTGCCACGTCCTGACCAAACTACAATAACAAATAACCCCTTTACTGGCCAGAATGTGACAGCCCCACCAAGATTTACATGCTAATAGGATTAAATCAAATCAAACTGTATTTAAAGTGCATTTAAAGTTTGATTTGATCCTTTTCTTTAACTTACATTTTTGGTTGAAATGGAGACGTGAATATAACATGTAAATTATTAATTTGTAGACAAACTGGAATTAAAGCCAGAGTCAGTGGCATAGATGGAGCTATCCAAGCAGAAGAAACATCTCAAATCAAATCCAACTTTATTTGTCACATGTGCCGAATACAAGAAGTGTAGACCTTACCTTGAAATGCTTACATACAAGCCCTTGCAGTTCAAGAAGAGTTAAGAAAATATTTACCAAATAAACTAAAGTAAAAAATAATAAAAAGTAACACAACAAAATAACAATAACGAGACTATATACAGGGGGTAGCGGTATCGAGTCAGTGTGCAGGAGTACAGGTTAGTTGAGGTAATTTGTACATGTAGGTAGGGGTGAAGTGACTATGCATAGATAATAAACAGCCAGTAGCAGCGGTGTACAAAACAAGGAGGTCAATGTAAATAGTCCGGTGGCCATTTGATTAATTGTTCAGCAGTCTTATGACTTGGGGGTAGAAGCTGTTAAGGAGCCTTTTGGTCCTGGACTTGGCGCTCCGGTACCACTTGCCCGTGCGGTAGCAGAGAAAACAATCGATGACTTGGGTGACTGGAGTCTCTGACAATTTTATGGGCTTTCCTCTGACACTGCCTATTATATAGGTCCTGGATGGCAGGAAGCTTGGCCCCAGTGATGTATTGGACCATACACACTACCCTCTGAAGCGCCTTACGATCAGATGCCGAGCAGTTTCCATACCAGGTGATGATGCAACCGGTCAGGGTGCTTACGATGGTGCAGCTGTAGAACATCTTGAGGATTTGGGGACCCATGCCAAATCCTTTCAGTCTCCTGAGGGGGAAAATGTTATGTCATGCCCTCTTCACCACTGTCTTGGTGTGTTTGGACCATGATAGTTTGTTGGTAATGTGGACACCAAGGAACGTGAAACTCTCGACCCGCTCCACTACAGCCCCGTCGATGTTAATGGGTGCCTGTTCGGCCCGCCTTTTCCTGTAGTCCACGATCAGCTCCTTTGTCTTCCTCACAATGAGGGAGAGATGGTTGTCCTGGCACCACACTGCCAGTTCTCTGACCTCCTCCCTATAGGCTGTCTCATCGTTGTTGGTGATCAGGCCTACCACTGTTGTGTCATCAGAAAACTTAATGATGGTGTTGGAGTTGTGTTTGGCCACGCAGTCGTGGGTGAACAACGAGTACAGGAGGGGACTAAGTACACACCCCTGAGGGGCCCCAGTATTGAGGATCAGTGTGGCAGACATGTTGTTGCCTACCCTTACCACCTGGGGGCAGCCCATCAGGAAGTCCAGGATCCAGTTGCAGAGAGAGGTGTTTAGTCCCAGGGTCCTTAGCATAGTGATGAGTTCATCTCCTTTAAACGTTGATATTTGTTTGCGTTGACAGCCAAACACAATTCAGTAACACTTTTGCAATATGGTAAATAGCCTATTAACTTATGATATGTTGGATTCAAATCTGCATCTCAACCAAAAAAATACAAGTTAAAGAAATAAAATAATAGGATTAAGCCAGTGGCTCAGATTTAACTATCCAAGCAGTAGATAGTTGATATTTGGTTGTGTTGTCAATATATTAGGTAGGAATTTCATTGATCAAATATTACCCAATATTACCCAATTTTCCACGTTGAAATTACATGGTGTGTCCAGTGAGCTGGGTACCAGTCTTTTGAGCTAACATTGCACTCCTTGTAGCCTACTCCATGTCAAATGCTAAAGAAATCTCCAGAAGATATTGGCACCCCTATTTTCAATACTTTGTGCACCCTCCCCTTGCGAGGATAAAAGCCTTTTTCTATAATGTTTCATGAGATTGAAGAACACATTGTGAGGGATCTTAGACCATTCCTCCATACAGCATCTTACCTGATCCTTGATATCCTTCGGTCTGCGCTTATCAACTGTGCTCTTCAATTTAAACAACAGGTTTTCAATGGGGTTTAGATCCGGAGACTGAGATGGACATTGGAAAATGTAGATTTTGTGGTGAATTAACCATTTCTTTGTACATTTGTATGTGTGATTGGGGTCATTGTCTTGCTGGAAGATCCACTTGTGGTCTGGTTTCAGACTCCTAGCAGAGGCAACCATGTTTTTGGCTATAATGTCCTGGTACTTGGTAGAGTTCATGATGATGTACACCTTAACAGGGGCCCCAGGACCAGTGGAAGCAAAACAGCCCCATAACATAAACGATCCACCACCATATTTTACAGTAGGTATGAGGTTATTTTCTGCATATGCATCCTTCTTTCGTGGCCAAACTCACCACTAGTGTGTGCGTGGCCCAGGAGCTTTATTTTCGTCTCATCTGACCATAGCACCAGGTTCCAATCCAAATGCCAACGCATTTGCATTTGTTGGTTGCTCTCAAGAAAGTTTTTTTTTTATGGCAACGCTTCCAAATAGCCTATTGGCATGCAGGTGGCGTGCAATTGTAGATTTGGAGACCCGAAGATGCGACCAAGTTCCGTAATTCTCCAACGGTGGCCCTTGGACTTTTCTTTGGCTTTTATTTGTGCGTCTAACTTTGTGTGGACTGATATGGATTATTATTTTTTTAATCCATTTTAGAGTAAGGCTGTAAGGTAACAAAATTTGAAAAGGGGGAAGGGGTCTGAATACTTTCAGAATGCACTGTATGTACAAAAAGTGCTGTAATTTTCTAAGCGGTTCACCTGATACGGATTAAAATACCCTAAAGTTCACTACATCAAGCTTGTGACTCTACAAATTTGTTGGATGGCATTTTCTGTTTGTTTTGGTTGTGTTTCAGATTATTTTGTGCCCAAAAGAAATTAATGGTAAATAATGTATTGTGTCATTTTGGAGTCTGCCATGAATAAGGATAATCCTGAATGAATCGTGAATAATGATGAGTGAGAAAGTTACAATCGCACAAATATCATTACCCCACCCCAAAATGCTAACCTTCACTGGTATTGTAATGGTGAGAGGTTAGCATGTCTTGGGGGTGATTTCTAAACGGTTCACCCACTATGGATGAAAATACCCTCAAATGAATGCTGACAGTCTGCACTTTAACCGCATATTCATTGTATCATTTCTAATCGAAAGTGCTGGAGTACAGAGCCAAAACAACCAAAAATGTGTCACTGTCCCAATACTTTTGGAGCTCAATGTAATTTCCCCCTTTTTTGTATTATTTCATACAGTTATTTTTTTTGCTGTATGAAATAATCCTTTATCAAGGGTGCCAATACTTCTGGAGGTGACTGTATTAGCTTTAGGCTACACACTGAGAGCATTGAGATATTTGTATTAATGAAGACAAACTTGTAGGCTACTATTAAAAACATTTAACCAATCCAGGTCATTGTGCTAATATCGGAATATCATGTCTGAAATAAAAATAGATCATGAAATAGATCCTGAAGGGCTGCCCCCTTTTTGAGGGAGAGGAGAAGAACGCAGGGGCTTTAACACTAGTTCAGAGTGTGATGGAGACCTAATTTGGCAACCAGGCTCTCTCATTCCATCTGCGGCTGTCCTTCCCTTCCCAATGGGGACCGAGGGAGATGTGGAGATGGGTCTTAAAAATGACTACCACGTCATCCAAACACTCCCTCCCCCCATCCCTATGGGTATACTGTATGTGATGTATACTGTATGTGCAGATAAGGAGAGAGAGATAAAGAGAAAAAGAAAGAGAGGGGGAGCGAGAAAGAAGGAGGGAGAAATAAAAAATAAAAAAAATAATACATATTTAAATCCAGCTATCTGTTTTACATAAACCTCCATTACATAAAGCACAAAAAAAGACCCTCAGAGGTAGGCCTAAAATATTTGTCAATTTCTATAAACATTCCTTTTTCCTCTATCTTAACAGTTGTTTCCATAGCGACACAGCTCTCTTGAATTTCTGCTCTGTTCTTTTCATTTTGCCAACAAAAGCCATGTTGCACAATAGAGCAACCTCTTCCTACAGAAATCGTTTTTCCCCCAGGGCAACTCCGCTTCAAGCACATCATGTCAAGGTTTCAGTCCCCCTAGATAAACGGAGAGGCCAACACCACCTTCAAACAATATTTCTCTCCGGTAAAACAAGTGAACTGAACGTGTATGAACACCGCTCGGCTTACTATGTTGAATGTAACAACCGATCGTGATCCAATATCTAATCATCAAAGTTGCACAGAGAAACATGTTTGAGTTTGTTTCCAGATTGAATCCACTTCATGCATAATAATCATGCATTCATCATTATGTCAGCTCATCATCATCATGCCTTCAGATGTCACTTCATAATTCATGGCATCAGAAGGTTTAGCATGGTTGTTCCTATGACAGCATCAGGAACAATCGAGTAACCTTCTGCCTGTTCTGGTGGGGGTAGTTGGATGTAGTGGGTGGAGGCCACATCTACACTACACCTCCACTAAGATCACCTCAGTAGGGGGGTCATGGCAGAAATGGTGTGCTGTTATTATGTGTTTCAGTAGGAAGTTCTGTATTGGATATACAAAGAGGAGAAGAGCATTTCCGTTGCCATCTCTTGTTTTTCTAGACATTGCAGGAAAACAAATTATGTAGTTATCTCTTCACAACATTTAGGAGGAGGAAGTTATAATAAGCACAGCCCTTTTTAAAGATATTCCTAGATGCACCACGTTAAAACGTTAATGGGTGTACTTATCGCCAGAACTCTGAAGAGCATTTATGTAACTGTCGACAGAGACTTTCACCAAAAAACACTGACTGGAGTGGCTTTATCGTTTTTATTTTTCTCCGTTACCTAGCAACAGACATGCTATATTCCTGAGTCATGTTGGTTTGGACATACCAATAACTGAAGCTTATATAAATAGACATATTCATCGTAACTAACTGTACACCACACCCCCAAGATCCTTAGAAATACTTTATTGAAACCAGTCATCCACTACTTGTGTAGCCTAATCGTCTCTACTGCTCTACTGCTCATGTTTAGCAAATACCCAAACTATTTTGTGTACAGCTAGGAAGAACAAGACGTTCTCTTTCAATTGTCATCTCCACTATCTATCTGACTTTCCACGGTCTGCTTTGTTTTATTCTGTGGCATCCTCTAATGGTCAGGTATGCACACTACACTCAGATAAACCGTGATGTCTGGCCTTTCTGCTGGACATTCTATTGGGGGGGGGAATAAAGGGGGGGGGGAGAGGGGGAATAACGGGGGGGGGAATAAATGTGTGAGTTCCCAAATTGAATCTCATTTTAACATGCTGAAACTGTTGTTAAGGGTGAATTCCCAGTGATTCCCAAACCTGATAGACACCGTAGTGCGAGACTGAGAGAGTAACCGTTGCATTCAATGTTGCACATTGGAACACTGGGTTGCAACCCAAAATAAACAACTCTCCCAATTATGTTTGGCTGTATATGATGAATGAGTGAGGGGGCGGTGGGGGGGGGATGTGAAGCAAGAGAGTGTGTGCTTGTGTAATAGGGATACAAAAGAGTAATTACGTACGTGCGTATGACAGAGTGAGAGAGAGCACAGAGAAGACAGAATGAGAGTGAATTCATCAGAGAGAAATAGACAGAGAAATAGGGAGAGAGAGAAAGCATGAGAGAGACAGAGACAAAGAGAGAGTGACACAAGAACCCAGGATATACCAGTATGTGCTGTATGTACGGTATGATGAAGAGTGTGTGTTGGGGCTGGTGGGGGGCGAGAGGGGGGTATAGAAATGAGGGGGGTCGACAGTGATGGAGTGGCACAGTCAAGTGAGTTCCTAAGGAGTTCCTTCCTGATGCTAAGGAGTTAATCAGAGCTCCAGGCTTCAGAGCTCAATGTTCCACAAGCAAGCTACGCATACAGTAGCTTGGCTTCAACATCATTTCGCTCTGCCCCATGGCAAAAATATAATAATAAATAGTAAGAATAATTATAATAATATATTTTGGGGGGGTTTGGGAGGCAAAACTGCGCTACGCCACTGACCTCAATGTAGGCTGATTATACTCTGCATTCATAGAAATGATTGTATACATTTTATTCCTGTATACATTCTGTACATTTCTTTCCCTGTGCTTCTTTTCATCTTGACACATGCCAGAGATGTTAAGAGAAAACCACTCCCCCTCTATCTTGTGTACTTACTCCCACTCTTTCCTGCGGGCCTGTGGTGTGCTCTGCATCTTGTGCGACTCGTGGGCTCTGATCACATCCTTCTGATCCACGATGCCCCCGCGTCTCCTCTGCATACTACAGGGGCTCACAGACCCCGAGCCTGTGTCCGACCCGGCCTTTTCCACCCTGTAAGGGACGTCGAAGCTGGCCGCCCGCGGGGGTAGAGCCAGGGTCTCCAGGCCGGAGCGGGGAACCTGCAGGGAGCAGGAGCGGGACCCCTGGGCTAGGCCCCCCTGACGGGTGGTGCCCGGGCTCGGCCTCGGGGTTCGACGCCATGCCTCGGGCTCAGGGAGAGAGAGGGAGGAGCGGGTGCCGTGCATCCCCCTACTGGTGGTGCAGACTTTGGGACCGGAAGCCAAACCCACTGGGGCGCAGTGGTCTGGCATCAGAGAGAGATATTTATCTGAGCTGGTGAGCATCTCTGGATAGAGGAGCTGCTGGGATCAACATTATGCTAGAGAGAGAGAGAGAGAGAGAGAGAGAGAGAGAGAGAGAGAGAGAGAGAGAGAGAGAGAGAGAGAGAGAGAGAGAGAGAGAGAGAGAGAGAGAGAGAGAGAGAGAGAGAGAGAGAGAGAGAGAGAGAGTATATTAACAATGTTCTGGTAATAGTTTTCTGTGCAGAGTCTTAGAATACATTTTTTCTGTAACTCAATCTGATAACCAGAAGCTAATAAAAAGCTAGAAAATTCAGACCAGACAGATTTGTTTTCTCCTATCTCCCAGACAGTGAGTCCACCTGCCTCGAGGTTCCCTATTTTAACCTTTAACATCTTGTCCGATGTAGGAGCACCCAATGGTCACCATTATTTGACAGTTGGTCCGTTCCTTTTAGTGATGATGGCGATGTTGTCAAATAAAAGGGGTTAAAAGTCTGATCCTTGCGGAGGCGTAAGTCTGTATTGATATTTCACTGAAGAGTAATTGGGTGTATCTTGCCATTTCACACAGCTGGATGAAAAGTACAGTGACCGCCCTGGATGCAGTCCTATTTTCTTTCAGCGTTAATAGCTGTTTGTGTGAAGCTAACTACTAATACACAACTAATATTGACTAACAAACCAAGCACGTAGAGATGATAATAGGGTAAGGAGAATTATAGATGGGAAAACCGAGCTTTCACTTTATACTTTTGTTTCTAGGGAACACAATACAAACTCCAAAATGAGGGTGCTGAAAACAGAATACCGTAATTACCATGCACCAATAGGAGAACATTCATTTCAATGGAGTAAAAGAATGACCTGATCCTCTCTATCCTCACCTTTCCTGAATGCAATCTGATTACGTGAACAAAATCTACCCAATCATACACTATATTAAAATGACCTGAATAAGAGCACATCATTGGATGATTATGTAAATGCCAGGGGTTCATCACACCATTATCAACATCCTTGCTCCAATGGATCTCACAGGATTACCCTGGCTGATCTTAATTTGATTACCCTGTTGCAGTATAACTTTCCCGCAGTGCAGGAAATGTAAAACTTGTAGTGTATTTGAGGTTTAAAAAGACTTCTGAAGTCTGTCATTTCCACTTTGAAATTTCAGACTTGATTATACCTTATGAAAAATGTACAAACCGCTACAAAATTGTCCATTAATTATAATCCATATAAAAATGTGTATTTCCTGTTACTGCAGGATTATTTTCTTGCTGTAGTAAACTGGCTCAGATTAAGATCCTACACCTGTATCAGGCACCTCAATCGGCTATTTAAGTATGTTGGCATTGGCAAGAGAACAGAACAGCGGATAGCTGTGACACTGTCTGAGACAGAGGAGAGACAAGGCCGTTTCCACTGAGCAGGATCTGAAAGGAGCTTTATGGAGTGTGGGAGAGCTGAGGCACATGGAGAGGAGGGAGAGTGAGTCACTTATCAGCAGCTAGGCTCATTAGACTTGTACAGCCACAGGAGACATGACTGCAGAGCTGCCTCTGCCCTCACCTAGGCTACAGGAGAGGGACAGCCAGTGACAGCCAGCATACTGTGAAAGGGTGAGAGTATTCTATTGTGCTTTGTGTGCTGGACCTTGGCCTCATATTATCATTAAAGCAACATTGAAGCTGTGGGAAATAGGTTAGACACACCTGAACCAACATGATGGGAATCATATCAGTCTGGACTTCAGTTAATGCATAAGGTATATTTGAGGGGATTATTAGTAGAACTATTTATTCTGCCATATGAAAGATGTCATAGTAGCTAAATAAATGAATGACAGAAAAACGTGTTCAGACTGCGTCAAGCCATGAGCGTCTTCCCTCACAAACATAAAGCCATGGGGTAGCTAGAATATAATATAATAGACCAGATAATCAGGATGTCCACATGCCTTTTCAATCTTCATTATAAATTTAACCACTCCATTGAGATTCTCTGTCATTTTTAATTTGGAAACATTTCCTTGGCTGTTATCTTGCACAACACTTAATTAGTGCGCCCACGTACCGGAATTGTTTGAAACAAGAGTTGGCAAGTTATACCGCCTTTTGCCTAACTGGTGTGTGTCAAACATGGGTCGGCTGAGAATCAATGCAATAATAAAAACCTGGCTACCAACAGGTATATTTGGAATTATAGGATGTTTTTATGGACATTTCAAATTAACAAAAACAACCAATTAAGAACACTACAATATAATCAGAGAACATAATAAACGACTAGAAACAACTTAAAATGGTTCCGCAGGGAATATAGTAATGGAAGGTCGGGGAAAACATCAATTAACTGATCTGTAAAAACATAATTTACCTTGAAGTGACGTCCCTTTCTCCATTCTACATGTCATGCGACTCACAGCAGGGCACCTGCTATCAAAATGACACAAAATTCGTCTTATTCTCTTCTTATTCCTCAAGTTGTCGTTGACTATGGTTAGAAAAGATTTTGTGTGGAATCCTTGAGTGATGATGATTAGTGCTGTGCGGCTAAATCCAGGAGAGTGGGAGCCAAGGAGTCTAGCTGAGATCAACGTAGGCTACACAGGCTGCATTGGGAAGGAAGGGAAAGGGGCTATGCATGGAAATAATCCCAACAATCATATACTCTCTGCAGGGATATGAGTCAGTCAGTGTTAGATCAAGTACAGCATGTTATATTATATAGTCATGAGTATATTGCTAACATCTGTTTAATTGATCGTCTTAATGTTTACTGTGAATAATGTAACCTACTCAAGCCTATTTGAAAAGCCTAATAACAATAATAATTTATTCAATTTCTGTAGCGCTTTTCATGACAAAAATTATCTCAAAGCACTTGAAAAAGGCAGAAAAAGACAATCAAGAATCAAATAAAACAGCTACAGTATATGGTAAGAGTCGGTCTGTACCACGATTTGAGTGTTTCCAGCCTCCAGCTGATGGAGCAGACAGTCAATAGGGGATCACATGGCTTGAGCAGAGGGAGGTCAACAGTCCCACCTAATGTCACACCTGGTTTTATTTATTTGGGAAAACATTTTTGGAATTCCTTTTTTTTTCAGTTGAAGCACCATGCAAGGGCTTGGACATCCTTCTGCTTAATGGATCAATAAAGAACAAGGGTCAAAACTACTGTATGCCTAAGGAAGTGAATAAGAACATTATTTACATAATACACATCAATGCAATATTGTTGAAAGGGTCATAGGCTATTTGATACTATGGTGCTAAAGTAGAACTACAGTGTACCACACATTTTCCACTAGATGGTGGCCTAGTCTTACAAGTATTACATTTACATTTGAGTCATTTAGCAAACGCTCTTATCCATTGCAACTTAGAACCAATCACTCAATGACAGTCAGCCATAGACTCCTCAACTTGTTAAATATTCAGCTTTGTCAACTTTTATTTTGAAATAAAATTGTCAAGCGTCGCAAGGAACGGAATTCTGAATATTAGATTTTTGAGTGATAGTCATACAGAAAGTGAAATGTGACGTTTAATTAAAGCCAGACTCAGTAAGTCCCAAAATTATGTGGACACCTGCTCGTCGAACATCTCATTCCAAAATCATGGACATTAATAAGGAATTGGTCTCCCCTTTGCTGCTATGATAGCCTCCACTCTTCTGGGAAGGCTTTCCACTTGATGTTGGAACATTGCTACAGGGACTTGCTTCTATTCAGCCACAAGAGCATTAGTGAAGTCGAGTAGTGATGTTCGGCGGTTAGGCCTGGCTCGCAGTCGGCCTTCCAATTCATCCCAAAGGTGTTTGATGGGGTTGAGGTCAGGGCTCTGTGCAGGCCAGTCAAGTTCTTCCACACCAATCTCAACAAACCATTCCTGTATGGACCTCGCTTTGTGCACGGGGGCATTGTCATGCTGAAACAGGATAGGACTTACCCAAACTGTTGCCACAAAGTTGGAAGGACAGAATCGTCTAAAATGTTATTTTATGCTGTAGCGTTATGATGTTCCTTCACTGGAACTAAGGGGCCTAGCCCGAACCATGAAAAACAGCCCCAGACCATTATTCCTCATCCACCAAACTTTACAGTTGGCACTATGCATTCGAGCAGGTAGCGTTTTCCTGGCCTCCGCCAAACCAAGATTCGCCCACCAGACTGCCAGATAGTGAAGCGTGATTCGTCACTCCAGAAAATGCGTTTCCACTGCTACACGTTTCAGCACTCGGTTGTCCTGTTCTGTGAGCTTGTGTAGCCTACCACTTCGTGTCTGAGCCTTTGTTGCTCCTAGACATTCCCGATTCACAATAACAGCACTTACAGTTGACCTGGGCAGATCTAGCAGGTCAGAAATTTGACGAACTGACTTGTTGGAAAGGTGCCATCCTATGACGGTGCCACATTGAAAGTCGCTAAGCTCTTCTGTAAGGCCATTCTACTGCCAATGTGTGTCTATGGAGATTGCATGGCTGTGTGCTCGATTTTATACACCAATCAGCAACGGGTATGGCTGAAATAGACAAATCTACTAATTTGAAGGGGTGTCTACATACTTTTGTATATATAGTGTATCTCGAAATGTATAGATGAAAGATTAATTTGCCATTTGGATCACCTCAAAGTAATACAAATAAAGGTTTTACGAATTATAAGTACATTAGCTTTGTTTACAAATTGCAGGTCAGATTTCTCCAGGTAGTTATGACATGTTGCATGCATAGGCCTATTGATAATTTTTCTCACGCACGTTCTATCTGTCCTTCTGATCCATCCTGGACTACAGCAACACTTACATCAACAATACATACAATACAGAGTTGAGTGATACATAATAAATGTGTAATTGATCTGACAAATTCATGACGTAAAGGTTAATAATATTGACTCCTGGCTGTCAGTCCGTCTATGCATCTGCCTGTCTGTGCGACAGCTGACGATATGCAGGAGCACAGATTTGAAAACACTGGTGGTGGTTCTGCTGCTACAAAATTGCTTTGATGTTGAGCTTCTGAATGAAAACTGGAATTGTGGGCGATTTTCATTCAGCAAGGGATTGAGAATATTTTCCTAGTGCAACACTTGCTAGTTGTATCATATTTTAGACTTCTCAGCACGACCAGTGTTGCCAGTAGCATGCTGGACACTATGGCTAATAATTACTAAAGCGAGCTCTATCTACTGGTAATTGAAGAAACTAACTTGCTAATTTAGCTGGCTAGCAAACAGATAGATCCACACACACATTGCTCGCAAATGTGCATAGCCTACCAGCGGGTGATTAGCCTACACAGTGGCGACGCATCATGTTTTGAGCCCGACCTGTATTTTTTTCCTGTTTTGCATGTTATTTTGGCATTAATAAGTGTCACATATCAATTTGCAAACAATGTAAAAACAAATGAATTGAGTACAAACATGGTCTCTTTCTTGCTTCCTTGAGTAAGGCAGCTCCAAAATGCAGGTGTTTCAGCCTAGCTCAGTGCTTTCTGTGGTGGTGGGGCAGCCAGCGGAAAATACAGACCGTAGTGGTAGGTAATGTTCTCCAGTTGCACCGTGATTGGCTCAGTGCTCTGTCACTCATGGGGACACTACGTCACAGCAGAATCTACAGGGAGAGCTAGGCAGTTCAAGCCGCCTTGGGTGCTGCCATAGAAGTGCCCCATCCAAGAAGGCTTAAGGTCATTGGCCACAGATAAAATGATGTCAAATCACGTTATATCTACGATAGCTTTGATTAGACTGATTATGTCAACATCATACTTTCAAAATCTTAGCTAACAAGCTAGACAAACAGTCATCAGCATGAATTACATTGACAATCTACTGGCAAATCCTTTTCAATCCTTGTCATATGAAGAGAAATTATAGATAAAACGTATCGGTGCTCATCGGCCATTGGACATAAACATTACACAACAACTTGGAAATTGCAAATTCAACAATGAGTGGTTTGAAAGGAATCAGTGGCTAACTGCAAGTGTTGCAAAGCAATCACTATTTTGCTTCCCCTGCCTGCTATTCATGGATACGGTGTGTGGTCCATGTCTGGGTTTAAGGATTTAAAACATCTGTCTGAAAGGGTCTCTTTTCCAAGCTTAAAAATATAAACATTCCTAACCAACATTCCAAAACTATAATTTGTTAACAAGACATTTGATCCGGAGAGGCGGGCCACTCTGGCAGATCCGGACAGGCGGGCCACTCTGGCAGCTCCGAACAGGCGGGCCACTCTGGCAGCTCCGAACAGGCGGGCCACTCTGGCAGCTCCGAACAGGCGGGCCACTCTGGCAGCTCCGAACAGGCGGGCCACTCTGGAGGCCTAGTCCTGGGAGGTGGCACCGGACGGACCAGGATGGGGAGACCCACTGGTGGCCTGGTCCTAGGAGGAGGCACAGGACTGACCAGGATGGGGAGATCCACTGGAGGCCTGGTCCGAGGAGGAGGCACAGGCTTAACCAGGATGGGGAGACCCACTGGAGGCCTGGTCCGTGGAGCAGGCACAGGACAGACCAGGATGGGGAGACCCACTGGAGGCCTGGTCCGAGGAGGAGGCACAGGCTTAACCAAGATGGGGAAACCCACTGGAGGCCTGGTCCTAGGAGGAGGCACAGGACTGACCAGGATGGGGAGACCCACTGGAGACCTGGTCCGAGGAGGAGGCACAGGCTTAACCAGGATGGGGAGACCCACTGGCGGACTGGTCCGAGGAGGAGGCACGAGCTTGACCAGGATGGGAAGACATGCAGGAGGCCTGGTTCTGGGCGTAGGCACAGGACGTGCAGGGCTGGGAAGACATGCAGGAGGCCTGTTTCTGGGCGTAGGCACAGACGGCCAGCACGCACCTCAGGACGTGTATGGAGAACTGACTCAGGTGACATCAATTCACTGACACGCTCCATAGGGCGAATGCCGTGCCTTATGCACCAAACCAGCAGGTCTCTCATCTCTCTCTCCTCCAATTCCTCGTTTGGTCGCCATTCCTTCAAGTTCTCTGCTGCCAATGACTGGAACGAACTTCAATAATCACTGAAGTTGGAGACTCATGTCTCCCTCACTAGCTTTTACGCACCAGCTGTCAGAGCAGCTCACAGATCACTGCACCTGTACATAGCCCATCTGTAAACAGCCCATCTATCTACCTCATCCCCTTACTGTATTTATTTTATTTATCTTGCTCCTTTGCACCCCAGTATCTCTATTTGCACATTCATCTTTTGCACATCTACCATTCCAGTGTTTAATTGCTATATTGTAATTACTTACATTTACATTACATTTAAGTCATTTAGCAGACGCTCTTATCCAGAGCGACTTACAAATTGGTGCATTCACCTTATGATATCCAGTGGAACAACCACTTTACAATAGTGCATCTAAATCTTTTAAGGGGGGGGGGGGGGGTTAGAAGGATTACTTTATCCTATCCTAGGTATTCCTTAAAGAGGTGGGGTTTCAGGTGTCTCCGGAAGGTGGTGATTGACTCCGCTGTCCTGGCGTCGTGAGGGAGCTTGTTCCACCATTGGGGTGCCAGAGCAGCGAACAGTTTTGACTGGGCTGAGCGGGAACTGTGCTTCCTCAGAGGTAGGGGGGCCAGCAGGCCAGAGGTGGATGAACGCAGTGCCCTTGTTTGGGTGTAGGGCCTGATCAGAGCCTGAAGGTATGGAGGTGCCGTTCCCTTCACAGCTCCGTAGGCAATCACCATGGTCTTGTAGCGGATGCGAGCTTCAACTGGAAGCCAGTGGAGAGAGCGGAGGAGCGGGGTGACGTGAGAGAACTTGGGAAGGTTGAACACCAGACGGGCTGCGGCGTTCTGGATGAGTTGTAGGGGTTTAATGGCACAGGCAGGGAGCCCAGCCAACAGCGAGTTGCAGTAATCCAGACGGGAGATGACAAGTGCCTGGATTAGGACCTGCGCCGCTTCCTGTGTGAGGCAGGGTCGTACTTCACCACCATGGCCTATTTATTGACTTATCTTACCTCCTTTGCACTCACTGTATATAGACTTTTTGTTTTCTTTTTTTCTACTGTATTATTGACTGTATGTTTTGTTTATTCCATGTGTAACTCTGTGTTGTTATATGTGTCAAATTGCTATGCTTTATCTTGGCCAGGTCGCAGTTGCAAATGAGAACTTGTTCTCAAGTAGCCTATCTGGTTAAATAAAGGTGAAATAAAAAAATAAAAAAATTCTTGGCCCTTACTAACATGAAAACTAAATATAAGCACAGACTGTGTGTGGAAAATGATTTAAGACTGAGACTCTCCAATACAACCCAACATTGCAGAGTTATGTGCATCCTTTCAAGCACACCCTTCTCATTAACCTGTGGTGAGTAATTCACAATTTTCAATGCACAAATAAGGTTTTATATGTAAAATGGTTAAATAAAGAGCAAAATTATTGATTATTATTATATTATAGTATTATTTGTGCCCTGGTCCTATAAGAGCTCTTTGTCACTTCCCACGAGCAGGGCTGTGACAACAACTCATACTCATTCTTATGTTTAAATGTATCGTATAGTGTGTGTGTGCGTGTGCGTGTGTGTATGTGTGTGTGGCAGGCTTACAATGATGGCAAAAACAACATTTGAGAGTGTGCTGACCTTGGTGCTAGAGGGGATACGCAACTGGAGATTGAATCTTTGAACAGGTACGGGACATAAAAAGTTTGGTAACCACTGCTCTAGTAGGTTGACGTTCTCTGTAGGGTTCCTTCCCACTTTACACAGACAAGATTCCTACTCTGTGCTATTCTGAGTGTTTGCTTGAAGACTGCTTCTTCCTGTGTTGCAGTGTCATTGGCTGACGACAAGGAGCAGGACACACACTCCACCACTGAGGCCATGATAGTCAGCCTTGAGGAGCAGCTGCAGGAAAACTGAGTTGGACCACACTGCGAACAAATCTCAGCTATCGCTTGTTCTGTGTAAAACTGTAGTTAGCTTAGAAGTTCTCTCATGGGTTTCACATTCACTCTCAGGCGAGTACAGATGCTGTTAGTGAGGTGGAGAGAAGGAGGAGAAGATGTCGTCGGATGAGGTAACAGTAACTTTTATTATTTACTTGGAATATACATGTAGTACCTAGTTATTGGCCATAGGTAATGTCCTGTTACTGTGGGTAACTGAATGTGTCTGTCACTGTCACGCTTGTGTGGAGAAACGGACCAAGGCGCAGCGTGAGTATCGTTCCACATCTTTATTATTATGTGAAACTTAGCCAAACCAACAAACAAACTAGAAACAAACCGTGACGACAGAGGTGCAACATGCACTAACTCAAAATAATCTCCCACAAACACAGGTGGGAAAAACAACTACTTAAATATGATCCCCAATTAGAGACAACGATGACCAGCTGCCTCTAATTGGGAATCATACAAAAACCCCAACGTAGAAAAAAGAAACTAGAACACAACATAGAAAAAATTAACTAGATAAACCCCCCAGTCACGCCCTGACCTACTCTACCATAGAAAATAAGAGCACTCAATGGTCTGGATATGACAGTCACCAAGCCGAGACTGACTATGTGGAGGACTTTCAGTCCTCTGGGGAGAGTGAGAGTAAGGAGAGCAACTCCAGGTTCAGCCCCAGCTCCAGCAGTGGCCAAAGCAGCAGCACCAACAACATTGGCAAGCACTTACCATCTACTCCTGAGCAGAGCAAAATCCAGGTGAGTTATCCCTTCACATTGGCTGATGTTTTTGGATGCTTTTGTATTGTATATGTCTTGAAACGTTCCTCTTTGAAGTGTCCAGTACAGTCTCCTACTATAACTACTCCCTGTTCCACACTCTGTCCAGACACAGGGCAGCCGCACCACAGTCGCCGAAGTCAGTCCAGCCAAAGAGTTGAAAAAGACCAAACCTCGAGATGAGCTCGATGAGCTTCTGGACTCGCTCGGGGATGAGTGGTTTGATGATGATTTCGGCCTCAGTGGGGCAAAGATGAAGCTGCCCAGTAAGCTGCAGCAGCCACTGGCAAAGGCAGGTGGAAACCAGCAGCTTCAGGCTGAAGCAGGTGGCAAAAGAGCCTGCCAAAGAAGGCTAAGATCCCTATGGCGGTGGCCCACACAGTGCCTGAGGTGACCAGGCTGGTGCATCTTGCCACTGGGCACATTTGGACCCACTGCAAGCTGGCAAGGCCACGCACCCTGGCTGACAAAGGACAAACCAGACATCCCTCTGGGGATATATGCAGAGGGTTGTGATCTGGATACCCACAGCAAGCGGAGCTACAGGATGGTAAGCCTTGTTGTAAATGCATAGATTCCCACTTATCACACGTCGATTCACGCAATCAGCTATTTCACCCAATAAGTGTGAATTAGCTAACATGATATGGAACACTAGGGAATGGAAATCTCCTGACCTGACATTCTTTTTACAGGTGGTTGCTCATTGTTTGTGTGGTTTGGAGTGACCCTCTTCCCAGAAGGAAAAGTTAAGAGGCTGCCATGGAAGAAGCCTGAGGACAGACACCACACCTACAAGTGCACCCTCAGCTTTGATAATATGGCAGAGGTTCAGGTGAAACATAAGCAGGATTTGTGGTGTCAAGTCTTACCGTGTTTGGGTGTGTTTCTGTATGGGTGTGTTTCTGTGTGGGTGTGTTTCTGTGTGGGTGTGCGTCTGTGCGTGCGTGCATGTTTATTAACACTGCATGTGAGGTTTTAAAGGCCTATGGCTACAAGAAGGTAGAGGTGGATCTAAACAATAAGTTTGGCCAGACCTTCGCAACAAGCCTCAAGCTAGAGGAAGCTGGACAGCGTGGACCACATTCTGGTAAGCTTTTTACAAGTGTGTTATCATTGTCCAAAATTGACACACACTGCTGGACCTAATGTAGCCTGTTGGCTCTTTCTGCATCAGGAGATGCAAGAGGAGTTGGCCATAAAAATGATGATGGCCGACAGCTTATTTGAATACCTGCTGGAGGACACTATTGGTGTCCTCAACTCTATCAAATAAATACTGTATATCTGCTACTTGTGTTTTATTGTATATTCTGACTCTGAAGGTTATCAGTGGTCTTTCAGAATTCACCCCTGTAATCTCAGAGGTTCAGATGAGGCATAAGCAGGATTTGTCTTGCTGTGTGTGTGTGTGTGTGTGTGTGTGCGCGTGTGCGTGTGTGTGTGTGTGTGTGTGTGTGTGTGTGTGTGTGTGTGTGTGTGTGTCAGTCAAGACTGCTTCTGTCTGCCATATGGTGTGGGCTAGCATGTACTAGCCCACACCAATTGCACATCAGCCCAACAGGCTAGCACACACCCAGCCCAACACAGGCTAACCCATACCAAACCCAGTACGCGCTATCCCACACCCAAGTAAGCTATTTCATGTAGAGACAGGGGCTCATTAGGATATTTGGGTGCGTGGTTTGCCACAGTTCTTTTTGTGCAACCTTTACTGAGTGTCGTTCCAGTTTAAGTGTTCTGTTGTGTGATGCATTGAAAAAAAATCTTGTACACTGCCAATAATTAAGTCTTAAATAAGACTTAACCAGATCAACGAGAGGAAAGTCAACCAGCAGAGCAACCCAACAACTTCCTGCATATACTGAACAAAAATAAAAACGCAACATGCAACAATTTAAAAGATTTTACTGAGTTACAGTTCATATAAGGAAATCAGTCAATTGAAATAAATCGATTAGGTCCCAATCTATGGATTTCGCATGACTGGAAATACAGATATGCATCTGTTGGTCACAGATACCTCAAAAAAATGTAGGGGCGTGGATCAGAAAACCAATCAGTATCTGGTGTGACCGCCAGTTGATCAGGCTGTTGATTGTGGCCTGTGGAATGTTGTCCCACTCCTCTTCAATGGCTGTGCAAAGTTTCTGGATATTGGCGGGAACTGGAACATGCTGTCATACACATTGAACCAGAGCATCCCAAACATGCTCAATGGGTGACATGTCTGGTGAGTATGCAGGCCATGGAAGAACTGGGACATTTTAAGCTTCCAGCATTATCATGCTGAAACATGAGGTAATGGCGGATGAATTTCATGACAGTCGCCTGGCCTCAGGATGGCGTCACGGTATCTCTGCGCATTCAAATTGCCATCGATAAAATGCAATTGTGTTCGTTGCCCGTAGCTTATGTCTGCCCATACCATAACCCCACTGCCACCATAGAGCACTCTGTTCATGATGTTGAAATCAGCATACCGCCCGCCTACACGACGCCATACATGTGGTCTGTGATTTTGAGGCTGGTTGGACGTACTGCCAAATTCTCTAAAATGACGTTGAAGGTGGCTTATGGTAGAGAAATAAACATTACATTTTCTGCCAATTGCATGCTCCCTCAACTTGATACATACCGACAACGACGAGACAGACTATAGGGAGGAGGTCTGAAACCTGGCCGTGTGGTGCCAGGACAACAACCTCTCCCTCAACGTGATCAAGACAAAGGAGATGATTGTGGACTACAGGAAAAGGAGGACCGAGCACGTCCCCATTCTCATCAAGGGGGCTGCAGTGGAGAGGTTGAGAGCTTCAAGTTCCTTGAGGTCCACATCACCAACAAACTAACATGGTCCAAGCACACCAAGACAGTCGTGAAGAGGGCATGGCAAATCCTATTCCCCCTCAGGAGACTGAAAAGATTTGGCATGGGTCCTTAGATCCTCAAAAGCTGCACCATCGAGAGCATCCTGACTGGTTGCATCATTGCCTGATATGGCAACTGCTCGGCCTCCGACCGCAAGGCACTACAGAGGGTAGTGCGAACGGCCCAGTACATCACTGGGGCCAAGCTTCCTGCCATCCAGGACCTCTATACCAGGCCGTGTCAGAGGAAGGCCCTAAATATTGTCAAAGACTCCAGCCACCCTAGTCATAGACTGTTCTCTCTGCTACCTCACAGAAAGCGGTACCGGAGCGCCAAGTCTAGGTCCAAGAGGCTTCTAAATAGCTTCTACCCCCAAGCCATAAAACTCCTGAACACCTAATCAAATGGCTATCCAGACTATTTGCATTGACCCCCCGACTATTTGCATTGCGCCCCCCCCCCCCCTCCCTCCCTTTTACACCGCTGCTACTCTCTGTTGTTATCATCTATGCATAGTCACTTTAATAACTCTACATACATGTACATATTATCTCAACTAACCGGTGTCCCCGCACATTGACTCTGTACCGGTACCCCCCTGTATATAGTCTCGCTATTGTTGTTGTACTGCTGGTCATTGTTGCTTAGTTTAGAAGAAATGAAGGTTGTCTGCAGTTTTCCACCTTTTTACAGTGGTTATTTAAATCCACAGGCTTTCACTCTGCATCATCCAAACTCAATTCACCGCTGTAATGCAGATGTATCTATATCAACTCTCAAGAAGATGCAGTACTACTTAATAGCAGGGTTGGGGAGCAACGGATTACATGTAATCCGATACATGTATAGGATTACAAAAAACGCTAACTCTAATCTGTTACGTTACCAGCAGAAATATTGTAATCAGATTACAGATACTGTTGAAAAACTACATGATTACTTCAAGGATTACTTTTAAATTAAGGATATTTGCGGAAAAAAATCTTGGACACTTCTCTGTTTTCTCAATGACATTCAAATCACCATTGAAAAAAGGTGCAAGTTTAAGTTTGTTCCACCTGAGCGAGTCTGACCACAAGAGAGACCCCTATGATGACACACCAAATGTTTTTTGATGGATCGCGGGAAAAGAGCAAGAATAGGCTTTTGAAGGCTACAGTCCAAGCAATGTCTTCCAATAGTGCAACTTCTGTCGGCATCCAAAGATTATCCAACTTGAATAAACACTTGGAGGTAAGGATGAAAGCAGTGGGGTAGTCTACGGCGATACGGATATCACTTATTATTGATATCTACATAGCGCATTGATGTGAATCACACCTCTGCTCTCTCATTTAGCTATTTGTGCCTTACAGATCGTTGTGGATGGCTGTTCCCAAATCTAAATGTGTTTTTGAACACAATGGTTGAATTCAATAAGTTTAAGCTCATTGTTTTTTAAACCAGTGGGCAGCCAGTGAAAATTGAGCTCCTGCAACAGCTTCATAGTGCGGATCCAAGCCTATGGAATAAAAGCGGGGCTTTTATTGCTCAATCTAATTCATGTTGATAAAAAAATAACTAATTGAGTGTATGTAAACTTCTGACCCACTGGGAATGTGATGAAAGAAACAAAAGCTGAAATAAATCATTCTCTCTACTATTATTCTGACATTTCACATTCTTAAAATGACGTGGTGATTTTAACTGACCTAAGACAGGGATTTTTTTACAAGGATTAAATGTCAGGAATTGTGAAAAACTGAGTTTAAATGTATTTGGCTGAAGTGTATGTAAACTTCCGACTTCAACTGTATACACTACCGTTCAAAAGTTTGGGGTCACTTAGAAATGTCCTTGTTTTTGAAAGAAAAGCACATTTTTTGTCCATTAAAATAACATCAACTTGATCAGAAATACAGTGTAGACACTGTTAATGTTGTAAATTACTATTGAAGCTGGAAACGGCAGACTTTTAATGGAATATCTACATAGGCGTACAGAGGCCCATTATCAGCAACCATCACTCCAGTGTTCTAATGGCACGTTGTGTTAGCTAATCCAAGTTCATGATTTTAAAAGGCTAATTGACCATTAGAAAATCCTTTTGCAATTATGTTAGCACAGCTGAAAACTGTTGTTCTGTTTAAAGAAGCAATGAAACTGGCCTTCTTTCCACTAGTTGAGTATCTGGAGCATCAGCATTTGTGGGTTTGATTACAGGCTCAACATGTCCAGAAACAAAGACCTTTCTTCTGAAACTCGTCAGTCTATTCTTGTTCTGAGAAATGAAGGCTATTCCATGCGAGAAATTGCCAAGAAACTGAAGATCTCGTACAAGGCCGTGTACTACTCCCTTCACGGAACAGCGCAAACTGGCTCTAACCAGAATAGAAAGAGGAGTGGGAGGCCCCGGTGCACAACTTAGCAAGAGAACAAGTACATTAGACTGTCTAATTTGAGAAACAGACGCCTCACAAGTCCTCAACTGGCAGCTTCATTAAATAGTACCCGCAAAACACCAGTCTCAACATCAACAGTGAAGAGGCGACTCCGGGATTTCGGCCTTCTAGGCAGAGTTCCTCTGTCCAGTGTCTGTGCTCTTTTGCCCATCTTAATCTTTTATTTTTATTGGCCAGTCTGAGATATGGCTTTTTCTTTGCAACTCTGCCTAGAAGGCCAGCATCCCGGAGTCGTAGTAGAAAGGAATGGGTTAGAAGAATCCTACATAACCAGCCCATAGGGTAAAATGTAACATCCATATATACCAGCTATGTAAGCTTTAACATTGATTTATCCTGCAATATATGTCATTCAAATGGTAACATACATTTTTGTCTTCTTCTATTGTCTCTTAAAGGGAAAGTAATCTAAAAGTAACAGAATGTAATCAGATTATGTTACTGAATTTGGGTAATCCGAAAGTTACGTTACGGATTACAATTTTGGACAGGTTACCAGTAACCGTAACGGATTACATTAAGAAAGTAACCTACCCAACCCTGCTTGATAGTTATTACATTCAAGAAATGTCTGAATGGCTACTTTGTTTGAATGGATCTGTGAATGTCCTTGTATACTGGAAGTTCAATGTAAAGTGAGTGTCTGTTGACTGGAAATATTTGCAGTACCTGAAACAAGCTGCAGAGACAGTTGTAATTGTCAAGTTTCCTTTTTATTTTCATATTCTAAAATGCAAAGGACATAACAGGATTTGAGAATAAATCCCAGGTTGAGTGCACAAAAATGTTCCACTGCAAGCTATTATTTACAAGAAAAAAGTAACATACCGTATCTATATGTAAACCAATTGGTACCAATATTCAGTGTGGACCTTGCACACTTACTTTGACAAAATAGTAGAACGCAGACATGACAGTTGAATTCACTTTTCATCATGTTTCTGAACATAGTATACTAAAGGTAACAACAATTCAACAAACTTTTAGTTTTGTGAACCATTCTTACACACAACTGTTTTTAAGGTTCACTATTAGTGCATTGAGGACCACTGTGTGCTTAATCATAATCGTAAATGGGATGTACCCTTTTTGAGGAATTTATTGTGTGTGCTCTCTGGAAATAGGCTCTGTTAAACATTAACAGGTAACATTGAACATAAAACATAAAACCTACCTTATCACTCAGTTAAAATTGCTACCCGTGTATACCAATGGCTAGCAATGAATAATAATCATCTGATTGTACCATCCTTAAATAACCATTTTTTTAGTGCCGTTTTTACAAAGGTCAGAATCGATGTTGAATGTAAAAATTGTTCTCCCTTGCAGCTTAAAGAATGATTAATTTGCTGCAGATGAACTGTTAGTTAGTCTCTGGTTTACAATATATTGTACACAGAATCATGATTTTGGTTGGGAAAAAAAGAGCATATTAACCAGAACTCAGTTTCAGTGTGATTTGGTCGACAGACAGGTTGTTTCCAGTGTCAATTCTTTTTAAACAACACTGCATTCTGTTTTGGATTTATGTCTCCTACTAATAACAAGATACAAATTGATTTTTTAAAGCTATAACAATTCAGTTAAACACTATGCGTGCTATATCAAGATAAGCCAAAAACACTTACTATCGATTAAAGAAAAAATCTGATATGAAATGTGACTATTGTCTGGAAGAAGTTCAACACAGATGGGGATTTAAATACATGAAATACATGATTACTTACTTTTTCAAACCTTCAGTAGGCAATAATAACGAAAGTGCTCTTTTGTCAAACCTGTAAAAAAATAATTTATACACATCCCATCGGCTGATTGGAGTACTTCATCACAAAATTTGTTTACAAATGTTCGTTTATCGATGGTCCTTTTCTCCATCCTCCATCCTCTTCCTCACCTATTTTCCTCCTCATCCTGCTCTGTACCTAGTGATGTGTTATTTGTTGAAGGGCAGACAGGCAGGCAGTGTGACAGTGGAGCAGGATGGGCCTGCTAAGGGCTCGGCCACCTCTCCCTCTAGCTCTGTCCAGGTCCCCTTCTCTGGGCTGTAGCATATGGTGGAAGACTTGTAGGCTCCCTGCAATATAATAATAATAATAATAATAATAATAATAACAGCGATGACCGAAATAGAGTTGCCGATTTTCTTAAATCAACCATAAATCCCCTCGTGACAGAGGGACTGGAAGCTTGTTGTGTACAACAGTGAGTGGCAATTGAACGCAACCTTCACGAAACAATTATGACATTTATATAACATTTCTAGCCTGTCTATCTATGGGTAACGGGGTTGACGTGTTATGCCAGACATGCTCAGTTTTCCACCACAAAAACTAAAATAGTTTCACCATATTAAAACGAGAGTTCAGTTCACATAACAGGGTTTGACCTTAAAACGAGGGACAGACGTAAATGAATCACTAATCACATTAAATTAATAATAATCTTCAAAAAATGACTTTGTCAAAGCAACAAAATAACTAAGGCTTTACAATGATGGTGAAACTTGGAGAAATGTTTGGATTGTGGGTTGAAAATGATACAGGGTTGATGGAGGGACATGTCAAAATGTATTTTTTTCTGATTTATTGAATTATCCATGTGGTCTATATTAAAGGGAACTTAATTTAAAGGGATACTTTGGGATTTTGGCAATGACGCCCTTTATATACTTCCCCAGAGCCAGATTTGTGGATACCATTTTTATGTCTCTGTGTCCAGTATGAAGGAAGTTAAAGGTAGTTTCTTGAGCCAATGCTAACTAGCATTCGCGGAATGAATGACTGGAAGTCTATAGCTATCTACTAGCATGCTAGCAGATAACCATGGACTTCCAGTCATTGTGCTAACGTTAGGGAAGTAGATAAATGTCCTCATTGGCAACATTACGAAGTATCCCTTTAACATAACAGGTTTTTAAAATTCAATATTGGTGCACAATTTCTACTTAAAATATCAAAGGGACGCAAAAGGCACTCTTT
Source organism: Salmo salar (assembly GCF_965601325.2). NCBI lineage: Eukaryota > Metazoa > Chordata > Actinopteri > Salmoniformes > Salmonidae > Salmo > Salmo salar. The sequence continues at coordinate 33,092,019 of NC_138293.1, forward strand.
TTGTGAAACGACCTACCTAGGTTTGCCGTGAATGAATGATATCAAGTTGATAGTGAGATGCGTCTTTACCATGCTCCAGCTGTATCCGCCCACTAGGAAGATGCTGTCGTCCAGTATGCAACAGCCGGGGCCACTGCGGCCCTCCAGGATGGGCGTCTGGAGGATGTTCCACTGGTCCGCTTTGGGGTCATAACACTCCACCAGCATCACATCCAGGTGAGAGAACCCTGAGCACAAAATAACAGTTAATGATACATGCAATTGTAAATGGGATTTTACAGGTGAATAAAAAAGAAGAGCATTCGCATATAAAGTCAATCAAAATCTATTTGGTCCCACGGGGGACCAGTACGGAGAATTTTTTTTTATGAAATGTATGCATTCACTACTGTAAGTCCCTCTGGATAAGAGCGTCTGCTAAATGACTAAAATGTAAATGTAAATGTAAATCTATTTGGTTTAATACAAGTTGCAACCTCAGCACAGAAATGTCTAACGGGCCTTCTCTGAGAAGGCACTTATTAATCACACAGGCAAAGGGTGACTACTTTGAAGAATCTCAAATATAAAATATATTTTGATTTGTTTCACACTTTTATCGTACTACATGATTCCATATGTGTCATTTCATAGTTTTGATGACTTCACTATTTTTCTACAATGTAGAAAATAGTAAAAATAAAGAAAAACCCTTGAATGAGTAGGTGTCCAAACTTTTGACTGGTACTGTAATATATACAGTGAGGGAAAAAAGTATTTGATCCCCTGCTGATTTTGTACGTTTGCCCACTGACAAAGAAATGATCAGTCTATAATTTTAATGGTAGGTTTATTTGAACAGTGAGAGACAGAATAAAAAAAATAAAAAACGCAAAAATAAAAAACGCAAAAATGTTATAAATTGATTTGCATTTTAATGAGGGGAATAAGTATTTGACCCCCTCTCAATCAGAAAGATTTCTGGCTCCCGGGCGTCTTTTACACAGGTAACGAGCTGAGATTAGGAGCACACTCTTAAAGGGAGTGCTCCTAATCTCAGTTTGTTACCTGTGTAAAAGACACCTGTCCACAGAAGCAATCAATCAATCAGATTCCAAACTCTCCACCATGGCCAAGACCAAAGAGCTCTCCAAGGATGTCAGGGACAAGATTGTAGACCTACACAAGGCTGGAATGGGCTACAAGACCATCGCCAAGCAGCTTGGTGAGAAGGTGACAACAGTTGGTGCGATTATTCGCAAATGGAAGAAACACAAAAGAACTGTCAATCTCCCTCGGCCTGGGGCTCCATGCAAGATCTCACCTCGTGGAGTTGCAATGATCATGAGAACGGTGAGGAATCAGCTCAGAACTACACGGGAGGATCTTATCAATGATGTCAAGGCAGCTGGGACCATAGTCACCAAGAAATCAATTGGTAACACATTACGCCGTGAAGGACTGAAATCCTGCAGCACCCGCAAGGTCCCCCTGCTCAAGAAAGCACATATACATGCCCGTCTGAAGTTTGCCAATGAACATCTGAATGATTCAGAGGACAACTGGGTGAAAGTGTTGTGGTCAGATGAGACCAAAATGAAGCTCTTTGGCATCAACTCACCGTGTTTGGAGGAGGAGGAATGCTGCCTATGACCCCAAGAACACCATCCCAACCGTCAAACATGGAGGTGAAAACATTATGCTTTAGGGATGTTTTTCTGCTAAGGGGACAGGACAACTTCACCGCATCAAAGGGACGATGGACGGGCCATGTACCGTCAAATCTTGGGTGAGAACCTCCTTCCCTCAGCCAGGGCATTGAAAATGGGTCGTGGATGGGTATTCCAGCATGACAATGACCCAAAACACACGGCCAAGGCAACAAAGGAGTGGCTCAAGAAGAAGCACATTAAGGTCCTGGAGTGGCCTAGCCAGTCTCCAGACCTTAATCCCATAGAAAATCTGTGGAGGGAGCTGAAGGTTCGAGTTGCCAAACGTCAGCCTCGAAACCTTAATGTCTTGGATAAGATCTGCAAAGAGGAGTGGGACAAAATCCCTCCTGAGATGTGTGCAAACCTGGTGGCCAACTACAAGAAACGTCTGACCTCTGTGATTGCCAACAAGGGTTTGTCACTAAGTACTAAGTCATGTTTTGCAGAGGGGTCAAATACTTATTTCCCTCATTAAAATGCAAAAAATTTTATAACATTTTTGACATGCGTTTTTCTGGATTTTTTTGTTGTTATTCTGTCTCTCACTGTTCAAATAAACCTACCATTAAAATTATAGACTGATCATTTCTTTGTCAGTGGGCAAATGTACAAAATCAGCAGGGGATGAAATACTTTTTTCCCCCTCACTGTACATAAGGAAAATTCCACCTAAAAACGATCTCTTGGTATTTCTTTCATTGGTCCATTGTTGACATAGTCCCAAAATGCTTTGCTTGTCAGCAATGAAGTTTTCAAGACATGAAACTTTCAAAATACAGAAATGATACATATGATGCAAAACAAAGTATCATATGATGTAAAATGCATCAAACAGGTATGATGAATGTTTTTTGAAAGTTACATATCTTGAAAAGTTGATCGCTGACAGGCAAAACATTTTGGGACTAGTTTTTGGGTGGAATTTTCCTTCAAAATACAAAAACACAGTCATGGGAAGCACAAATTAAACATCACACATCACCCAGAAAAACAGTTACATTCCTCCACAAGTCCCCAATCAATACTCTGAACTGCCCGAACGGCACCAGAACATGAAAACTATTTAGAATTTATACCAGCAATACGGCACATTAAAATTAAAACCAGATATAGCTAACTCGGTGGAGACCCGAGGAACCTCAAATGTTAACTAATCCTGTGAACGGGTTAGGCAACTCAGGTGTCTATACTTCAACATCAAAGTTGGAATGGAATGGACTCCTGCTGTTTTTACCAAACAAATGTCAGTGTATATAGTTCTGACCGCCCCTCTCTATGCGCATTTAAGAAAAGAATGAAGAAGAGAGGGAAGGAGATGGAAACTCACATTGGTGAGATATTCTGCAGCTAAAGGTAATGTGTCAGCCTATTAATTATTAAAATAGAAATTCACTATAATTTTAGGCTAACTCTGTAAGCCGCTCTGCACAATCAATGAACATCGCCTAGGCCTACACATTCTCTCCCAGACTCATGGATAGAAAGTTTGGAGCGTAACATAAGGTAACAAGTCCATCCAGTATGCATTATAATACAGTCCACATTCAAAGGCGATTACTAGAATTTGTTTAATTTTGGAGTATAGGCTAAACCAATTATGTACCAAAGTTATCTTAAATAAATAAAACATGTAAATGCTTTTCTTGCGTGCATATGTGGTAGGCTATATATTATTTAACATCGATTTTATTTGCATTGATGTCAGAGTGGTTAGAGGGACAATAGAGTGCTGAGTACCAGGCCATCAGCGACCTGATGATCGTTAGCGAGTTGAGTACTAATAACGCAGGTCCAGAGTGCATAAGAGGAGATTACCGTGACTCAACGGTCACGTAAAATTTTAATACAGTCATGACTCATGACTGCCGATGTGGTAATATGCTCACCGCAACAACCCTAAGAACAACTATTCAAAAAATCCATCTTGTATTCCACATAGTCTATTCTGCACAGTGCAGTACAGTAGCTGAGACATGCCGGTCCTTACCTTTCAGATGGTTGCCCCCGATAGCGTAGAGGCGGTCGTTCATCCCAGCCAGGGCATGAATAGCTCTCTTTGTGTTCATATCCTGTTTCCTGGCCCACACATCCATGATGGGGTCATAGCAATACAGCCAGGATACGTACTCTCCATTGTGGACTCCTCCTATAGTGGTATGGCAGATACACACATAAAGACCTATTAGCTGTGAATGGCAGGATCAGGATCCATAGACACATCACTCTGCTTTTGGAAAGACTGTATGCATTGATAGGTGATATTTAGCAGTCCTGCACTCATCACAATACTACAGATCAGTAGATTTTGTACTTTCATTTTTACTGTGTCTAAGTGAATAATTTTTCAGCTTTTAATTTCCAACATGAAATAATTTCCCATGAATAAGATGATCAGTGGGTCTCCCTTGAAAAATAGGAATTTTGACAATGGGACAACCTTGTAAAATAAAGGTTATATAAAATGAGTGAGGTCTGACCTGAGATGTATATTTTCCCATTGTGCACTGCTCCGGCGTGTGCTGCCAGAGGCTGGGGCAGGGAGGACACGTAGTTCCACTCGTTAGTCTCTAGCTTGTAGGACTCCACACTGGAGAGGTAGCCTGACTCGTTCCTCCCGCCAATCACATACAGGTGCTTATCCAGGCAGCAGGCGAAGAAACTGGCTCTCCTGAGCAGGAGGTGTCAACCAGACAACATAATTAAAACAAGCAGGACAGTGTGTGTGTGTGTGTGTGTGTGTGTGTGTGTGTGTGTGTGTGTGTGTGTCAGTGGTATGCACAGTTTTGCGGGGCCCACCCACAAGGTTCGAGCAAGGGTCACATCTTGTTTGTTGTTGCCATGGGGCAGAGAGAAAAATGTGCAGTTTTATAGCTAATCTCATGCTATTTTACACATTTTGCCATGAGGCTGAGAGAAAATGTTGCTGTTATAGAGCAAATTTCCTGCTATTCTACACATTTTGTCATAAGGGTGAGAGAACATTTTGCAGTTTTAAAGCACATTTCCTGTAATTAAAAACAAATATATATAGCTCTTGGGAACCCCGGGGGCTGTGGGGCTGTGTGCTATGCCAGTGGTGTGTGTGTCAGTGTTAATTTTGGCAGCTATTTTAGATTGAGTTTTGGTCTTAAAATATATTCGGTTTAAGGCACCGCAACGCAGTGCTAGAGGCGTCACTACAGACCCGGGTTCGATCTGCAGCCTTCCATGACTGGGAGACCCATGAAGCGGCGCATAATTGGCCCAGTGACGTCCGGGTTAGGGGAGGGTTTAGCCGACCCGGGAAGTCCTTGTCCCATCGCGCTCTAGCGACTCCTAGTGGTGGGCCGGACGCATGTACGCTGACTTTGGACGCCAGCTGTAAAGTGTTTCCTCCGACACATTGGTGAGGCTGGCTTCCGGGTTTAGCGAGCAATGTGTCAAGAAGCGGTGCGGCTTGGCGGGGTCGTGTTTCGGAGGACGCATGGCTCTCGACCTTCGCCTCTCCTGAATCCGTATGGGAATTGCAGCAATGGGATGACTGTAACTACCAATTGGATATCACGACATTGTGGAGAAAAAGGGGAAAAAAGTAACAACAAATATATATATATATTACTCTTAGTCACATTTTAGTCTTTTCATCCTTCGTTTATTTTAATTATTATCAGTCGCCGAAAACGCTGGAAAATTTTAGTCTGGTTTAGTCAGATATTTTAGGCGGGGCATTTCTTTCCATTAAATAATTAATATTTAGCTCTTACTTGCACCATGTGCACACTCAGATGGCCTTGTCCAAATAGAGGTAACCAATGCCAGCCATAATTTACCATAGACTATAGGATATAAAGCCTAAAGGTTAAACAATTTAGGTTCCGATTTTTTTCAGCATCATAACCATCGAAGGGGTTAAATAACAGTGATGTCCTTGAAAAGTGGAGAATATGAGCTTTGCAACAATGCCAGAAGTATTACTGCAGTCCTAATATTCATCAAAACTCGTTATTGCCAACACAGATGAATAACAGCACACATGGCAAAACAGAGCTTCTGATTAGAAAAAGCAAAGATGAACAAAGACATTATTGTTTCTAATTTAGGTTAGTTTGTTACAAGTGTCCTGGCTGTGCATCAGTTAAAAACAGAGACAGAGACAAGTGATTGAAGTGACCGGGAGCTGTGAGTGTGGGGGAGCCAGATCAATGCAATCAGCCCACACAACAGAAAGACTTTAGCAGCAAATGAGAGGATTGCGTTATATACTTTGCACAGAGATGCATGCTTATGATTGGACAAAACAGATGAAAAGGTGTTTAATGTCAAATGGAATGACCATTAGTCTCACATGGAATTCTCATCTCGTTACCTTTTCGTAAACTAAAATGAAAAGTCATTGGTAATAGTTCTCTTTTTTCAGGGCATCTCATCATTGTCATTCGTTTTCGTCAGGAAAAATAGTTTGTTGAAAAGTATTTTTCATCATAGTTATTGTTGACGACATTAACACTGATGTGTGTGTGTGAGTGTGTGTTTGTGTACGGCTGTTACGGTGACCGTATTAACACCACAACGGCAGTCACGAGTCGCGACGGCAGTCAAATTCCACGTGACCATTTAGTCATGGTAATTACTGTTACTAGTTCTGATGCTGCTGATGGTCATTAGTAGCCTACCAAACTTGCTACCTCCCCACTATTGTCCCTCTAATCAGTGACATCAATGCAAATGTAATGGAAAATCTGAGCAAAAACTTTGTTAGAGCCTATAAGCTTATGTTGATCAACTTTTCTATATCAAATCAAAATCAAATCAAAGTTTGTCACGTGTGCCAAATACAACAGGTGTAGACCTTACAGTGAAATGCTTACTTACAGGCTCTAACCAATAGTGCAAAAAAGGTATTTGGTGAACAATCGGTAGGTAAAGAAATAAAACAACAGTAAATCGACAGGCTATATACAGTAGCGAGGTTATATACAGACACCGGTTAGTAAGGCTGATTGAGGTAGTATGTGCATGTAGATATGGTTAAAGTGACTATGCATATATGATGAACAGAGAGTAGCAGTATAGTAAAAGAGGGGTTGGCGGGTGGTGGGTGGGACACAATGCAGATAGCCCGGTTAGCCAATGTGCGGGAGCACTGGTTGGTCGGCCCAACAGAGGTAGTATGTACATGAATGTATAGTTAAAGTGACTATGCATATATGATAAACAGAGAGTAGCAGCAGCGTAAAAAGAGGGGTTGGGGGGGGGCACACAATGCAAATAGTCCGGGTAGCCACCTGTTCAGGAGTCTTATGGCTTGGGGGTAAAAACTGTTGAGAAGCCTTTTTGTCCTAGACTTGGCACTCCGGTACCGCTTGCCATGCGGTAGCAGAGAGAACAGTCTATGACTGGGGTGGCTGGGGTCTTTGACAATTTTTAGGGCCTTCCTCTGACACCGCCTGGTGTAGAGGTCCTGGATGGCAGGCAGCTTAGCCCCAGTGATGTACTGGGCTGTACGCACTACCCTCTGTAGTACCTTGCGGTCAGAGGCTGAGCAACTGATGCAACCAGGCAGTGATGCAACCAGTCAAGATGCTCTCAATGTTGCAGCTGTTGAACCTTTTGAGGATCTCAGGACCCATGCCAAATATTTTTTGTTTCCTGAGGGGGAATAGGCTTTGTCGTGCCCTCTTCACGACTGTCTTGGTGTGTTTGGACCATTCTAGTTTGTTGTTGATGTGGATACCAAGAAACTTGAAGCTCTCAACCTGCTCCACTACAGCCCCGTCGATGAGAATGGGGGCGTGCTCGGTCCTCCTTTTCCTGTAGTCCACAATCATCTCCTTAGTCTTGGTTACGTTAAGGGATAGGTTGTTATTCTGGCACCACCCGGCCAGGTCTCTGACGTCCTCCCTATAGACTGTCTCGTCGTTGTCGGTGATCAGGCCTACCACTGTTGTGTCGTCTGCAAACTTAATGATGGTGTTGGAGTCGTGCCTGGCCATACAGTCGTGGGTGAACAGGGAGTACAGGAGGAGATTAAGTAATCCTTCTAACCCCCCCCCCCCCCCACCTACCCCCCCCCCCCCCCCAAAAAAAAATATAGATGTACTATTGTAAAGTGGTTGTTCCACTGGATATCATAAGGTGAATGCACCAATTTGTAAGTCGCTCTGGATAAGAGCGTCTGCTAAATGACGTAAATGTAAATGTAAATTAGATTGAGCACGCACCCCTAGGGAGCTCCAGTGTTGAGGATCTGCGTGGCAGATGTGTTGCTACCTACCCTCACCACCTGGGGGCGGCCCGTCAGGAAGTCCAGGATCCAGTTGCAGAGGGAGGTGTTTAGTCCCAGGATCCTTAGCTTAGTGATGAGCTTTGAGGGTACTATGGTGTTGAACACTGAGCTGTAGTCAATGAATAGCATTCTCAAATAAGTGTTCCTTTTGTCCAGGTGGGAAAGAGTAGTGTGGAGTGCAATAGAGATTGCATCATCTGTGGATCTGTTTGGGCGGTATGCAAATTGGAGTGGGTCTAGGGTTTCTGGGATAATGGTGTTGATGTGAGCCATTACCAACCTTTCAAAGCACTTCATAGCTATGGACGTGAGTGCTACGGGTCTGTAGTCATTTAGGCAGGTTGCCTTTGTGTTCTTGGGCACAGGGAGTATGGTGGTCTGCTTGAAACATGTTGGTAATACAGACTCAATCAGGGACATGTTGAAAATATCAGTTAAGACACCTGCCAGTTGGTCAGCACATGCCCGGAGCACACGTCCTGGTAATGCGTCTGGCCCGCAGCCTTGTGTATGTTGACCTGTTTAAAGGTCTTGCTCACGTCGGCTACGGAGAGCGTGATCACACAGTCTTCCGGAACAGCTGATGCTCTCATGCATGATTAAGTGTTGCTTGCTTCGAAGTGAGCATAGAAGTGATTTAGCTCGTCTGGTAGGCTCGTGTCACTGGGCAGCTTGTGGCTGTGCTTCCCTTTGTAGTCTGTAATAGTTTGCAAGCCCTGCCACATAAGATGAGTGTCGGAGCCGGTGTAGTAGGATTCAATCTTAGCCCTGTATTGACGCTTTGCCTGTTTGATGGTTCGTCGCAGGGCATAGCAGGGTTTCTTGTAAGCTTCCGGGTTAGAGTCCCGCACCTTGAAAGCGGCAGCTCTACCCTTTAGCTCAGTACGAATGTTGCCTGTAGTCCATGGCTTCTGGTTGGGGTATGTACGTACAGTCACTGTGGGGACGACGTCCTCGATGCCCTTATTGATAAAGCCAATGCCATCGGAAGAATCCCGGAACATGTTCCAGTCTGTGATAGCAAAACCGTCCTGTAGTTTAGCATCTGCTTCATCTGACCACTTTTTTTATAGACCGAGTCACTGGTGCTTCCTGCTTGAATTTTTGCTTGTAAGCAGGAATCAGGAGGATAGAGTTGTGGTCGGATTTACCAAATGGAGGACGAGGGAGAACTTTGTATGCATCTCTGTGTGTGGAGTACAGGTGATCTAGAATTTTCTTCCTTCTGGTTGCACATTTACCATGTTGATGGAAATTTGGTAGAACTGATTTAAGTTTCCCTGCATTAAAGTCTCTGGCCACTAGGAGTGCCACCTCTGGGTGAGTGGTTTCCTGTTTGCTTATTTCCTTATACAGCTGACTGATTGTGGTCTTAGTGCCAGCATCTGTCTGTGGTGGTAAATAAACAGCCACGAAAAGTATAGCTAAAAACTCTCTAGGCAAGTAGTATGGCCTCCAATTTATCACAATATACTCTACTTCAGGCGAGCAAAATCTAGAGACTTCCTTAGATTTCGTGCACCAGCTGCTGTTTACAAATATGCACAGACCACCCCCCCCCCTCGTCTTACTGGAGTGTGCTGTTCTATCTTGCCAGTGCAGCATATATCCCGCTAGCTGAATATCCCGCTAGCTGAATATCCATGTCGTCATTCAGCCACAATTCCGTAAAACTTAGGATATTACAGTTTCTGATGTCCCGTTGGTAGGATATTCGTGATCGTACCTCGTCTAGTTTATTGTCCAATGATTGCACGTTGGCGAGTAGTATTGACGGTAACGGCAGCTTTCCCAATCGCCTTTTCCGGGTCCTGACCAGGCATTCGGCTCTTTGTCCTCTGTACTTGCATCGCTTCCTCTTGCAAATAACGGGGATGTTGGCCCTGTCGGGTGTTTGGAGAATGTCTTGTGCGTCTTGCTTGTTGAAGAAAAAAGCTTTGTCTAATCCGAGAAGAGTGATCGCTGTCCTGATATCCAGAAGCTCCTTTTTGCCAAAAGATACGGTTGCAGAAACATTATGTACAAAATAAGTTACAAATAACGCGAAAAAATAATAGCACAATTGGTTGGGCGCCAGTAAAACTGCTGCCATTTCTTCCGCCGCCATTTTGGCTATGCAATCGTGCAAGAAAACAGAGTGATGGCCTCTACTAAAAAGTGGAGTATTCCATCAGCTTTCTATAGGCTAGGCCTGCTATATTTATTTATCAACTTTCCTAATATTAAGCACATTGCTTCTCTTTATAACAGGAGTATAGCCTACCTGGCTGGCATGAAAATGAACCACTGGAAAAACGTCCTACATTCGCTATTTAAGTGCATAGATGACATGTATTTTTTTCCGCTGCTCCTGTTTCGAGACAGGTGCATGATAATGGTCCATTCTAAATCAAAACTAATTTCACACATATATTGTTTAGTACATGTAAAGCCAAGATTAAATCAAGAGTTGTCTGATGGGTGACAATATTAGCCTATCACTTATGAATGATATATTATCACTTGTGAATGATGCACAGTTTATGGCAAACAGCGCATGCTTTTTTAGCGACTTTTTCAAATCCTCGTCGCACACCTCATGTAGCATAACCCATAGGCCTATATGTTTTGATAAGGTTTGTATCACAACTAAAGTGGCCAAATAACTTATTAAAATGAAGCACATTACAACGGGTGTAGAGAGCCTAACTGGCATACATACTCAGCACGTGAGTTCCAAGTTTGGGGAAGACCATTTTCACCATAAAAATGCTCCTTTATAATATCATGCCACATGGCTAGGTTTTTAGAGGATTGTGGGTAATGTATGCAATGTATGCATGTTTAAAAAAATAAAAGTGTACTTCTATATTAGTATTAAGCAGCTTGCCATGAGGTATAATGGATCATGATGAACGGTCAATGATGAGACGACCCATTCCCACAAATCCAACTTCTAATGGTAGAGGCAAATACAGTATCCTGCAATGCTTGCTGTAAAACTTCTGCTGGTGGATTGAGCACTGTGCTCATCAATGCCTGCCAAAATGCGTTAAACGTGCAAATAATCCGATACATGTAAATCAATTTTAAATATGAAAATACTCCAGAACAAGTGATCTAATTCTGCACTAAACAGAACTCGAAACACCAAAATCGTGTATTCAACCTTTCGCAGTAATGCTCCCAGTCCCTGGCAAGGTGTTGCACAACACTTGATTAAAGTGGTGTTACAACACACCATGTAATGTTTCAAAACATCCCAGGATGAAGTCTTTCTATACTCCAGAAAAGTTAAGATTTCTTCTCCTTAAAAGTGTAATGTCACATTCAGACACCATAATCATTCAGTGTTAATAATCAGTGCAATAATTCACACATCTATTGTATTGCATTACTTTGTCAATCTTGTTGGCATTGACTTACCTTTCCTGCATAGGAGGAAGTTGTATCCAACTGTTGAATCGTGGATCATAACGGCTGACATGATTGGTGCTGTGCTTTCCTGCAAAATACATGTCATAATCAAGATCCATAAATGGTTAATATGGCCACACTTATCTAATCAAACAACGTTGATTGGAAATAAAGTGCGAATTGTGAATATAAATACTAAACATTTATATAATTATTTTCTATTACTACTGGTATTAGTAGTGATGTTACCATTGGGGTTCCACTGGTCCTCTCCACCCAGCAGTAGTATGAAGTTTTCCACCTCCACCACACAGTGATGGGCACTGTTGTAAGGCATTACTGGAAGACACAACACAACATAGTGGAGGATGTCAGAAACGGGTTATGAAAGGACACAGAATGGTGTAGGACATACAGTTGAAGTCGGAAGTTTACATATACCTTAGCCAAATACATTTAAACTCAGTTTTTCACAATTCCTGACATTTAATCCAAGTAGAAATTCCCTGTCTTAGGTCAGTTAGGATCACCACTTTATTTTAAGAATGTGAAATGTCAGACAAATAGTAGAGGGTGATTTATTTCAGCTTTTATTTCTTTCATCACATTCCCAGTGGGTCAGAAGTTTACATACACTCAATTAGTATTTAGTAGCATTGCCTTTAAATTGTTTAACTTGGGTCAAACGTTTAGGGTAGCCTTCCTCAAGCTTCCCACAATAAGTTGGGTGAATTTTGGCCCATTCCTCCTGACAGAGCTGATGTAACTGAGTCAGGTTTGTAGGCCTCCTTGCTCACACATGCTTTTTCAGTTCTGCCACACATTTTCTATAGGATTGAAGTCAGGGCTTTGTGATGGCCACTCCAATACCTTGACTTTGTTGTCCTTAAGCCATTTTGCCACAACTTTGGAAGTATGCTTGGAGTCATTGTCCATTTAGAAGACCCATTTGCGACCAAACTTTAACTTCCTGACTGATGTCTTGAGATGTTGCTTCAATATTACCACATAATTTTCCCTCCTTATGATGCCATCTATTTTGTGAAGCGCACGAGTCCCTCCTGCAGCAAAGCACCCCCACAACGTGATGCTGTGCTTCACGGTTGGGATGGTGTTCTTCGGCTTGCAAGCTTCCCCTTTTTCCTCCAAACATAATGATGGACATTATGGCCAAACAGTTCTATTTTTGTTTCATCAGACCAGAGGACATTTCTCCAAAAAGTACAATCTTTGTCCCAATGTGCAGTTGCAAACCGTAGTCTGGCTTTTTTTATGGCGGTTCTGGAGCAGTGGCTTCTTCCTTGCTGAGCTGCATTTCAGGTTATGTCGATATAGGACTTGTTTTACTCTAGACATAGATACTTTTGTACCTGTTTCCTCCAGCATCTTCACAAGGTCCTTTGCTGTTGTTTTGGGATTGATTTGCACTTTTCGTACCAAAGTACGTTAATCTCCAGGAGACAGAACGTGTCTCCTTCCTGAGTGGTATGACAGCTGCGTGGTCCCATGGTGTTTATACTTGCATACTATTGTTTGTACAGATGAACGTGGTACCTTCAGGCGTTTGAAAATTGCTCCCAAGGATGAACCAGACTTGTGGAGGTCTACAATTTATTTCTGATGTCTTGGC